>NC_071422.1:1200000-1800000 GCF_017976375.1 Cuculus canorus
GGTGAAAGGTTTAGGGGGGAAGCCATGTGAGGAGTGGCTGAAGCCACTGGGTCTGTTCAGCCTGGAGGAGACTGAGGGGAGACCTCATCATGGTCTGCAGCTTCCTCACAAGAGGAGGAGGAGCAGACACTGAGCTCTTCTCTCTGACGACCAATGACAGGACCTGAGGGAATGGCAGGAAGATGCCAGGGGAGGGTTAGGTTGGACATTAGGAAAAGGTTCTTCCCCCAGAGGGCGGTGGAGCCCTCGAACAGCTCCCAGGGAAGCAGTCACAGCACCAAGACTGACAAGATTCCAGCAGCGTTTGGTCAATGCCCTCAGACCCACGGAGTGAATGTTGGGGTGTCCTGTGCAGGGACAGGAGCTGGACTCGATGGTCCTTCTGAGTCATCTCCATTTCAGGACATTCTATGAGTCTATGATTCTATTGACTGTTTGTGGCTGCTCCCATCTAGGACATTTATGTTATCATTTGACATTGAAAGCTTTTGAGTGGTTTTGTATGAAAAGCTTCCCTATGTGGTGGAACGAGTGTCCTAGGGAAGACACTTTGATTTTTGGAAGACGTGGGAGTTTACTCCACTGCTTTCAATACATGATATTAAATGGAGAGTAGATTTTAAATCACAGCCAGCCGTGCCTTTAGAACATCAGTGTTAAAGCTTGTAGCACAGGAAAAATGCTCCCAGAGAGCAGAAATTGTGAGTTTCAAAAGATTCAGATTCTCTCAAAGATCAGGAGTTTCCCTTCACTTTTTGTAAGAAGATGATGCCAGGCCACAATTGAAGTTCTTTCAGCCTCCTGTGTAAAACAGCACCCAGCAGAGACTGCTCTCTAGACAGACCAGGGCGCTAAAGACAATCCTTTCAAGGCTTTCAAGGTTTGTGCTGCAGCCAAGGATAGTGCTGGATTGGGATAGCTGAGCACCAGGGCATCCCAGCAAGATAAAATCATGTGTTTCTGTGGTTTTGAAACCTCCCTAACACAAAAGGGAGAGAAAAGATCCTCTTAAATTCCCTTAAAATTCGAAAATCAGAATGAAATCAGCACCAGGGTGAAGGTTGGATAATAACAAGGCAGAGGCTGGACCAGGATCTGGACCAGGCTCTGCTGGGGATGGTTGAGCACACTGGCTAAGAATGTCCACCAAGAAGCAAGATCTAAAGACCTCACAGTAGTCACAGTGGTAAAAGGAAGCCTGCGATGTATCACCAAAGCCACTATAAACTTTTTGAACCGCCTGGGTGCTTGTAGGGTCAAAAGCACAGGACCACCGCACCACATTGGTCCCTGTACAATGCTGGGAAGGAACCTATTGATTCAAAAGCAGGATCGACCCCTTTTTTAAGGTCTGTAATAGTTTCCAGGAGTGTGTGACATAGACATCACCAGAGAATCACCCTGACTTTCCGAAGAGCAGTTCCCCTACCCTGCCATAGACACCAGAGCAAACTGCATCCAGAGGAGCTCGTTACAAGTTTATTGCTCAAGTGCTACTGTCAATAAGCTGTCGATAAACTGTTGCTCAAGCAACAGTTTCCAAGGCTGATGGATTGAAAACAATTAGTCACTTCTATTCCTTTCTTCGAGGAATACAGGCATGAGCAAACTCTCTGGCAGTGTATGTTGATTTCTGATAAAATAATTCACCCAAATGCCTATGCAAATCAGCTCCGGCCAATAATCACTAAAAACATTTATTGCTGTAAATATAATGAAAACATAATTAGCAATTAAAGATGGGGTGACAGCCTGGTGCTGCAGATGGAAATAATGGGAGTGTTGTTCTGCAGCTCAATGCTAGTGGAAAGCAGCAGCCTTTTAGGGCTGCTGTGTTAAGTTCTGCAAGACAGTAGTTGAAAGACACTTCCCTGGGTGAAGATCTCAGCATCTCCGACAGCTGGGGGATTACTGGAGCATTGGGAAGAGGCTAATCCTGTCCTCTCTGGGAAGATGCTGGCATGCATGCTCATCTCCCAGGCTCTGTACTGCCTAGTGCTCAGCTCCAAAGTCGGGTGGCTAGAAAACAAAGCTCCAACACCTGCCCCACGGCTGCCTGCCAACATAGGAGTGGGGAACCTAGTGGCCCGAGGGGTCCCATTCTGCCATCCTCTTCTCTCTTGTGTTCCTCTGCTATTTACCTGCTTGTGAAAAGTTTTCCAAGGGTTCAACTTTAGAATACATAACTGTACATCATGAAGTATTTGAACCTGTTCACTATGAGAAGCCGGGCACAAATATCTCCCACTGAGATGGAGGAGTCCATAAAGATTTATCCTCCTCTCCACCTCTAATGATGTAGAATTGCAAATTTAAATGCAGAACATTCAACCTCAAGTTTCCTGCTTTGACCTCCTCCCCACGCTCAAAACCCTCCTTCAGTCAAGAGTGGCAATTATCTCCTGCCTCCTTCACAAGGACAACAAGAATTGTAATTAAGCAGGACATGATTTTTGTGAGTTGTGTGCCTGTACCTCATATTAAATCCAGTGGTAGCTGAAGGGATAATTAAGTCACCGGTGTTTGTGAAGCATTTTGAGATCTTTGGGTGAAATGTGGGTATTTATGACTGTGACTACAGCACCAAGGGCTTGTGCAGAGGCCGACACCCCAACCCAGGCAGCCCTGTCCATTCTACTGACCCCATGCTCACGCACAAACTCACACTGATTGTTTAGTTCAATACATAGCACAAAGGCTTTGCCGAGGAGATGGAGTGATCTTTAGGTCTAACTGTGTATGTGACCTAATGAAATCTCTGGTTCCTTATTTGGAAAGCTCAGAAAAATAACATTGTTCACACAATGGTGATGTTTTTGTCCATCATGCACTGCCTCAGCCCTAAGACCACTCTGAGCTTAGATGTTCACAAAAGCAGATGGCAACAGCAGCCTGTTCAAAGCTGAGATCTGAAGAGGCCCTTTTATAGGCAGTGGCTAAAACCCAAACTTTCTCTTCTATCAGAAAGCAACATTTTAAGCTCCTTTTTCCGTCCAAATCCAAAATCCAACAGCCCAGGTTTAAAAATTCCCTGAGGCAGAGAAGGTTCGAAAAATGTTGCTGTCACATTGTGGAAATATTGTCTTGCACCTGGCCAAGTCTATCCCAGGATCCAGCCTAGAACCTGAAATCTCAGTTTTTAATAAGAATGGGCTTTAGCTCAGGAGAGAAAACGTTTGAATAGCATTAAAAAACATGTCTATTAAAAAAAATGTCAACATTTATGGCAGGGAAATAAAAAAGTTGAAATTCTTCTCTTTTTGTAGCTTCCTGGGTGAAAATCTCTTTGTAACCAGTACTTTTCTGTGAGGTTTTTGGATGATGCCATGTTTTTCTAACAGGAAACACCTGCTTATAATGGTTTTGCCATCTCTCCTGCAGAACACCCCTGTGGCTTTCCCTATGCCTCTTATCTCTGTTATCAGAGCACTCCTCTACCCCATCTTCAGACCAAGGGAACTATCAGGCTTAACTGGGTGTTTGCACTCACCAAAAGAATGAATATCACTCGTGAAGATTCCTTGTCATTAGAGTTATGATGATTCATTATTCTTAATGCTTCATTAGAGTGATTTGGACTGATTTTTATCTTCAGTGAAGAGCAGTTGAATGAGGTTTTGGAGCCCTGTGGAGCTCAGCAATGATGGTGGTTTCTAATTGCCCTACTGAGTGGACATACCAGGAGTAGAAAATCTCCTTGACTGCTCTAAGGATGGAGCAGGCTTGTCTTTTGCTCAGTATCCCTGCGTAGCAGGGTTTCATCCTTTCACCATTCTCACGCAAGCACCTGACCTACTCCATGCTCACCCTTCCTTCTCCATTCATAGAATCATAGAATGATTTGGGTTGAAAAGGCCCTTTACAGGTCATCTGTTCCAACTCCGCTGAAGGAGCAGCGACGTCCTTAACCAGATCAAGTTGCTCAGAGCTCCATCCAAACTGACCCTGAATGTTTCCAGGGGTGGGGCCTCCGCTACCTTGCCGTGCAACCTGTGCCAGAGTTTCACCACCCTCACTATTAACATTTTCTTCCTTATGTCCTGTCTAAATCTGCCCTCCCTTAGTTTAAAACCAGCTTCAATTCAACCCAACTCAACAGGACCAGCTTGGCTGATCTCGGTGTGTATTGGGCCTCTTTCCTTGGCTGGGTTCTGTCACCCAAAAAGATGTCACTAAACCCAGGAAATAGTTAGAAGAGATGTGTCCTGCTGTTCGCCACACTGAAACATTAAAATCGTCATCCAGATACCATAAACATGTCCCTAAAAACTCTGTGCCAGGGAGAACATTTGTTGCTTTTACATCCCAGAGCCTGACATTAAAATGGGCAGTTACTATATGTTGCCACAAGGAATTTATATCTAAAGTAATAACATAACGCCACGGCAAATGCTTTAATTTCTTTGTAGTATAAATTAGCATACTAATCTGATAATAATGTATTACAGCCTGAAAAAAATAAAAAAGATGTCATGCATGGCTAATCATTATAAGAATTGGAACCAAGACAGAGGATTGCATTGTAATTTGGCTGGAATTTCATGGTCCTATACACGGGAAGGTGAGGGAGGGTTAGATCACAGAAGCATTTTAAGAGGGCATCAAAGCAAAGGCTGTCATGAGCCCCACCAGCCGACAGTTTGACTGTTTATTTACTGGTCTCATTTCTTATGTGAAAAGCGTTTGCCAGGGTCTACTGAAATGAGAGATTGACAGACCAACAGAATTGGGGTTGTTCAGCCTGGAGAAGAGAAGGCTCTGGGGAGACCTTAGAAGAGCTTCCAGTACTGAAAGGGGATGCAGGAAAGCTGGGGAGGGGCTCTGGATCGGGGAGTGCAGGGATAGGATGAGGGGAATGTTTGGCAGCTGAAAGAGGGGAGACTGAGGTGAAATCTTAGGCCGAAATGTTTTTCTGTGAGGGCGGGGAGGCCCTGGCCCAGGTTGCCCAGAGCAGTGGTGGCTGCCCCATCCCTGGAGGGGTTCCAGGCCAGGTTGGATGGGGCTTGGAGCCCCTGATCCAGTGGGAGGTGTCCCTGCCCATGGCAGGGGGTGGGACTGGATGGGCTTTGATGTCCCTTCCAACCCAAACCATTCTATGATTCTATGCTTTAACAAGGAAATGATGCTTAAACCCATTTGGGGCTGGTTTAACCAGTCTGTGAACAGCAGAGAGTTCTTCAGTAGGAGGTGGTGTGATTGCAAAATGCCATTTTAAAAAGCCAAAATGCACACACCGAAGTCTTGCCAAAGAGCAATTGGATTGAGGGAAAAGAGACTTCAAGGACTATATTGAGAAGTCTACACTGACTACAACAGGAGCCTAGACACAGAAACATGTCTCAGCTACTCATGCCTAGACATCCAAATCATAGAATGGTTTGGGTTGGAAGGGACCTTAAAGATCATCCAGATAAAACCTGCCTGCCACGGGCAAGGATGCCTCCACTAGATCAGGCTGCTCAAGGTCCCATCCCTTCATCCAACCTGGCTGTGAGCACCTCCAGGGAAGGGGCATGTGCAACTTCCGTGGGCAAATGTGGATGTACAGATCTGAACCCCAGATCTTAACACACGAGAACCCCATGGCAGACTGCCAGCAGTGCACCCTAGGCAAATCCTTCCAGCAGAGCAAGGTCTCAACAGAGAAGGTAATTAAGCATCGTAAGCAATTACCAGGAGATATAGTGGTGTCTGCATCCCTTGAAATCCCTAAATCCAGACAGGACAGCTTATACAAAGCTATGCTGTAGCTCAACCTGTAATTACAGGCTGGACACCCATCAGGAGATAAGATGCTGCTGTCTGAGTTTATGCAGGATGATCTCAGGCTGCTTTCTGCGCTGCAGGGAGACTCAAAGCAATGCGAGGGACGTGTTCATTTTCCAAGGTGAGCGCACAAGGAGGTTGAAGAGCTGGGCTCTTTACTCAGGGCTTTTCTTGGTGTTTTTTGAAGTGTGGTTTTTTTGTTTTTGAAGAGCCTCTCTAAAAGATTGCCTATAAATCCATCACACTCTTGAAATGAAGAGTTTTGGCAGAAACAGCAGAGTGTATAACCGGAAATAGTTCTAAACATTTTCATAGCTGACAAACTAAATTGCCTTTTGTGGCTATGAATTTCACAAAGCCCATAATGCCAGCATCCCGGTTAAGTTCTCTTACATCTCTAGAGCGGGACTGAGGATTATCCAACTCTGTATTGAAAAGTCCTTTTCATCTGTTACATCTGTCAATCGAATTTAGGGCCTGTTTTCCCCTTCAATGAGGAAAAATTCTTCAGCTTGCAATGAAGAGCTTTCTCCTTAAAACACTTTCTGCACAAATTATTACCAAGTAAACCCATGGCAGTCAGCTTGTACAGTAGAGCAGGAACAGCACAAGGAACACTCAACAAACACAGAATTCTTGCTTTAGTGAGCAACTAGAACAATAGGAAATTGTTATACATCAACTCATAATGTATTATGCTCCCCCTAATGAAAGGACTTAATTCAAGTAAGATTGATGCATGATTTAATTATATTTTTTCCTGTATATTTAAGGAATTCAAACCATTTCTGTCAAAGATGTGACCTTTTCTTCCTAGCTGATGGAGCCTTTCTAATTCAGTGCTACTTTTCCACCACCCCATGCTCTAATCTGTTGTGCCCCTGTTCTTTCTGCAGAGCTTCTGCAACACTCCTTTAGTTATTTTTTTGGTGTTTTTCTACCTTATTGCTATTTTGCTATCCTATCCATGATGGCAGAGGTTCCCGTCGAATCAACAGGTCTTTTTTCAAATGTGCACTTGCAACACAGAAACCCAAATGTATCCTGGACTGAGTCCAAAGCAGAGAGACCAGCAGGTGTGAGAGGGGATCATGCCCCTATGCTCCACTCTGGTGAGACCCCACCTGGAGCCCCATGTCTGATCTGGAGTCCTCAGCACAGGGAGGACATGGAGCTGTTGGAGCGAGTGCAGAGGAGGCCACAGAGGTGATCCCAGGGCTGGAGCTGAGGGAGTTGGTGTTGTTCAGCCTGGTGAAGAGAAGGCTTCAGAGAGAATTTAGAGCAGCTTCCAGTACTGAAAGGGGCTGCAGGAAAGCTGGGGAGGGGCTCTGGATCAGGGAATGCGGGGAGAGGATGAGGGGGGATGGTTCTGATCTGAAAGAGGGGAGATTGAGATGAGATTTTAGGAAGAAATGTTTTGCTGTGAGGGTGGGGAGGCCCTGGCCCAGGTTGCCCAGAGCAGTGGTGGCTGCCCCATCCCTGGAGGGGTTCCAGGCCAGGTTGGATGGGGCTTGGAGCCCCTGATCCAGTGGGAGGTGTCCCTGCCCATGGCAGGGGGTGGAACTGGATGGGCTTTAAAGTCTATGGTTCTATGAGAAGTTGACATTGGCCAGATTAGAGATTTCAGGCAGAGGTTTATAAATTCAGAATACCTACTCATTTCTGAAGAAGATTAAGGAAGTGTACAGTTTTTGCAAAATGCATAAATTCCACCTCCAAACCACACCTCCTTCCAGCTAAATGAAACTATCAGTATTTTTCAAGATTGCCCGATAGCTAGAGGTAACTTCCTGGAAGGTTAAGTTTTAAATTAAACCTATGTTGGAGCACAGGAAGGTTTGGTTCACATGGAAATACCCCTGAAAATCAGGCATCTTCAGAAGAAGCAGTGGACTTAAAAGCAGGTGTGTGAGTAAATTTGAATTGGCATAAGGTCATTTCTAGACTGATCTTTGGTTTAGTAGGCACAGTGGTGTTAGGCTGATGGTTGGACTGGGTTATATTAGAGGTCTTTTCTAACCTTAATGAATCTTTAAGATCCAGCCTTAAATACCTGTATGGTCTTAAATATCTATGGAGCAGTGGGAGACCAAAATATTTCAGGTGGAAAAGGGAAGTGAAATAGCACTTAATGCATTGGGCAAAGACTCCAAGACACCACTTGCCTGATTCAAGGTCAAGGAGGAGGTCAGAGCCAGCAGTGATGCTCAGGAGGAGTATCCACCAGATTTGCACTGCTTTTTCATTCTCTTTGAATGAGAAGCGAGGAATTGCAGAGGACATACAGCCTACTCCAGCTGAGTGGATGCAAGAGACCCTTGTTGTTCTTGCTGTAAGGGCGTTGCTCAGGCAGAATTGCTTTCACCTTCATTTCTATGGTTTTTGTCCCTGCTCCTGCAGACCCGAACCAACCTGCCTCCTGTTTTGCTTCGTGTTGCTATGGCGATTGGAGAGGTGTTGCAGCAGCCCAGCATAGGGAAACTGTCTTGCAGCAAGCAAGAGAGCTGAGCTGGCTGCAGGACTAACCCAAAATTAAATATATACAGCGGTACTCGGCATATATCACATCTAATGTTCCCCCTGCTAAGGAGAAGCCATTTAGATAGGCACAAGTGAGGCAGATGAATAAAATGCACCAAGTCAAGACCTTTCCTTCAAAATTCTACTGCAGAGGCAGCTGCTTCATGGTAAGAATCTGGAAAGTGCTTTCTGAAAAATTAAGTGGCAAAGAGGCAAAATACCATGGGAGAAACAGCTCTGATATTTCTGAGGTGAGCAATTAAACTAATGAAAAATGCATCCCGTGGTCCAGATTTCCAGAGCAAAGGTCAGATTTCCAAGGGCATCAGAAGAGACCATGGAAACCTGAGCCGGTTGCTCTGGAAAATCCTCCCAATTAGCTTAGAAATCCTCAGCCTAAATGCCCAATTGACTTTGAAACTCAGTGTGTTCCTCTCCAAAGCTCCCCATCACCTCTGTACACTGAGCTTTCCGTTTGGGAACATCTCAGCCTTCCCAGTTTGCATGATTTTCTGCAAGAGGAGATGAGACCCAAAAGGATGATGTGTATCACATCTATGTTCTCCCTGTAGTTTCATGGGCATAATAAGTTGGCTGTGATACCAACTTAATTTCCAGCTTGAGAACTCAAGCTACGGTCTTACTTTGGAATATTCCCAACTGCTGCACCAAAATCTTGATGCATATAAAACTGAGAGCTGGAGATCCCTTGATGGTTCCTCCCCTGCTCAACCTTGCCCCACCAATACAGATGAAAGCATGCTGATATTGGTCCCAGCTGGTCATTGAGTCATCTCTAGACGTGCCAACTTAACCAGAATTGGTATTAATTATCCCTGTCAGCCCTGGGATTTCCCCTGAGCCCTCTACGGCTCCAGATGACATGGGTTAGATTTCTGCAACATCTTGGAATACACCAACTGCTTGTAACATCTGGCACATCTTGGGGTTTCCGTGGTCTCTGGGCCTCAGACCTGTCACAGACAGGTTGACCCCTGAGGATATAAGGTTCCTGGGTCAGGACCTATTGATTCTCCAGTGCTTTGTACTGCATTTGTCAGTGATTAGGGAAGGGGAACTCAACCCGAAGTATGTTGATGTGGGCTGTGTGCATACAGATGCAGTCACCCAGCTTGACAGAGAAGGTAGATTAAAGGACTTTTTTGTTTATTTATCCCCTCTTTGCCATTTTGGGCCAAAAGGAAGGTTAAAAAAGCTGTTCTGTGATTCATTCCTATATATATTCAGTGCTGACCGAAATGGGGAGTGGTGTTTTGCTTTGTGGTAATGGAGAAGTTTCCTGGAAAGATTTAAGTTGGGAGTCCGCAAGCAAGGAGCCCTTAAACTGCTTTTTCCATCCCTACCCTGGGAGTAGGGGTCAGGATAAGTCATTCTCACTATCCCTATTGTGCTGGGGAAATTGAGGCATAGAAACACCACAACTTGCTAGATAATATCCAGCTGACAAGGAGCAGCAGGGGAACTGAAATTCAGCAGTCTGAGGCTCTCCTTGTCGTTTCTGAGCCATAAAGCATGCATCACAGATAGGGCAATGGTAGATGTTAAATAACATAGAGGCTCCCGTGCCCTGCTGGGCACTGCTGCTTCTCATGGAGATACCTACTTACCTCATGGAGATTCCTACTTAACTTCTATTTTTGGAAATCAAGGCACCTTGCAGACTTCCCAAGCCAACCCCTGGGTGCAGAGCAAACTGTCACGCGCTGCAGATCAGACCTGAGGACTTTAACCTGCCAAGGAGAATAGCTTTAGGTCTGCGTGGAGCCCTTTGGAGAGGGCAGCAACCTGCAGTCTCATCCCTGTCTGCAGCAACGTGAAAGCACTGGAGAGGAATAAACTTCCCCTGCACAGGGACAGCTCTGCAGCAGCTGAGGCTCTCGTGATGAGCTTTTATCTGCTCAGGGAAGGTTATTCATTTAACAGCAGCACAACTTTTGCACAGCATAAAAGCTTCTCAGGAGAGCAAGCCTTGAACCAGACCTTCACTGCTCCCCCTTCCAGAGCATCCCTCCCTCGGCAGACTGGCTCTGCCATGGCCATCAGCACCTTGACACTCTGCGGTGATTAATTGTGCGGGCTCCAAGCTCTCATCTGGGGGCTAACTGACAGGAGGCGAAGCATGACAGTGAATAATGGCAAGACCTTTGGAAGTCCAGGAGAGATTAAATCAACCCAACAGTATTTGTTCGCTTTCCAGTCCCCTGTCCCTGCTCCTCCCCGCCCTCGCCCCCTATCCTAATGGCATTTCAGGCTGTTTGGCTGCATTCCCCACCTCATAAACCAGGACTCAACATTGCTCAGAGCAATGGCTTTAAACCTGCCGGTGAAGGGCTGTTGGCTGTGGTGGTGCTGGGTTTTAACCCTTTCCCCTGCCAGGAGCAGGGCAGTGCAGAGGCCCCGCTGTTACGGCACTCGTGCAAAGTCACCAAGATGAACTGGGTTTTGTTTTTAACTGACTGTGAAAATTGTGTGTGCCCAAGAGCCTCGGAGACTGAAATATCAATTGCCCAGGGCAACACAGCTCTCAAACACATTCATTTTTCATTCTTGGCTGCTGGAGGGAAAAAAACATGTTGCATATGCGGACTTCTGTCTTCCCAGGTTAATCAGATTGTAACATCCCTGCTCTTGGCAAGGGCACGGACAGGATCAGGTTCTCCTGGAGATGCCCATCCCCATCTTAAGGCAAGCAGAGACCTCTCAAACTCATCCCTGGCTCTGACGGAAGCACGTGGTGACAAATCCATCCTGGATTTGAATTTTAGCTCTTAACATGCTCACAAACCTCCTAGTGGACTTACTTATCGAGCATCAATGACTTTAGGGCTGTGGGGAGGAAAGTTTCTCTGCATATTGGGGGTTTTGTTTATTCTTCAGGGTTTTTCTTTTCTGGTTTTGTTGTTGGGTTTTGGGTTTGTTTTGAGGAGGGTGTGGTGGGTTTTTTTCCCCCTTGGGTTGCATTATTGCAATCAGAGGACACAAACTCCTCAAGCCTCAGCTCCTTTTGGTGACTTCTAGCCATGTCTGAAGGGATGATTCAGACAACAGCATTTTTCCACATTGTGGTGTCTTTTCAGGCTTCATTCCCCTGGGGGTCCCCAACACCAGGCTGAAGTAAATCCCTTTGTCACTAAACTGCTTCATCACTAAACCTCCCAAACATGTCTAAGAACATCCTGGTCCATAACTGGCTCCTTCCCAACAGAAGGAGAAATACATTCACATCACAGATTCTCCCCCCAGGGAGAATCAAACCTACCTTATCTAAATGTCAAGGAGCTCCACGAGTACAGAGAGAGTGAATAAGGAGGACATAATACTTCTTGGGCCTCCAGCTTTGTTATGTATCCCATAAATTATTTATTTTTAATTATGAAAAGAGCTACAAGCAGCCTAAACCCAAACAACTTACATTTTACATTGCTTACAACCAAATTTTAATTTATTTTTCATTGGTTTTGCCATAATCTTCTATTCAGTTTGTTTCCCACTCACAAAGGAGACAATTGCAGTTCAAGGTGATAATTTAAGGGTTAAAGGAAAAGGTTGGAAAATCAGACTGAAGTCTCTAGCACAGGTTGCCCTGATCAGCTGCAGTGGGTCCGAGGACACCGGATCTGCTGGGATCTGTGTGCAGAAGGCCAGCCTGGAGACGCCAAGAAGTCAAAGCCACTGTTTTCTCCAGGTGTCCTCTCACAAACAAAGAGTCCCTGTTTTCTTTCTTCCTCTGTAAAAAGCAACTGACATATTAAAAAAAAAGATCAGCATTGCAACAGAGAGGTTTGTGGTGGAAAAGCAACACTTGGAGTAGGTTGTGGTCTGCACCAAGCCCCTTAAGACACCAGCTCCGAGCCTGTGCTGTGCTCTGCGCTGCTGAGCTGAGTCTGGGCATGGATCTCTGCTCCCAGGCAGTGCAGAGCAGCTGGGAGATGTCAGAGCAACAGCAAACCTCACTCCTTTGTGTAACAGGCAAAGGAGACGGATTTCAAGAGACGGAGCAAGCTCCTGGGAACAAAGGAAAGCTTGAAAACCTTCAGCAAGACCCTTGAAGCCAATCCAGCACAGCTTTTTATACATCGCTCTGCATGTAAATCAGGACACTTGTGTTTCACACTCTTATTCCAGTTTTACATGAGAAGGAGAGGTTTCCAAACCCCTGACCCTTCAGGGACAAGCGTTCCTCCTGGCCACAGCTACCTGCACGGCTGCCTGCAATTACACAGCACATTAGCAGCATTATTGAGATTATGTTCTGCCAGCTACACAAATGAGCTCCCCTCCTTCCGGCAGTCACAGTCGTAAAGGACCCTTTGGAGCAGGGCTTGGCAATCAAGCCGAACAGCAAGAGCTCCCAGGTCCTGATTAGAGGCAAATGTCAGCGAGCAGCACAAACAGGCTGCACCAGTTGCTTTGGCAGAGCAGTTTTTGTGCTGAGGCAAGTGCTCCTGGAGAGACTGCTCTGCTTTTGAAAGAAAAGCACGTTCCTGAGGTCTGTTGGCTTCTGGGTGACATCCTCAGATGGAGCAACCTGGCAGAGCACTGTGGAAGTCAGCAAGGGTTATCGGATGTAAATCAGCACTGGACCCAGTGCTGCGTGTTTCACATGGTGAAACGTGAGCACATCTCTCAGAGCATCACCGCTCTGCTGAAGCTGCCGGGAGCCTTTCTCCTGACTTCTCTGGTGCTGACCCACTTCTAGAACAACCCGGAGCCAAGGACAGCAATGAGCTCTTATATATGGCTTGAACATCCATCTTCCTTGGGAAACTCAGAAAAGGGGAAAGTACCACACTCTGCCTCTGCAGAGGAGGAGCTGGAGGACATTCCAGCTCCCACCAGGGAAAGCTGCTGTCTTCCTGATGGGTGAATCCAAATCTGATGATTAGAGAGACTGTTGATGCAAAAGCAGGATGAGGCTCCCTGGTGTCCTGTTCAAGCCATGACGTAGGTAAATTTTCTCCACCTCTCTTGCAATCCAGGGCCAGAAATGCTGATTACACCAAGGGAAGCCAAGAGATCTGTGGTCCTTCTCCTCACCTGGAAACCTGGTGTCTTAAATTGCTTTTGTAAGTTCATCCAGATATATCATTCCTGGCCTTCTTATCCTAATTGTGCTGCTGTGCAGCATCCCTCAGCACAGTGGCAGGGAAGGAATACAGCTGAGTGGAAAGGGCAGGGGGTAGGAGGTTAATGATCATGCGATCCAGCACCCCTGTGTTACTGCACCCTCAAAAGGGCAGACTCTCCTTGTGCTGGGTGCTGTACATGGCTTTTTAACTCTCCTTGTCTCTGCTTTTCCACTTGCTGATGCTGACACAGCCAGGAGTCAGAAAGTCCCAGGCATTATTCAGGGATGTGACAGCCTTGGAATGCTCCAGCATGATGGAGCAAACCCCTGTCACCCCAGATCCCCAGGGTGCAGCGCGACACGGAGAGGTGTGAAGCCAGCAGTGCTGCAGGGTGAGCAGCTGCCACCTCCTGACGCTGGTAAACAGACAGGGCCAGAAATGTCGAGGGACCAGGGAGGGGCCAATAACCTTGCATGACCCTTACACCATCCTCTGAGCCTCAGACAACAGCTACGTTTTGACATTCATTTAGTTGCTTGCTTTTTGGAACCAGATAAATAAAAGCCACTGCAGAATTGTATCTGGGGTTTCCTTTGAGCTCTCAAGTCTGAAGAATTTACTCCAGCCTGATGAGTTGTGTAGACACAGTGCACATGCAAGTGCAAGGTAACATAACTTACTTTTCACTTCACCAAAGAAGGATAAAGCAAAGCCACACGTCCTACGTCCAGGAGAGAACTGGCAAGTTATCATCAGCCAACACCCAGTGGCTTTGCTAACACAGAAATGAGACCCCATCCCTCATCTCAGCAGATGTTGGTGTTATCCTTGTTGAGAGGACTTCACCAGTCTACCACTGACACAGCTTTTCCTCTGTAGCATATAGAGCTCATCTCCTCTATCCCAAAACGATTAGTGGCAGAACGTGCCATCTGCCTTTGCTATGGGAGCATCGCTGTACCCAGGGGCCCGTGGCACAACAGGCTGTTCATAGCGCAGCCGATGGGCCCGCGCTGTCCCCAGCGGTGTCCGTGCTGCAGGGGGGAGCCCAAGCCTTGTCATTACTCTGCGGTGAGGCTTTTGCTTTTCATTTGGGCAGCCGGCGATTTCACTGGGAAACCCAAGCTGTGCTTTGAGGAATAACGACGGGCTGTCTAATGTAGCAGAAGGCAATTGCGAGGGAAATTACATCTCGTGGAAGCAGGTAGCCGTGCAATGATGTGAAAAGTGTTTTCCCTCCAGTGAGTGCGTGCACGTTGCTGGCGTTTCGGGTTGTCTTTATTTTTTTGAAAGGCAGATCAGGACTTGATGCTCACAGTTTACTGCAGGGAAATTGATTTCACGGGGCTGTGTGCCGTGCATTCACTTCCAGGCATAGCTCTTCAGGCTTGGTTCACCTCCCGCCAGCCCCTAACGCATTCACCTCCATCCTTCCTTGGAGCAGGGTGAGCGGTGGAGGTGGTGCAAATATCAGGGCTGAAAATATCTCTGTATCCTTCAGGCCTGAGAGATGATATTTGAGGAGGGGAAAGTCACTGCAGATGATGAGCTGGGCAGGGGAGCAGTTCTTGCCATCCACAAATCTCTGTTTAAAAGCAGAAACCCTGCTTGCACCCCTGCCCTGGGCAGAAATTCACCAAGAAAATATTTTTCTCCAATTCGACTTCTGATTTCTCCTTGTGTTTCCCTTCTGCAAATATTTAACATCACTAGTGCTTCTGTTCTGCTAAACACTGAAAACTTCCCGTCTTTCTTTAGTTCTCCTTTGGGATGGGAAGGCCCACTTTCTGGTGAGAAGGACGGGCCAGACAGACCTGCAATCACAGTAACCCAATTCCTACCCTCGCTGGGTATAGGTGACCTGATTTCCAATCTGTAAATAAAACCTTCCCTTTCCCAGCTAACAAAAAAATGTTATTTGCTGGGCAGCTTTTTACCAGAGCAGTGGTGGCTGCCCCATCCCTGGAGGGGTTCAAGGCCGGGTTGGGTGGGGCTTGGAGCCCCTGATCCAGTGGGAGGGGGTGGGGCTGGATGGGCTTGGAGGTCCCTTCCAACCCAAACCATTCTATGATACTATGATCTGTGATCTCTGGGCCTGCATCCAGATGTGAAAATACCAGGGTTGGATTATAAACTGCCCTGTCAGCCCTGGGGGAAAGGAGATGCCCCAGAAACATTAGCTGCAATTCTATTACTTTCTCAGTGGGTCAAGTCCAGCCTGGATCTGAGCAGCCCCTGCACGCTGGCTTGGGAATCAAGAAGCCACTAAATGAGTTTTGTGCGATACATAGCTCATCAAGGATTCAAACGTAATAACAGTGTTTATAATGGATTTAAAGAAAAAAAAATATATCCCTGCATGCATATTTTATTTACTCCACGTATACATCTATAGCTGAAAACGTGCTGTGTTAGCTGTGAATACTGCACAGCTAGGAAAGGGAGAGAAAAACCCTCACCCACTATCTTCATCTGACGGGTCAAAGAAACATTTCAGATTGTCGGCTGCTGCTGGCCCTGGTGAAAATCTTCCTCGTTTCAGTCTGAGCTCAGAAACAGCTCACAGCTCTGATTTCCAGGCCTGGTACTCCATGTGCCACGTGTCACACCAAAACTCCTGGCTCCATTCAGCCTGGATCCCCTCAGCCTTGCACTGTGTCACTGCGTGTGTTTGAGCAGGATGGGCTGAAAAAGACAACAAACCTTTTGTTTTCACATACAGAGGGTTTAGGATGATGCTGTGCAGATGCTCTCTTGAGACCTCACCTGGAGTCCAGCAGATGGAGTGAGTCCAGAGGAGGCCATGGAGGTGCTCTAAGGTCTGGAGCACCTCCTGTACGAGGACAGGCTGAGAGAATTGGGGTTGTTCAGCACGGAGAGAAGGCTCCAGGGAGACCTTAAGGCAGCCTCCAGGACTGAAAGGGGCTCCAGAAAAGCTGGGGAGGGGCTGTGGATCAGGGACAGCAGAGATAGGATGAGGGGGAATGGTTTTGAGCTGAAAGAGGGGAGATTGAGATGAGATCTTAGGCAGAAATATTTTGCCCTGGCCCAGGTTGCCCAGAGCAGTGGTGGCTGCCCCATCCCTAGGGGTCTTCAAGGCCAGGTTGGATGGGGCTTGGAGCCCCTGATCCAGCAGGAGTTGTCCCTGCTCATGGTAGGGTGTTGGAACTGGATGGGCTTTGAGGTGCCTTCCAACCCAAACCATTCTATGATTCTCTGAGGAAAGCCACCATAGGGGAGAGCTGGGCACCTGAGGTCTCATTGCTGGTCTTCTGCTGACTCTGTGTTGCACAAATTAATTTTCTCTTGCCATCCTTCCGTGCCTGGCAAGATGTTTAGACCAGTTCTTTTGGGGCTTAGTGACCTCTTGCTGACCTGGTAGCTGGGTCTCAACATGCCCCAGGGAAAAGGGAACCATAAATTTACCTTCACCCACTGAAATAAATTACTAGAAATTAATGTCCCATAATGAGACAATTTGTCATTGCTGATGGGCCTGGCTTTAACGGAGGGTTTTAAAACAGCACCATTAATTTATATGGCTTTGCTATTTAATATTTAAAGAGGATGAATCGTGCTGTAAAGGCAGTTTACTTGGAAAGGAGGCAAAGGGGGGGAGGAGAGCATGGGTGCATGTGTGTCTAGGGAGCACAAAACTGCCTTCAGTTCAAGGAGAGGTGGGCTTAGATCTATAAATTTAGCTGCTGGATGCAAGTCCTCTTGGGAAACAGTGTGAGACTCCCCAAAGGTCAAGACTGACAATGTGTTCCTTAAAAAAAACAGAGCATCAGATTTCCAAGGGCCCATGCCTACATGTCCAATGAGGTGCAGGCTCCTTGTGTCTACTAGCTACTCCAGTGCTTGCATGTGCCCAGGACTAGTGTCTTCTGCTTAACTCATAGGCAAAACCTGCAAGCAATACATTTCTTCCAGCAGAGGAATCAGGGCTGCTTGTAACATTGACTTTGTCTCCCATTCCCTTGTATGAAGCTTCTGCCCAAGGTTTTCAGGGCTACTCTGGGGTTTACAGATGCAGCTGAATGGAGAAGCACATGGAGAAGAGGACCACAGCTCTCATGGCCAGCAGCCAGCCCTTTCCCTTCAGCTTCTGCAGGTGGATTTAGAAAGATGCACACAGCAGGGTTGGTGTATTTATCCTTGTAGCAGGGAACGAGCAGCTGACTTCTTTCCGCATTTTTAAGATGCCTCCATGTTTTTATACCTTACTCTACATCTTATCCTGTCAGTTTGCCACACTGCACCTAAAAACGCCGAAACACCAAGGCTGAGACATTTAATCACTGAAGAACATCCAAATCCTTTGGGTGGACCTTCTCTATGTCCTCTTTCCCTGGAGATAGTATTCATGCCAGGAAGCATTCCCAGTGTCTCCTGCTCACCAAGAGGTTTCTGGCAAAGCTCTGGAGCAGCCTCCTGAGCAATCTTGGAGCCTGGATCACTGAATCTCATTGGGATCTTGAAGTCCCGCAGAAACAGCAGAATAACAGCTCATAAAGCAGCACGGTGCCTGCATTGTTCTGTCTTGCACAGTAACACAGCCAACACTGCTAACTGCTCAGATGATACCTGCCTGGCTTTGAGGCCCTCGGGAGCTGCATTTAACTAGAGTTTATTGAGCACAACTGGCCTCTTTATTCCAAAGATTTTATTTACCTATTTATTTATTTCTACACTCACAGAATGGTTTGGGTTCAAAGGGACCTCAAAGCCTATCCAGTTCCACCCCCTGCCATGGGCAGGGACACCTCCCACTGGATCAGGGGCTCCAAGCCCCATCCTACCTGGCTTGGAACCCCTCCAGGGATGGGGCAGCCACCACTGCTCTGGGCAACCTGGGCCAGGGCCTCCCCACCCTCACAGTGGTTACCCTCACCCCATTATTCTAGATGTCTCTGCTTTCATCCTTGCAAAGGGCACATTTGCCCTGCCAGGGTGGCCACCAATGGGGTCCAGAAATGGAAGAGTTTGATATCAGCCACGATGTCAGGATGCCCTTCAGGCACTCAGCAGAGCAGCTCTGCACCAAACCAAAGACAAACACCCAAACTCCTGGAGGTCTTAATTCTAATCAGATTTACTTCTTACACTTCATCCTAATTAGAAATAATTTTGGTGGCATGTCCTACATTACACTCATAAATTAAATATTTCAATACCCAAAACCGTTTAGCTCAATGCCTTCCCTGAATTACACTGCTTATGAAACAAAGGCAAATCTACTCCATTAAAAGTATTGTTCCCCTAGAAATGTCATTATACTTCGTTTACTGCAGTGAGTTATCGCGTAAAAGGACAATATAAAAATGCCTAAAAGAGTCTGACCTAGAGCATACATAAAGTCATCTTTCTTCCAGTGTGGACTCGCCTCTGCCTTTATCTCACTAAGAGCCTTGTGCTGCCTCAATATCCTCTTCATAGCAATGGCCCAGCAAGAGACCTCCTGCTCCTCAAAGGTGTTTCATCTGAGAACCATCCATACCTAGGGATTCTATGGATGGGAACAGACATTCAGCAAACTCTTTTAGTTTCTCTCCTGATCCTCTACTTTTCAAAGAGGGCATTTAGCAGCTCCTACAGTGCTTCAAGCATTGTGAGAGGACCTGGGCTGGCTCCTCTAAATGTCCTATCAAGTTGGCTAGACCATCCATGAATCACTGAATTCCTTTCCCAGCTAGGGTTCACCGCAAACAAAGTTCTGGGACTACTTCAGTTTATGAACCTATTTTAATTCTGCACTGAGATTAAAGAAAGTAATTTTTTGTAAAATTAATGGTGTCAGAGCTTTTGGCCTGGGATTTAAATGGCCAAGATTTCAATTCAGAGCCCTGTGCCTCTCTGGAAAGGACAGAAAAATTCACCTTGGACTTCAGAAACCTTCCCTTTAGAAATAGAATGGGAAAATATTCTCATCACATGTTTCAGCTGGAACAAAGCACTTCAATTCGAGGAAAAAGGGATTGGGTCAAAATATTCTGGCTGATGGTTCTTCTGGGACACATGTGGAGCTGGTTTGTTACTGCTCTAAAGGATTTCCTTAATATCAACTTAATCTTCCAGTGATGATGATGACAGAGGTGCAGCATTTGAACCCCCTTTTTCACGTATCAGTAAAGCTTTGCACACCCAGCTGTACATAACATAGAAACATGGAATGATTTTAATGGGAAAAAAACTCAGAGCCCATCCAGTCCCACACCCTGCCATGGGCAGGGACACCTCCCACTGGATCAGGGGCTCCAATCCCCATCCAACCTGGCCTGGAACCCCTCCAGGGATGGGGCACCCACCACTGCTCTGGGCAGCCTGGGCCAGGGCCTCCCCACCCTCACAGCAAAACATTTCTGCCTAAGATCTCATCTCAGTCTCCCCTCTTTCAGCTGCCAACCATTCCTCTTTGTCCTGTCCCTGTGCTCCCTGATCAAGTGCTCCTCCTCAGCTTTCCTGGAGCCCCTTTCAGCACTGAAAGCTGCTCTATGATCTCCCCAGAGCCTTCTCTTCTCCAGGTTGAACAACCCCAGCTCTCTCATCCTGTTCTTGTACGGGTTGTGTTCCAGCCCTCAGATCATCTCCGTGGCCTCCTCTGCATTTGCTCCAGCAGCTCCATGTCCTTCCTATGCTGTGTAGATGGGACATTACAAATTCCATATCCCACATCTTAAGCTGCTAGAACCGTCCCTTACTTGGAGGGACAGCAGTTTGTTTTTTCTAACATAGAACTGTTCCTGATACTTTCAAGTTGCAGAGAGAGCGATGTGCCAGCATGAAGTCTGAATTTCACATTTAGTGCTCAGGTTGAACTGGATTAAGATGGGAGGGATTTTAGTGGCAAAACGTATTTAAAATTAAAATCTCTGCTCTGAACTAGCTTAATCCACTTAGATTTCCTCTGGGGAATTTGGATACATTCATCCCAGAAGAAGGGAGTGCCCACTGGGAATCGATAACATAAGGTATCCCGATTGCACAGCATTTTTCAGGTGCTATTTTGGGCTCATCTCATCATTCTCCGTGTATCTTTAGCAAATAAAATACTTCATGAAACCCAACCAGTCCTTCAGGACCTCTATTTTCCTCATAAGTTTTGGTGGGTAAATTAATCTCTGACACTTCTATGTTAGAAACAACGGCAGTGAGTCCTAATCTGGTTCTTGATCGTCTGATTTTTATGGCGTGCACCTAGACAGAGAACTTTGCCATTTTCTTGTCCGATCGCACTCCAACTCTATTACTCTTTGGGGTCAAAAAATCAATGAGCTTAATGGAGCAGATATCCCATTTATTTTTATGGGATTTAACACAGTGAAAATCATCATTTCAGGTAGTAAAATTCCACGTCTGACCAAAACATTTTCTATCGGGTTCCAGCATCCTCCATCCCAAAGTGCAGGTACGGCCTGAAGCTTCAGAGAAAGGGCAGAAGTGCTCATCATGTGCTTAGCCAGTTGTTCAATGGGCAAAAACAAATCCATTCCTCTTCCCTTGCAAGTGTTCTTATGTCCTGAGGCATGAGGTTTCATTACCCTTATCACAGCCCTAGTTTGCACAGCATCAAAGGTTATTAATGGTCATAAAATTACCTATTGCTGTTTCATCTGTAACCACTGTATTTCTTTTTATGGCAAGCTTGTTCCACACTTTGATTACCTGGAGCACTTGCAGAACAATGCTGTAATCCTGCAAGTCGGATCAGCAGTCGTTTTATTCACATTATCGATGTGCACAATATAATATAAGCAATAATCTTTGCCTATTATTCCGACAATACAAAATCCCATTAGGGTCAATGGTTCAAGAACGCATTTCAGTATGGTGGAAGATGAGCTCATTAAAATGAGGCACAAATGCCACTTGAAGGGGACCCAGTTCTCTGGAAATGAGAGCAGAGGGGCTCTATTGTTTTCTCTTTTGTCTCCCCACCACTGGTATCAAGAGAAGGGAGCATTTAGGAATGGAATTTGCATCCAGTAAGAAATCTCAGTGTTTGGGGGTGTTTCTTCAATCTAGACTGGAAAGATATTTTTGGGGTGTTTCACACAAACAGATGGACACTCAGCTTCACATCCATGGGCAGAGCATCAGCAACGGGGGTACCCAGGAGGTCCCCGGCGGTGAGTGAGGAGCAAGCGTCAGTGGAGGAGAAAACGCTCCTTGCCTGAATAATGTGATATTCACAATGGGAAGATCAAGGCAGAAAATTATATACAGAAACATGGAAGAGGAACAAGAAATAGGTTTGTAAGTACGTTAATTGATAAGGGCGAGATCAAATAAGTGGCTGATGCATTCTTCAACGCACAGACGGGGGGACAGATAGGACAGTTAACATGCACAGTGCTGCATCTGCATGAGTCTGATGCAGGGTAGGCAGTGTTTGGATGGACTGCATGGTTGATGTCGATATCATCAGAGTCTGTGCTCACACCACAGCAAGGGAAATATGTGAGTTGGGGAATATTTCAGTAAATCCAGTATTTTCAGATGAACCTCTCTTTGTACTGTCTGGAGCACATGCTGACGTAAATGGCACAGGCTCATGGTGGGTGTGACTCCTGTCAAGGATACATGGATAGTGGATGATGTCCCAGCAAGCTGGAAAAGGGCAAGCATTGTGCCTTCATGTAGGGAAAGGGAGACCCCATGACTATGTATCAGCTACCTGGATCAGATCCAGTACACACAGGTGATCAAACTGGTCCTTTGTAAGCCTCTAGAGGATAAAGAAGAGATGAATCACAGCCAGAACAGGTTTGTCAAGAACAATCCAATCTCCTCTCTTGACAGGGTCACAGGCTTTGTGAGTAAGGGAGGCTGGGCTCTTGGTGCCTTGGCTGTTGTCCCACACTGCATGCTCAAAAGCAATGTAGGGAGATATGACTGTCCACTCATTGAGCCCAAATCACTTTAAAAATGCCCTTTGAGAGAGTAGCTAATAATTCTCTGGATATTTGAGGTTGAGCAGGGACTCACCTTGAACGTAGGGCTACTTGATGTGTTCATTGTTGACTTTGATTATGAACGGGAGAGTGTTCAGGTTAGGTGAGGAGGAAGCTATAAATTCTGGCAAACACAGTTAGTTAAGGAAAGCTCAGTAATAACCGAAGTGCTGTAATACTGATTAAACTATTACAACTGAAAAACTGCCTCTGGAAGGAAACAGCTGATCTCTGATTTGGGGAAGAGAAGCAAGGAGTGACTGTGGGTTGCAGGGAGTCAGCATCAGCCGAGATGATGTCCTGGTACAGAGGAGAGCTGTAGGAAGTCATGGGAGAAACCATCTCATTTTGCTTAGTCCAGAAAGGTCTCAGCTGAAGCTGAGAGTTCAGAGATGAACTCAGAGAGGAGGTAGAGATCCTGAGGACAGCATTAAGAAAACCTGACTTAAAGAGGGGTGGGATGAGCTGAAGACATCTAATCTAGGGAAAAAATGAGAAAATGGAACATGATAATAAATTGCAAATATATAGAAGGAAAAGAATGAGCCATTCCCCATGATCATTGGAGACAGGACAAGAAATAACAGGATCACTTGCATCAGGGAATATTTAGATAGGCATTACAAGAGCCCTTCTAACAGTAATAATGGAGCAGCACTGAAGCAGGTTGTGCAGGTGATTGCAAAATCTCAGTTTCTAGAGGATTTTAGGTACAAGTTATACAAATTGTCCCATCCCTCATGGTGTTCCAGGCCAGGTTGGATGAGGCTTTGGGCAACCTGATCCAGTGGGAGGTGTCCCTGCCCATGGCAGGGGGTTTGGAACTGGATGGTCCCTTCCAACCCAAACCATTCTAGGATTCCATATCTGCTAAAAAGTGTTTCTGCAGAGCAGAGCGTAGGTTGTAGCTGCAGCTGGATTAAATTTCTCCACTCCTGTCACTGCAAGACTGTGCTCATATATAAAATGTCATTCTTATTAAAAATCTGTGCAAGATGGATGGTGTTAAGCATTTATATATTCAGATTTGTAAATATACACCTGAATATTAACCTTCATATTCCACAATCATATGGGAGACAATATTTAATGAATTTAAAAAAATTTATATAACTTATTTGAAATGAAAACATCAGAGTTTTCAATTTCTCTGGAAAACATCGTTGAAATTGGTGATGAAAGTTTTTATTTATAAAGAAAACAGAGACAAACCTGCATTTTCCAACACAAGATGGATCAGTTTGAAGCACAGAGTTACCCTAATTCCCAACAATTAACTCTGAATAGCCTCCAGAGAGGTTTTTGCTCTAAAGAAGAAAGTTAAAACATTAACTCACTACTCTCTCTGAGGCTTTTTAGGTGACTTATTACTGTCATTAATTGATCCTTATCTTTGCAAGGATATCGATGAAGTAGGGACGTGCTAGGTCCATAGAAGAAAGCTAAGAGAAGCCTCCCCACATCGCCAGAGGGGCTGGAAATCCACTCCCATCTTCACAAATCTTTGATCCTGGTTTTACAAGCAAAGAAACTCAATCCTCTGGAAGGGCAGAGCCTTACTTAAAGGTTACAGGGTGAAATGCAGCTCAGCATCCAGGGCATGCATGAACTCAAAATGCTCCTTCTAAACAACAGAGGATGTGGGAGGCTGCTCAGGGGCATGAACTCCAAGGTAACTCTGTAGATGGGCTGGAAAGGTCAGAGCAGGGTTATGATTTCCCCCTCCCCCCTGTCCCCCCCCTCCCCCCCCAAGCAGAGAAACCACTTGCTTTTGCATGCTAGGGACTCCTTATGAACATCATTTCATCCCTGCAGCTTTCTCAGGAGCTGAAATCCATCACCCGGCTTGGCAAGCCTGGAGGGCAGAGGGGTGAAATGTCTCTGTTGAGGTCACTGGGTGAATTACTGTCAAGCCCAGGGACGGAGCTCAAAGGCTCTCGCGTCCACTGTACCATTCACATTACTGCTCTGGGCTGATACTCACATTTCTTAACAAAAGACCAAGACTGAAGTTCAAAAGCAGAAAAGTAAAAGGAGAAGGAATATTTAATATTTACCAGCAGACTTTCCAGCTCCTGGGCTGTATTTTTTCCTTTCCTCCAGCTGAGAGAGAGAAATCCCTCCTTGGTCCTTTGAGGATCTGCCCAATATTTTAATCTCAACAGCGATCCACAGGTGAGTTGGCCTCTGCAGCAACAGAAGCGACTTAGACGGTGGCGAACTCTCAGCCCTCAGTAAAACCAAATGGATGCAGAGCCTAAGGATCCCTTCTTTGCTGAGCTTTTCCATGCATTTTCATGCCATCTTACCTCCACCATCCCTCTGTTGTCCTTTCTCCTGAGCCCACAAAGGCAGCAACAAGTGCCCTGCTCAGCTGCGGCTGCCTCTGCTGATTTACATGTTCACCAGTTTCATCTTTCTAGGGAGGCATGGAAATAGCTGTGGGCTCCCAGCACGGGCTGGAGGTGGATCGAGGGGGTGGGTAATACAGAGAGAGAAAATGAGGACTTGGATCTCGCTGTACTCTACTGGGACAGTGCTGAGCGTGCGTAGGCAGAGGCAGCGCTATTGGGGCTGGCAGTGCTCACACACCTCGCGCTAGGAAGATCTCTGCTAAATGGCCGTGAAGATATAGCCCAACAAATGCCAGCATCACCTTAACTCCCACACTGCGAACACAGAATCGTAGTATGCTTTGGGTTGGAAGAGACCTCAGAGCCCATCCAGTCCCACCCTCTGCCATGGGCAGGGACACCTCCCACTGGATCAGGGTGATCAAAGCCCCATCCAACCTGGCCTGGAACACCTCCAGGGATGGGGCAGCCACCACCATCTGGGGAACCTGGGCCAGGATCTCCCCACCCTCACAGCAAAACTTGCTCTGGATTCACTCTAGCCAGTCCATGTCCTTCCTGTGGTGAGGACTCCACAGCTGAACACAAAAGTCCAGGTGAGCCAAACTGTTTTAAGAAAGCTCTGGAAAATTTTCCCTGGTGTTATTTTCATTCCATGCACTGGGTGCCTCAGTGCTGTGAGTGCGGATGGGAAAGAGAGAAAAGCAACTACCATGCACTCTTGTATAAAAGAGTTCATGCTGCAGGGCGGTCTGTCAGGTCAGAGCATTGACGTGGTCTTGGTATAGCAACAGGAGACTGGGTTTAGTTCCGTGCTTTCTAGCTGCTACTGGGGAATAGGATGACTATCCTCCAGGACTCACTGATCATTGGACAAATGTCAGGATCTACAAGGTAGGAAACTGAGGCACAGAGGGAAATCCCTGATGCTGACAAATTCCGAAGTGCCCAGATTGCAATTCCTAGCTATGCATGTCTTTCAAATCTGTGACAAACTGGAAGAAGGAAAAAGCCATGGAGAACCACAGAAATGGAAGCTGCAAACACTTCTTCCTTCCTCAGGCAGCTGTTTCATCTTCGTGCCTGTGGCAGAGTTCCCAACCCATTTTCTAATATTTCTGTGATAAAAAAAAATCACAAAAGGCTTGAGTGTAGCACGGTAACTGCAGAGCTGGCCAGCACCGCCTCATCGTCTCTGCCCCGTCCATCTAAATCCACCTGTAGCTCCTCACAAATACTTTAAGCTCTGTAGTTATTCCAGGTTTGTGCAGCCTTGGGGGAATTCCTTCACACTAATGAATATGGCTTTAACCAAGATTACTATTATCACTTTCCAAGAGCTTTTTACTCACTTAAAGCATCTCAGCTCTTCCACTGGGGTTTCTTTGCAAGAGAACCCAGAGCCTGTGTTTCAGATGAGTCGCGCACAAAGCAGCCAAGAGAAGACGTGAACCACCCCGCAATCCACCACTTGCAGCCTCATCCACATGAATCCAGGTTGACTGGGGTTTTTGATATCTGGACCTACTGATGTCTGCTGTATCTCAGCCCAGATAAGAATCTTTACTCTGTCTTTCCCGTGGCTTTGACAAATAATCCCAAGATCAATCCCTGATCTTTGCGGCAATGAAAGGACATAGATGATGCAGCTCAACTGCTCCAAAACTTTGCAGAATACCCCCCTGCCTTCCTTTTTTTCAGCTCTTTCTTTAAGGTTGCAGCCTTCACGAGAAAGGTGGGTTGCCCTGGCAACATCTCAACATTCTGCCTGGACAAAATTACCTGTCAGTCTCTGAGAAAATGATGAACTGGATGAAACTGCGGGGTTTCTCCTTCTAAACCAGGATTTCTCTTCCCTTTTCCCCAGATAAATTGACCAGTGGTGCTTGAACGCTCTAGTAAATAAAAGAAAATTAGAAAAGAGGTGGAATAGCCAATTTCTGACAAGTCAGTCAACATCTGACTGTCAGGAACTAGTGGAGTCCCATGTGAAGGTCCCACAGCTGGAAAGCTCCCACCCATAGAGGCTCTTGTACCACAAAGACTGAAGGTAGTTTGGGGGAGGATTGGAGACAGCCTGGTCCAAGGGGAAGACAAAAGGACTTGGGGTAGATGGTTTCCGCTCTCTAAGAAATGCAGTAAGTCCCATTGCTTAACACCTCCTGCCACTACAATGAGGGTTTCTCAGTGCAGGAGTGATCAGAGCAAGGTAATTTGGTGTTTTCTGAATCTTGAGCCTTAAATCCTGTAAGCAGGGAGCCACAGGCTTCCCAGTCTCTTCTGAATTTCTGCCAGCATGAGCAGGAGATGCAGCTTTTCTCTGCCTAGTGCAGCATAAAACCCTTGAGCCAACACTTGGGGGGCCATGGGAGTGTGCAATGCCTTTGAGAGATGCCCATTTCTCCATCTTTCTGGACTTCCCTGTCAAAACACAGAGATGTATGTGCACCACAGAGCATCTATACCACATGGTGTGAAAGAGAAGGCAGGCATGGACTCAGTGAGCTCAGCAGGAAGCCTCTTTCTGCAGCAGGAGGGCTGTTCTCTCTACACCAGGAGGGTCTGTGGGCCTGAGATGATAAGTAATTCAGAAAAATTTATGTATGCCATAACTGGAGCATGTTTGTGTATCTTTGTGAGATCTCCCAGGCACCAGGGTTCACGCCCAAGTCCTCTGAAAAAAATTAAAAATGTATAAATCACCTCTAGTTTCTTAACAGCCTCGTCCAGTGTTTTGTCTTTGCAGGAGATCCTAAACCCCAATCTGCGGAGAGAGAGACAGGAGACAATGTGTCCCTTTGGACACATAAGGCAAGAGGATGCCCAAATGGCTCTTCAGACAGAGTTTTTAGTAAGACCTGCGATGACAGAACAAGGGGTAATGGTTTTAAACTAAAGGAGGGGAGATTTAGACTGGATATAAGGAAGAAATCGTTTATCATGAGGGTGGTGGAGCACTGGCACAGCCTGCCCAGAGAAGTTGTGGCTGCCCCATCCCTGGAAACATTCAAGGCCAGGTTGGATGGGGCCCCAAGGAACCTGCTCGAGTTGAAGATGCCCCTGCTTGCTGAATCACAGAATCGTTTGGGTTGGAAGCGACCTTAAAGATCATCCTGTTCCAAACACCCCTGCCATGGGCAGAGACAACCCACTAGATCAGGATGCCCAAAGCCACATCCAACCTGGCCTTGAAGGGAGGTTGGACTGGATGACCTTTAAAGGTCATTTACAACGCAAACCATTCCATATTCTATGACTCCTAACAGTTCTGGCCATTTATACCCCATTACTGAGCCCCACCTGGGGCACAAAGCCACCGCCTCCTCCTTACAAGGAAACTGTGAAACCCAGCCAGGCAAAACCCAGCACACCCTAATTCAGGCCAAGATTAAGAGAACCCAAAACAATGACATATCCAAGAGCCATTAACATTCAAGGGGAGTGAAAAATCACAGCCTAAATCTGCAGTGAATGTTCCTGCTGCTGCTGGAGTTTGGATGTCAGGAGCATTTCCATGGTGTCTGCCAGTATGCAGGGAGATTTTAGTCTTGAACACAACTGCTTTCATGGAGTTTAAATCTAGAAGTATCTTGCTTTTATTTTTCTTTCTTTTTTGCTTCTTTTTTTTTTCTTTTTTTTTACGTCTCTTGCATTTCATAAGAAGAAAGAAAGAAGGGAGAATGTCAGCATAGATCCCATCAGTGCCAAGTCTGATGCTGGTGAAGCGGGCAGCATTAGAGTCGTGATCTTATTATTAATTTCAAAGTAAATTTAATAGGTCACTTAATACTCAATGAGTGAGAAAAAAATATCAGGAGGAAGAAACACACAGTCCAGAGGCAACATTATGGATATCGAACCTTGTGCTTCAGGGCTTTCTGGCCAGCAGGAGGAGAGAAGGAATTGTGACCCTGTATTTGGTACTGATAAGGCTGAACCCCGAATCCTGGGTTCAGTTCTGGGCTTCTCAGTACAAGAAAGACTTTGAGGGGCTGGAATGGGTCTGGAGAAGGGAACAGATCTGGGGAAGGGTCTGGAGTACCAGTATTATGAAAAGCAGCTGAGGAGCCTGGGCTGTTTAGCCTGGAGAAGAGGAGGTTTAGGGGAGACCTCATCGATCTCTGCAGCTCCCGGAAAGGAGGTTGGGGTGAGGTGGGTGCTGGGCTCTTCTCCCAAGTGACAAGTGATAGGATGAGAGGGAATGGCCTCAAGTTGTGTTACAGGAGGTTTACATTGGATATTAGGAAAAAAATTCTGCACAGAAAGAATGGCGAAGCCCTGGCAGAGGCTGCCCAGGGCAGTGGGGGACTAGCCATCCCTGGAGGGGTTCAAAACTGTATAGATGCGGCACTTTAGGATACGGTTTAGTGTGCACAGTGGTGTTCAGCTGATGCTTGGACTTAATCTTGGAGGTCTTTTCCTACCTTAACGATTCTATGATTCTATGATTTCTGCAACCCAGGTCGTAGGCTTTCCTTCAATGACAAGAAATAAAAGTGTTTTCCTCATCAGAGCTAATTAATTCCTAATGAGAAACCAATAAGTCATTTTGCATGTGAGTCATTAGGTCAAAGAAGGGTCTGCCTGGCCTAGATCTTCATATGAAAACTATCTCCTCCCACCATTACGACCTTACCCCACCGTACAAGTCTTGACAGGATCTTCCTTCTGGGGTAGCAAGCCTGCAGCAATGGGGATGAAGCTTACAGAAGAGGATGGAGGACAATGTTCCCCATCAGCCTGGCATAATGGATGTGGTGCTGCGTTTTACATCCCTTTCGGAAGCAGTTGGTACCAACCCCGTCACTGCCCAGCTGCCAGCCAGCAGGGGCGGCTGCTTTGATGCCATCTGGCTGTTTCTGATGGAAAGAAGCAGTTATGTGAAAAAGGAAGGAGTAGCGATGCAGTTACCCAAATGTGAACACAACAGACAGGCAGGAGCAACGATGTGAACTAAAATCAAAGAACATGAACATAATCAAAGTTGGGATTTTTTTTAATCAAAACCAATTTCTTTCCAAAGAAAAGCTTTGGGAATGCATGTTCGTTTAATTACCGTATCTGAGAGCATATGTGAATATAAAACATTCCCATCCACACATCCCAGTGCTTGCTCACTCCTCTCCTTCTTTCTGCTAATGGAAAAAGCATAGGAAAAGGACCAAAACCTGATGCAAACATGGTCACATTTCAGCTGCCAACAGTCTTTTGTGACCAGTTTTATTTTTCCATTAAAAAAGTGAAAGCAATTATAGCGGTTTGGTTGATGACAATTATTGCAGACCCTCATATAGAATTCACTTTGTACACATTGTCCAGCTCCTGCTATAGGACATTAAATTATTTTGTTCCTCATTCCATATTCCCGTAAGTCAGATTAAATCCCTTCAACAGAAAAGGAAACATAGGCAGGGAGAGGCAAGGTGAGATATAAGGTCACGGAGCATATCCTAGGCAGGAACAGAGCTAAGCAGAGATTCACCTGCTCTTCAGACAGGTAAATGTTCATTGTAGTTTTTAATTGGGTCTAGGGAAGATCATCTTCAGCCGTTCACCGTGCAACTTCAGCCTTCCCCCCAGAGGGATGGGGACAAGGGGACATGCCCCTGCTCTATCCTTTCACATGAATCGCCTCCATTGCTCTTTGGGCGAGCAGCAAAGTGCTGCTCCCAACTGGGCAGGGATCTCGTGTGCAGGCTCAGGGTGGACATCGCTCGGCACAGTCCTCTTCAACGGATGCAGCAAAAATCGCTCATTTCCCGTCAGGGCCCTGTGCTGGGAGGAAATGTTGATCAGCTGTGACAGCCTCTGTCTGATAGCATAAGGAGTGGCAGGGTGATGGATACAGCCTTTTCTTTCTCTAGCTCCGAGGGGCGTTTTGCTTTGTAGTTTGCATTAGGGCAGCCGGATCACATCTGCTGCAGTCTTTAGACCCCATTATGGTGGCCAACAGTGATCCCCTTGGGATGAGCAAGGCAAGTACTCCCAGATAATGTTTTGGGAAGCTGCCGAGGCACAACCACTGTGCCAGGCATCTCTAGCAATAGGCATCAACACAACCTTCAGTCAAAAGATACAAGAATGAAGCTAAACGAAAAAGCCCAGAAATCCTTGGGGAACTCCCAAAGCCCTTGAAGTTATGCATGCTCCAAACTGTCATCATGCAATTAAGTCACCCGCACTCAAAGCCCAGCAGGAGCAGCCCCAAAGAGCGCAGAAACACATACCAACACTCCCATGGCACGTCAGCACCGCCTATTCCCTAGATATTGCTCTTGTCTTGGGTAGAAGGGGCCATCAGAGGCTTTTGGGGGCCAGCACAAGAACAATTGCTTCCATTTAGCAGCCAGACAGGATATTTATAGAAAACTATTAAAACAAACCCAATCTTCTTACGTCTTCTCTTGTACACTGTTCATTGCATTTCATTCGCTCTTGAAACAGCCTGCGCCTGAGCCTGAGGACATCGCGCTGCAGGGACCAGACCGTGTTCGTTTTGTTTTTATCTACATTTGGTAACTAGGTTAAAATCTAAAGTAGGACTAATCAGGCTAAAAATAACGCCAGTTCCACCACAGGAGCAGGCCATCAGTACCATTCACGTCACCACTAATGTTAGCGTGCTCTTGACACCTGACAAATAACATAGCTTTTAAAGGTAATTTAATGAAATTGTTAACTTTCCCCAAGCTCTGCCTTTTCAATGTATTCATTTGTATTTACACACTGTGCTCTGTAGCATTTCAGCCCAGCACTAAGCAACACAACGATCTTGGGATTATGAAAACTCTTAGGAAAGAGATTTAGTTGAAAATATCAGCTTTGCATCTTAAGTTTCTCTAAACGTAGGAGCGAAGAGTGAGTTACCTGGGATGGCTGATACTTCAGTTTCCTAGAGTTGCTGAGGGGCAGAGAGATCTCTCATACACACAGAAGCCCCAGCATAGAATCATAGAACGTCCTGAGTTGGAAGGAACCCACAAAGACCTGTCCTTGCATAGGACACCCCAACATTCACCCCATACGGCTGAGGGCATTGGCCAAATGCTGCTGGAATCTTGTCAGGCTTGGTGCTGTGACTGCTTCCCTGGGAGCTGTTCCAGGGCTCCACTACCCTCTGGGGGAAGAACCTTTTCTTAGTGTCCAACCTAAACCTCTCGTGGTGCATCTTCCTGCCATTCGCTTAAGTCCTGCCATTGGTCACCAGAGAGAATAGCTCAGCACCTGCTCCTCCTCCTCCCTTTGTGAGGAAGCCGGAGCACCATTGATGCCATCAGATTCCCAAGCATTTTGCACTTTTCAGGAGACACCAACAAGCAATGTTTGAGGAGAAGATATCAGCACCATTAGTGCAGTGGATTTAGCAGGGGACAGCAAATCCTGAGGCAGCAGTGCTGGGTTTGCTCTGTGTTTGCACAACACCGAGCAGCAAATGCCCTCTATGACTGCAAATAGTTACAGTGCCCCCAAATCCACATTTTCTCCTTGTCTTTGAACACAATGCAAGACGTAGCCCTCCTCAGCTAACAAGAGCAGACCTGCATATTAGATTTCAAGCTGTTACATACTTAAGAGCCTCTTGTGTCCTTGGATATAAACAGTTTCAGGAACAGAGCCAAATCACACCCCAGGCCACAATTTATTGTGTTTTTTTAAGAAAACGGGAGCATAATTGATCTCAGCACAAACTCTCCAAAAAAAATCAGCTCCATGCAGCCTTATCTCAGACCTGCTTACAGCATCGGAAGATAATGGGGTCTATTTATGTCCCTGCCTCCTCTAAAATAAAACACATTCTTTAAGCCATTTGCAAGCAAGATCATCTCTGGTTCTTCAGCAAATGTATAAATAATGATAATGCTGCTAGAAACGTGCTTTATAACTAGGTCTTTGGCAGCAAGGGGAGTTGCATCAGCCTGTGCAGATGTTCAGCCTCCATGGACAGGCACACAGTGCCTCTTCATTATAGTCCAAAACGCTTTTGCAAACAGAGAGGAGGTATTTTTATTCCTGCCCTGGCGCAGCCTCTCAGGAGGCATTGATCCACCAGAAACACAAATGGAGGTTGTTCGTTTCTCTTTATCTCCCACTACAGATCACCACCTGACTCTCTGGAGGTGCTAAACAGTCCAGTCTCCATTGAAACAAGCATGCATTTTAAACTGAGGGAGGATAAATTTAGACTGGATATAAGGAAGAATTTTTTTACACTGAGGGTGGGGAGGCCCTGGCCCAGGTTGCCCAGAGCAGTGGTGGCTGCCCCATCCCTGGAGGGGTTCCAGGCCAGGTTGGATGGGGCTTGGAGCCCCTGATCCAGTGGGAGGTGTCCCTGCCCATGGCAGGGGGTGGGACTGGATGGGCTTTGAGATCCCTCCCAACCCAAACCATTCTCTGATTCTGAAATACAGACTTTGGCCTCTTCAGGGATGTGCTTGGTAGAGTACCACGGGATATAGATATGGAGGGGAGAGGGGCCCAAGGAAGCTGGCTAGTAGTGAAAGATGACCTCCTCAAGCCCAGGAGTGATGTCAGGCAAGTTTGTGTTTGGACAGTGGCATTGAGTGCACCCTCAGCATGTTTGCTGACGACACTATGAGTCTATGATGCTATGACCCCACCCTGTATGGCAGCAGAAGGGAGATGTTAAAAGCCCGGAACAGGCATGTGCGTGCCACAGCTCTTTGTTTCAGCATTCAGCCTAGCCAGGGGCTCTCAAGGTGCTTAAATGAGAACAAAACACACAAAAAATTCAAATTTTTCTTCTGAAGAGATTATACGTGTTTTCATCTAGAGGTCATACAGTGTTCCTCCTTAATATTTGTTTCTGTTAATAAATGAAAATCTCAGCTTCCAGATCTACTATGAGGTGACCACAAAGCCTCCACACCTTTCCCTGCAGCAGTAAATGTGCTTCCATCCAGCAGTAGAGGGGTAGGAGGAAGGAAGGAGCGACACAAGCAGATTTACCCACTGTCCCAACCCCCTGTGTAGCTAAGACAGAGTTAAACCCAAATTCCCAAGCTGGGTTTCAGGTTTCTTTAATACCATCATATGTTTTTATTGTTTCTTCTGTATTTTGCATTTAGCAGGAAGCTGTGTCCCCCCCAGGAGAACATTTAAGATTGCATACACTGGTTGTCCCCCACACCACTCCTCAGAACAAGGAGCACAGCCCTGCGGGACTGGCTTCCCCATCAGTTCAGAGATTAATTAAGCAGTGTGCAAACTGCCCCTAACCCCTGCATGGCTGAGAACATAAACGCATATTAGCAATGGAGTTATCAGAAGAAGCATTAACAAGAGGTCTGGGAAGGGGTGGATAGAGATATCCTTGATTTAAGTAAGGAAGAACAGGGAAAATGCATATTCATATGAAGCCTCCTGGGAAAGCAATTTGTAGGGATAATGTACATTTTCATGTTGTAGAGAGGAGCTGGCTGAGATAACGTATTCTGTAATGAATGGCTGGGCAAGTGTCAGAGTCAACAGCTATCCATAATGACAAGCCACATCAGCGCTCGTTGGCACAGAGAAGGGACAGCACGGGGCTCTGCCTGGGACAACTGAGCCACTGCACATCTCAGACTCTCACCTCCTGCTCTTGCCCAGGTTAAAATGCACATGGATGCTGTTCTGCAGCTGAGCCAGACCTGCTCCAAGGGGTGAAAACCATGTCAGGACTGAGATGCAGACCTGGCATGAAGAGTCAGGCTAAAGACTTGAAGGATGGTGGAGATAAGACACAGTTCCCTCACACTGATATGTGCATTTCAGCTTGGATTCAGATTTTGCTGGTTATGACTCAACTCTTTTCTCTCTGTACTATTGCAGATTGCACAGAAGTTGATAGCCAGCAGCGGAACAGTGGGGTTTGGGAGACTGGCATCAGACTGTGCTATGGATGGACCCAAAGCATAAAGAAGTTCCAGGCAAACCAGCATCAGTGCCAGCAACTTTGGTGTTAAACAAGACAGGAGCTTTAGATGAATTTTTAACAGTGGGTGGAAAAGGGCTAGAAGTAAACAGTGACCCACACACAGATAAAACTGGATGTACCCCAAGGTTTCCTGCCCTGGTTGTGTGGGCAAGAAGCACACACTGGTCGGAAGGTCACACAAGAGGATTCATTCACAAGGATGAATAAGATCTGGATGTTTGTGACCAGAGACTGACTTTTGTCTGAGTGCATCACAGGCTGGCAATATTTTACTTGATCCAATTGAGCCTCTGGGAACCAAAAGCCCTTCATCCCTTTTGAGATACTACGTCAAGAGGCTGAGCTTTGCAGTGCCACCAGCCACTGTGATCTTTGCAGCCAAGCAAACACACACGTATAAGAGTCTTAGTTCCTGCCTTTGTTATTTATTCACAGTGTGAATAAAAGCCACCCTGGGTCTAAGCTGGGTTTTCTACTGTTCCCTCCTTCCCCTCTATCTGAAACCCTCACCAGCCACAGCAGTGAGAGCAACAAATGATGTTTCTGTAGTACAAAGATGAGAGCCTCTGCTTGTAAATGAACTCAGCAGAAAAACAAGCAGGAACAATCTGATGTGTCATCCCGCTTTTATGAACCCAGCCCGTGGAGCACAATTAAGAACAAGATCACTCAGCAGTGGCTTTCCAAACCTTCTTGCATTGCTTTCCCTGGCTTGGCAGGAGGGAAGGGAAAACATCAGCCTTCTCTGGTGCAGCTCTCAGTCGTGAAGTAATGCACAGGTCAGAGCCAAGATGAGAGAACTGAACCAAATCTGATTAACTAGAATATCCAGACAGGCAGAATCCTTCCCATGCTCCTCGCAATGCAGCAACAGAGATTGTATTTCACTTCGATGGATAGAGACGGAAGAACGAATATCCTCCAGGGACTGCGCCTACACCTGCACCGTGGCACTCAGTTCAGAAGCAGCGTTGGCAAGGGAGGGCTCACAGAAAGGCTGATGGTTTTCAGATGCTAAGCATGGAGTAAAATACCAAATGTACAAGTCCTGCTTCAGGCAGTAGCTCAGATCCACTTTCAGAGTGAGCAGAAGCTACTGTCCTTTTGCTGCCAAGTGATCTAGAGGAGACAGATTTGAAGGACTTTCTAGCTTAGCATCTCATGGACAGCAGTCACATCACGAAAGACAGATCCATGAGAAGAACAGACACTGGAGATGAAGGCAGAGCAAGATGCTTCCACTATATTAAGGCCACTGGGGCTTCAAACCAGCCAGGACCTCATAGTACGGCAACACTCAGCACTGCTACCACTGCCACTGCTCTGAGTTAGGCAACCAGAGAAAGCCTCTCCCAATCATGTGGGGCCAACTGCCTGATGTAAAGGCTACTACACCTAGTGTAGTCTAGTGACACCCTTCCACTTGTTCTGCCAGTCCTGGATCTAGACATCAAAAATAGAGGAGCTGTGCAGGATGTGTAGCACCATCAAAGGGCTCTACGGAGGCAATGGAAGAGAGAGACTTCCCTCTACAATGTTTGAAGCACCGGTAATTGTGAATAGCCTACAAGTACATTTACACCAGCAAACTGGGCAATGCTCCGTCATAGGCTTGGGCCCTCAAACAGGGCTCTTGCTGCTGCTGTTTGCTAAAATGACCCATAGTGGAGTTCCCAGCAAATATTTGGGTTGCCAGCAAATAGATGTCCCCGTTTCAGAAGATAAGGCTCCTCTCTTGAGCTATTTTCAAGCTGTGCACAAGCATCACCTGGGATGGCACCCATTGGCACAGGCCAGGGACCTTATTGACAGCTGAAAAGTCTACGTATTGACAGGTCACACTCAAGAAATTCCCCGTTCCCGTCCCTATCCCTGTCCCATTTGCTCAGATGAAGCTCAGAAAGGCAGATGGAAGAACGACAACTACTTCTACTGCTATCCCTCTCTGGAGTGATTTACAAACTATTTGCAGCTACTGCAGGTGCATCCGCACCCTCCAGCAAGTTTAATACAACAGACTGCCTCCAACCACCAGGAACATGCCAGCACAGTGGCCCAGGAACAAAGCAGGTAAAGAACAATAGGAATTCATTAAGCAGCACAGCATGCTCCCACACCAAGTGCTTGGCTGTGATTTCACTCCTTTCCTAGGGTTTGCAGAACTATTAGGAGATAATTTGGTCATGTGGTAGGAGAAGTGACTTACTCAGCTTTGAGGCTGTTGATTTGTTTTGGAGGTTTTTCTCTTTTATTCCTCCCAGCCTTCTCTGATTTCTCTTTCAAGGTCTTTTGCCAAATCAATGTTAATTTGTTAATTCAAATGTGTTCATCTGGTTTATCCTCTGCCTTGGCTTGATGCCATGAGGCCATTAGTAGCAGGGATGGGATGGGAAGGGATGGGATGGTATGGCATGGCATAAGGTGGGATGGGATGGGGTGGGATGGCATGGCATGGCATGGCATGGAATAACCCCCAGGAGTCTCTGACGTGGACTGAAAAATTCAGATTATTGAAGCCCAACCTGAATTCCTGGAAAATGCTGCATGATCCAAAGCTGAGATACTCGGAGTTTTTCATTGCTTATGGAAATTTTAGTGTTCGGAATTGTGCTACTTGTGACTGGCCAGTTCTATCATGACATTGTCCATTTTGAGTGGTGAAGCACTGGAAGAGGCTGCCCAGGGCGGTGGTGGTGTCTCCGTCCAAGGAAGGGATTAAAATAATGTGTACACATGGCACTTGGGGACATAATTTAGTAGGCGTGGTGGGGTTGGGTTGGCAGTTGGACTGGATGAGCTGAGAGGTCTTTTCCAACCTTAATGATTCTGTGATTTTTATAGTGGTCTGTGGGGATTTCTGGTTTTAGAAACTTAGTTATCAAACTCACATTAGACTTTTTGTTCATATACTTGAAAAAGCAGCTCAAACAAGGTATAAATCATGGATCTGAAGGGCTGCTTAACCAGTTCTTGAAAACTTCGAGAGCAGGCAGTTCCTTACCTGCTCTTGAGCAGCTTGGATCTCATCCTTTAAAGCAAAATCTATTCCTCTTTGAAATCACAAATCACCACAAAATTGTTCTCCGTTTCAGGCATAATGTAACACTGTGGTAACTATGGAATCAGACAGCAGTTATTTTGTGCAAGCAATGAACTTCTTAATGATGCCTGCAGCTAAAATGGTTTCTACACTACTTATTGTGAAGGTCTTTTGGACAGCGGGACAACAGAGGCATCATGCAGCTGCCAAAAGCCTGAACCCAGTGGTGAGAACAGGTATTTCAGAATCAGAGAATGGTTTGGGTTGGAACAGACCTCAAAGCACATCCAGTTCCACCCCTGCCATGGGCAGGGACACCTCCCACTGGATCAGGGGCTCCAAGCCCCATCCAACCTGGCCTTGAACACCTCCAGGGATGCTCTGGGCAACCTGGGCCAGGGCCTCCCCACCCTCACAGCAAAACATTTCTTCCTAAGAACCCATCTCAATCTCCCCTCTTTCAGGTGAAAATCTTTACCCCTCACCCTCTCCCTGCACTCCCTGATCCAGAGCCCCTCCCCAGCTTTTCTGGAGCCCCTTTCAGCACTGGAAGCTGCTCTAAGGTTTCCCTGGAACCTTCTCTTCTCCAGGCTGAACAAACCCATCTGTCTCAGCCTGTCCTCCTACAGGAGGTGCTCCAGCCCTCAGATCATCTCCATGGCCTCCTCTGGATTCGCTCCAACAGCTTCCTGTCCTTCCTGTGCTGAGGACTCCAGAAATGGACAGGGTTCCAGGTGAGTACTTGGCCTGAGTTGCCCCTCTGTGCTCTTTGGTGCGGGCGAACTGGCAGCTGCTTTGTGAAGTGGGTGAACTGAGGGGGTAGCGGACTCCAGAGAGCCAAGGCACCTCTGCAGCCTGGACTGGGAGGAATACGGGGGAGGGGGGGTGCATTTGGAAATGGTTCCAGCAGGACAGGCTTTGTGGGGAGCTGGGAAGCAGCTGTCACCACTGCTGCTCCAGGGTTAGTATTTTTTCGTATTGCTCTTTAAACGACACACTTGAATTTTATGAGGAGATGTGTAACTCTCCACTCCTGGGAACACAGCACACGCTCCAGCTGTGCAGTGCAGCGCCAATCCCACTGCTCACCCCCCAGCCTATTCCTTCAAACTCCTCACACCTAGAAAACATTTACAGAAGGCCGAAGCAGTGTGAGCATTTCCCTACAAATCCCCAGACTGTGGAGCACTAAGGTCCGGCCTTCAGCTTGCTGTCAACAATTAATTCTGTTGAAGAGGCTGAAGGATCCTGCATCCTTCCCAGTGGCCCCCAGTGACATCCGTCTCTCTGCAAGCAATGCTGCTGTGAGCTGCTCTGCCAAGGTTCAGCCTCTTGACTTCCTCTTGTGGTGGAGTTTCTCCTTGTCATCCTGACCCCATTCAGTCCTTGTGCTTAATGAATTCCTAGCACTTTATTAACAAGAGATATCCAAGTGTGATAAAGGCCATTTTACAGTGTTGGATGAGTTGCAAAGAAAAGCACAATCGAATGCTGTCATCAAAGACATGCTTAGCTACAGATTATAAGAAATCTTTACATAGCAGCAAATAGCATCCTCAGGCGCAGAAATGGGACTTGGCAGACTGGGACTCGTGTCATTGTTTTATTATGGACAACCTGCATGACTTTGCTGAGCATGCAAGGGGTCTAATCCTGTGAATTGCTGGACCCTTTTCTACTGATCCAGCAAAATTCAGCAGCACCCAACACCCAGAGCATGCCAAGAGGATTTACTGAACAGAGATGAGAGTCCTGACTGCTATGAAGGACTCTGCCCTTTTGTCTCTCCATCACACAGACGTCCATCACACATCATACACCTGCAGCAGAGGAACCACAGTGCTCTCCTGTGCAGTTCTGAGAGGACGTCTGCCAGCAGCTATCAGAGCATCTCCCGGCCACTTCCAGAGTCACTGCAGATGCTGTTGTGAGCTGGTTAACATCACTAGATATCTTACCTGGAGAAACCAGCAGACAGGGCAAACTTACGCAGCACCAAAGAAGCTGCTGCTTTAGCTGTGAACTGGCCTCTGTCCTGTGGTTTCAAATCCCCTCACCCCAAACACCGGCCTGTCACACCTCAGTAGCTGCAGGTATGAATCCAAGATCAATCACCACCCAGCTGCAGGAGTCAGAAGCTGCAGCAAACCTGGGGCCCATCAGGAGAGCGAACAAAACACATCACCTGTCACCACACAGAGAAAACTACAGGCACCTGGACCAGGACTGCTGGAGCTCGGGGTGGGCTGAGCTCTCCCAGACACTCTCCATTTAATTCATATGAAACATATTAATTTATTTTCTCTCTGATACAGAGCCGATATGTTATGGCTTTGCTGCATTAATGAATTTTAACAGACAGTGCCCACTTTGGCTCTCTCCTTGCCACATCCACCTGTGTTATCTGCTCCCTGATGGGTGTTTCTGCTATGGCTCTCATCTGTGCTGTCTTTTTCACTCCAGCCTTTTCCTGCCGTGTTGTCTTTTCCACGCTGCATTTGCTAATAAGGAGTATTCCTCCTTTGCATTTCTAAGGGCTCTTTCATCTAGGGATCCCAATGAACCCAGCCTCCTCAATACCCCCGTGAAGGAGAGAAGGTAACAGCATGATTCACACACACACACACACAGACATGAAGCACTGAGGAGCTAAAAGGATGCAGCCAAGATGAGATGTAACAGCAGCAAGGGTATGAAGCATTAGCGTAGTGCAGATTTGGAGCTCGTGAACCCCTCAGAGGGGTTGTGTCTGCTTGGAACCAACACTGCAAGGCCCAGGGGTGCTGTGCCCACTCGTGCACCAGGCAGGGCTGGCTGGGCTTTGCACATCCCACTCCCCCGCAGAAAGAAAATGTGCCCTGAGGTTTATTCCACAGCTACAAGTTCAAACTCAGATTTAAACCTTAAGAACGCATTGGTGATGTAGGACCTGAAATCCCAAAAGTTTTCCCAGCAGATAAGCTCTTAAGAGACTGAGTAACGTCATGATTGTCGCTACTGAAAAGGAGGAGGTGGAAGAAATTGCTAGAGCAAATCCTTAATATTGTGTTGCTGCTGTCACTCCTGCCACACAACCACCTGGTAGAGAAATCCTCCTGTATGGTAATGGTTTTTATTTCCCCTCATAAACCAGGGCAATGAGCTAAAGTTAAGTTGAAGTTCAGCCCCTCTCGGAAGGGTGAGAAGACAAAGGTCTGTTAGCGTCCCTTACCTGGAGCCCTGTGTTCAGTTCTGGAGTCCTCAGCACAGGAAGGACATGGAGCTATTGGAGCGGGTCCAGGGGAGGCCACGGAGATGATCCAAGGGCTGGAGAACCTCCTGTACGAGGCCAAGCTGAGAGAGTTGGGGTTGTTCAGCCTGGAGAAGAGAAGGCGGGGGGGGGGGTGTGGGGGGAGGGGAGAAGAAAAGAAAAGAGAAAGAAATCTCCTCTCTTTCAGCTTAAAACTGTTCCACTTCAGTCTATCATTGCACAGCCTTATAAAGAGCTCCTCCACAACCTTTCAGCTCAAGGGTCTTCCAAGCCTACAAGGGCCACTCCAGCCTGCCCTGCTTTTCCCTGCTAACTAGTGTTTTAGCCATGCTCCCATTTCAGTCATGCTGTGTATATGTGTTGTGTTTTTTAGTGCGTTAAGGAAGGATATGACTTGAGCTGGCTCGTAAGACAGTGGGTAGCTTTTCAAGATGATCCTTGCTGCCCTCTTTGCTGTAAGCTGACAGGCTTACATGATTACACTGTCAAGGCACGGTGGCCTCCTTTCTGCAGAACACGAGGGGTCATTTTGCCAGTCAAACCATGCTGACATCAAAAGACAGCAGAGGGGCATGGGTAGGGTGCAGGCGGAGAGGGTCCAGCAACTGGCTCTTTGGGGAGCATCCTTGTAAAAAGCAGGGTCACCTTCTCTGACAACTCCATTTCTAGGAGCATCCAATACACCCACTCCACTGGCCAGAAAAGAGGCACTCCTGTTTGGGAGTCTGACAGCCCTCTAAGGGCAGCCCTGTGTCCCCCTTCTTGCCCAGTGCCTGCAGGAACCAAGCCAGAGCCTTCTGCACATATTTAGGGGACTGCTTCCCAGCCTGAGAGTACAGAAGTTTGTCACCCCTCAAGAGTTTAAATCTAGTCCCTGTGTTCGTCCCTTCTGGATGTTAGAAACACATTAAGAATGCAAATAGAGGCAGATCCTAGGGAAGCTGAATGCCATTCCCCTATGTCTTTATTTAAAATCAAATCCAGCTTCATTTTAATGTTCTCCTTAGGCTGGGGCTTAGCAATAATTTTCACTTGTATAAATGCACTCACAATGTGAATATACATATTTATGCCATTCCAACAGGAAATAAAAAGTCATCAATAAAGCATATTATTTCTACAAGTACAGCAAGAACATGATCTGCAACAGCAGGCACCGAAAAAAAAACATCTCTCTGGGGCTTTGGCAGAGTGTGGGTGCTGTGTTTAACTCTGCCAGCATTAGCTCTGGGAGACAGAGCATCCTACCTGAGATACTGGCCTGAAGAACAGGAACAGTAACATCCCTGTCAGTGTTGGCATCCTTGTGCCATCATTGTCCCAAAGTGCCCAAAATGGAGCGTGTCATGGATGTTCCAGCCAGAAACATGGACGTATGTGTTTCAATCAGCCTGGCAAGTCCTACCTGGGGAGGTGCAGAGGTGAACAAACAGCACAGGAGAGGCTAACCCCTGCTCTCTCCAGCTGAGCTGTATGACAGCATCTCGACAGCAGTGGATTAACAAGCTCCCCCTCCTGCTTTAGTCAGTGGAGAATTGCAAGTACGCACACAGCTGGGGCTCAGGCTGTTTCTTATCCAGGAAGGGGCACCAAGGTCCTTTCAACGCTGATGTGGTGCAACGTTTGCTCTCGGGTCTGATCCCTGGCAGGTGGCAAAGAGCACTGGCTGCTGGCTCTCTGCTACAAAAATAGCTGATGTGCACGTGCTTTCTGTGCATTCAAATCCAAATTTCCAGGGAGGAGAGGAACAGGCTGGGTCACACTGTCAGAGCAAAGATCAGCTTTCACATCTATCAGGATCTTCACCAGGCTCCTCCTGCTCTATACATTAAACTTTTCCTCACAGTACATTGGCCAGTGTTGGCATACGGAGCTGGGAACCACATGGGCTCCTTGCCCTAAAGGCAGATCTGGAAATTGCTCCCAAGCACAGCTGAGGAAGAAGGTTTATACGTCAGGAGCTCTCGAGACCCCAAAACCCTCACTGCCCTGCAGATCTCCTGCATGGCCACAGGTAAATCACCTTTGGACTTGTTGTACGGCTGGACCTGGGTTCCTTTGCCTGGGCTGATTTTGGCTGGTGTGAAGCATTTTGGAAGCCTCATTGCCCTGTCTCATGAGAGCAATGATACAGCTTTTCCCTCACTCTTCGCTCCCATTTGTTATCAGATTTTATGTGATGCTACATGGCAGAGAAATGTCCTTCGTGCTACATAGAATGGTTTGAGTTGGAAAGGACCTTTAAAGGTCATCCAGTCCATCCCCTCTGCCATGAGTAGGGACATCTTCATCTCAATCCGGTTGCTCAGAGCCCCACCCAACCTGACCGTGAACATTTCCACAGATGGGGCACCTCCCAGCCCCTCTGGGTATCTCGGGCCAGCGTTTCACTGCCCTCATCATAAAATATCTTTTCCTTATATCTAGCCTGAATCTTCCCCCTCTTTTAGTTTAACCCTCTTACTCCTTGTCCTGTTGCTACAGGGCATACTCACTTTGGACATGGGAAAGAGGGACAGAGCCCTCCTCAGTCTGAGATCTCGGGAACAAAGGAAGTTTTCTCCTGCTGACCCCAGCAGGCCCTGATCTTCGTTAGGACTCTGGCTCCTGGTGTAATTCTGTACGGCTTAATGTACTGAGTGCAGGATGCTGGACTCCAAGTGGAATAAATCATAATGCATTAAGCATTTCTCTTCAGATAAATAACTGAAGAAGACATGTTTCCATTATTTGTGCATGCCCTCATAGAGGAATGGCAGAAGGCTTAGGAGAGGATTACATTCTTTTTTAATTCAATAAACAAATGTATAATGATATCTTCTGGGCACCATCCTGCAGGAAAGAGCAGAGAATTGCCTCCCTTCTCTTAATGCTGGTAAAAAACACCCAGAAAAAGGCTCTATTTTGTCCAGGCTTCAAGGTGAGAAGAGAGTTTTATCCTCATCCTCCTCCTGAACAGCAGCTCTGGGTTAAGCCCAGCAGTTCCACTGATCTGGGATCCTCCATTGGGGTCCAAACACTTTTGCTCCAAGGCCAGAGCAGAAGGTCCCCATTTGAATTTGGTCACCCTCCAGCTCTGGGCAGGCTGTGTTTACAGCAGAGCAGTCTGTGGTTAGGGTCATGAAGAGGCAATAGGGGCTGATTCCTTCACCAGGAGAATTTAATTAAGCTGCTGCCTAAATACGCAACTCTAAACGCTCTAAATATAGGTTGTACTCTTTACGGAGGAAGGAGAAGCAGAGACATCCTTTATTGAGATACAAAGCAGAGATTTCAGCAGCGTAGGCTCTGAAGCAGCAACACATCCAGCTGCCAGAGGCATCTCTTAATCTAACTGCTTCTTGGTGGGAGAGAATAATGCAGTCACTGCTATCATCTTCTTTGGGTCCTGTTATATTCATGAGCATCTGTCCCCCGTCTCTGTAGGAAAGAAGAAAGGGAAAACCCTGTTTGTGTTTCTCACATGGGAAATAGTGTGATATTTCAGTTTAGTTCTCATGTTCTTGGGGTCTCCTGGAGAAAAAGCACATGGAGTACTCTTGGTCTGCCCTTACTCGTTTCACACAGGAGCTGCTGGTGAAACAGCTTTGAGAGGTTTGCTGAGATCCTACCTGCATCTGCCTGCAACACAAGGGGTGTTTGTGACCCCCATGGTGCTGCCTGAGAAGCACTTTAAACTGAATGACGAAGGGAAGGGAATTGCAGTCTCAGGTGGGATTCCCATATGCTTTCGAATCCTGCCAAAGGTAGGAGCAGCAGCAGCATTACCATGACTTTGAAATCTCTCCTCTCTCCCCCCAGTGCACCAGAGGCAGAGGGATGACAGTGCTGCAGAAGGGAGAGAGAGCTCTGGGCTCAGCAGGCTGCTTCTTCTATGGCAGCTCCCCTTTTCTTTTCCTTTCAAGATTTTCACTGTAATAAAGTAACTCAATTCAATGGAAAAGTAATTCATATAAACTCATCGGCATTAGTGAAAATGCTTAGCTGGCCCCAGGGCGTTACATCCATGGGATAATAACTGGCCCTCAAGACCATTAAAATGGGATCCACGCACTTGGTACACTCAATAATAGTGTAATCTAATTAGAGATGTTCTCCAGTGTCAGTTTATGGATGTAATCAGGTGTCTGGTACCTGGCTAAAGGGGCCCGGGAGTCTGAGCTGTTTAGTTGATTTACAAGCCGTGTGGCCAGAGCCATGCCATCACCCTTAGTGGCCAACCAAGAATTGAACAGTGGCCAAGGGATTTACCCGAGTTCATCAGGAGAGTTTGTGGCATAATACAAACTTTTGACCATGTTAATCTACTATGAAGGTTTGTGCTTTCATGCAACCAGCCTGTCTCTGAGCACAGCTGCAGCCAGCTCTGATAGCTCATTTAGGAGCAGTAATTTTCCCAGCAAACAACAGACAGATGTATTTTCCTTGCTGCTAAGATCGCACTTGTAGGTGTCAATAATGAAACAGCCATAGTTGTATTTCAGCTGGCTGAGAATCAGGAGAAAGTACCTGAAATGAAGCATCTCTGCCTCCTGTTCAAGCCTTCTAGAAAGATGCTCCATGTAAGACGACAGGTAGTTCCCCCATCTGGCAGAGCCTCTGCTGACAGACAGGCTGGTGCTTTCCAAAGCACCTGTGGATGAGAAAAGCTCGCTGTAGTCATAAACTGTGGGCCACAGCAAGTGATGTGTACAGTTTCTTCAGACAACCCAGTGGCATCATCACTTTGATAGAAGCTAAATACAAAACCTTGCCGTTCCTCTGACAGGGATGTTGGCAGCAAGGGTGAAAGCTGGAGCTGAGCTGCTTGGGTTGTATCAGGATGAGCAAACTGCGGAATAGCAATAACCCATGGTAACACAAAAGAAAACTCCTTAGCATGCTGCTGAGACACCGAGAGATGGCAAAGCTGACCTTCACACTCCTCGTAGCACATCAAAACAGGCTCAAGGTCTTCATCCTTACCTCCCTGGCGATCCAGGTTCAAACACCGAAAAGACCAGCTAACGTCTGAGGTGATGAATGTGGCTGGCAGATGAACTCCTTGGCACCACCAGTAAAGGCAGCACTAATCTGGGAGGGAAACAAGCTTCCTCAGGGGATGGCAGGCTGAAAAGCAAGCTCCCTGTCCGCGTGGGACCAGTGCAGACTAGCTTCAACCCTAATCCAAGGGCAAGAGACCTTAATCCAACACACCTTCTATACAGCAAGGTGTTACAACAAGTATAGCTCACATAATTAGCACAAGATCTCACAGGCTGAAAGAGTTGGGGTTGTTCTGCCTGGAGAAGAGGAGACTCCAAGGAGAACTTATAGCAACGTTCCAGTACCTGAAGGATCTACAAGAAAGCTGGGGAGGGGCTTTTTACAGAGGCTTGTAGTGATAGAACTAGGGACAATGCATATAAACTGAAGAGGGGCAGTTTTAGACTAGGTATAATGAAGAATTTCTTCACTGTGAGAGTGGTGAGACATTGGCACATGTGCCCAGGGAAGCTGTGGCTGCCCCATCATCCCTGGAGGTGTTCAAGGCCAGGTTGGATGGGCCTTGGGCAGCCTGATCCAGTGGGAGGTGTCCCTGCCCATGGCAGGGGGGGTGGAACTAGGTGATGTTTAAGGTGTCTTACAAGGCGAACTATTCTATGATCCTATGGAGATCTCACTTCAATTTCTCCTTTTTCAGCTGAAAGCCATTAAAATAATTTCAGCTTAAAAACACTCTCTCAGCCTGTCCTCATCTGGGTTGTGCTCCAGCCCTCAGACCATCTTCATGGCCTCCTCTGGAGGTGTCTTTCTCTTGATCTGGATCATCACAGAAAACATATGAAGTTTAAGTCAAAACTCATCCCAGTTTTCCAAGCAGCTGTGATTGAACAAATGATTGAATTGAATGATTTCAAGAATGAAATAAAACAGAGGAGGTTTTCCACCTTAATGGGTACAACAGGGGAGTTTTAAATGTCATCTCGATAGCTCATTATGAGCTAAGGATTTTGTTGAAAACTGAAAAATTTGATTCTCTGTATTTGACTTTGTATCAGTCTCACACGTATTACCTGGACTTAATGTCATCTACCAGTACAGAAGGAATAAACTCAGAATATCCTCAATATTTCCTGTGCCATTTCCCTCTCTTGCTGCAAGTTCTCCCTGTGAATCACAGCAAAGGAATGGGTTTTCCAGAAGAACCATAATCGCAGTGCACGATGCATAAAAAATAACATCAATAAAAGCACCTTTTTCTCCCCCTTTCTCCATTTTTGAAACAGCAGAGATCATGTTGTCAAAATAGACACGACAGCTCTGGCCAGAGAGTTGAGACAGAGAGAGAGAGGGAAAGGAGATTAAAAGAGAGAAAATCTGGAAGTATTTCTGCTGAATTTGCTGTAAAAGATGCATCAAAGTAAACTGCGATGAGCCCACAACTTCAACACCTTTCACATTCCACAAGGTCACAGCCACCTAGACAGCCAGAAGCCAAATGAACATGAAAGATTTGATTCTAAAGCACAAAAGTGCTTCTTAGGAAGTCTGGGCTTGCACCTGGAGTGAATTTGGACTGTGCCATTAGTTTTATCAAGCTGAACTCCCTCTGCCTGTGTCACATCAGATGCTGATGATCTCCCTGGCCTGAGTCCTTGCCATGGGGCAGATAGTGCCTTGGAGGAGCTCTGAAATTACTGCTTGATAATTTCATGCTCGTGTATCCACAATCAGAGGAACACACCTTCCCCATCTTTGGATATTTCATCTTCTTTGCATGCTTTCACCATTTGCTCTTTCAATTGTTTAATCTTTCACAGAAAAGGTTTCCCTGAATCCCTCATCGCCTCTCTCCAGATTCTCAGCCTTTGTTTAAATTTTCTTGGACACAATGGCCAGAACTGGATACCATTTGGAGCAGCTGATTTTACTCACTGTAATGTATTTCCAGTGTTTCTTTCTCTCTCTCTCAGAGCAGAACGTGCTACAGAGCCCGGGCCTTGCTAAAAGAGGGGTCTCTGAATACCTCTGTCCTATTTTCTCCTCCTTAGGGCTTTTGTCTGAATTAGCATGGATCATCTTAGGTTTTGTTAGGTCAAGAAGACCATGAGACAGAAGGGGAAAGCTATCAACAGGTGGGATATCTCCTGTGGAAGGCAAAGGACTCTATGTCCCACTGTTTCATATCTTGTGTAGCCACTTCCTCTCCTTGGAAAGAAAATGCAAACTGCTGCCATTGCACAAGCAGTTGGACCAGTCAGAGGCTTCAAGGAGTCTCAGGTATCCCCATGCAATGAACCGTGGGATTCTCAGCCCAGTTCTCTGCAGGGTGGGCACACCTCAAACCCAGTGTGAACACATCCCATCATAGAATCACAGAAGAGTTTGGGTTGGAAGGAACCTTAAAGCTTATCCAGTTCCACTCCTTGCCATGGGCAGGGACACCTCCCACTGGATCAGGGGCTCCAAGCCCCATCCAACCTGGCCTGGAACCCCTCCAGGGATGGGGTCTGATGTGGCCTCCTTGCAAAGAGCCCCAGCCCAAAACATCATCACATGCTGATCCCAGTCAACAACAACTATCACTATCTAAAGCAGGAGACAAGTCTTCATTGTTGAGGGCAACGGTTGTAGCTTCTGCTATTGCTTGCCCGAATGGCTGCAGGACTGCCAGCCCAGCAAACGTCCCAGGGAGAGCACCACAGCAGACCAGCCATGGGGAAGGGGGTTTGGGGCTGCTGCTGAATTTTGGCACTAACAGTAAAGAATAGACCTCAGCATGAGTATCCGCGCAGCGCGTCAAGGGCAAGGCTGCAGAAGGCTTCCAAAAGCACAGCTGATGCAAGGCATCAGGCAGACGGCAGACCCTGCCCGCACCATCTGCCTGCTCCCTGCCTCCCTGGGCCCGGCAGCTCAGGCAGGAGAAACAACCCATCTTCTGCCGACTGGCATCTTAGGGTGCCAAAAGCATTGCAAGAGGCAACTGTGCACCAAGCAGAGCTGGTGACAGCCTGTGCTTCTGGTCCAGTCGAGAGCAGGAGAGCCTCCCATCCCTCGGCCTCCACAGAGCTGATTTGTCAGAGGCAGTTGCAAACTTAATCTGTCTTTATTGTTGGGAGGAGAAGGTCCAAGACAGAGTGAATTGACCTGGGCACGGAGAAGTTGCTTTAATTATATCTGCAGAGGGAGCTGAAAAGCCACTAACAGTCAGTCCCGGCTCAAGAAGCTCTCCTGCGCATCAGGAACACATTTTGTTCTTCCAGGATGTGCAAATCAAGGGCATGACTTAAACACAGTGATGTCTACTGTTGTCTTCTCCAGTACACCTTGGACTGAGGAATTCCATTGGCTCCCACTGATTTCCTCCCTGATTCCCAAAGAGCCAGAGCTGGACCTTTGATCTGCAACACATGGGACAATTTCCAGTTAAGGCAAAGAGCCCTGGGTCCTGTGAGGGAGATGGGAGTGGAAGAGGAAGCGTGTACTGTGGAAACCTGCGTACGCTACACAGCATAGCCAGGGATGGAGCCAGGGAATGTGGCATGGGTGGACTTGCCCCTCCCTTTTCATCTTTTGTGCCTGTTGCTGGAGCCACAGCACAGAGCTGGATGGGCTTCTGACCCAGAATCGTTGCTTTAATAGTATATCTTGAGCAGAAAAAGCAGCACATGTGAGAAGGACTTAAAGGTCAAAATACATTCAAGGGATGGCAGAATTTGGGCTTGATCTCTGCCTGGCTTTCCTCAAAGAGTTCAACCATCCAAACACCTGCTGACCCCTGTACAGGGCACTGGTAACCGCCACGTTATAGTGAGTATATTCCTGACAAGCCCGTGCAGCCACTGCTTCAGTCTACAGGCCAGAAAAGCTACTATGGGGTGTTTCATCCATTCCACTTGGCCCCAGCCTGATCTTCATCACCAGCAGCATAAAATCCCCTCCGCGTCATGCCCTCGGCGGGAGTTGTGCTCTGCCAAGTGCTCTCAAGGAAACGTAGGGCTGAAAGCCCCTGAGTTGCTTTAATTTTGTCCCCAGCTCCAGACTGGACAGATTTGTGTCACGCTAAAATCTAATTAAGTTAGCCAGCATTGCTAAACCCTCCAAGCTGAACTAATGGATGTCATCGTCTCACTGAGCAACCCATCAGCTCTCTTCTGCTATTTATCCATGGAGACCTGCTCTGTGGTGTAGGAGAGGGCTTCCATCAAAGCCCGGAGCCTGCTTTCCTCCTCCGCTCAAGGGAAACACAGCCAAGGATGTGCTCCATCACAGGGACATCGTCACTACGACTGACCCTAAGATCCCTGAAAAAATGTTTGAAGTGGGTAATTAGCTTTGATTAAAAGCCCTTTGCTGTGGCAGAGGCTCCTGTAATTTGCCTGGAGGGGATAGAAAAAAGAGCAGAAGGAGCAGATGTTTGGATTTGCTTCTCACAGACAGGGTGGGATTTCATCCACTTTTGACTGCCTTGTCCTTCTCCCAGCTCCCAAGGCAACCATGCCACGGTGCTGCTCGCCTGCATCCTCTCCCCATCCCTCTGCAAAGGGCTGCAAGGCAAGGCAAGCGATTGCAAACAAAGCTGAAAGGAGCACCAATTACTGTGGGATAAGTAGAATCACAGAATCACTGAGGTTGGAAAAGACCTCTAAGATCACCCAGTCCAAACATCAGCCCAACATAGTCTCACCCCGCCTACAGTATTGATGCTACATCCACTGATGAAGGTCAGTAATGGCCCAAAGAGGCCATAGAGCAATCAGAGATGAAGAAGAGCATCCATGGTGAATGCATGGGGTGAGTTTGAGAAATGAGTCCTTATCTTCCCTTGCTTCTGCTTGCAACAGCGGAAAAGAGACTGAGGCAGCATCCCTGTGGCTCTGTGCCACCAAATTTGAAATAACCTTGGCAAGGATCTTGTCTGTAAGGCAAGGAAAGCCAACCTCGTGGACTACTTCAATACCTATCATTGAAAAGTGCGATTATTTTTATCATCCCCATATGCTTCCCTTGTGAGGTGTGGCCATTGGAGTCCTCCATATATTTCCCTGAAATACAGACAATAAAACAATAACCGTAAAAGTTAAAAACAAATCCAATTCCTTGGTGCAGCTGGGACCATCCCTGTGCAAGGAGATAACTCAGTAATTTCCCTGCTCTTGCTCCCAAATTAAAATGAATTGATTCCTGCAATGTCAATTTGTTTATCATGTCTGCAGGCTGTCAATACACGGCAACTTCCTCAGGTCCTGAGACTTCCTCCTATTTCAAAAAAACTCAATCTGTCTTTGAGAAAGCCCTGTGACAACAGCCAAAACAATCCCTCTCTGCAGCATATATTCAAATCCAGCTTTGCAGGTGCCTCCCAAAACCCAAAACTCCTGGAGGCTTTCTGACCTCACTCCCAACCACATCCCAGCAAGGCACCAGGGTATCCTCCAGCAAACACAGCAATTCAAATAAACTCATTAATATAATAGAATCATCCATGTCCTCCCCTGCTGAGGATTCCAGAACTGGACACAGGGCTCCAGGTGGGGTCTCACGGGAGCGGAGCAGAGGCGCAGAATCCCCTCCCTCACCCTGCTGGTCTCACGGCTTTGGATGCAGCCCAGGACATGGTTGGTTTCTGGGCCGTGAGCGCACATTACTGGCTTATGCGGAGCTTCTCCTGCCCCAGCCCTTCTCCTCAGGGCTGCTCTCAATCCATTCTCTACCCAGCCTGTATTTGTGCTCGGGATTACCCTGACACAGGACCTTGCATTTGGATTTGCTGAATTTCACCCAGGCCCAACTCTCAAGCCTGTCAAGGTCCCCAAATATTGTGACAAGGACCCATGGGGTGATCAGGAAGGGGAGAGAGACTGAAAGAGCGTGAGATGGAGAAAGGTATGCTCTGCACCCCTTATAGGGATATCCACAGGTGTTCCTAATAAAGGACTTTTGTTTACTTGTTTTTTTTTCCATTTGAAAACATGGACTCGCTGATGCTAAAACTTTTCACGGGAGCACTCCAGCCTAGACAGCATCCTTTCAAAGAGCCGATCAGCTGGTAAGCCGGGATGGTTCCTCCACCTGTTGGAGAGCCTGGTTCAACTCTCAGCACTGCTGGAGCTGCAGTGGGGATTCAAACAGGCACTTTCATGTCCTGCTGAGCCATCTATGGATTTGGAATATCAGGCTTATCAGGAAAAAAACACTTCAAAAGGTTTTTGGGTTCAGACAGAGGTGGAACAGACCCAGGATGGTAGCACATTAAAGTGTAACTGGTTGATATGAGCCCTGGGCAGATTTGGAAGGGCATGATAGCCAGCTCCTACTGAACTCCCACTGTGTGTTTAACCTCTGTTTTGGGAAGGAAGAGAAACTTTGGAACAATGCTCTAAGTGCGTTGCTTATCCTTATCCTTATCCTTATCCTTATCCTTATCCTTATCCTTATCCTTATCCTTATCCTTATCCTTATCCTTATCCTTTACTCTTGGACAAATGTTTCTCACTACCATATAGTGATAATAATATTTTGCTGTGAGGGTGGGGAGGCCCTGGCCCAGGTTGCCCAGAGCAGTGGTGGTGCCCCATCCCTGGAGGGGTTCCAGGCCAGCTTGGATGGGGCTTGGAGCCCCTGATCCAGTGGGAGGTGTCCCTGCCCATGGCAGGGGGTGGGACTGGATGTGCTTTGAGGTCCTTTCCAACCCAAACTGTTCCATGATTCTATGATAGGGTTGGGCAGAGACCATCCCTGGCTGTCTTGTCCCAGGAAAACCAATCATGCGTAACCAGTTCTCCTTGCAGTGCTCATCCCTGCTGCAATGCCAAACCCCCAGTGGGCACTCACACAGATTCGCTGCCTGTATCCATCCAGATCCAGGCTTCCAGTGCTGCCCAGAACCGGCACTCAGCCTCTGCACTGCAACTGCCTGCTTGGCAGCAGCTGGCACGGCTGCCCCGTGGCTCTTGGTGTGGAGGTTGCTGCTGCCCAAGATACCGTACGGGCACTAGGAAAGACTCCAGCGGTTGGTTTTCAGATGCCCCAGCCAGCACATCCTTGAGGGGGGGCTCATCCATGGGGACAAAGCTCAAAGGGTCAGGCGCACAGGAAGCACCTTTATTACATGAGGAAAAACAACTCATTCTCTGATTAAAAGTGCCTCTCTGAGCAGAAATAAAATGCAGATCTAGCCACTAACAGGAAATGCCAACGTGCCAGGCTCCGTCATGAATAAGAGCTGCCCAGAGCCTGTGGCTCCCTGTTAGAAACAACAACTGTGGGAAGGGTGCAGCTCCCCAGAGTCCCCAGAGCAGAACCCCAACAGGTCCTCTGTGGGATGATCACTACCCAGAGTTCATTAAAAATGTGTTTTGCCCCTATTTAAGAGGCACTGGCAGAAAGCTCTCCTTCCACAAATAATCACTGCCTCGGGGCAGCCAGGAAATACTTCAAACACCTGCTCTTGTTCAGACGGGCTGCCAAGAAAACCTTTATTTACAGGTCCCTATTCCCATATTGCACTGGGAATCTGCCCTTGGGCGCATCACAGCTTTGTCTTTGTTTGACATGCGTACTCCTGGCCTAAAGAATAAGAATTGCCTTTTATCTGTTGTCCCATGGTACCCATCCAAGGTTTATAAGGTACAGTAGCCCCCAGCCTTCCGATTACATCTGGTATTCCTGCTTCACTTCCCTCTGCCTCGCTGGAGCCAGCCGAGACTCTTTGCATAGTCATACACTTCACGCATCAGGGAGACCAAGCAACTTGGTCAAGACAGTTCTGTTAAAATGTGAATATCCAGGCAAGGAGGTGGGAATGAGGGAATTACTGACAGGAAAACAGGACTCAAAGCAGCATCTGGAAACAGTTGGCAGAGGGAGACAGCTGCTGATAGAAGTAACCCAGCTGGATCTGCATGCCAATACCAGTTTATTGGGGCAGCCTTGTGTTTCATCTGGCCTGATCCTGGCTTTCAGAGTCACCCAGTGATGTATAAACAGGTCAGTTATGCAGTGATGTTCCTCATCCAGAATGATTTAAACTCCCAGCACACATGAGAGACTTTGTAAGGCAGGAGGGGTGTTTCTGTGTTTGAGCCCTTTAGTGGATTTTTTCTTCCAGCACCTTACATGGATGTTTTTGAACTCAAAGAATCAACCTCTGCAACATCCTGCGGCAAGGAGTTCCACCGGATAAGTGCCTCTTGAGAAGGAACAGCCTCCGGTTGTTCACTGAACTTACTTCTTGTATTGAGAAAGAATGTGAACAACAGCCTCTTGTTCAGCTTCCCCCACGCTCTGTTCCCTGTCCCAGCTCCATTCCAATGCACACTTCGCATGCAATGCCAGAAAAGACAGTCCTGAAGTCCCTTTCCAACATCCCCATTCTCAGATGAAACCCCACCCAGGACAATGCATTATTGATCAGGAAAGGGGAGAGGAGGCAGTATTCAAACCACATGGCCCTACAGCACTTTCAAAAGCACTCACAGCTGCCAGGGTTTCCATTTTCCTCTAGATTCCCGCTCTGACTCTGGATGGTTGTGATCCCAGCAGCAGGTACAGGGGTTGAGGCTGCAGGATGAAAAAACAGCAAAAGGTCAAGCGCTGAGTTGTGCTCCTCCTTAGCTGGCAGTGCTCCTCCTTAGCTGCCAGGCTGCTCGCTGCGGCTCCAGGTTGTTCATTCAGCCAGCTGAAAGGTTATCAAGGCTTTAGCAAAGCCTAGAAATGAATCTGCCAAGCTATCGATCCAGAAGTTCCACGCAGAGCAGTATAAAAGGGCTAATTAGGCATTGGTGGCAGGGAGTAAACAGAAACATGGTGGCTGTAGAGGTCACTGGGACTACAGGGTTTTTCTAAACAGAATTTTTCTAAACACAGATCTGCACCAGTTACTCAGAGAAAAAATCTCTTTCTTTTGTCCTGCTGGAAAATATTTCCAATGAGCGAAAACAAGGAGGACTTGCACCAAGTCCCTCTCACCACAGGGTTGAACAAGGCTCTGCACAACAGCTGAGGGGGTTTGCTCTGGCCCAGCACACACAAACTGAAGCTGTGGATGTGAAGGCAAGATTGTTTCTGTGTTTATTCTTCTGCTGTAAGGCAAGCTTGCAGGAGTCAGCAACCCCGCAACCCATTCAGGGTCACCTCAGTCTATTCAGAGTGTGTTGAAGGAGGCATTAAGATGATGGTGTGGAGTTCAGGGTCCTGAGCTTGCTGTCCTTCCTCCAGCCGCCTGCGGTCCCCAAATGGCTTCGCTTCCTTCTCAGCTTTGTCTCTGAGCCCAGGGGCCAGGAGCAGGAAGGATGCTCACCATGTACCCAGGGTTCATGGCACAACTTGCACCACACTGTGTCCACAGGCTATGGAACCTCAGGGGCAACGGGAAAAGCTTTTTAACTTTTTATAGGTAGATAATTCCAGGAAGTTCAGCAATATTGGAATGATTTTACTGAAGCTTCACTATAGACGTACCACGGAAGTCACATGAGTCATAGGTGCGTGTATTCCACAGAATCATAGAATAGAATCATGGAATGGCTTGGGTTGGAAAGGATCGTAAAGCCCATCCAGCTCCGTCCCCTGCCATGGGCAGGGACACCTCCCACTGGATCAGGGGCTCCGAGCCCCATCCAACCTGGCCTGGAACACCTCCAGGGATGGAACGGCCACCACTGCTCTGGGCAACCTGGGCCAGAGCCTCACCACTGTCGTAGTGAAGAAGAAATACTACCATGTTATTAAAAGAAAATGTCTTGAGCGAGCCTGATCCTTTCCTCTCAAAGGTTTTGGGAAAGCTCTGCTTCCTCTATAAACCCCAACGCAAACCTGAGAAGATCCCAGGCTTTTTTGGACCAACTCATTGATACCTTGCTAAGGGAAGTCCTCAGGCTAGTGGGCAGAACCTCAGTACTCAGACAGGTTTGGACACACAGGAATCTGATCCTGCCATGAATTCTCACGTGTCAACCCCTAAATCATCCCAACCCCTTGGCTGCAGCACCTGCACAACCCCAACACCCATCACGGGCTTTCTGCAAGCTGAGGAGGCAGCTATCGGCACCGGGAGCTGCTGAGCTCGCCAGGCTGCTGGTTTATCCGCACAACAGATGGCTGCACCGCTTGGATGAGGGTTGGAAAAATATCCCACAGCTGAATGGATCTCTGAAGAAACTTCTTCCTCAGCCCTTCATTATAAAACTTATAAATAAAAGTAATTGTTGCACAATTAGGTTTCCCATCTCCTGCAACTTCTTAATCACATCAAGATTAATTATCGGCACTCTTATTGTTTTGCTTTATGGGTTTCAGTTGTTTGTCTCTTCTTTTGGAGCTGCTCTGAGATGAGAAAATGCTTTGAAGCGGCTTAAATGTGAGGATCTAGGCAGCAGTTTTGTTAAAGTTGCCTTCTCTTAACAGTCAGCGTCATTTTCGCATTGGGGCTGGATGTTCTGAAGTCATTTAATTGCAATTTAATCTTCCTGCTTTCTCCTCTAATATATTTCGGTACAGTTCACCAGGTTATATTTGCCAATTCATTAACAACCTCTCTGATATTTGACATTTTGCTTTAGGGAAATGCAGGTATGCGATCTGTAATATTTTGAGGATTTCTTAATGAGATTTAAGGGGTTATAGGCTGGGAATCCTGATTTTTTAATTTAAATGTTGACTTCAGGGCATCTTGGGGGCATTTTCTTGAATTTTCTGACCTGGGATGGGGGGGAGGAATCAATGGAAAACAGCGGCGACATTTGTAAGAGGAGAAACATGTAGCTGCCTCTTGCTTCCTGAGCACGCAAAGATTAGAAGTCATGAAAGTTTTCTGGTTCAAAATCTCAAGCCTTTTTCCAGATTTGTTTCTTCTTTTTTTGGGTTTTTTTTTTTTTTTGCTCAAGGAAGCCGCCTGGGCTCTGCTGTAGGAGTTTCTCTGCCAGCTGGTTTTGCTGCTATCACATCCAACAGACAGCGGCATCTGAAAGCGCCTGCCCACGCACAGCCCCTCGCATCCCTTCATGAAGGCAAATCACCTCCCTGAAAGCCTCGGCAAAGGCCAGGTTGGGATGTGGCTCCCACTGTCTGGTTTTTACTCCAAATCAACCCAAGATTTGCCGAGAATGAAGCGGAGGGATAGATAACTGCCTTTTAACAATGGTTCAACCCTCTCAGCATAGCGATGCTAAAATGAACTCCAGTTTTTTCCTGCTTTTGCTTTACTGTGTTGCCTTGAGCTCCCTGCTTCACCTCTTTTCACCTTGCCCTTAAAGGAAATCATAAAGATCCAAAATGCACACATATGCAAGTAATAACAAAACCAGAGTTTTAAAGACTCTTGGAAAAAGGAAAAACTAAAAGCATTTGAGACTTTCTTTTTAATACCCAGGCCTCCTCATCCTCACTGATCAGCACTCAGCGAGAAAGCCTACAGCCTGTACAGACAAAACCCATCGCATCCCAAAGGGAAAGACCATTAAAACAGAGTTTGCTGCTGTGACACTTGGCAGCGCCTTCAGCTCCATTTCATGCCTCATTCTCTCTTTGGACAGTGCAGAGAGCTGTTGAGGCATGAGTTATTGCACACGTGCAGCAATTCATATGAGGTGATCATTATTAGAAATGCAGAGTCAAATATGCAGAAGTTTGGAAATACCAGAAATCAAGGTTGCCTTTACCTTCCTAATTAGGCCCCTGGTGAGCAGGCATCAACTCTCATCATTAATCACCTCCCTCCAACACTCCAGCCTCCATCGCTGCTGCAGCTTTTTTTTAATTGCAAAATATTTATTTTGCTGTTAACCTTTTGCAAAGCACTCAGCCCCTTCCCCCACTGCAGTGCCTGCATCTGCCTCTTTCAATGCGGAAACAGGCCTGTGTGATAACAGCGTGTTCCTTTGGGCAGGAGCCAAGTGATAAACCAAAGCAGCCACCGAATGCCATCAGCGCTTCTGGCACCTGGAAGAGTATTTTGTCTGGCAGGAGGGCGGTTGCAAGAATTTCTTCCAAAGTTGTCTCCAGATCAAGGATGTCTCCAGACAAAAAACTGCTGGAGCGCATTCAGAGGAGGGCGACGAGGCTGGTGAGGAGTCTGGAGCAGCAGTCTTATGAGGAGTGACTGAGGGACCTGGGGCTCTTTAGCCTGGAGAACAAGAGGCTGAAGGGAGACCTCATTGCTCTCTGCAGCTCACGACAGGAGGTTGGGCTGAGGTGTCTCTCACGTAACAAGTGATAGGATGAGAGGAAAAGCCTCAAGTTATGCTGGGGGTGGTTTACATTGGATATTAGGAAGCATTTCTCTACTGACAGAGTGATGACTCTTGTTGATCGAGGTTGCCCAAGGCAGTGGTGGAGACTCCATCCCTGGAGGGATTCAAAATACGTGTAGATGGGGCATTTCAGGACATGGTTTAGTGCCCATGTTGGTACTGTGTTGGTGGTTGAACTTGATGGTTTTGGAGGTCTTTTCCAACCTTAATAATTCCATGATTCTTTTATTCTGATATCGGTGTCTCATCCCACCAGCAGCAGAGAGCAGAGCTTCCCTGTATTTCCCAGCTTTGCCCTTGGCTCCCTGCCTCTGCTACGCAGCTCAGTGCAGCTCCCCAGACACTCATGGAACCAAGCACCGAACCCCCATGAAGTTGCTGTTATGGTGATCTGTGGCTCTGCCAGTGTTTTCTTGGACTGGAGAAACACTTGCTGATCCCAGAGGTCCCAATAAGGACCCATTAAGTAGAAGCAGACTTCCCAGTGTTCTGGCTTTGCTTTCTGGCTATGGCTTATCCTACTAAAGCCAAAGGAGGGGAAAAAGCTGGCAAAGTGCAACTACCGTGACTTTGTTACTTGAGGGGCTGTCACCAGTGGGAATCTGCCTTTGGGCAGGATTGCAGTGAGGTTTATTTGTTCATTAGCTTGAAGGATGAAAGGTAGGGCCGTTCTTGCAAGGACAGTTAAACTCTTCAATTCAAATCCAGCCATGTGCTTGTTTGGGCCACATAAGCCTGTCAGGGAGCATCGTCTCGTGCTTAGACTGAAGGATCCGAGTCCTTTCATCAACTCTACTCATAACACTTAGTTATAGGGGACCTATAAAACCAGGCATCTTCTCTCTGCCTCAGTTTAAAGCAGCGTAAACTTTTTTTCTCCCCAGGCATCAAAAGGTAGGATTAACTGATGGCTGCAAAGCACTGAGAGCCACAGAGCAGTGTAACTCCAAGCAACGTGTTAAACCGGCCAGCTAGAGAGGTTTATATCTAGATTGAACATGTCAGAGAGGTGGCCTGCTGCACGGAGAGCTCTGATCCCGCATTCTCTGAGTGCCAACCAGAAGCTGCCCATACTGAGGACGAGATGGAGATGGAGGGATGGGGAACAGGAGGGACGACTCTAACCAGAGTGACACTATGAGCGATGCTGAACTGTACCAGAGGGAGAAAACAGGAATATTTCTGCCTAAAGAAAATACCACATCAAGGCTAACATATAATTTCTAACTATAAATCCAGGCTCTGCGATGATTTTGGTTCCCATATACTTCCCCTCCTTAAGAACAGTATATAGTGCTAGCTATACGTATTGGGTTATTGCCTCTGAAATGAAGCTTAACCTAGTAACACTGTCAAAAGTGGAAACACTGTTTAGTCATTAATGGAATCCTAATAGCAAAGTCATTAATTAAAACCCAATAACACTTTTCCATCCCAGTGACTTACTGCAATTGTTCATGCTGAAGAGACCCAGGTTTGTGTCTGCATCTCCTTTCCTGTTTGGCAGTGACCGGGACCTGCACCTTTTATCATTTCATATGCCTTTGGATCAGATTTTCTGCTTGTTATTCACTCTTAGGAAATTTAACAAGTCTACACAGGCTCTTTAAAGCTAATGTTGCATGAAATGCAGGGATAAACCAAAGCAGACAGCTTCATAAGTACAAACATACGATCAAACTGCTCCCGTCACCCAGTCTCTTCCTAATGGTTTTATTATGTAAAATGGTTCAGTCTGGAGAAAACCCATCACAGCAGTGCCAAGCAGGTATTTAATTCATTAATTAGATATGAAATTTAAATGAAATCACACTGTATCCAAACAAACTCCTAACGAGACTTGTTACTATCAAGTTCCCATGCTGAGGAAGTGATGAAAATTGGCATTTTTTTTATTACAAGAAGGGTTAATTTACTCCAGGGGCTCCTCCCCTGCAGAAATTAGTGCCAAGAGACCTGGATATGGATTAAGCCATGAGGAAAAGCCCTCTTAATATCTGTATCACCCTTGGAGAGAGGCTGTTGTAGTTATTGCACATGCAAAAGCATTGAGATGCTGCACCATTAGTTCAGGCACAAAGACAGGTTTTCTACTTTGCCCTCTCCCCATACCAAAAAGCTGCATCAGTACAGAAAAGCAAATTTCAATGCCATGAAAGTCTCACCCAAGCTGAATGGGCATTTTCCAGACAGCTCCAATTTAAACTCAGTGAAGTATCAGCAGTGTGTGACAACTCTTACTGTCACTGATTGTCCAATACAGAATGGTTTGGGTTGGAACGGACCTCAAAGCCCACCCAGTACCACCCCCTGCCACGAGCAGGGACACCTCCCACTGGATCAGGGGCTCCAAGCCCCATCCAACCTGGCCTGGAACTCCTCCAGGGATGGGGCAGCCACCACTGCTCTGGGCAACCTGGGCCAGGGCCTCCCCACCCTCACAGCAAAATATTTCTTCCTAAGGTCTCATCTAAATCTCCCCTCTTGCAGCTGAAAACCGTTCCCCCTCATCCTATCCCTGCAACCCTCAATCAAGAGCCCCTCTCCAGCTTTCCTGGAGCCCCTTTCAGCACTGGAAGCTGCTCTAAGGTGTCCCTGGAGCCTTCTCCTCTCCAGGTTGAACAACCCCATCTCTCTCAGCCTGTTCTTCCATAGGAGGTGCTCCAGTCCTCGGAATATCTCCGTGGCCTCTTCTGGACTTGCTCCAACAGCTCCATGTCCTTCCTGTGCTGAGGACTCCAGTATTGGACGCAGAGCTCCAGGTGGGGTCTCAACAGAGAGGAGCAGAGGGCAGAATCCCCTCCCTCCCCGCTGGTCCCACTGCTTTGGACAACACTGTCTACTTGTGGCTGAAACGCTGCTCTTCATCTCCTGCCCGCCGTTAGCTGTCATCACACACCTGGCTTACAGAAAGGGGAACCCTCAGGTGGTGCAAAGCACCGACATTTACCTACCTTCATCTAGGGTGACAGAAATCTTGTTATGATCCCTATTACGCGTGGGTCCTGTTGGTTTTAAAATTTTCAATGTGTAGAGAAAAAATACCCACACTCATCAGAGTCTGAAACCCAAGCTGGACCTTTTTCCTCCTGTTGTGAGCTCTCCTCCTTTGCTGGGTGATGATTGCTGGCCTGAGTTTTGCAATTCTTTTTAATAAAAGACAGCAGAAAAATACACAACCATCCCCTAAGAGGAAAGGGACAGACTTGATTAATTACAGTGAAGCATTCCGAGGTCACAGGTATATTACTGTTAATTCATCTACATATTGAAGAGGTGTCCAGCATTTTCCAGAGGACCCAGAGCACGACATATTCAGCATTAAAAGCCAAGGTATGTGCTGTTACAGCCCATGTCCTTTAATCCTTGATGTTACTGGGTTATTTCAGCCAAATTTGACAAAGGGAAAAGGTCTCCAAACGATTAACATCTTACAGCTTTCTTCGAAATAGGGGAGATCTGGGCACTAAAATGACAAGTTTAGTTTTACCACTCCAAAATGTAGACATTTACAGTTCTTTCCATATGGAAAAGTCATCTTAGCCCATAGATGTGTTTCATGTAGCATAATAGGTTGCATAAATCCACTAACATACCTCATCCATCTATAAATGTTAGTGCCAAAAGCGTTGCCGAACAGGCCTATCACCCAATATTTAGAGTGTATTGTACGACACAGTGTGTCCCAGATCTGCTTAAAAGGTTGTGGAACTTCTAAAGCATGCACACATAACACTAACATCCCTTGGCACCCTGCGAAGTGGCTCAATAAACTCTCTTGAAGACTAAACTGATGTCTTGGAATATCAGGGGGATTTCCTTGTAGCTTTGGAGACCCGACTTGTTTTGGCTGAGAAAGTGTCAAAGATTGCCATGTCCTTGTCTTTATAGATTAGATGCTTTTGATCACCTCTGCTTTCATAAACTGTTTCTTGAGCTGCCAGCAGAGATAGATCTCAACAGTCCAGGGGATTGCAATTAAATTAGAGGAGATCGCTGTCGTCACCTGAAAGCCCAGAGCCTATCTGACCACCCTGGGTCCTTCCGGAGGCGCCTGAGCCCCCCATGACCCTGCAACTCACACTCCAAGCAGAGAAGCTGCTGTAGTCAGCTCCATCCCATCCTTCTTCATCCTTTTTGACTGAAAATGAAGCTTTGTCATGCAATAAAATTGTACTGCAGAAGAAATTGTCTACTGGATTGGAGCAGTGGTCCTTCCAGACCAGCACCACTTCCAGCAGTAAGGAGATAGCGTCTAAGGAGAACATCACCTTAAACCTTCACCAACACCCTGTTTGCACAGAACAAGCCTGGAGAGCGACAGAGTTGCTCTGCTTTAATTCTTGTACCCTTTGTGCCCATCAAGGCAGAGATGTCAGAGCAGCAGCTCTGCACTGATGTTAAACAGCCATGCAGAGTGACAAATTAACTCCAATTAAAGCAGACAGCAAATCAAAGGAGGAGCAGATCCTCCTTTTGACTCTCCCATACCTCAGGGAACAGACCAGGCTTTTGAAAATGAAGCAGACCTCACGGGGTGGGATGTCTCCTGGGGCCCATGGACATGATGATGGAGTGGCTGCCAGCATGGCCAGGACAGCAGCAGCACTAGAGGAAGGGGCTATGTGTTTCCTAAACCAAATCCTAAAGATGCTGGATTGCTTATAGACAGCATCAACCCTCCCATTCATGCAAGAGGGCTCCTGTTCAGCGTAACATCTAACTCATCAATGAGTCCCAGTTGCCAGCAGACAACGTTACATGGAGGTTTATCTACACATCCTCACTCCAGAGCCAGCCACACATCCACACAGGGGAAACTCTTCTCTCTGTGCTTTGGGGTCTATTTGGATACACAACATTTTCCTAAATCTCACTTTGTTATTGACACAAAAAAAAAAAAAAAAAAAAAAAATCTTCCCATCTGCCCCTCTTCTCTGTGAATTTAACATCCAAGTGCTGTTATTAAGGCCTCATTACTCTTACAAAACGTGTGACAGATCGTCTCGTGGTGCTCTGTGAAGTATTGTAAATTATTAAACTTCAACTAGACTTGTCAAAATAAATAAGCAGAGTAGAGTCCGTTCTGTGATGCCTTTGATTTTGTTTGTACATGTTGCTCCTTTTATTTTGTTATCTCCTAAACAGCAAAGATGCAGTGATGGGAGCACAGAGGCTCTGCCACCAACCTCATTATGGTACCAAAGGGATTAACCGCACCGCCTCCTACCTGGCCAGGATGTTTGGTGTCTTCTGCAATGCCCAGTCGTGGAGGGGGTTTGGGAGTCAGATACTTTTTCCCAGCAGTATTCCTTCAGGGAAGGAAACACAGGTCGGTCTGGAAGGGACATCGCTCCTCCCCAGCCACTTTTAAATTATTCAGTGGGAATTAATAATTTTGGAAAATCCAGGCTCTGCATGAATTATCCACAAAGCAGTGGAGATTACGCTTTTCCCGAAGTCTGTACCAAGACCACACTCTACGCATTGGCTGAGTTCAGACCTGCGTCCCCCAGTCTGGCTGGGCGATGCTCACTTGTGGGGCACCAGACTTAGAGGTCTCTTACAAGGACTGGAGCTACATCCCCAAAACACCTTCTGGGTGCAGAATTAACCAGGAGAGAAAGATTGCTCCTGCTTAGGGCTGTGGCTTCCCCTTTGCCTGGCTCTTCAGCAGCCTGTATTGCTTTGCAGACAGATGCCCCAAGAATGCCCTTACTCACTTCCAAAACCAAGCTGTGCCCGTCTGCAAACAGAATGTCTCCATGTCTGTTCCAACGTGCTGTTGTAGAAGCTACCAGCCCAAACCTGTCCCTGCAGCACACCTCCCAGTCATCACTAAGACTGTATGCATGGAGACACCACCACTCTCAGGTTTAGGTGTCTCCACAGCCCATGGGATATCTCAGCCAAGCCAGGCAATTTGTGCAGCTTTCTCTGATCCATTCACCACCCCCAGACACACCTTTAAGGCCCAGCATTAAACCTAAAGCCACTACAGTTTCCGAACCATCTCCTTAAGAGGATTAACTTAACCAGCTCAATGCCACCTCCACCTGTCTCATTCTGACTATTGTCCCCTTGCTCTGCAGTTCTTGGTTACACAACACAGTCCCAACAACCCCTTTGATCTCTCTTAGTTGAAGAAAACTTCCTTAAAGGAACAAGTTTGAGGTGGGGAATGAACTGGAATATCCAGAAAAGGGGTTTTATCTGCTTAATGGAAGAAATAGGCTTTTAACATCCAGGAAGAGAGCACTGCTAACAACGCTATTTGAAAGAAATCTGCTTTGCCAAGACATGATCAAGAGGTCTGGGATCTCCTTTTCAATACATTGTACTGCAGCAAAGCTATTGAATTCATTTAACACAGTAGTGCAATTCCTCAGACTCCCTGGATGGAGGTTGTTTTTCCTCCTCCTAGAAGACAATGCTATTCCACCACTTTCTGCTTGTGCACAATTCACAACCTGATATAACATTGACCTCTTTTATCACCACTTGCATCAGGGATCGCTAATATCTGTTCTCATCTCCTAGGACCTTAAGTTCACTTCACACTGATGTGAATGCTAAATACAGAGTGTGGGATAATGTGATGCGGGTTTTGTTTTTCAAGGTGGAAGATATTGGTGCAAAAGCTGCCCCAAAGAAGCCCACGTGCATTCCCCACACTGCGTTTGGGGAGGAAAAGTTTTTGCTGAAAAGATCAGCTATTGTATGTCTGTGCAGCACATGAATGGAAATCTCTGCATGCAAAACCTCCTTTTTGCCCCCAAATCTGCCTCCGGTTCAGTGGATTGTGTATCCTGCTAAAGGACCTTCAACTGTGGGTCTACGGATCCTTCCTACCCTGCAAAGTGATAGATAGCTCTTGTTTAAGGCTGCCAAATGTAATGTCTACTGCTGCTATTGCTGACTAATAAAACCAACGTGGAGCTGACTACAAGGGGTGTCCTTGGGAACGGAAAGCAGCCTGTGGGTCATTGACTGGCAGAGGGCATTAAGAAGAGCATTGAACTGGAAACCATAACGGCACACTGGCTCCTGTACGGTCTCGCACACTGTCTTGAAGGACAGAGGAAAAGCAGGATTTCACAGACAGGACACAGCAGCCACAGAATTTGCAAGAGCAGCATCCCATGGACAAGGATGCACTTGGAAGGAGCCTTGAGGGCATTGACGGGGCCTGCGGAAATTCAAGGCACAGCCAGAGGTACACCTCTGACCAACCTCAACAGAGTTATCATAGAATGCTTTGAGTTGGAAGGCACCTTAAAGCCCATCCAGTTCCAACACCTCTGCCATGGGCAGGGACACCTTCCACTAAATCAGATTGCTCAAAGCCTCATCAGTTGATGAGAGTGATGGCACCTTTCATTCCTGCCCCTCTCCTCTCCAAGAAGCTTTTCCTTACCCAATCTCTTACACAAGTTATCCCCTCCTCTTACACAGCTCAGGAATTCAGAGATGGACTGAAAAGAAGGCCCTAAACCTTCATAAAAATAGCATTTAAAGGAGAATGACTTGAACACCTTCACCTTAAGTGGTAACAGGACCTGGATCTGCAGAAAGGGAGGGCAATGAGCAAAGATGGAGCTGTGAGAGCAGACGTACAAAGAACAGATGCAAATCAAGAAGGGATTCAAAGTGGTTCATCATTTTTAGGCAGCCTGAAGCACTTCCGTAAGTGACTGAGCTGTCAGAGATGCTGAAATGCCAGCAGCTCTTGCCATCTCGCACTCTCACCCTTGCTCATGTCTCATTTTGAGATGAAACAGTGGCTCCGTACCAGATGTAAGGAACAAAACAAGGGAATTTGCCCAGCAATGGGGAATGCAAAGGTGCTCAGAGAACAACACCCCACCTCCAGCTCCAAGTGGAAGATGAACTCCTCCTGGGAGATGAACTGTGCTCTGAATGCAAGGCAGTGAGGCAGGTTGTTACATGTTATTAGCATTAATTATCCCACCTCCCATGTGCAGGCACCTCCACCAGTAATCATCACGCATCAGCCAAAGGGCCACCCTTGCTTTTCTCTCCCTCTAATTCCATAATTGGAGGGGAGGAAAGAGGGAAGAAAATCAGTGCTGAAGTGTAAATCGCTACACTAATCTTCCTAGCACTAATAGTATGTTTATTTTGAAAGGAGGGAAGGAGGGTGGGCAGCCATGGGTAATTACTCTCTGTCAGTTCATCAGTGCAAGCAGCTTCTCGGAGGTTACCAGGAGAACAGTTTCCTCCTGCAAGCAGGGTTTGTGGATGCGGGTTTTATTGCTAACCCCACACGTGCTCAGCCTCTCTTCTCTGATCAGCTCAAGTACGTAGGCACAGGCATAAGGGTCTGATCTGCTTCCTTCTGGTACTGAAAGGGGCTCCAGGAAAGCTGGGAGGGGCTCTGGATCAGGGAGTGCAGGGACAGGGCGAGGGGGGACAGTTTTCAGCTGAAAGAGGGGAGATTGAGAGGAGATCTTAGGAAGAAATGTTCTCCTGGAAAGGTGGGGAGGCCCTGGCCAGGTTGCCCAGAGCAGTGGTGGCTGCCCCATCCCTGGAGGGGTTCCAGGCCAGGTTGGATGGGGCTTGGAGCCCCTGATCCAGTGGGAGGTGTCCCTGCCCGTGGCAGGGGGTGGAACTGGATGGGCTTTGAGGTCCCTTCCAACCCAAACCATTCGATGTAGAACAGCCCTGTGCTCCGGGAGAGATACCAGCCTGTCTTTCTTGGCCAGCCTTACGCAGAGTCAGCCCCACACACCAGGGAGAGTGAGAGAAAAGCAGAGTAAAACTCAGAGAAAAGCCCCTTTCTGCCAATGCGCTGGAGAAAAGGTTTGAATACACCAGCTGTATCAAAAGATCCTTTGAGGATCCAGCTCACTTAGCTGCCAGTTGTTTTTCAGTTCATTCACATCGCTTTCCTCCGAGTATCTCCCAGCTAACCTGAGCAGAACAAAGCTGGAGACCTTAATCTCCATGGAAGATTGCTGTCGCTGGAGTCAGACCAGCATTGCCTCACCGGTAAGTCTGAGCATCCCACAGCATAGAAAGCCGGGTTCTCAGGGGCAAGAGGAAAGCAGGGAAGGGCAACAGCCAGGATTTGCTCGCTTGCTGTAGCTTGTTTCAGTTCAAACAGACAGACATCACCAAGCTCCTTACATCCTTGAATAAGTTCCCTACGATATAATATATCTATTGTCTGTCCTACGTCCCTTCTTCAGCCTAACATCAAGGGACCTCGATCGCCTCCGCTGTGACCCCAGCACCCTGAGAGTGAGCAGAACTGTTAGCATCCTCCCTAAGCAGCTCCATCTCTGCTCTCGAGCAGGCAGCCAAAAGACCTGAATCTTTCCAGCACCTGGAAGAAGGTTTGTCTTCCCCAAGGCTGTGACCTTAGGAGGAGCGGGCACAGGTCCCAGGAGACCACTGGGGTCCATCTGCAGGCAGGAGCTCCCCTTCCAAGGGAAGGCAGTGAGGGTTATGGAGAAACGCTTTGCACCCCACAGTGTTTCTACCCTTGCTTTACGACCGTAACACAGGATGGGTAAGCATCTTGTAAGCATCCTTGGTCTGTTCAGCATGGAGGAGACTGAGGGGCTACAGTTTCCTCTACAGGAAGGAGGAGAAGCAGGTGCTGAGCTCTTCTCTTTGGACTCAAGGGAATGGCAGGAAGATGCCAGGGGAGGGTTAGGTTGGACACCAGGAAAGCCCCCAGAGGGTGGTGTCCTGTGCAGGGACAGGAGCTGGACTTGATCGTCCTTGTGAGTCCCTTCAGACCAGGACATTCTATGATTCTATGATCCGCTCTAGTTCTTCCTTCTCTCCATTTTCCTCTGAGGTTGCAGCAATGCTCACTGAACCTACGAATATCTTTAACTTTCAATACTCTTTCTTGCTAGAGGCTTGTTTGTGCAGTTTGCTACACCTCAGGTTCCGATATCCAGAGTTCTCTATGCCTGTTTTATTCAGGGTAATTCAATGCTATCAGCAACGCATTCAGATTTTACCTGAAATCTCATATTCCCAACCAAAAGTCCACAGGGGGAAGCACACACTTGACATGCTCTAAGCAAACAATATTCACACTTGGCAGTTACCCACCTAGAGGAATATAATCTCCTGAAGTACCCTGGTGGGAAAAAGTAACCGTTTTGCTATACACTGGTGACCTGAACTCACAGCTTTTCAGCCTAAATGCCGTATCAAGCTCTCCAGACTGACTTTCACGCTAAAAATAATTGCAGTTTTCCAAATGCATTACAGAATATCTTAAAAGATAGAAGTCCAGGGAGGACTGCCAAAAACAGAATGTAAGGCTAAGGAAATGAAAGAATAATTTAGAGCCTTACAAATTGGATCATTTATATTTTTTTAATATTGCAAAATTCATAAAATCAATGATTCATGGAAATATTTGCCTGGCCATCAGCTTTGTAACAGGGTAAATAATTGAGATGCATTTATTACATTATTTATTTGAAAATTCACAACATAAATAATTCAAAATCAGCTAATTATCTGAAAACTAAAGGCTAAAGGGAGGCAACACAGTCCATTAGCTACGGCCACCCAATGGAATTTAATTCCCCTTTACCAGGAGCAGGAGGGCGGTTCTGGAAGGCCATCGGGACACAGATGCGATGATGAGCGAGCTGTGGGGCAGCCCTGCAGGCACTATGCACCACGACTGCTGCCGACGCCTGGGATACTGGTGCCAGTCCCAAACCACTAGCTGCATGGTGTGAACCAGGCGTAGGCTCCCCTCTCTGTCCCTGAGGCTCCTGGAACTCATAAAATCATAGAATATCCTGAGCTGGAAGGGACCCACAAGCACCATCGAGTCCAGCTCCTGTCCCTGCACAGGACACCCCCACATTCACACCATGGGGCTGAGGGTGTTGGCCAAACGCTGCTGGAATCTTGTCAGGCTTTGTGCTGTGACTGCTTCCCTGGGAGCTGTTCCAGGGCTCCACCACCCTCTGGGGGAAGAACCTTTTCCTAATGTCCCTCCTAACATTCCCCTGGCATCTTCCTGTCATTCCCCCAGGTCCTGTCATTGGTCACCAGACTCAGCATCACAGATGCTGAGCTGCTGGCAGAACAAGCCCTGCTGCATGGGCTGGGTGATTGAATGCCTCCATGGATCACTTTGACTTCTATCTGCCTTTTTCTATGCCTGGTGCAGCCACTACACATTGTCCACGTCTTCACAGGATCTCCCCAGAGCATCTTTGAGTCATGGGATGCCTGATGACACTTTTGCCTTTGGTCTGAGGGTTCCAAGCTTGTGGGGAATAAAGGACTCAGCCCCTCTTTTCCTGCAAAACCAGGCATTGTGGGTTTCCTGAGTGGTTGCTGGGACAAGAAAGCAGGTGACAAAGGACTTAAGCACATTCTGCAAGAGAGGATGGGAGTCCGCTTTCCTCTCTGGCTTGTAGCCACTGCAAACAGTCCTCCAGACAGGCAGACCTGCCTCAGATCTCTCTCCTGGACCAGTTATGTGTTTTCATCCATCACACCTCCTCCCACCTCCAGGCTGGGGGAGGAACAGCCCCTCATCCTCAGGGACTGTGCCCTCTGGTAGCTCACTACCACTTGCAACTTCATCAAAATGAAACCTCCACAAACACACACATTTTTCTTTATCAGGAATAAAAAGTGAAGTATGGTTATTTTCCACTTATTCTACCGTCATTAGCTGAATGCGTCTTGCAAAATGCATTTATCACTGTCTGGAAATGTCAACTATGGAAAAATACATTACAAGACTTTTCTTCTGCCTCTTCTGATGTTAATTTTTTAAATGCACAAGCTTTGTTATTAAAAGTACAGACTCTCCCATTCCTCCCTCCCATTTCCTCCCCTTTTCTAACTTACAACAAAAGTCAGCAACCAACAGATCCAGAGCTGCTGCTTCCAAACTCTGGGTCTCATCAGGAACCCTGGAAGAGACAGCTTCCTTCTTTCAGATCTGCTTTGCAGCTTAGGAAGAGGCTTAGTGTCTGGATCACAGACACAAACAAGAATTATAATACAAGATTATGCCTCTGTTTTAAAAAATACCGCACAAGCAAATGAAGACTTATGCACCTATTTTATATAAAGCACAGATTTCTTATTATGCAGTGCTGTTATTATAATTGCAGCAGCAACAGCAATTATTCTTAATATATGTTTTTTACCATGCAATGGTGAAATCTCACCTTAGAGGAAGCGCACACTGTGCTGCAATGAAACCCTGGGACTGGGCTGCTGGGGCTGGGATTGTCCCCTCTGGGCATTTTCCTGCACCAAGGGTACTAGGTAGTGGTTGGGCCAAATGAAATAGGAATTATAGAATCATAGAACAGTTTGGGTTGACCATCGAGTTCTACCCTTCTGCCATGGGCAGGTCATCTCCCCCGGGATGAGGTTGCTCAAAGCCCCATCCAACCTGGCCCTGAACACTTCCAGGGAACACATCCATGAACAGGACAGATACGGTGCATGAGGAGAAGGTACAGAGGAAAGAGCTTCGGGGTGTGTTGAAGGCTGGAAGAGAGACTAAAACTGGATACCCATGCCTTACCCACCCAGCTGCATTTCTCCCATCAGCATCTTTCCCACAGGTGGCTGTTTGATTCAGGGCTGTTGGGAGATCTCTGCCCTCTCCCAAACCTTCTCGTCAGCAAATGGCGCTGCTGTTGGATTGCATTTGTTCCTTACAGGGATTTCATCTAAAATAACATTTTCACTATTGCCCTGATTTTCTCTGGGGGGTACAGGACTCACTGGGGTGCCCTGGGCTTTGCCCTGTCATATCCAACCAGTCTTCAGGTGCTGACCTTGCCTTTGCACCAAGGCGAGGACATGTAGGACTCAGAGGCACCATCTAAAGGTACAATGAGCACAGTAGTATCATGTTGTGTCTTGTGCTTAGAAAGCAGAAATATCCCAGCCTTCCCATCTCTGGGCAAGGGTCTCCCTGCTCTGCTCTTCTCACCCCTCCAGATGCTGAGCAGTCCATGAGCACCAGTTCAACCCATCTGTGATGATTGCAGTAGCTCTCGTTGCAGTGTAAGCAGCTCTGCCTGGGCCACAGGGGCAGCTGAGTCCATCCATCCATGCAGAAATGGCTTTAGGTGGGACTGGAGGAAGCTGCAAGCAGTTCCCTAATGCTGAGAACATACTCATCTCTATGTAGGCTCCCACTTCGTTACACAAAGGTGTTCAAAATTCAGGTTTGCATTGATTTGGGGGTACTTGGATCTGCCCTGCCCGCACTGGTGCCGGTGCCCTAGCCTGCAGTCTGGCAGAGCTTCTGAGGACCACAGGAACTCCAGCTCAGGACCACAAGCCTTGGAGGTCTGTTAGCTCCGTCCCGTGTCCACCAACGTCTGCCCTAGGCACTCACAGACCAGCTCCATCCCCGAGACTTGTTTCGTCTCTGACTGGGTCCCGACGCTTACTTGTCTTCATGTGCTGGTGCAGCATTTTTCTTGCAAAACCCCGTTTGTTTCCCTTTGCATCCAGAAGGAAACAGTCCACCCCTGCAGCCCAGGGCATCTCCCCATGCTCAGCACGATGCTGCGCAAAGTCCCTTGCAGCATGGGACCCCAACCGGGCAGTGGTGATGCTAAGGCCTCTGTGCAGAGCAGCTGGTGCTGCCCTGATCTGCATTCTGCCACTGTACAGTGCCACCCACCCAGTGCAGGGGAGGATGAAGGCTTTGGAGATATTTCCTCTTACAATACCTTTGAAATCTCTCCTCTGATCAGTATGCCGGGGCGTGCTCTATTCAACACACATCCCCTTGTGCTGTCCTTTGCCAGAAGACTCATAGTTTCCCCTTTTCCTTCACAGAGCTGCCTTTCAGCTCAAGTCCTGCTTTTGTTTCAGGCTTGCCTCTCCCCAGAGGAGTCATTAACTCCACTCGTGGCTGATTTTACCAGCAGTAGAACAACCCTGGTGTAACAGCCCTTCTTTGACAAGCAGGGAGTGCAGGTTCAGCCCTTCGCTCTGCCACAGCCTCTTTTGGTGACATTTACTGCTGTTTTCACCTAAACCAATCATGTCCATGGTTTGTCAGCCTTAACACTTCCACTTGGCTGTGATCTAGACCTTGGGTCAGCCCTGGGAAGCTCAGGAAGCCACTGGTTGTGGTTAAGGACAGTTATTCTGGACAGCGCATCTGGGCTCGGCTGCGATTCTGTCCTCCTCCTGGGAGCTGTGGGAGTCAGATCCTGGTGCTTAACCTGTCCTACAGCTCACTGAATTCATTGCAGAAGTAACATCTACCCATCCACCAGTGTGTGCATGTCCCGAGGGGGAGAATCCATGCAGGTTCTCACGTTTGACTCTCACCTTTCAAACTTTGACTCAAAAATGTGGCTTTTTCAGACAAAGTGGGGATTCCTCCAGCCCAAAGTGAGGGATGCAGCCAGGAGCAAAAAAAACAAAGACATGACAGCCCCTGGGAGACCTGAGCAAAGGCAGTTCTGCTCAGTAAGGCTGCTTGTCCACAAGAGCAGCTCACAGTGTCCCTGACTGAGCAGGAAGCGTCTTTACAGCACGTATGGGCGGCAGAGATGCCATAGGGCTTCGTTATCAGTACACAGCCCGTGGAGAAGAAACTGCTGTCTCCTCAGTCCAGGACTGGCTTGAGCCCTCCTCAGCACCTGTCTGTCATCCAAGGATGCCGGGAGCTCAAAAGGTGCTGGAAGAGAAGACAACAGCATTTGTGCCTGCTGCTGTAATGCTGAAGAGCAGCTGAAGAACTGGATTGTAAATCGTGACTGACCTCCCTGCTAACCCCCGTCCATCCCATTTCGAGTCATCTCTGCAGAGGTTACAAGAAGATAAAAGAAATAGTGATTGTGCAGCTGATTTTTATGGCTCTGTCTGTGCCAGAGCCATCCACCCACCGCAGCACAGTGCAGGCTCCTGCAACAACCCAACCTGGGAAAGGCTGTATTCTGTGCTCTGCTCCTCACCTTGATCAGGAACTGGACGTGCACCCTCTGTGTTCCTTGGTCTAGCCACTAATTCAGGCTGAAATTCCCTCCAGACTGGGATCCTTCTCTGCCTCCACAACCAGAGGCACTTTCAGAGGAAATCATCTACTCTATGCAAGCCCACGCTTCATCACTCCCATCACTTGCTGTCAAGAAGATCATAAACACTTCAATTATCTCATCCAGGACACCTATCCTGGCCAGCAGTGTTTTTAATAAACTATACTGTTATGCAAATTGGACCTGATGTGCTTTTCTCCATTTGCATCTCTGGGAGTACCGGCAGATCCAAAGATACTGCGTTAGGTCCCTCTTTGCTGTGACACTGGGGTTTATAAGCGTGATTTATTTGCCACTTGTCGGATCAGCCGAGCATATCTCATGCCCAGGTTACCAAAGATGCCTCAAGCCTCCTTTTTTTCCTTTCTTCCAGCAGAAATCTGTTGCAAACAAACCTCCTCCTTTCAAAAGAAGCTTGTCAATAGTTGATGGGATTTTCAGCACAGAGGGAAGTCTCTGCTGTGAGCTTGAGACCAGAATCGCTGATGCCTTTTGCCTTCTGCTCTTTGCAGGCTTTATACCACACCCGTTGTTACTGATGTCAAGGGATTTTCAAGAAAATTACTAAGTTTGCTCTAAAACACCAGGAAAGCAGCAATATTTCTGAGCCCCCATGTCCGTGTGAACACATCTTCCTCCTCCGGTACCAAGAAAGATACTGGACTGAATTCTGTAGTTTCCCAGACACAAACTTCATCACATAATTTGTCTTAGAAGCCACATGCCTAAAGACAAATCCTGGTTTACCAATTCATTAAAGGCAGCTTTAGGGCACTTAATATCAGATCAAAATGATTGCAACTATATGATGCCGAGGACTGTATAAAACTCACCTGTTTTTTTCAAATGTTTTGAGAAAAATTGATTGGTTTTCACTTTGTGCCAGCAGCTTTCCTACCCACAGAGGTATTATAGAATCATAGAATGGTTTGTGCTGGAAGGAGCTCCAAAGCCCATCCAGTCCCACCCCCTGCCATGGGCAGGGACACCTCCCACTGGATCAGGGGCTCCAAACCCCATCCAACCTGGCCTGGAACCCCTCCAGGGATGGGGCAGCCACCACTGCTCTGGGCAACCTGGGCCAGGGCCTCCCCACCCTCACAGCAAAACATTTCTTCCTAACATCTCATCTCAATCTCCCCTCTTTCAGCTGAAAACCATTCCCCCTTATGCTGTTCCTGCACTTCCTAATCAAGAGCCCCTCCTTTCTTCCAGAGCAGCTATTGTCCGTGCTCTCCTGCCGGATTAAAATCACTAATATGGCAAAAACTCTGATTAATTAAATACCATCATGTACCCACGTATGACCCAGAACAAATATCTACTCTCGCATTGGCTCCTGTGAGGAACTGATAGCACTGAAGCACTGCAGACTCAAATCTTGTCACATGCTTTTATCTCACAACCAGCCCATCTGCTTGCAGACTTCCCAGAAAACATTTGGGCTGGAAATATTGATGGAGCAATTAGTGCAGGAAGAGAAAGTTGGACTTTCGGGTGAGACATGGGGCTCTGATTTCTTCCCAGACAAGACAGACCCTGTGCCTTTAGACCATTTTGTGTCTCTCCAGCTGGAAAATACTAGAGGGTATTTTACATGTGAGAGGAGAAGGAGGCAAAACACAGTAAGAAGGATGGAGAAGACAAATATTACCTGGATTTAGCTGAAAACAGTGCAGCCATCAGATCCTCACAGCCCCCAGTCTGTAGCAACTTCAGGTGCTGCCCCTTCAGTTCTGCTTCATGTGCTCTGCAGAGAGCTGGATGTCAACATTTCTGACAGAAACACAATTGCACATTAGAAAGTGTCAGAAAGGGAGCTGGACGGGCTTGTTTCACCCATCACCCTACCCCAGCCATCCCAAAGCCTTTCCCTCACTGCTGAGACAAAGAGGCTTCACGCTGCAAAGGCATCAGCCTCAGCACGCTCGTGCTTAGCCATTCCTCTCCTGGAGCTTGCGGAGCTGAGACCTGGCCACAGGCTCAATCCAAAATACATCCAGGACAAGCTGTGTGCTATTCCCACCATCAAACTAACTGGAAAAGGGATATTTTGCTTTATTCAATGACCCCACCTAGTAATGAAACCTCACTGATCCTCATTGGGTAGGGAGGGATCATTACAGTCCTTTCATCAGAGATGGGGAAACCGAGGCACAGATAAAATCATTTGATGCAGCAAGTCAAAGACATAAACTCTTCACCCTCTCTTTCCTGGAGAGCAATTAAGGAAAAAAAAATGGACAAATTGTATTCATTACAGTAAAGAAAAGCAAGCTGAGCACCTTTCCCCAGATTTACAATCAGACAGAGCTTCACCCAGAGATTTTATGAGCACAGTGTGACATTCTCCAGAGAGACGGAAATGTTTATTTAGCCAAAACCCAATGTGCCTCTGTCGAATGGTCTTGTCAGACATTTTTCAAGCAGTCCTGATTTATACAAAGCCAGGGAGGAAGCTCAGTGCTCTCAGCCTCTCTCACCCTTGCAGAGGGATTTTCCTCCCCCAGTATCGGTTCTTTCAGCTGCAGTGGCGCTGGGAGCCCTGCCCAGGGTCAAGGCGCTTCTGTGAGCACCAGAGCTCACTTGATTGAAAGGTCAAGGGATAGAAATGGAAACATGCCCTAAAAAAAGAAGAATTTCTGGGAGGGGTTTCTGGGCAGTGGAGATTGTCTCTGCCTGTTTACAAGAGGAAAAGCTGCTGAGGTTCACAAACAACCCCATCCAGGGCTGAGGCATCGGCTGATTTTATAGCCTGTTCGTTCAATGACCTTCTAATTATTACCTGACTGTTAGATTTAATGTCTTGGGGAGGTCTGGCTGATTTCCCCTCTTCCCATCACCCTGCTCAACCCTTTCTGCCTTGTAATGGGCTGCATCTGCCAAGCAAATCCGGCAAAGCTGCCAGCACCGGGGAGGCAGTGAAGGGGGATGCTGGCTGGGAGCAGCAAGAGCTGGGGCAGTGGAAGAGAGACAGCAGTGTGCTTGAGATCCTGCAGGCAGCCCAGGCTCCAGCAGGAGGAAATCCTGCCTCCAGCCAAGGACAAGCTGCCCCAGATGGGGTGAATGCAAAGGAAGTTGGAGGGGTTGTGCCTAAAACAGGGCTCAGTGATGTGCTGCAATGCTTTGAAGTGGCTCTGTCCTGTGTCATGTGTGGGGAGAGGTGGTCTGGCTCTTCTTGGCTCCAGTCTGGCTCTGCAGTGGGACCCGTTCCACATCCTGGGGTCCCCAGAGGCATCCCAGGCACAGCTCCCCCATCTCAGCAGTGCTTTCACACACACTGTTTGCTTGAGATTTGCACAATTCACACTCATAAAGCAACTAGGGTCTGCCAGCTCTTCCAAGGACAGACCTGCCTGTGGGTGAAAAACAACACAAATGCAGTTTCAGCTGAGCCAAAGGTCAAGCTCTGGAGTACCCAGTTCCCATTTGGTTGTTGTGATCCCTCTCCCCTCAGATCTTTGAAAAACATTGAGCCCTTTGACACAGGATGACAACTCGCATCCTAGCAGGGCTGTTTGCATCCAAGCCAGGAGCAAACCATGAATTTAATTCCCAGACATACAGTGGATCACAGAACCTCCCCTCATAGGCTTCAGGGGATCCACAGACTGGAAACATCCCTGGAGTCAGTTTGTGCAGATGGTCTAGGGTGGTTGTGTGTGTCAAATCAAGATAACCGACTTCCACTTAAGATGGAGCTATAGGAAATGAGGGCCATACACTGTTTTTTTTTTTTTTTTCCCCCAGAAGCATCCATGCTGGAGCAGGCTGGGGGCAATGCACGAGTGTGGTCACACATGGAGACCTTGATGGGGGTCTCCCTCATTTGAGGAACCGTGTGCAAATTTTCATTTGGACTTTGAAGCCATTCTCAGCCCATCCCAAATCTCCTCTGCAATGCTCCTATCCCTGATGCCAATGGTTATCATAGAACCTGAGAGAGTCCTGAGTTGCAAGGGACGCACAAGGATTACCGAGTCCAGCTCCTGTCCCTGCACAGGACAAGCCAACATTCACACCGTGGGGCTGAGGGCGTTGGCCAAATGCTGCTGGAATCTTGTCAGGCTTGGTGCTGTGACTGCTTCCCTGGTTATGTTGCTTAACTGGCCAAAATTCTAGGCTGTCTCCACTTAACCATGACCTGCAAAGCCCTTCATGATCCTCAGATGAAATGCAAAAGGAGTGTTGCTCAGGGAGAGGAAGAGAAACTTGCTCGAGTCCCTGCTCTGGTGCCACAGACATTCAATAAGCAGACACAGAAGAGGCTGATGGCCCGAGCTCAGGAAACAGTATCTCCCCTATTCCCCAAATTGTGCCTCCTGGGGATCGTTAACCAAATATCTTGTCCACAGCTTAATTGTAGCCAATTATGCCAGTGGGGAAAAGTGCACCTTCATTGTCTGTACACAAAGAAAAGCCGAGCAGGAGAGCTCGGATCAATCTACTCAGAGAAAATATAACAAATGGGGCTTTGTGAATATCTTTCCTCGGGTTCTTTCTTGCTTTCTCTTTCTTTTTTTTTTTGATTCTTTTGGCTTACTGCCAGGTCCAAAAAAAACTGGGGCAAGGGGTGACGAGAGGGACTGAATGTAGGTCAATCAGAGAGAAAAACTCCAGGCAAATTAAAAAGGACTGGGTTTTGTTCGGATTTTAAGTGTTCCTTTAAACTCTTGAAAAATGAAATGAAGAGAAGCCCAAACTGAAAAGGTCACACTGAATGTAAAAAGAAAATAGCAAGGTCCTTTTTCACATGTTTTAGCTGGGGAAGGAGGAAGGTGTGCTGGAAGCATTTTGGTGCCTCAATCCATGCTTTTCACTGGCAGGGAAAACCAGCATCCTGCTCCAGCAACAACAGGAAAGTCTTCAGGCTTCAAACTACGTACATCCCAATACACTCCAGTGTATCCCAGTACTTCCTAGTGCATCCCAGCTAGACCAAGCCCTTCGGCACGTGCCCCTGCCTGCATTTGCCAAATAACTTTTCGACTCACGGAGAGTTGATTCCAGTTTGGCCGATGTCCATCTCACCTGCACAGTGAACACTGTGCCTAATTACTGGCAGGAACCATGGTTTCCATGAGCCTCAGTCAGACTTTTCCTTTGCTTTCAGGTGTCACCAGGTCCTGGCAGCTCTGAACTGGGTTGTGGCTCCGGACACAGTGCCTGTAGGTCTCAGGTGCCACACTGGAACCACCGCTTGTGTGGGATAAAAGCAGGAGTGGGTTGTCCAAAGTACACGCTGCTAGAGGGGGAAGATCCACACCCTCAGTCTGATCCATCCAGCCTTTCCTCCTGGGAGAGGAGGAATCAGTTGTCCAGAACTCACAGGATTTCATCCCAAAGCAGCAGGATGTTGCGGGCATGCTGGTCAACACGACTTGCTCCAGACACTCTTGAGTGGGTTTGCAAAGTGACCGCGAGCCGCCGGCATGGATCAGACCTCCAGGCTGACTGAAGGGAGGGGGGAAGGGGAGGAATACAGAAGAAAGCTTCTGATACAGGATGAACAAAAGCAAAATAAATACCAAAGCACATGGCTAGAGAGAGGAAAAGCAGACACAGGGCCAGCATAGCCACAGAACAGGCAAGGCGAGGGGGTGGAGGCAGCGACAAAGAGTGGATCTGTGTGTATTTTCTATTAAAGTGCTCTGAAAGGCAGACAATTCAATGTGCGTCTGCCTCATCTCCTACACCAATTAATTCAGGAATAGTAAAACCTCACACAGACTCATCAGCCACGTTCTTTCTTTCATGACTGCTCTCCATTAGCTTATACATATTTAAAACACCTCAATCCTCAGTTTGCAGCATGGCATGCAGCATGAGAGAAACTCCTTTCTGAAAAAGCCTCAGACCAACAGAGCCCATCCTTTAACGCCACGACAAAGGACAGTCAGGAGACGACTTGCAGGATACAGTGCTGGGTTCACATCCAGCCTGGGTTTGTGGCAGACAAGAATCACCATCTCCTTACAGCATTTTAAAAAGTTTCCCATAAAAGGGTTGAGGAATAGGGTCAAATATTTTCGTCACAAAAGTCACCATCATTGATGAACTCGTCAATGGTCCTACAGTGAGTCTTGGACTACAACAGCCTGCTCAGACAGGCAGGGAGAGGAATTTTGGAGATCACAGTGATGCTAAGGGAGGATCGTTTGGTAGGACACACACAACAGAGCAGCCGCCTTCCTCTAGGACTGCCGGACTCCACAGATTTCCAATTAAAACAGCAAAGAAACGAAGGCGCCCATCAGGATAAGAGCTTCTCAAGCCTGCACAGGCAGCTCCAGGCTCTGCAAAGCCTGAGTCTGTGCATGGCAAGGTCTTGGCTAGGGACCTTCACCGAAAATCCAAGGAGCTACGGGGAGGGGAGTCAGCAGGTGGTGCTCTTCACCTGGAATCAGTGCCCCAGGTTGTGGGATTAGGGGAAGCTTCTGCCTCTCAGGACATCCTTCTTAATAGTGAGATATGAAGTGGAGGTCTTGACCACTCATGACCATCAAACTGCTCAGAGAATGGACTGGAAATATAGCACCTTGCTGAACATCTCCATTCCCCTGACACATCCTAGTCATGAACTGTATTGCTTGTACGCCTGCACAGAGAGGCTGCTCAGAGCTGGTGGGGTGGGGCTGGTGCCCTCCTGCATGCTGTCAGCAGGAAAAACGAATGGTCCTATCCATAAAGGTGGGTTTAGGTGACTTCCTAGGCTTATAACCAGTTGCATATGAGCACCCCAGCTTGGTGGTGGGTCAGCACGAGCTTCCTGTCAGCTTTCAGCTGGACATGTTACTTGAAGGCAGTGGCATTTTGCAGGTCTGAGGGCTGGTGTGTGTTTGTGTCTGCAGGGGATTCAGCACGAGCCGTGATGTAAGGAGTGGGATGCTCCCAGCACAGCTGTCAGATCTCCAGTGTCAGGAGCATCAGTGATTCTGACAGCTGGGGACGGGATAAAACCAACACTACGAACTGAGCCTAATTGGTCTGGAGCTCTTGGAGAGCAAACAGAGGGGCTGGGATGCTCTGTTCTGCCAGTCCCTGGGAAGACCCCAGAGCTCTGCTCTCCAAGCACCTGAGGGTGAGCACTGATGCTCTCATCTCCCCACTTCGTCCTTGCAAGTGTATCCACCACAGCCTCAACACCTAATTTTGATGCTTCTGCAGACAAATCCCCAGCCACTGCAGCTGGTTCTGAAATCATGAGAAATGTGCCTGCTTTTTGCCTGACTTCCTGACCCACTGATATTTCTGGCACACGGTTTTAGCTTTCCTGGCCAGATGACATCTTTCATTCTCAGGCAGTGTTCACATATTTCTTAAGTAATTCTTCCTCCATCACAGGGTCTGAACATCCTCTCACCTGAATTGATATGAGGAAAGAGCAAAGAATCCAAACCTGCCCTCCAAAATATTGTTAGGTCAGTCTGGTGATGCGCGGAGAAGGGCAAAAGGATTGGGGTTAATAGTTAATATTTACAAAATATGTAATTTCTTAAGACAGTCTTTGGAAAGCTCAAGTAATCCATTTAGGTTGTGTGTGACAAGCATCCAGCCAAGAAATACAATACACCCTGGGTGCAGAAGCCAACAGACAGCGCGATTTGTATGCACTGCCTGTCTGTGCTAGAACTGCTTTGCTATACAGACCTTTCTCAAAAGGAAGAACTGTTTGTAGGTGTTTGTTAAAAGCGTCGTGTTCACCCTCAGGGTGAGAAATTGGAGTCACTAAATCCTCTTGGGGGAAAAAGTGTTGTGCAGAGGGATGACACCGACCCACTAAGGGCACGTGGGAAGCCTCTGTTGGGAAAAATTAAAGACCAGCAAGACCAGTGGACAAAGCCAAAACTCTGTTTTCTGCTCTACAGAGTCAAGATGTCTTTTGTCTGCTCTCCCTCCACCCTCTGTATGGACTCTACAGTGACTCCACTCAGTGAGAAACAGGCTATTTCCACAAGGCTTTATTGCATTTATAATTAAGAGGCACTGCTGTTTCCTCACGGCTGAATTGCCTTGGCAGATCAGGGAGTAGAAGGGTCTTGCTTTGAAAGGACTACTACTGTTCAATTGGTTATTGATTATCAGCCCATTCTCATCCCTCAGTAAAAGCAGGCATTAAGACAGAAATGCTCAGTCTGAGATCTAAGACCTTGTGATGGCTCTTAGGAAAATGGGGATTATTTATTGAAGCGCTGGTCCAGTAAAAGCAAAAGTGATGGTATCTATTGATATTTGATTAGGATTTTGCCAAGGGGCAGGAAATACATTATTAAATAAAATTGCTACCTATTACATAAAATAAAAAAAAATTACCCCGCTGTCCTATACAGCCGCGAGTCTGTCTCCATCCACGGCTTCTCGTTATTTTGTGGGGAAGAAGCCATCTTTTTCAGTACAGTGTCAAACACCAGGCCTGATCTTGAGCTGAGGGGTCTCAGGGAGAGGATTCTGCCCCTCTGCTCTGCTCTCATGAAACCTCACCTGAAGCCCCGTGTCCAGTTCTGGAGTCCGCAGCACAGGAAGGACACGGAGCTATTGGATTAAGCCCAGAGGAGGTCACAGAGATGATCCGAGGGCTGGAGAACATCCTGTACAAGGACAGGCTGAGTGAGCTGGGGTTGTTCAGCCTGGAGAAAAGGAGGCTGCGGGGAGGCCTTAGAGCAGCTTCCAATACTGAAAGGGGCTCCAGGGAAGCTGGGGAGGGGCTCTGGATCAGGGGATGCAGGGATAGAATGAGGAGGAATAGTGCAGGGTTTCCCAAGAGAAGTGTTGCTGAAGGTGTACCGTTGTTAAAGTGAAAAGGCAGTGGTTTGTGGGGAGAGATTACAGGAGCTCCCCATCTCTTTCTGCCTCCTCGCACCTCTCCTTTTCCTTTGCCAGCCTGTTCTCCTGTGCTGTCTAACTAAACAGGTAGTACAACCCAACCAAACTGAGAGCGGTTGGTTTCTACCTGCTCTGGACATTCCTGTTTCAGTTGGAAGACTACAAGTCTTATGAGGAGTGACTGAGGGACCTGGGGTTGTTTAGCCCAGAGAAGAGGATGCCAAGGGGACACCTTATCGTTGTCTACAATTGCCTGAGAGGAGGTTGTAATGAAGTGGGTTTTGGTCTCTTTGCCCAAGTGATAGGTGATAGGACGAGAGGAAATGGCCTCAAGCTGCACCAGGGGAGTTCAGAGTGGACATTAGGAAAAACTTCTTCACTGGAAGTGTTATGAAGCACTGGCAGAGGCTGCCCAGCGTGCTGTTTGAGTCCCCATCCCTGGAGAGGTTTAAAAGACAGGTAGATCACGTGCTTAAATATGGTTTAGTAGTGGACAGGTACAGTTGGTCTTGATGATTTCAAAGTTTTTTCCAACCTAGTGATTCTATGATCCTATGATAACAGCCCTAAAACCAGTCTGGTTTCTTCCCACGACATCTGCTGGCTTAAGAAAATCATACTCTTGTACTGGAAACCTTGCCTGGGATTTTCAGACCCTGGAGACGCGTGTGTGCGCACAGAGATGCACAACCCCCCGGGGAACCCAGCTCTTCTGTGCGTTTGCCATGGTGTCAGTCTGGGCATGTGTGTGTTGGGATGTCCAGAAATCTAGTAGCAGACATCTAAGTAAACAAGTGGGAAGAATTCACACAATCCACTGTGAAAGACAGCCTTGCTTAGCCAAAAATATCTGGAGAAATCTGAGGCACTCCTCAAACATCTGCATCCAGCAGAGCAGAGGACATGCTGCTGGGAATCAGTGTTGAAAGGCAGCAGAATGAGACAGGTCTCACCCAGCAGCAGCCGTGCAGCCTGGCTGGTAGGAGAAAGAGAGCCTGGAAGATTCCTGGCCCATCCCACCTCTTCAGTATTCATGGCTAGCGATGAATATTTTACAAGGCTTGAAATATTTACAGCTGGAGTTGACCTTTTTTTTGTTGCTGATACATCACACATGGTTAGATGTGATCATTTCATGGTGACATTTACTAAGCCATGAAAAAAAGCACCATTCCCACTGAAGCCACTCCCATGCTCAGCTTGAAAACAAGGAGGGACAACTCTGAACAGATCCAGCAGGTCAGTGTCCCCCATCCATTCATCCATAGTGTCCATCTCCTCTGACTTCACACCCAGCCCCAAGCAAGAGATAACCACATTGTGGGAACTCACTCCAGGACTTGAGCAATGCTCCAGCTGAGGTGGCTGGACCCATTCAGTGCCCAGGGCTGTCCCTCTGCCTTTATTTATGTTTTATATTTAAAGAATCTCAACAATTCCCAAAAGAAGATAAGGGGCTTGGATGCTCTCCCATCTCATGGGAATGGTCCCCTCCCTAGAGAAGAGGGGATGCAGCCTAGAGCAAGTAGTTAACGACCTGTCATATCCCTCACTTTAAGACCAGACTTCAAGTGTCCAGAAAGTGGCAATACTCTGATCTTCACTTCCCTCCCTCTCCGTAGGTGTTCCAGAGCAAATTGGCATCAGAAGGTGCTGTGGGAAGAGCCTGCTCCGATAGATCTGCTGTCCTCTGGTGGACCTACGGAATGTTACCATTGCACCTTATTTTTGCAGCCAAGAGACCTTCAGTGACAGCCAGGCTCAAGGATGAAGAAGCCTCCTCCTGGAACCTAGAAAGGCTTGGAAGCCAGGAACAGGAACCTGTCGGCCAGCAAAGTAACTGGTGGTGTTCTCCCTCAGTTTGCACAAGAACAAAAGGTCGCTCCATCCTGCCTCAGCCTGAATCTGTGGGTTCTCATCAAGGAGAGGGTCCTAGGCGCAGCTCCAGCCCTACACAGCCCAGAGCAGCTCAGCCCAGAGCAGCTCAACCGGAACAGCTCTGCCTTTCCAAAGCTGCTCTCAGCTCTTCTCCCATCTGCCGCTCTCTGGCACAGAGGCAGCAGCAAGGCAAAGTGTTGGGTATCTGCCACCCAGGCCCGCTTTGCATTCTAAGCCATATCACACATCTTGAGCTCCCACTCAGCCCAGAGCAGCTGCAATTCCTAAAAAAAAAAAGTGTCAGAAGGTGCCACTTACAGAAGCATTCGGCACAAGTGATGGGGCCGTGCACCGGTGAAGGCTCCAAGTCGTACAGCCCACAGCTACTCTGCTACAGCTCTGAGAGAGGAACCACTAACCCAGAGCTGACTGTGAGCTCATTTGAATCAAGTGTTAATAACGCCTCTTCAGTTTTCCACTCTGATACTTTTTTCCCATCTTCTCTCTTTTCCAGGCCATTTCTCCTTCTCCCTCAGTTTTCTCCTTCCCTTTCTTCCCTGCCCTTTTCCCCCTAAAGAAACGAACTAAAGATGAAAAGCTCTCTCTTTTCAGTTTGCATCGTGACTCCTATTCCTGTTCCCCATGCCTCCACTGTCTGAATTCTACAGACAGGACACAGTAAATGGGATGTTTAATCTTGCTGTCAGGGCCATATATCATTCCCCAGGCTCCTTCTGGGGTAACAAGAGCTGCTCAATTGACAAAACAAGCCAAGGAATGAATAAACCAACAGAAAACATTCAGCCTGTCCTATTAATCCACCCGGAGCAAATGCAGATGCAGGAAGGGAGAAGCACACACCAGTCACTCCTGGTCCCTGTTGCTTCCTGGAAGAGTTTTGGCCACAACCACTGTGAGCTGCTCTGAGCAGATGTTCCGCAGCATCACCTGGCAAACGCGCTGCTCCATGGATCTCACTGGCTTGCACCAGCCATGGGAAACAGCAACTCTGAGCAACCTGATCCAGCAGGAGGTGTCCATGCCCATGGCAGGGGTGGAACTGCATGGGCTTTAAGGTCCCTTCCAACCCAAACCATTCTATGGCTGTATGGGATGGGCAGTAGAGTGCTGGACTAGAAAGGATGGAGTAAAATCTTTTCCCATTTTCCTGGTGCCTGACATTCTAGACACAATAATCCAACAGAAACAGGAGTAGTGGTGATCAATACCTTGGCGTGCTCAAGGTGGAAGAGCTGGGCACTGATACACATGTTTTGCCATGAAATATTCAGCTCAGTAGCAGCACATCTGTGTGATAAATATATGTTGCATGTAACATGCACCACACAGCACAGACTTACGGCTGGGGCAGGGTCAGGAGTTTCCTCGTGGCTCTCAGCCTGGCACGGAGAAAGGGGTGGGAAGTGTCCCAAGTGACAGGGGACAGGACTAGAGGGAATGGCCTGAAGCTCCGTCAGGGGAGGTTCAAGTTGGATATCAGAAAAAAATTCTTCACAGTAAGAGTCATTGGGCACTGGAACAGCTGCCCAGGGAGGGGGTCGAGTCGCCTTCCCTGGAGGTGTTTAAGGAACGGGTGGATGAAGTGCTTAGGGACATGGTTTAGGGAGTGTTAGGAATGGTTGGACTCAATGATCCAATGGGTCCTTTCCAACCTTGTGATTCTGTGATTCTGTGTGCTAATGGTGATGTTATTTTAAGATTCCTTGGCAGATGATTACTGACAGGAGAGATCCCTGCACTCAAACGAGGTGCTCTGTCCTCTCTGTGGGGAGGAAGACAGGAGCATCTCCTGGAGGCACGTGCTCTGTAGGCCATTAGAGCGTTCAGGATGATGAAGATGTTTGTTAATGGAGCTGAGGTAAAAGGCTAGACTCATCCAACTGCGAGAAGTTTCTGGAGATGCCCACCAGAATAATAATTGCAGCATTAAGCATTCGGAGGGTACTTAGCTATGCTATCATATCAGGCAGGACTATCAGACGGCCAATAATGCATGCACACAGCTACCTGATCGCAGAGGCGGTGGAGCAGTGGTGGGGGGAGAGGAGGGAGAGGGAATTTAAAGCATCTCTGTCTGCTCAAGTCATTGGGGGCAGGGAACAAGAGAAAGAGAGATTATTTGAAAGGTGAATGGGAATGCTTTTAAGCATAAACAAATGAAGCATCTGAGAATCCAGATCATGACAGGAATGGATGCCAAGATCAGCGTTATACCTCTGCGCATTTTAATGGGGAGCATCTGCCAAGCCTGCATGGTCGGTGGAGGACAGAGGCTTTCAGGGAATTGCTTTCTTTCACTTGTAGGATTTGACGCACCTCATCCCACTTTGGCTTGGATAAAACACAACCTCCTCCTACAGGTCCCTCAAATGGCCAAAGCCTGGCAGGAGCATATAAATGGGATCTGTGTGCAAGAAGATCTTGTGGCCACGTGTGCAGTCTGTTCGGATGTCTCCAGCAGAGCCCACAGGAGCAATTCTCAATGGGAATCAGATTTGCAGAAGCAGAAGGATTCTTCTCTTTGTACACAAAGACTTTACTAACCCCTGAGATAGCTGGGAGGTAGGAACACCCGGGTCATCTCTATTTCAGCCTCATCAGCACTAAATTCCTGACCGATGCTTTCAATACAGTTGAAGCCAGTTCTTTCCCTGCACCTCAGTTTCCCCCACCTTGAAACAGCAATGCCACTTCTCCGTATCTTTGACCAGACAGTACAGAATATGGAGGGTCAGCTCTGAACGGTGCAGAGCAGTGCAAAATTATGGTGCTAATCAAAGCTAATGGGTATTCATGTATTTAAAAGCCACAACGGACCAGACAGGACACTCAGCTCACCAGGATGAAACCCTAAGGATTTCAAGCCTTTACTGCCATTCTTATTTCTATGAGCATTTGATCAACAGCCACCTAAGAAGCAGGGCAAGGAATGCAGGACATGGGGAAATTAGAGAAAAAAACCATTTCTGTTTGGAGACGTCAGTTGGAAACGACTTTCAGTTCCCCACAACTGAACCAGGAGCCCTAAGCTTGCTCTGCATGGTCACGAGTTGGCGTGGGCCCTGCAAGGTCAGCTCCACAGCAGCGTGGGATTGAAAAATACAATAGGAGTGAAGAAAACCATTAAAAATGCAGCCATTACTTCACTTAAGAAGCCATTCTGTCTGCAGTTGCATTTCCCCACACCTACGCAAGCCGCAGCATGTTAGAACAGGCCCATGGCATCCTCCTGAGCAAAGATTAATAACACTAAAAAAATAAGAAACAAACACCACCCCCCAACCTAGATAGGGATCTGCTGTCACTTTTAATCAAAACACTCATCAGCCTCCTGCTTTTCCCCCATGCTGTCACCAGCGCCGCAGCGCCCCAGCTGCCCCCTATTCCATGCTCCTTGTTTGCAGCACGGAGGTGAAGGTTGTCAGCTCCTCCTCAGCAGCTGAAACCCCAGCACTTGGGCCCCGCCACCGAGGACCCACCAGCTGTCAGTGTGGGTAAACTGGGCCAGCGAAGCTTTTCCCGTTCTCTGTTCTCAATGTGGGATCTCCTACAGTCCGGGTTCCCATTAGTCTTCTATAATCAAAGGGTGTTTACTTATTAGCCTTCACGTTGCCTCAAAAGCAGCAACGCCTGTAAAGTAGCAAAATTGAGCTAAGAAAGGAGGACATGCCAAATTTTGGCACCTCTTCACCTGAAGCTGGCTGCAGGATGACCCAAGCAGCAACGTCTCAGCAGCTCAGGGTTCTTCCTCCCCTTCCCGGCCTTATCTGAATTGCGTCAGGCTAATGGAAAGTTCCCTTTAAATTCTTACCCCTGGGGTATCAGGGGGGTTGAGGTGGCTCTGGTGCCCTTCAGAGATGCTGCTTCATCCCAAAATACATCTTTGCAATAGCTAGAATGATGTGCCGCTGTCTCCAGTGGGAGGACCTGGGATTAAACCCATCTTTGGTGGCTAGCAAAGGAGAAACAAATCCCTGCCTCATGCTGCTGGGAAGTCCTGGTGTGGTCTCAGGGGAGAAAAAGTGACCCTGGATTGTGGTTCAACAGCAGGTGAGCAAACCCGCACAACATCCTGGGATGGAAACATCCAACAACAGGGTAGTCTTACAGCTGAGAAATACGTGGCACACAAGGTCTAGCACCAGACAACTGCAAAGAAAAGAACTTCTCCTTGCTCTGAAGAACCCCATCTCAACATGTGCGAAAGCCACTAGACAATCAGTCTGGATTAGCGAGACATCTGATTAAAACGAGCGCCAAGAACAATGGTTGCTGATGATGAGTAAGATTGGATTTAGGTCACATTAAAACACTGTGAATAAATCATCCCACTAAAGACCAATTACAACAGATTCTTTGACTGATGAATGGAAAAGACAAAAAAAATCTCCTGATGCATTTCTGCTGATTTCTAGGCTGCCTTTTATAACCATTTTCTGGTCAGAGACAGACAGTGCTTTCCCAACAAGAGGCTGTGAGCCAGTTTCTCACTCCCTGAGGATTTAGAAAGAGTGGTGTGGGACAGAGTGGAACCAGACTCCAGTGGACTTCTGCCTCTTCAACATAAAGCAGGTGAGGTTGTGGCTGTCTGTAGCCTAGTGGAATAAGGACCTGAGTCTCTCTTTGTGTGGGAAGATTAGCTGTCTCTGACCCTCAGTTTAACAACCTGATCCAGTGGGAGGTGTCCCTTCCCATGGCAGGGGGGCTGGAAACAGATGATCTTCGAGTAAGATGAGTCTTTTCCAACCCAAACCATTCTATGATTCTATCAATTCTATAACTCAGTCTACCTTCCCTTTTGAAACCTCCCTTTTAAAACCCATGGAAGGTGTTCTCCCCATATTTATAGGTGCAGAACCTACAGAAAGTATACTGGCTTGGGCCTTCTCCTGAAAGCTTCTCTGAGATCTTTTTCAGCTTCTGACTCTCCTTTTCCAGGATGCTTCCGCTTTTCCCCAGGCAGCTTTGCCTCTCATCCCTCCTCTCTCCCATCTTCTTCCTCTTAGTGATTCTGTTCCTCCCTTTCGAACAACTATAATAATTTCTATTTGAATTTCAGGAGGTAGAAACCAGCCTCACTGAAATCAATGGTTAAACCACTGCTGCTTTTCAAGCAAAGCCAGGATTTTATCTTAAATCGTCCTTTAAAATAAAGAATAAATATGGGGATCTTTAAACTGAGTATTAAAAGTTCATCCTGGCTTACTATGTCAGATGTACAGCTTCCCTTAGCCAACGTCCTTTATCCACCTCACACATAAAGTACCTTTTTATTCGCCACCAGTTATTGTTGCTTGATGTGTGTTCAATGAGCTTCAACAGCTCCAAGTGCTCCCTGTGCTGAGGACTCCAGAACTGGACACAGGGCTCCAGGTGAAGTCTCACCAGAGTGAAGCAGAGGGGCAGGATCCGCTCCCTCACCTGCTGGTCCCACTGCTCTGGGTGCAGCCCAGGACATGGTTGGTTTTCTGAGCTGTGAGCGCCCACTGCCAGCTCATGTGGAGCTTCTCATCCACCAACCTGAAGCAGAAAGGTTTCTATTCTGTAATAAATATGCCTGAACTGCCCCCAAGATGAAGGAGAAAGGATTAGTTACTAATCTTTTCTGATAGAGAAGACCTAGTTAACAAGTTTATTGATTTTGGTAAATAAAGCTCTTTATGTTGCTGCTTTGTTTATATGAACACAAATATATATTTAGATAAAGCACATATCACCATCCCTGTGTGCTGTGGCTCAGCAGCATCCCTGCCGCACGCCAGGCCAAGCCACCCTTGGAAGTTTTTGAACTCAGATCCCTTGCTCCCACCACAAATAGTGGTGGAATATGCCGTACTTTTGCTAAATGCCTGTGAAGTGCTTATTGGTTCTTATTTCATTTCCAACAACACACGTGAGAGGCTGAGCAAAGCTCAGAGGCAGCTTGATCTCACCTGCCTCACCATGGGGAACGTGCTTGCTGGAAATCAATGGCATAATCCATTTTGTTCTGTCTTGCAATACACTCTTACATTTAATCCACAAGGGCACTGTAGTTCTGGTGCCAAATTATTGCTGGCACAGACTATGTGCATCACCTGCACCTGGGAAATCACCTTTGCAGATTCCAAACTGTAGTGCATTTGGCATCTTTTAAGATACAGAGGTTACACAGAGTTTAGTTACAGCTTTGACATCAGTGCTGAAGCACCATGGGAATTTGGTTCACAGCCTGACATAAATGACCTTCCTTCCTATAACGATATGAATTACAGGAGATCTTTAAGTATATATTGTTAGCTGCTATAACACAAGGATATGTAAGATTAATCACACGATGGGTACGCATACCTCCCTGTATTTGCACGACAGCTCCAGCACAGTCTGAAGAGCCTGGCAAAAATCACCTCCTGACATCAACATCTTCTTGATTAACACTGTCCTTTATTATCCAGATAATCAGCCAATCTTTGAGTTCACTTTCATAAACTGGTGACCAGATAAGCGTAGGAAGAAACCAGCTTTCAAAAAAAAAAAAAAAAGTTAATAGAGGATAAAGATAAGTGAAAGGGAAATCAATAAAGAGATTAAGACATTTCTCTGAGTCACCTAAATGAGAAGCTAGGAAGGAAAAACAAAAGGTATTTGTCTTCATAATATAGGGAAAAAAAGGTAGAGGGTTTCATGAAGTATTTTGTATTCTTTTCCCAGATTCTGCCTACCTTAAATTCTTTGAACAGTGAACTCGCTAGAGGAGTCCAGACATTAAAGCCTCTCTCCCAGCAGACACATTAGAAGACCAGCAGGGCTTCCAGCAAACACAGACTCAACTTTCCTGCTTGTCCGAAAGCAACCATCAAGCATGAACTAACACAAATATATTAAAAATCTTTCAGGGGTTCTTTATACATTTCGTAGAAATCACAGTGTGGCAGAATTCGCTTTCTAAAAGACGTCCTTTGAAGGTCACCTTAAAAAATCCCAGGAGAACGCAAAGCATGGAGCAAAGACCAAAACGCCTTAAAAGGAAGTTTCCCGGCCATCAATTCAGCCCTTGCTATTGCTGGCAGCCACATAATAAAACCTATTCATAAAGCTCCATTTTAAACTATGTGGGCTTCTTGCTGCCACCGGCTCCTGCTGGAACCTGTTCCAGGACCTCACTCCTCCAAGCTTCAAGACCTTCTAATTTCCTGACTTGGTTTTATTGATGGCCATTTTGTAACTATCTGAGCACGGGCCAGTTCGTCCCTTGGTTCTCGTGCCTGCCCAGCATGTCTCCACGATGTGCTGCTCTGCCCAAGGAAAGCCTTCGCGTCTGCTCCTGTGCTTCTTTGGGCAGACCAGGCAGAGATCTGGGGAGTTCTTGAAGCAGAAAGTCCCCTTCTGGCACCTCTGCAGCCTAGGGGGACAAGAAAGGAATTTTCCAGGAGGGGATGTGGAGCAGACACCTTGGCTTCTTGCTCTGAATCAGCAGCTGAAGGAGTACTAGTGTTTCAATTGACTGGTCAGACTTGAGGAATCAGTCTGCCTAAGCTGAAGTGGCTTTGTAAGAGTAGTTATCTCCTCACCTCAGCTTTTGAGAGTCCCCTTCCATGACCACAAAGATGATTGGAGGGCTGGAGCACCTCCTGTACAAGAACAGGCTGAGAGAGTTGGGGTTGTTCCGCCTGGAGAAGAAAAAGCTCCAGGGAGAGCGTAGAGCAGCTTCCGGTGATGAAAGGGGCTCCAGGAAAGCTGGGGAGGGGCTCTGGATCAGGGAGTGCAGGGAGAGGGTGAGAGAGAATGGTTTTGAGCTGAAAGAGGGGAGATTGAGATGAGATCTTGGGAAGAAATGTTTTGCTGTGAGGGTGGGGAGGCCCTGGCCCAGGTTGCCCAGAGCAGTGGTGGCTGCCCCATCCCTGGAGGGGTTCAAGGCCAGGTTGGATGGGGCTTGGAGCAACTGGATCCAGTGGGAGGTGTCCCTGCCCATGTCAGGGAGTTGGAACTGGATGAGCTTTGAGGTCCCTTCCAACCCAAACCATTCCATGATTCTATACCCCAACTATCCCAGAAACTCTTGTCTCAGAACCAGCCTGAGTGTCACAATCCGGCAACTTGAGAAAGGGGCAGAGAATGCCTCCATGTACTCAAATCAGTCCTATAAAGCCATGAATTAGTCTTGCATCAGGAAGGGAATTTTTTTTCCTGGTGGGCAAGATCCAGGTTATTCCAGTTTCCTTACTGGTACTGTAGCTGTGCGTCTTCCTGCCCTCAGAGGAGAGAAGAAGCCCTGAGATAATGAATACAGGTAGCTGTCATGCAAAGAACGCTGAGGAGACAAGACCTCCCAGTCTTCACCTGGATATGTCTTTCTACCCAGGCTGTACATCAGGTAGAGGTGTGCAGCCTGAGAGAACAGGATTCATCTCCTCCGGCAACATCTGAGCAAAACCTACATTTTACTGGTCTCCCGTAGGGTTTTACAGACAGACAAGTACCTGCCAGCACAGGAGCTGATGGGCTCTACAATGTTTCCGCTGTGATGGTCTGAACAGCGTTGTCAAAATCTCCAAGAGCAGGAAATAATTGAAGCGGAGACAAAGATCTTCAGGAAACTGTAGCAGCTCCTGTGGCAATTCTTTTGTAAACAAAACTGAATTAATCTCATGGAAAAAAATGTAGTATTTGATATATTTTTTAATGGATTTTTAAATGGATTTTTTTCACCCCAAGATCTTTTTAATTGTGTGTGGGTTTTCTGATGTTTCTAGTGTTTAACGACACAACTTTGGTGACAGTACATGATATGACATGCCACTCCCTGTTAGCGGTGACAGGAAGAACAGGACGCATTCGTTGCTTCTGCTGCCATAGCGTGACAGAGCATGTCTTACTGGAAACACAGGAACTGATACAGATTGCACTTTTATTTTGACCATTTCAAACAATTAAGCTCGTTTCCACTTGCTACTAATTGAGGGAATATTTTCTAAGGAGTCGCCTGTTTGTGCTGTAATGAAAACCTGACACTTCAAACGTGAACAGAAGACAAGTACTTAGCGCACTAATTAGAGCAGAAATTATTTTCAATATCCCAGGAAGGTGATTCTGGTCTAACACTGAGTATCACTACAGTCGGCTACTGCCATGCATTCTCTCCCTCATTTAAAGATCTCAAAGCCTTTTGCAAATGCTAATAAATTAAAATTGTTTTCTTTTCTATCTCCATTTCAAAGGCAAGTGTGAAGGGAGGGAAAGGGTGAAGATGAAGAGACTACAGAAAGGAAGGAGCTAAAATTGTTTTCCCAGGGGACCACGTACATCCCTGAGCAAAACAGAACCGGCACCTTCTGCTCTGTGAGCCCCTGTGCTGAGCAGAGCAGCCCTGGAGCACCCTTAGAGCAGCTTCCAGGACTGAAAGGGGCTCCAGGAAAGCTGGGGAGATGCTCTGGATCAGGGAGGGCAGGGACAGGGTGAGGGGGAACGGTTTGAGCTGCAAGAGAGGAGATTGAGATGAGATCTCAGGGAGAAATGTTTTGCTGTGAGGGTGGGGAGGCCCTGGCCCAGGTTGCCCAGAGCAGTGGTGGCTGCCCCATCCCTGGAGGGGTTCCAGGCCAGGTTGGATGGGGCTTGGAGCCCCTGATCCAGTGGGAGGTGTCCCTGCCCATGGCAGGGGTGGGACTGGATGGGCTTTGAGATCCCTTCCAACCCAAATCATTCTATGATTCTGTAATTCTATTAATTCCCTGGAGACTAGAAGCTGGGAAACGGCAGTGAAAAACAAGGAATGGCTGAAAATTAGAATCTATTATCCACAGCCCCATTCGCTGCTCCCTGACCTTCATCACTTAATCACCTCGCATGCTCAAAAAAAGAACAACCTTCACAAATGCCCCAAAATTTCCTCTCCTTCAGTCCATGCCAGCAGCTCTGTAAAAGGCACGTTTAGCTGCTTTGGGTGACACATTTAGCTTACTGAGGAGTGGTTGCATTACTGTTTACTGAAGAAAACCACTGTTGCCATTTTTGTAGTTCTGAAGCAATATTTTAGGTGTGGCCACGTTTTGTTCTGTGTGGGCAGGGGAACCTTTTTGCACCTTGTGTGGGTGCATGTGTTTTACATGTAGATCTGAAACCAGTGCTCTCCCAGGCACAATCAGAAATGGTAAAAGAGCTGCTGATAATAGGAATTCTCATGCATTCCTGGGTCAAGAGTTTGTGGGTTTCCAGGCAGGAAAATCCAAGCGTTCCTTGAAACCCTGCATCTTCAGAAGGTTCTCATTGACCATGGAATGCAAGAAAGCCAGAAGTAAGAAAGCCTCGATTCCGTGGACACAGCATCGGGTATGTGAAGGGCTTTGAAGAAAAACAAGACAGCAAGAGCAAGCGCTCTACCTCCTCCACCATGAATTACCCTGTCATTATGGATGGAGCCCAGCTCCCTCCTCCTAGCAAACCCTTCAGTGTCCCATGGGTGCTGGTGTGAAAGCCACATGCGCAGCTCTGACTCTCAGCTCCTTCCTCGCTTCCTACCACTTGGCTGGCAGATCACAATTTCTTCAGATCAGTGTCCCATTTGCTGCCCTGAAACGCCTAGAAAACTATCACAGACTCATCTCATCCCACGCTTGTTTAACGGGAGCGTACATGAACAACCTTCAGATCATTGATTGTCCTCCAGGTTTCAGGAGGAGCCAATTCTGCAGCTCTTAGGGCCTTGGGTGAATGCAGAAATTGTACCGGCATCTTTAACACATTGCAACCTTCCTTCGGACCTCTCCAATGTACTGTTATAACCAGATGAGCAATCGCAGCACTCGTTGCCAGGCTGGAGGGTTGAACTCATCTCCAGCAGGATGATCCCAGAGCAACGAGCCCAGTCCTGTCCTTATGTTCCCCTTCACTTTTCCTTCTCTAGGAAATTTCACAGCCCACCTCCACCCAGGACATGGCTCTGATCTATCACCATGTTACTCCAGGTTTGTGCCCAATAAAGCCCCACTCTGGAGCGGAGAACCACACCACATCATCTCTGCCCTGTTTACCCATGGTTACAGGCTGTGGGGATCTCTGGCTCCCACCCTTTTACCCTCAGGGCTTCCATGGGGACATCCAAAACACTCGCTATGAGGGAATTTGCTCCTGACAGCATCTTACTGCAAGCCCTTCCAACAGCAAAAGGCTGAAAGGCAAAGAAGGGTGTAAAAACAGGGCAGGAGGGCTTGATCTGAGAGAAGCCAGGGTGCTTCTTGTCTTCTGTCGCTTCAGCAAACAGCTGGATTTTCCCAGGTCTGGACTCAGTAAAGTGAGATGAAAGTGCTTCCCTCTCAGAAAGGCATCAGGACACAAGAGCCGAGAAACCCTGAAGCTTGTCTAAGTACCAGAGCCTGAGAGACTTCTCCTTCTACATTGATTCCCTTTTATCTTTCCCATTAATCTTCAAATCTTAAAGTCCTTTTCTGTTGCTTTTCTTTTAACGCACTCCAATCTATCAACTTCTCCGTGATGCCAAGTGCCCACAACTGAACATCCTATGCCATTCCTAGCTCAACACAGCTGTCAAGGAAAAGAACTAAATTGCCCAACACATTTTGAATTGGGTGACATTTCTGAACACTTGACAATGGAAAATCTCCAGTTCTTCCCATATATATGAGGGCTATGAAGATGATCCGAGGGCTGGAGCACCTCCTGTACGAGGACAGGCTGGGAGAGTTGGGGTTGTTCAGCCTGGAGAAGAGAAGGCTCCGGGGAGATCCTAGAGCTGCTTCCAGGACTGAAAGGGGCTCCAGGAAAGCTGGGGAGGGGCTTTTAACAAGGGTATGGATGATAGGACGAGGAGGAATGGCTTTAAATTGGAAGGGGGAATATTTAGATTAGACATTAGGAAAAAATTCTTCACAGTCAGGGTGGGGAGGCCCTGGCCCAGGTTGCCCAGAGCAGTGGAGGCTGCCCCATCCCTGGAGGGGTTCCAGGCCAGGTTGGATGAGGCCTGGAGCCCCTGATCCAGTGGGAGGTGTCCCTGCACATGGCAGGAGGTGGAACTGGATGGGCTCTGAGGTCCCTTCCTACTCAACGCTTTCTACGATTCCATGATTCTGGGACTAAACAAAGTTGATGGGGACTGTTACACCAGGCAGATAAGACTCGACACACCAGCACCTGCTTCATAAATCCAGACATCACCAACACAACCCCCCCTTCACTGTAAATAATGCAATAGATGTAAATGAGGGCTGATGTGTTGATATATCAACATTTTATATAGACATCTCATCTACATATTTGCAGTCACAACAGATTCAAAGATTGATACTGATACTCAGTATAGTTTTATGAGATCTATTAAATGTATTACCCTCTCCATCAGAAAGCTATATGTGATGGTGTATTCTCTCCTGAACCAATACGAGTAGGGCTGGGAGGGAGAGAAGTCATTTAGAAAGAGTGCTGTGAATGTCAAGTCTGTCATCTATGTTATTAATATGTCATGAGTGGACTCGAGGTGATGCTCGCTGTGAGATGAACATTATGAATGGAACAAGCTGCATGTGCAATTAATATCCCTCTTGATATATCATTTATGTTTTAGAGAGGTTGTAAACAGGGGAAGCTTTCCTAGAGATGAATGAATTACAAGGAAGGGAAATTAACAAGGAAGAAGGAGGGGACTAAATCCCCACATCTGGTTGTGTCCCACAGACCACGACATGGGACTCCACAAAGGGCAGGCAAGATGGACTGAGCTATTCCCTCCTTGGCTGCTGTCTTTTATGTAGCTCAACGGCTGTCTTAGAAAACAGGTAATGATCCCAAGTTGCTCATTAAACCATCCAGTGAATTCCCATCCTCCTGACGCCGCTGTCTGACCTCACTTCCAGGCACAGGTCAAGGTGGATGATCCTCAAAGCCAGATATGTGGAGGATGATCTTCCCTGGGGGAAATAATGAGAACTAGCGAGCCAGAAGAGGGGTGTGAAAACAGATGATGACCGAGATAATTAACCTGCTAATCATCCCCCTGGTGTGATGGAAGCATGGAAAGGATGAAGACTTCCCATACAGCTTCCAGAGAGCCTGAGTTCAGCTGCATTTACAGAACACGTAGTCTCCTTTCAGGGTCAGTCAGAGGCTGGGTCACTTTAAATCTCTAAGCCCATTCCCATCCCAGTGCTTCATGGGTGATGAACAGTTTGAACTCATCAACTAGTTGGTAACAAGCTGCATCCACCACTTTCATGGTCTGTATCCGGAACATTATTTAATGCAATATTGTATAACGATTGCAGTTCTTAGTGGGGGAAGCCTGTCTGCCCCTAGAGGGTTTGGGGGCTGTTGGTAATGTATTCGCCAATCACCGCAGTGTCAGCCTCTCCAGAACAGGAGGAATCAAGAAATATTTCAATGAAACAAAGACCCCTTCCTGCTCAGTAAAGGGAGTCACAGGAAAAGTCTGAATCTGTAGCAAATGCAGTAAATTCAGTTCATCTTCTGGAGGCAAAATTATCATCTGGAGTCATTCAGTGACCCAGGATCCTCAGGTCTCAAGGGGTTTCACCTGCCGCAGGCCCCTTTCTGCTCAGCCAACAAGCATCGCACTTCATTAATAAGGGAGGTCTTAAAACCCAGCAGAGTAAATGAGCTGGTTCCTCAGCTGCAGAGAAGGAAGAGGTGGGCAGAATCAGCATCCTCGTGGGAATGACCAGCATTGCTCTAGAGCTGACTGTTGTCCCTTGTGCTGCTGGCTACATGTGGGTTTTGTTTTCCTAAGAAAACAGCAGAGTGCCTGGGGTGGAATATCAGGCTAACCTGTCTGCCTTCCTAGCAAAGAAATGCTAACAGCCTTTCCCTCCCTCCACCTACAAGCTGTTCTGGCTTCACATCTCCTCTCCCAGGGCCAAGTAGGAACAGGCAGAGAGAAGGAAGAGCCAGTGGTGTCCTCTTTATCCACCCACTCCTTCAGGGCACAGGATTATACAGGGAGCATGAGGAAGGGCTGCAGGAAGTTGAAATTGGAAATGTAATTCTGCAACACTCATTCGGCCTCATTACTGCATGTTTTGCAGGCATCCTTGGGCTTCCTGCAACTCTAGCTGGGTAATGAGGAGATGGCAGTCTGGGCTGGTTACTTCAGACATATGTCCATCATCAGCCAGTCCTGAAGGGGCCACAATGCTGTGAGGACAGAGCTTTGCTGGCCATGGTATGGATGGGAATTTCTGGTATGGTGCTGGATCATAGAATGCCTTGGATTGGAAGGGACCTCAAAGCCCATCCAGTTCCAACCTCCTGCCATGGGCAGGGACACCTCCCACTGGATCAGGGGCTCCAAGCCCCATCCAACCTGGCCTGGAACCCCTCCAGGGATGGGGCAGCCACCACTGCTCTGGGCAACCTGGGCCAGGGCCTCCCCACCCTCACAGCAAAACATTTCTCCATATGATCTCATCTCAGTCTCCCCTCTTTCAGCTGAAAACCATCACCCTTTGCCCTCTCCCTACACTCTGATCAAGAGCCCCTCCTCAGCTTTTCTGGAGCCCCTTTCAGCACTGGGAGCTGCTCTGAGGTCTCCCTGGAGCCTTCTCTTCTCCAGGCTGAACAATCCCAACTCTCTCAGCCTGTCCTCGTATGGGAGCTGCTGCAGCCTTGGTTTTGAAGAAAGGGTGTTAGATGCTGTTGTCCCCCTGGATACAATTGAGCAGCTCCTAAAACCCCAGTCAGGACAACTCAATTATACTTCAAAATACACTGAAATTAATGGAGACAATGTTAGACGAAACAAGGTAACTTCTAAAATCACACTTCTGATCCTTATTTACAGAAAACCTAGAAAAGTGTGTGTCTTAGGAATAAAAAGAAACTGCAGAAAGATCAGGGTAAGGACAGAAAAGGCTGAATCCCACTGGGGAAAACTTGATGGATCATTTCGGCCTTGTCCCCTGGTAATAGATGCTGTATAAAAATAGAACAGCAAGTCAACACAGTCTAAATAAAAGATGAAAGGCAGCCAGCGAATACCAAAGACAGCCAGCAAAGCAGCCAGGTAACAATACAGTAATGAGTAAGTAGTAATTCCCACACACTAATGGCCTCGTCTCCATCTCATTTCCCAAGCATCCACGTAGAGGTGCATCTGAAAGCTGATCGCATCTGTGCTGCGCCTGCCCTCTGGACAAATTGAGGACTGTAGTCTCCACAGTCAACAGCCTGGCATCTCCCACCAGAGTAAATTCACACCAAATACAACATGAAAAAACAGCGTGCAGCGTTTGTGCTTCATGTGAGTGACAAAACTACTCCTGACAGCTTGACTTAGTGCTGCCTTGGTTCTTTTCAAGCAGGGATCTCAGGAGACTTCTCTCTTGATAGGGCATTCCACATGCTTTTAGGAGAGGCTTGGATCAAATAGGGTCATGGTGGATCAGAGAACTGGAAGAACACTCAGAGCCCGGCGTGAATAGTGCGGTCCTCAGTGAACTGGAGCATGCTGCTCTGAAGGAAGACCATGCTTGTCTTCTTCATGCTTGGAATGGTCTGGCCTTTCACAGAGTCCTGAAAACCTCACAAATTCAGTTTGTTTGGCCTTGAGGAGGTGAATTCAAACCAAGGTCAAGATTTAAAGGACTAAGGATAGTTGTGTTCCTCCTGCCTGTAGTGGAGGAGCTCAGATTTGAGACAGTGTCCCTCTTTCTGTTTGGGCTCCCCACGGGGAGAGACAACCCTTCAGCCTGCGAGCCAGTGATGCATGAGCTGCCAAGGAACCTGGCTGGTCGCGTGAACCTCATCGCTCTCTACAGCTGCCTGAAAGGAGATTGTGGTGAGGTGGGTGCTGGTCTCTTCTCCCAATTAACAAGCAATAGGATGAGAGGAAATGGGCTCAAATTACACCAGGGAGGTTTATATAGGATATTAGGAAAAAATTTTTTACCAAAGGACTAGTGAAACCCTGGCAGAGGCTGCCCAGGGCAGTGGTGGAGTCCCCATCACTGAAGGCGTTCAAAAAGTATGTAGTAGTGGCTGGGCACAGAAAAAGGGAGGAGGGCTGACACCAACCTGCTATATTTGCCAGACTCAAGAGCACGTTTGTAATAGGCTGGTGGAGGCTGGACCTTGGGACACAGCAGGGAGAAAATGCTTTGGCCAAAATACTAATTGCTTTGTTCTGTGCAAGAAACAGGAGGAAAGAACAGTTACACCATACTAGAAAGGCAGATGAGATGGACTTACGATCTCCAGGAAGTCAGATGAGATGGACGAAGACCCTGAGGGTTATGAATCTTGGAAGAGGCAAAATGCACAGAGAACCTTTCTTTGATCTAAGCCACCCTCCTAGTGAAGCATGAATAACAGCTCGTGCAGGACTGGCTGACTGCTATCCTCTCCTTCCATTACAGGGAGCCTTCTGGGAGCCATCACTGAGGCACGACTCTCATTTATTCTTCTGTTTACAGGGACTGGTCATTATTTACTGAAGCTTCTCAATGCCTCAACAGCATTTGAAACAAGCAGGAAGTACGGCATTTGTAAAGAGATAGTCAGAGATGACAGAGAGGAAAAGGCCCCCAGTAATTGCTCCCATCTATCAAGCTGGCTTCTCTGCTTTGCTCACACCAGGCTCTGCTGCTGTTAATGCAGACTATGGGCATTCCCAGGCTGCAGTAGGGAGGGATTAAACACTTCTGCCGTCCCTTTACTCATGCTTTGCTGCAACACGCACTATTTCTTTTGAAGAAAAGCAAGATGGAAGCAGAGCCTGATTAATTTTGATCTCTTCTCCCAGGTCACAAATGATAGGATGAGAGGAAATGGCCTCAAGTTGCACCAGGGAAGGTTTGGATTGGATATCAGGAAAAATTTCTTAACTGAAAGGGTTCTTAAGCACTGGCAGAGCCTGCCCAGGGAGATGGTGGAGTCCCAGTCCCTGGAGGGGTTTAAGAAGTGTGTAGATCAGGAGCTCAGGGATCTGGTTTAGTAGTGGACAGGCAGAGTTGATCTTGATGGTATCAAAGGACTTTTCATAGTATCATAGTATAGTTTGGGTTGGAAGGGACCTTAAAGATCATCCAGTTCCAACCCTTCCTGCCATATGCAGGGACATCCCACTGTATCAGGCTGCCCAAGGCCCATCCAACCTGGCCTTCAACACTTCCAGGGATGGGGCATCCACAGCCTCCCTGGGCAACCTGGGCCAGTGTCTCACCACTGTCATGGTGAAGAAATTCTTCCTAATGTCCAGTCTAAATCTGCCCCTCTCCAGTTTATACCCATTCCCCCTGGTCCTATCCCCACAAGCCTTTACAAATAGCCCCTCTCCAGCTTTCCTGTAGGCCCTCTTCAGGTACTGGAAGGCTTTCCAAACAAACAATTCAATGATTCTATGATAATTCTGAAGATGGACTTTGCAGTGAGGTGAGGTGGAAGCGAGAAGGTTGGGGGTAAGAAGGAGCATCAGACTCTCTTTCTGTACAAACAAGTGTGGGAATATGTGCACACACATACACATGTGCTTTCTTCCAAACCTTGTGCTGCTGCTTTCCATAGTCCAGAGAAAGCACCTCTCCATAAATCAAAGCTGTTGCAAAGCCCCATACAATGTCAGGGTTTTTTCAGTCAAGTTTGATGAACATTGGAGCTGTCATTTCTGAAGTGAGGTGGCGGTAGTGACTTCATACAAACCACTTGTTTGTGGCAATGCTAATGAGTCATGAAGCTTATATTTTTAATGATGCTATTGCAAAATGTTCCTAGAAGGATGCAATTAAGAAAGGTTGGTGGTAATGGGCGTTAAAGAGACATTTTATCAACTTTCTACTGGGTTGTAAAAAGCTGCTGAAGCAGGCACGGACCTGGGTACAATTGCAGGGATGCCACATACTCTGTTCTTCTGCATCACCTCTTGCCCCAGTCTTCTCTGGCTGTGGCTGCCGTTGTGAGCACTCTCTGTGCAGTGACTTTCAAGCCATGCAGGCTTCTCTTCAGCAGCCAGAAGACTCACCTTTCCTGTTACTGGAGCCCTTGACTGTCACACAGCACTTTCAGAGATACTAGCAGTTTCCACTGACATGGGACATGAGATGTTCTTATTCTTGTTCCTTTTTTCACCAATTCTTCTACTGTCTCCTCATCTTGGTGTTCCAGTAACACATTGCTGTTATTAAGGGTTGCTGTGTGAGTCATCCCAGCTGAGATCTGACCCTACCGAGCTGGTGGCTGCTTACACTCAAGGCACTCCCTGCTGAGAAGAGCTTATCATCCTAAAGACCAGACAGTAGGGAAGGGAAAGGAAGTCCATAAAGAGGGAGTAACTAAACCAAAGCCATACAGACAGCCAGTGGCAGACTCAGATCTTTAAGGTGTATTTATCTGCACCAGAGACAGTCATTTTGGGCTCACTTCTTACTCTCATAGAATTATAGAATAGTAGACTGTCTGGAGTTAGAAGAGACGCATAAGGATCATCGAGTCTAACTCCTCTCCCTGCACAGGACACCCCAAGATTCATACCAAAGCTGAGGGCATTGGCCAAACGCTGCTGGAATCTTGTCAGGCTTGGGGCTGTGACTGCTTCCCTGGGAGCTGTTCCAGGGCTCCACCACCCTCTGGGGGAAGAACCTCTTCTTAGTGTCCAACCTAACCCTCCCCTGGCATCTTCCTGCCATTCCCTCAGGTCCTGTCATTGGCTGTCCGATAGAAGAGCTCAGAGCCTGCTCCTCCTGCTCCCCTCGTGAGGAAGCTGCAGACCATGATGAGGTCTCCCCTCAGTCTCCTCTTCTTCCCACTGACCAAGGGGTTCTCAGGAAAGATCACAGCTTACTTAACTGTGTTATTGCAGGTCTGCTCAAAGCTAAGCTGAAGTATATCAGAGTCCACTATTTGTCTCTACAGACCATGTATGGCACTTACGGGTCTGGATTAGAGGGAGGTGTCTGCTTATGGAGAGGTGGATCCTATCTCTGGTTTATAAGAGCAAAGTCTTTATTCATATGCCTGTACAAAGTGGGCAAAATAGCACCTCCCATAAGGATGTTTTTCATTAAACTGCAATAACTATTCCACATTCCAGTGCCTTTGCTTATCAGATAGAGTCCTTCAGCTAAGCAGTTCTTTCCTCGTCCCAATACAATGGTCTATTGGATGAAGAACTTTCAGACTCTACATCACAGCGACATACATTGTACAAAATCTGACTCTTCAACCATCACCCAAGACTAAAACAGCGTAGGAGCAGGGAGACCACAAATTATTCTGTCCGCCACACTGTCCCTGCAGCTGGTGATGAGGAAACCGCCTACGTTTATCTTCAGTTTACCTTCACCTATGGCAAAGAGCTTTCTCTTCATTTCTAATACAAACTACAGCTTTCCAAAGTGTTCTCTTTAAAGCAGCTATCAGGAATGAAGGGTAAAGTCGCCACTTTGTGTCTCTAACACTGTAGAGTATAACCAGCAGATAAATTACAGCAGGCCGGACAAAAGGGCAATGAGTCTCTGCTAGCCTTGCAAAAAATTGCTCAGGTGCACTAATGCATCTTCTTGAGAGACGTCTCCTCCAGTGAAATTCTGCTTGCTGAGGTGGCCCTTAATCAAAGAAGTAGCTATTACCTGTGACATGACCAGGAATTTGATGCTTTGCTTCATCATCAGCACAGGAAGGAGAAATGTTTTACCAGAGTAGCTAAAAAAAATGCTATAAACCCATGAGAACAGCCCTAAAAGAAGAGACCTCTCCCTCTGAAGAAGTTCCTGAGGGAAGATGATCAGAAGAGGAGATATTCATGTAGAGCATTTCCTAGCAATCCCTTTCACGTGGTTCCCACATATATCATTCTTAGCCGGGACGTCCATTTATGGAAGTCTTCCACCTCAACAAGCCTGAGGTTATAATTCAGCATTGAAAAGAGCTGGGCAACACTTTAAGTAGTCATAGGACATCTGTGGAATTAAGTGACTACAGGTGCCCATTCTCATTCCATCATCCCAGAATGCCCACTTGGATAAAGGGTCTGATGGAATCATAGAATCGCTGAAGTTGGAAAGACCTCTAAGATCACCCAGTCCAACCAGGAGCCCAACACCTCTGCGACTACTAAACCATGTGCCACATCTACACGCTTTTTGAGCCCCTCCAGGGATGGAGGCTCCACCACTGCCCTGGGCAGCCTCTGCCAGGGCTTCACCACTCCTTCTGTAAAGATATTTTTCCTAGTATCCACTCTAAACCTCCCCTGGCACAACTTGAAGCCATTTCTTCTTGTCCTATCACTTGTTACTTGGGAGAAGAGACCAGCTCCCACCTCACCCCAGCCTCCATTCAGGGAGCTGTAGAGGGTGATGTTGTTTCCCCTCAGCCTTCTGTTTTCCAGACTAAACAGCCTCAGGTTCCTCAGCCGCTCCTCGTAAGACTGGTGTTCCAGACCCTTCATGTGCAACACTCAGGTAACGCAGTAATAAATGGTCTGTAGGTAGGCATAACGTGGTGGCAGTACGTGTGCCACAGATGTATGAACATATAAGAGGCTACAACAGCAGTTGTAAGAAGCATTAAGAGACACCCATGGTGATAAGCTATGGTGGATTCAACACTGGTCTTGATTCCCCAAAGAATCTGTTCTTTTGTATGGGCACCAGCAATCAGGATGAGCTTGGGTTTCACTAGCTCTTCTCTCAGCCATCAATGTACTTCCAGCCAGACCTCCTGTAGGCAGGCAGACGCCAGGAACACGAGTGTCTGACTTCCACGCTATTTCAGAACTAGTGACCTATATATGAGCTGTGCGCAGTGGATGCCAGTCAGAGCTGATGGGAGAGACATGCCTCGGCTCAGTTGTAGAGACACACATGGAAGATTTCTTCCTGGGTCATCAACCCTTGTTGGCAGAGAATGCTGATGCCTCAGTTTCCTGACATGGAGGAGTGCATCAGTGTGTGCCAGTGCTGAAGCTGAGTTCTGGTGAGATGCTATGGGTGAAATGGGGTCTGTCCCACACCTGCCACCACCAAGGCTGGGAGTATTTCAAATGCTGGAGAGTAGCCTGTGTGAAAGAGGATGCAATCACGCACAATTTGCTGACACCACAGTTAAGCAAATGGTGCCATTAGCAGATGAGTGGGTTTTATTGGGAACTCCATATAAACCCTCCCTAGTCAACACTCCCTGTTTTAGCACCACAAGGACCGTTGCCCTTCCCTGACACTGAGCTGCTCCCATCCTGGTGAAGCAGCAAAGCTGGATGTGCTCAAATCCTGCCCCTCCCACGGCAAAGCATTAAGTGCCTGCAAGCAATCTCTGCCAAAGATATCCTTCATGAAACTGCCCACTGACAAGGACAAACATCTCCAGACTTCTCTTTGGGAAGGTATTTCATCTTTGGAAACTCTGCTAATAGCATGATCCCCTCCTCAAGGTCACAGTTGGTCTCCAAACCCCACTGTGTCCTCCAAAAGGCAAGGACTCACCCTGCCTAAGCCACGCAGATGCAATCAGAGGAGAAGGGGAAAAGCAGAGCCAGGCTGAAAAGTAAGACATGCACATAAACCTTTGTTATGTTGAGCCAGGGGTGGATCCGTGTCCAGACCCATCAGACAAGTTCCTGGCACTTGTCTAAGTCACAGAATCACAGAATCATTAAGGTTGGAAAAGTCCCCTAAGCTCATCCAGTCCATACATCAGTGTAATGCCCACCATGGTACAAAGCACCACATTTACACATATTTTGAACCTGCTCAGGGGTGGTGACTCCAACACTGCCCTGGGCAGCCTCTGCCAGGGCTTCACCACCCTTCTGGTAAAGAAATTTTTCCTGATATCTGATTTAAACCTCCCCTGGTGCAGCTTGAGGCCATTTCCTCTCATCCCATCACTTGTTGCTTGGGAGAAGAGACCAGCACCCACTTCACCACAATCTCCTTTCTGGGAGCTGCAGAGAGTGATGAAGTCTCCCCTCAGCCTCCTCTTCTCCAGACTAAACAGCCACGGGTCCCTCAGCCACCTCTCATAACCCTTGTTCTCCCGACCCTTCCCCGGCTCCATTCCCATCCTCGGGACACGTTCCAGCCCCTGGAAGGAGTGAAGTAGTAGGGGGCCCAAAACTGAACCCAGGATTCGAGGTGTGACCTCTCTAGGGCCGAGGGCAGGGGGACAATCCCTTCCCTGCTCCTGCTGGCCACACCAAGGCAGGATGCTGTTGGTCTTCTTGGCCACCTGGGCCACCAGTGGCTCATGTGAAGCCACTGTTGACCAGCACCTTTCCAGCCACTCTTCCCCAAGCCTGGAGCAGTGTGTGAGGTTCTCTGTGGCTTTGGAACATGTCCCCCCTCATCAGGAGGGCCCTGCAGCCTGCCCATAGCTCGGAGAAACCCATGCCACGTCACCTACCAAATCACACAGCTTCAGACAGATCTAATCAGAAATATGGGGATAAGAGAGAGGCTACAGTAAATATAACCCAGCAAAAGGCAATGTTTCATTGTCAGCTCCAACCACACATGACAGGGGGGACCTGATAGAGATCGGGCTGCAATAGAAACATCACCTTTTGAACAAGATACTTTATCTGCTAAATCAGTTCCCTCTCTTGTCAAATTAAATCCATAGCCCATTTAATCAGGAAAGTCAAAGCCAGATCCAGTGTCTCAGGGGAAGGTTTGTTGGAAACAGGTTCTGTCTCTGCAAGAAGGAAGGTAATATATATTTGAGGCTGCATGCTAATGCTAAAGGATTTATCAGGAGGAAAGAAAAAAGGAAGGAGGAGACAGTTCAGCTTCCCCACAGAAAATTATCTCGACTGGGGGAATAGGGACTGACCCAGTTTTCAAATGGCTTTTTTAAGCAGAGAGAAGTAAACCTTGTTACCGAAGTTTTTAACCTAACATATGAGCTTTGAGAGGCACAACAAAATCAGAATGAACTTAAACCAGGAGGGAAACAGCCTAGGATGAGAGGTAATATCCTGCACTATCTGCCTCGAGAGGAGGTTTTGAAAATGTGGGTCAACCCCTGGGAGAGGATGTCTTCTTGCCGTGATCCTTTCCAGCAGCAAGTGCTGGAAGGGCGCTGCTGGGGAAACAGGAATAACTCCAGGTCCCACCTCTGAAATATGCTTTGAGCTCTTCTGTATGGACAAATCCTCTCAAAGGGAGACTAAAGCACAGTATAATAAAAGCTCAACAATGCGAACGAGAAGGTATGGGAGAGGAGGTAAAACAAATAGGACCAAAAAACTCTGACCCACGAGAAGGAAATGCACAGGGAGAGACACTTTGCTTCCTGAAAATCACACCAGCCTCTGGGAAGGAAGCATCTGAATTTAAAGCAACCATTTCGGAGATAAAGACGATGCTAAAATTACTGTTGAACATTATCCAAAAAGGCAGATAATGCCTAGATTACATCTTCAAAGTTTTATCGCCTTAAGCTAAAGGAGTAAGAGAAGGGGGAGCGCAGGCTCACAGGGAGAGAGATTTGCTTTCCCAGGACTGTCGTGAGCCACATTGACTTGGACTCCAATCTCCAGGATGTTTAATATGTAGATTGACTCTGGCTTTCTCAGTAAGTAATTTAAGAAAACAGCATCTGGGAAAAAAAAAGTCTTAAGTAATTTAAACTCGCTGCAAGCAAAGGCAGCAGAAGGTCAGGTTTTTTAACATAGGCAAAAAGTGATGACATTGTATTTGGCGAAAGGCCAGATTTGTGCAGTGGAAGAGGATTTCCTGCTTGTATTCTCGTCTGCTGTAACTTGCTGCTTTTGTTTAAACCACATCTGCCTGCGTGTGTGGAGATGTACATGCCTACAGCTGTGGCAGCCACCCTACTAGAGCTCTGATCCTCCAAGGGTTCCTTCTCCTCCCCAGATGGAGTTGGCTGATTCAGGAGGTACCCCAGGCTTCCAGCACCATCTATGAGAGAGGAAGGAACCCATCTAGCATGACAGGAGCAGCAAGGTAATGATTCAAAGCAAAGGATTCTCATTGCTGCCACTCCCAGGAGAAAATCAAAATCTCTCCTTCATCCCCTCTTTGTCTGCTTGTTTGCTTGGGGCCCAACTCAGCGAAGCGTTTAAGCGAATGCTTAACTCCCAATGATTTCCAGGGGATTATGCACAAAATCTGAAATTAAGCGTGATTTGCTGAACCAGGGCCTGGAAAATGTTTTTTGCAGTGGGAGAGGACTGTCTCCCTGTGTTTTCTCAGTGCCTGGCACAATATGCCCCAAAGGAAGACAGAAACTATTTGGGAATAACAATTTTGAGGCTTTTCCCCTGCTTTTTGTGAGTGAGATGTTGCCCCTTCAGGTGCTGACAGCCGGCAGCCGATGGGCTGAGCAAACGGCTTTGTGGCGTCTCTGCTTGTCACAGGGACACGCGATTGCAAAGGCGATGACAAACCCATGCAATCAGAAATTAGATAAAATCAACAGAGATTGTGCAGTCAAGAGCAATTCCAGCTCCAGCTCCAGCTGCCTATCCAATCCTTTTTCTAGGTGAACTCGGAGCTGTGTTTGGATGAACTCTGCACCTTCTCTGAGGAGAAAAGCAAGAGATAGAGATTGACACCAATATGGGCAGCTGGGAAACCAAAGTCGCAGAAGGTCATGTTTAGAATCATAGAATGTCCGGGGTTGGAAGAGACCCACAAGGATCATCGAGTCTAACTCCTCTCCCTGCACAGGACACCCCAAGATTCATACCAAAGCTGAGGGCATTGGCCAAACGCTGCTGGAATCTTGTCAAGCTTGGGGCTGTGACTGCTTCCCTGGGAGCTGTTCCAGGGCTCCACCACCCTCTGGGGGAAGAACCTTTTCCTAATGTCCAACCTAACCCTCCCCTGGCATCTTCTTGTCATTCCCTCGGGTCCTGTCATTGGTCAACAGAGACACAAGATCAGTGCCTTTTGTCAAGGCCTTACATGAAACTAACCTCAAGTCATTCCATCCAGAAGCCAAATCACAAGACAGTGATTGCCTGAGATCACCATCACCTTTTGAAGCTACTTGGAACAGCAACATGTTCACAGTGCAGAGTCTCCAAAACACTCAGCAAAGCATCCTCAGAGCCTGCTTTGACCCAATGTGGAGTTGGTTTCCAAGGCTGAACAAAAGACATCTTCCTGACCTCCAGATCAACTTCTCACAATTGCGTTCCTCTGGATCTGTTTTTAAAAACAGGTCAGTGTTGTGGCCTGACCCATCTTTACTCCACAAAAGCTGAGCTGCTTTTTCTGAACATTTTCACCAGCTTTCAACCAGAAGTAAAAACTGAGCTGGGGACATTTCAATACAAAGATGAAACACTTGTCAAAACGAAGAACAATTGAGATCAGAACTTCACCATGGGGACTGGAGAGGGAGACTGCAAAGGGGGGATGCTACCACTACCCACCCGATATAATTTCTTCTATAGCTATCTGTGTGATCAGTCATTGGCACTAAGTAACCACATTTTAGAATTAATTCATTCCAAATGCAGTGGCTACGGGATTGCCACATCCTGTTCTTAACAAGCCCATGATGTACAGACAGACAGCCAAATCCTGGTCTCAATTACACAAGTGTAAATTCGCAGTAACTCGGTGCACAGCCCTTTGTGAAGGCAAATGCTCAGAGCTTTTGGAAATCACATTGCAAGGATTTGCATATGCAATGAAAACTGAAAAAGCTGTTGATCAGAGCATGGGGACTCTGTATAGCAGGCACTTTCCATCAGCCTGGCATTGGTGAGACCATCAGGTGTGCTCTGGATGGCAGAGATTTGGCAAACAGAGCTCATCAGACAGCACTTCTTTTATGTTCTCATCCGCGTGCAAAGGTAGCATTTTAGAATCATAGAATGGTTTGGGTTGGAAGGGACCTCAAAGCCCATCCAGTTCCACCCCTGTCATGGGGAGGGACACCTCCCACTGGATCAGGGGCTCCAAGCCCCATCCAACCTGGCCTTGAACCCCTACAGGATGGGGCAGCCACCACTGCTCTGGGCAACCTGGGCCAGGGCCTCCCCACCCTCATTATGAAGAATTTCTTTCTAATGTTTAATCTAAATATCCCCCTTCCAATGCGAAGCCATTCCCCCTCATCCTGTCACTACACGCCACATAAATCCAGGAGCAGGAATCAGAGTACTCAATGCCGTCTTTGCCACCATGCTGGGCTGGGCCAAGTCCTTTCCTCTTGGCATCCGCAAGCGCTGAGCCATTGGCTGCTTCAGCGGGGCAACTCAGTGCTGAGCCCCAGCACCAAAAGCCAGCAAGGCAGCTGAACCCAACCAGGCTCCACTTGAAAGACAAAGTCCTTGAGAAGACATCCACCCCCACACCAGCAGGAAGTGCGCCCAAACCCTGTAAGGCAGCAGCACTTGTCCTGCCAGAGACTTCAAATGGAGACATCATCTCCTTTGCGTGACTCCCCTTTCATGGGCCTGGATGCAGGCAAAACCTCTCCTCAGCGTGACAGTCTCTTGGTGAGGACATGCTGGGGTTTCCCGTCTGCCACAGAGTTCTCATTGTGAAGGGAATACAATGGAGTCACCACAAAGCACATGGCCAAGGCAGGGCTTGGGGAGAAAAGCCGCTTTGATGTGCCAGAGGAGCTGACTGTGGGGTCGGTTAACCCTTGGGGCTCAGCCCAGAGCTAGCTTCTTTCCTTGGTCCTCCTGCAAAAAGGGGCCTCAGCTGATTGATCCCATCTGACTGGGAAGATCCTGAGGAGAGCTGGGAACTCAGGATGCTTGGAGTCCTCTTCAAGCACTGGGAGAGACACCCATCCTTCCCAGCAGGCGTGTTACGAGCTGCAGCATTTCTCTGCTGCTTTCCCATCCCCCTCCTGAACACTTCAGATGTTACACTTGAAAAAATCCTGTTTCCTGGGCTGCCCTTACGTATTTTTACTCTAACACCCATAAACAGGCTCCTCTTGAACTCCAGCCATTGAACCCTTCACCTACCTGCTACTTAAAGCCCCATAGGCCACAGATCTCCCATTGGATCACTCCAACTTAATGACAAACATCCCACAATGTGAGCTCTCATTTGATCCACGTAGAAGGAACATGGAGCTGGGGGAGGAAGAACACAGGCGGTTCTAGATGATGGTTTTGAGACTGCAATTTTTTCATGTTGTCTACGTGAGGGGGGATTTTTAAGAGAGACAAGACATTGCAGGACCTCATTCCATGCACGCTGTCCAATTGTCAGCATCCAGATCCAGAGTCCTCAGTAAAGGAAGGACACGGATCTGAGGGAGCGAGTCCAGAGGAGGCCACAGAGATGATCCAAGGGCTTAGAGCACCTCCTGTATGAGGACAGGCTGACAGAGCTGTGATTGTTCAGCCTGGAGAAGCAAAGCCTCTGGGGAGACCTTAGAGCAGCTTCCAGTGCTGAAAGGGGCTCCAGGAAAGCTGGGGAGGGGCTCTTGGTCAGGGAGTGCAGGGACAGGACAAGAGGTAGTGTTTTTCAGCTGAAAGAGGGGAGATTGAGATGAGATCTTAGGAAGAAATGTTTTGCTGTGAGGGTGGGGAGGCCCTGGCCCAGGTTGCCCAGAGCAGTGGTGGCTGCCCCATCCCTGGAGGGGTTCCAGGCCAGGTTGGATGGGGCTTGGAGCCCCTGATCCAGTGGGAGGTGTCCCTGCCCATGGCAGGGGGTGGGACTGGATAGGCTTTGAGGTCCCTCCCAAACCAAACCCTTCCACGATTCTATGACTCTCCCTCCCAGGGTGCTTACAGAGTGCGTGCCATTCCTTAAATGAGTGGAATGTTTCTGTGGAAGAGAAATCACACCTGGGCTGCGGTTCCTCTGCCACTCTGACCCCAATATGTATGAAAGCACAACGTGGCTGTGAGGAGCTGGCAGACACATCCTTTGGGATTACAGGAGCAGACTCCAAGGCAAAGCCCTTTCCAAGTCTTGACACGCAAAACTGTAGTTTAAGGCCCTGATGTTCAAAGAGATTTATTCTCCAGGATCCTGGCCAGCAATGAGAGGAACTTCACATGGGTGGCAAGGCTGAGCGTCAGGCCCTGGAGCCAAATGTCTGAGGATACGTGCCTCATTCTAAGCATCTTTATTCCAAAACTGTGCCAGACTGCACTTGTTTCTGTGGGTTAAATCCAGGCTTCACCCAACAGAGTCAGAAGCCATCACTGCCATCCAAGTGGGCAGAGCCTTTCCTGCTATGCCTCCAGAGAAGCAGAGCAGACAGGAGTGTCTTGCAAGTTAGTTTTTAAGACAAAGCAGGATCAGTGATGTCTGGCTTTGTTGCTCTTGTTTTACAAGCATCTGTTGTTTAGGAAACATCTGAAATGAGCGCAGTTCCACACAAGGCACCCAACGCAAAGCATCCTCTGTCAAAGGCGGAAATCTTAGACACGTGTCTGAAAAAGACTTGAAAGCGTTTTGTTGTTGTGTTGCTGGTGGTAATTTTGTTTTTTAAAAAAGGGAAAATTAAAGGAAGAGAATCCTTTTTTCAAGAGCTCACCCAGATGTTTGTGGTTTGGGATATCTTTTTTTTCCAGTGCCTGGTTAGTCTCATGTATATTGAAACCTGCTCTGCTCGCAGAGAACAAGGGGGCTCTGACAATGTTCAAAGGGATCTGGAGAGCAGCAGTTTATACAAAGCTTTGCTCTGCTTTCCTGCAAGAGAGGGGGGAGGAGGGGAATGGTGGGTAAAAGCTCTAAGGGTGGCTGTTCGCTGCATTGACTTAATCTACAGAAACTAAATGCAGTGAAACAGAGCTTTAAAGCAGAAACTCCCACAGACACACTTGGGCATTTCTCCAGCATAACCTTCCCAAAGTCTTCAGCATCTTTTCAGGTGCAGGTAGAAAAGTGCAGCCTATATCCCAATATGGAAGAGTAAAGGCCTTTTCCATGTGCCCCTAAATGTTAACTGAGCCTCCCATCATGGCATGATCTGATGTGATAATGAGGGGCAAAGTTTTTTCAGCTCAAAGAAGGGGATTGAGATGAGATCTGAGGAAGAAATATTTTGCTGTGAGGGTGGGGAGGCCCTGGCCCAGGTTGCCCAGAGCAGTGGTGGCTGCCCCATCCCTGGAGGGGTTCCAGACCAGGTTGGATGGGGCTTTGAGCACCCTGATCCAGTGGGAGGTGTCCCTGCCCATGGCAGGGGATGGAACTCAATGGGCTTCAGGGTCCCTTCTGGCACAAAACTTTCTATGATTCTCTGGTGCAGCTGTCCCAGGTGTCACTTCTCATCTGTAAACACTTATCACAGAGTTATACTTCTGTGTACAGAGGAGAAGGTAAAGGCTTAGGACAACAGGGAGAAGAAGATCAAGAAGGCCACCAGGCATCAGGATGATACACAGTGCATGTAGGAACAGTCCTGGTGCAATAGCTGGGGCAGAAGAAAAGAGACAGATTTTCAAATTACTTGAATTCCCCTTCAAGAACTCATCCCACTACATCCAAAAAGTCATCTGATAGATTGAACTGACATAGAAACATGGGTTTTCTGCCTCCTTGTAGGGATGCCAGAAAGACTTGGTGCCAAATGTTACTTCCCAGCACAGAACTATGAGGGCATGCACAGTCATCCAGCAGCCTTTAACGCTCCAGTTAGAGCCAGTCACTGTTTTCTGCCCTGAAATACAGTCTGACCTGAAAGACTATTTAATTGCAACATTTTCCATCAAGCCAGGAACTGTCGAATGGCAGATCAGAGCTGAGCACAATCAGACAATATGCAGTCACAAGAGAGAAAAACAGCTAATTATCCCCAGACCGCCAGTCGCAGGAACTGGTGCTGAAGGATCCTCGCTGTCAAGTGGGCCATTGAATCGAGTCCTCTTGGCTCAGTTGAATCAGGACCTGTGTCAGCGCAGATGAATGTCTACTTCATAGACTCATAGAATGGCTCGAGTCTGAAGGGACCTTAAAGCCTATCCATTTCCAAAACCCTGTCAGGGGCTCCCACTGGATCAGGGTGCTCAAAGCCTTATCCTGACCTCGAACCCCTCCAGGGATGGGGCAGCCACCACTGCTCTGGGCCACCTGGGCCAGGGCCTCCCCACCCTCACAGCAAAACTTTTCTTCCCAAGACCTCATCAAATTGGATCTCCCCTGTTTCAGCTCAAAATTATTCCCCTTCATTCTATTCCTGCACTCCCTGATCCAGAGCACCTCCCCAGCTTTCCCAGAGCCCCTTTCAGCACTGGAAGCTGCTCTAAATTCTCCCCGGAGCCTTCTCTTCTCCAGCTAAACAACCCCAACTCTCTCAGCCTGTCCTCGTATAAGAGGTGCTCCAGCCCTCAGATCATTTACGTGGCCTTCTCTGGACCCATCCGGCAGTTCCACAGCCTTTTTGGGAATTCCAGAAGTGGACACAGGACTCCAAGTGGGGACTCACAAGAGCAGAGTGGAGAGGCAGAGTCCCCTCCCTCGCCCTGCAGGACACACTTCTGTTGATGCAGCCCAGCACACGGTTGGCTTACTAGGCTGTGGGTGCACATCACTGGCTCATGTTGACCTTCTTATCAGCCAGCATCCTCAAGTCCCATCCACCTCATCCCCTTCCATTCCAAAGGCCATCAGGATCTCAGGATGCTGATCCAGGCCGCCAGGCTCTGAGGGCCTGGGTGGCTCATAAACCCAGCAGGGTCACAGCAGGAGATGCACAGCCTTTCAAAGGTAAATAAATAAAGTATCTGGAACAGCATCTTCTGGCAGGGAATATGCAAGGCTGGGGCTGGAGAAAGGGAGGATAAAAGCCTTCCAAGTCTCCATATCCATCACTGTTGGACATACCTGAAATGGATTCAGGCAGGATGTCGCTAACTAGGTATATTTTTCACCAGGCTAATGAGGAGATGTTTTAAATCTTAGCAAGGAGACCTAAATAATTCAACAAACAAGACCAGAGTAGGTGAGAGGACTGAAGGGAGTTGAATTAACAGCTCTGAGAAAGCCCAGCAATATCTGAACCATCACATCAGCAGCAATGACAACCCCCTGGCACTTGACCATGTTGATTTGGCCCCCACAGGTGCTATTCATCAAGCAGTGGCCAGAGGCTCCATCCTGCTGTCATGGAGCTAGTAGCAAAGCTAGGCTGAAAATAGAGATCCACATGTCCTCAGGGCAAGACAGCCAGTTCCTGAACCACTTCCAGGGTCCTGAGGACTCGACTCCTCCTTAAACCCTAGTCCTCATCTCTCTTCTCTGCCTTTTATATGTATATACACATGGTAATTTCTAAACCCTAAGAAAACATGATGCTGCTAGTGGACACCTCTGCTGTTTTTTCTGTGATTTTGCTGTGATTGTCATGGTCCAGGACAAGAAAAGAGGTGGTAATCTCCCTGGTGATCACTGACACAAGGGCCATTGCTCTTTCCCTTCATCCTTCCCTGAGCTGAGCTCCTGGGTCTCTTTTCCTGGTGCTGTCACCTCACAGAGCCCCACTGTTTTAATTGCAGGGCACTTTTCTTCTACAAGGATGTGCCTCATCAGACCACCACATGGCTGGATCTGGCCCTTGAGGGTGGAGGAAGGATCTCATCCCATGCATTATCCTCCTCTATTTCCCTCTACCCTCATTTTGCTCTCAGGACTGGATCCCTGCCAACGAGCAGAAAATTTAGCACCAAGTGTCTCTCTACTGATGTTTCCATCAAGACGGGAAACACGAAAGGCTTCACTGATTTACCAAGGCTCACTGGTTTTGCACCTTGACAAGAATTACAAAAGGAATCTCATTACAATCTTCTTGGTTCTCATCAGCCTGGCATGGAGCCTGCTGGTGCACCGTGTCAATCAAGGCCTCGTTCGTGAAAGCCCAAAGGGTGAAGCAGAGCTGCTAGAAATGTGATCTTTATTCTTGTTGTCGCAGCCATGGAACGCATGTGAAACCAGGGGGAAGGCTGGAGGATCAGTCAGGAGTTGCAGTTGCTTTAGAGGGAGTGGGACACGGGGGTAAACGCGCACACCTTCCTGCCCTCCTCTGGCTGCTGGGAGGGAGCTTCGAGCACCTGGAGAAGGATGTGACCTTGCATTGTGTGAAGTATCTGAGCCCAGAGAAACAACAATCTGTCCCAGAGCAGTGGTGGCTGCCCCATCCCTGGAGGTGTTCAAGGCCAGATTGGATGGCGCTTGGAGCCCCTGATCCAGTGGGACATGTCCCTGCCCGTGGCATGGAACTGGATGGGCTTTGAGGTTCCTTCCAACACAAAACATTCTGTGACTCTATGACTATATCCAACCCCCAGAGAAGTTTTAGTCAAAAATCACACAGGGTAAGAGAGGTAAAGAAAAGGAAATCCAGTATCCCAACCCCTAACTATTTTTGGGGCAACTTGTTTTAACCACTGAAAATATTTCTATCCTTGAGTCTGAAGTTGCTCCAACACTCTAATAAATTAAGGCAAGAAACTGATTTCCTATTCAATATTAAATCAAGTAAGTATTGAGACATCATGGCAATGATATCAGTGATGCTAGACTGCACAAATGAGCTTTGATGGTGCATGGAATAAACAAGGAATCACAGTAGAAGTCCCTAACAGGGACACCCCCCCACATCCCAGTGTCAGCATGATGTGATGGGGATTAAGTCACAACACACTCCCTGAGGACTTGGATGCTGCAAACAAGGTGCTGCAAGAATTTCTGCTCACTTTTACACCTGCAGCTTGTCAAAACAGCAGCATCCAACTTGTTAACGTATTTTACACCATTTACACAGCAGTTGCTTTTCTAGTGGCCATTAAGACGATTCCACTTGGCCGATTCCCCCTCACCTCTTATTTGCTGTCACAATAATCTGGCTCTGCATGTTTTGGAAAACCAGTTGCATTTTATGAGGGCTTAAATCTGGAGTCATTCCCATAGGGCTTCCTTTAAATGTTTTCATCACCCCTCCTTCCCGTACTCTGCAGACTCCAACACAGGAAAAATTTTTTCCAAAGCTGGGTTAACTTGCTGAGATGTCATTATAAATCCAAAGCAAATAAGCCTGAGATGTTCCTTGTGGGTCTTTTATTCAGTGAAATGAGTCCAGCAGCACAGCAGTCTCTTTGCAAATAAACTGCAAAGCTTTGAGGTTTGCCTCGAATCGTGGGGTCTCTCTTTGCTGCCTGTTCTTTGGAGATGAAGGAAGGACAGGATGGCCGATTGATTATGGCTCTCAAGAAAATGCTTTCTCACAAGTGTGGGAGGAACCCCCTTTACAGGCTGAAAAAGCGGTCTGCAGAACTAAGAGCCCGGCTTTATCTGTAGGGTCAGCTCTTGGAAGATGTTCGGCACTGCTTGCTTCCATAGAATCACAGAATGCCTTGGGTTGGAAGGGACCTCAAAGCCCATCCAGTTCCATCCCCTGCCATGGGCAGGGACACCTCCCACTGGATCAGGGGCTCCAAGCCCCATCCAACCTGGCCTGGAACCCCTCCAGGGATGGGGCAGCCACCACTGCTCTGGGCACCCTGGGCCAGGGCCTCCCCACCCTCACAGCAAATATTTCTTCCTAAGATCTCATCTCAATCTCCCCTCTTTCAGCTGAAAACCACTCCCTCTTGTCCTGTCCCTGTACTTTCTGATCCAGAGCCCCTCCCCAGCTTTCCTGGAGTCCCTTTCAGCACTGGAAGCTGTGCTAAGTTCTCTCCGCAGCCTTCTCCGTGCTGAACAATCACTGCTCTCAGCCTGTCCTAGTATGGGAGGTGCTCCAGCCCTGGGACCATCTCCATGGCCTCCTCTGGAGTCACTCCAATGGATCCATGTCCTTCCAGTGCTGAGGACTCCAGAATTGAATACAGGGTTCTAGGTGAGGTCTCAGCAGAGGGGTAGAATCGCCGCCCTTGACCCACTCGTCACACCTCCTTTCATGCACCGAGGATGAAAATTCCACAATCCCTGGTGATGCCAGCTGCTAAGAGAAACCACTCCTGGCAGATATTGGACAGTGCAGATGACTGACCTAAATATGAGTTGCTCTGTTAGGACAGCAAGTAGACTCAACACATTCTGCTACCATACATGTCACCCCCAGCAAAGGCTTGGTCAAGCCCTAGGAGCTCTGGAGCCCCATGAATTCAACTCCACTGAGCTCCATCACCCTCACAGGAAGAAATATTTCCCTTGTGTTCAGGTGGAACTTCCTGTGCTCCTGTTTGCACCCATTGCCCCTTGTCCTGTTGCTGGGCATCATCTCTGTGGCCTCTGCTGGACTCCTTCCAGTAGTTGCTTGTCTGTCTCGAGTTGGGGAGCCCAGAACTGGACTCAGAACTCCAGATGTGGCCTCCTCAGGGCAGAGTAGAGGGGGAGGAGAACTTCCCTTTCCTTGCTGGTTACACTCTACCTCACACACCCCAGGACACAATTTGCCTTCTTGGCCACAAGGGCCCATTGCTGGCTCATGGTTGGCTTGTTGTCCACTAGGACTCCACTAGGTCCTTCTCTGCAGAGCTGCTTTCCAGCAGGTCAACTTCTAACCTGTACTGGTGCAGGCGGCTGTTCCTCCTGAGGTGCAGGACTCTGCACTTGCCTTTGTTAAACTTTTTAGGTACCTCTCCACCCTACTCTCCAGCCTGTTCCGGTCTCACTGAATGACAGCACAACCTTCTGGTGGATCAGCCACTCCTCCTGGTTTTGTGTCATCAGCCAGTGTGCTGAGGGTGCACTCTGTCCCTCATCTAGGTAATTGATGAAGAAGTTGACCAAGACTGGGCCTGGTACTGACCCCCTGGAGAACCATGAGCTACAGGCTTCCAAGTAGACTATGCCACCATTCACAACCCTCTGAGCAGTGCCATCCAACCAGTTCTCAATCCACCACAGCTGGATGACTAGGACCCCAGAGAGGTACAAGCACAGAAGCTGATCCTAAGGACTTAATGCCCTCTCCATTCCCATTGGCACCAGCAAATGCCATCCCTGCTCCCTGTATGATGTGTTGGTCCACTTTGGCCTGTGACCTTGAAAATGAGGTGCAGAGAGGGACCTGGAGCTGCATGAATCAGTCTTTCTCTCTGTTTTATGCTCTGTCCCTGGAGAGTACGACTGCTGTAAGGCAAGCGTTGGCTCCACTCCAGAGATCCTCCAGCCGTTAACTAAGCATGAATAATATCTTTTGCGTTTAGTCACACCTAATTCGGACCAGAGGGGAGGCATTTCTGGGTACTCCTTCACCTGCTCTTAGAGGTGGCTCCTCTGCATTCAATCAACTGCTGTTGTGTCAAATATTCTTGCCCCCAGAGATATGAACATGGTTTGTTCAGCCTCTGATGAAGCTAGATGAAGCCCTCACTCAATTTCAGAGATTCAATCATGCTAAAATCTATCAATTAACTGAAGACATTGGAGCTTGCTAATGTCAGACTAATTAAGACATGCTTCAAGCACTTCCTATTAGTTATTCTTGTGGTTATTAGGTGTGGAGAAGATGTATATAAATAGACAGGAGCTCTCTGTTAAAGCAGGAAAAACTGTTGTGAAATTAGGCTCTGGTGGGGTGTTCGGAAATGAAGTTTGAGTGATATTGCTACTTAGCAAAAGAGGGATTTAATCTAAATATTAACCATATGACAGGAGCATCTTGGAAGCTCTCGAGGGATTAGGGCATGCCTACACTAGGCGCTGTATGAACAACTGTAGCTGTCTAAAATGGAAGGCTTTTTCCCAAGAGAAAACCAATGCCAGAGGGCTGCTGAGCCTCCCCATCTCAGACACTCCTGAAATGCTCCTCTCTCTTCTCAGCAAAGGGGACTTCATAAAACAGACATCTAACATTTAAATAGCCAAAGCTTGGGGTAGTTTTCACCTTAGTGAGCCTGTGAGGCTCTGTGCCCTTGATGCATTTCATGACAGTACTGACTTAAGCCCACGGTGCCTGGAGTCCCCTTGCCCTGGCCTTGGCAGCTCCAGACCCTACAGCCCAGACATCTCACCCTCATCCAAGGCTCGGTCTGGAGACCAGGCTCAGAAACACCTCAGCCTTGCCCTCTGGGAGGAGGGAAATGAAGTTTGCTTTGAGTGTCTTTTAAGCAGGAAGGTAAACGAAAGAGGAGTTGGACCTGGAACTGCTGGAATTGTTCTCTTCCAAGAGCATTGTCCATGCACTTGTTGAACGGAGTCTGGGACATGAGAGCTGGAAGACCAGAGCACGCACTGAGTCTTCTCCCTGCTGGAAACAGGGTGTGTGATCACACCAGCAGATACTACTGCATGTCTCTGTCCTGAGTAACTTGCAAATCTGCTGGCTCATTTCAAGACCATTTGAAAGAGGGTAAGAAGTCTCAAGGAAAGAATTTCTCTGCCGATTTAGTGGAAATAAGTCATAAGAAAATTCTGAGGGAAATGCTACCATAAGGATTTAGCCTTTTTTTGGCTCCTGACTGTTGACTCAGGAGGAAAAGGAGCATATAACAGAGAGTGAGACTGATTCATCAACATCAACCATCTCCAGGTCCTTCTCTACACCCTATTTTCAAGGCCACAGGCCAAATTAAATGTCTCAGACATAAGGAAATCTTCCTTTCTGTGGCTTGACCAGAAGATTGATCCATGAGCTCTCTAGAATGGAGGCCTTTACCTGTGCTGCTGTGGTTGGAAGACAGTTAAAGTGCTCAGAGCCCCTCAGTGATGCTGAAATTCTCACTCCAGTGTTGCAGAAGGAAGCATCAGACCTGGAGAAGTACTCAGAGACAAACTTTTCCATAAGACAAGGCTATGGGGATCAAATAATCCAGCCCAACCTCTTTGCTGAGGCCAGTTACACTGGTGGGTTTTATGAAATGGCAGCAGAGCCCCAGGAAGGAGGACCTTGAGCTGGCAGCTCCTTCTGACACACCACCACAGGGTCAGTAGCACCATGGGTTAGAAACAGTCTCTGTTCCCCCCTCCCACTCCCCTGAGCCATTCAGCATCCTCAAAGAGCTGCTTTTTAATCAAGCATCTGAAAAAAACAAATAGAGGAGACACCCGGGGAAGACAGTCCTGAGGTTAAAAAAGGAACTTACTAAGAAGCCTGAAACTAAAGAGAACCTGCCCATGAGGCTCTCACTGCAAGTTATTCTCTTCTCTTCTCTGCCCAACAAACCACCAAGGGATCAACTCCCACTTAATTATCCTCTTCTCTGCCAGTCAGAAACTTATACCAATCACCACCCACCAAATTACCCTCCTCCTTGGCCAGTCTGAAACCTCAGCGTCTCACATCCCTGAGGGCTTCCCTCCTTTAGCCACAACTAGTCCTTCCAATTGAATTTTCATTTCCAGGTTCTTCTCCATCTTAAAGATTTGGGGTTTCAGTAGAGAAAAAAAAAGTCATCGGTCTTCTAGAGATGTCCAAGGTGGCCTGGAGCAGGAGGCTCCTACCAAAGCCAAGCTCAAGCCCCCAGGCTTTGCTTTTGCTGCTCCTTAAAAGCTCCATCACATGTAGCGGGAATTGAGAGTTTTCTCTCATTTCTTGAAATAACTGCCGTTTCAGGGGATTATTTCCTCTTGTTCTCACGGGCTGCAAAGCGGATGTAAAGCCTCAGTGGGCACCTGATGATGAATCCCTCTGTCCACTCGCTGAAAACCAGTGTATAAAGTGGTGTTATGATTTTCCTCTCCTCCACGTTCCTAACCAACCTGGAAAGAAGCTTAGTTAAAGAACCCTTTCCCTGCTCTTCCAGACCTGGGAGGTCTTGCACCATAGGTGACTCTTCAGCTTGGCAAGTCCATCCCTCCACTCTGTCCTGGCACCAGAGTGGCCATCTCCAGGCCTCAGTGCTAGAAGGTAGTGGAGATCCCATCCTTGGAAAAATTCAAAGCCAGCTTGGATGGGGCTCTGAACAACCTGTTCACAATGAAAGCTTTCCCGCTCCTGCAGGGGTTTGCTCTAGGCTGGACCTTTAAAGGTTGCTTCCAACTCAAAGCATTCTATGATTTTATGATAAATATGAGATAACATTACCTTCTTGATACCAAGACACAGTGGGATTATCTGCATTTTAGCAAATAAGAATTACTCTGTTATTATAATATGAATCTCCTCAAATTTGCTGTGCATTCCCCTTCCCATCCTGGACACCTCTCCGGTTGTATGTCTTCTCCTCAGCTACCCCCAGAAGGACAAAGTGATGGCCCAGCACAGTCAAGATGCTCCTAGATGTGCAAACTATGGTATTGAGGAAGGAGAAGCACTAAACATACTTCTTCCCTTCTCTAAATCTCTTTATGCCGTATTTGATCTGGCAGCCTCTAGTACATTAACCATGAGATATAATCATTGCCATTTGGGGGCAGTGATAAAGAAAAACTGCCTGTTATCAGCTGACCACCTCATCCCAGCAGGAGACATCCTATCTTGGGCACATCAAGGCAGAATTCATTATTAAAGAAGCTGTTTGTTTGCGCTGATCTATGGAGAGGGAAAAAAACATGGCAATTTCGTTTGTTCTCCGCAAGCAGCAAATCAGTGTTTCTGCTCTGTCTTCATTACCTGCGCAGTAATTGTCACTGCTGAGTGCCTGGCGAGATAGAGTGAAGGATGCTAAAAGCTTTTCTTTCCCTTTTTGCAGCACCATCTGCTTTTGTCTTCTCTGATGGAGGCAAGGAAATGTTCCTTGCTTTTAAAGGGGCAGGGTGGTGTAAATATAACATCTGGCTTTATTTTTAATATACTGAATAGTAAAAATTAAATGATGTTTTGCCTTTCCATCCATTGCCCTCACCATCTCTTACAGGAGATGATTTATTCGAAGCAACGTCCTTAGGCTGCAAAGGTGAAGGCTTCTCTGTATACCTCAGCTCCCTGCCCTTCATCTTGCCCAGAATAAGCAAAACAATGGGAAATTTGAGGTGATTCAGAGGTGGCTGTGGAGCAGAGATTTACTTGCAATGTCGATTTCCCCCTTCAATTTAGGACAGGACACAGGTTTGTTGGGGGTGTGCGACAGTGGCTCCCTACATTGGAGCTATAGAAATAGGGAAATTCAAACTAGAAAGAAACATTAAAAATCAAAAGGCTAAATGGTAGAGATCCCACAGCCATCCTGACGGATGCCCACCTGGACATGAGCTGGCAGTGTGCACTTGGAGCCCAGAAAGCCAACTGTGTCCTGGGCTGCACCAAAAGAAGCGAAGCCAGCAGGGTGAAGGAGGGGATTCTGCCCCTCTGCTCCGCTCTGGCGAGACCCCACCTGTGTCCAGTTCTGGAGTCCTCAGCACAGGGAGGACGTGGAGCTGTTGGAGCGAGTCCAGGAGGCTGTGGAGATGATCCAAAGGCTGGAGCACCTCTACTATGTAGACAGGCTGAGAGTTGGGGTTGTTCAGTCCAGAGGAGAGAAGGGTCAGAGGACACCTTATTGTGTCCTTTCAATTCTTAAAGGGGGCTGATAAGAAAGATAGGGTAAAACTTTTTAGCAGGACCTGTAGCAATAGGACAAGGGGTAATGGTTTTAAAATAAAAGATGAGAGGTTTAGGCTAGATCCTAGGAAGAAATATTTTATGTTGAGGGTGGGGAGGCCCTGACCCAGGTTGCCCAGAGCAGTGGTGGCTGCTTCAACCCTGGAGGTGTTCAAAGCCAGGTTGTATGGGGCTTGGAGCAACCTGATCCAGTGGAAGATATCCCTGCCACTGCAAAGGGGTTGGGCCGGATGACCCTCACTGTCCCTTCCAACCCTAACCATTCTATGATTCTACTTCTTAGGCCTCTGCTCTGCTATCCCTGGCTCTAGGAAGTTATTTTTCCCTCTTGTTTTAATTTAAACTCCTGGTGTCTTGTCTTCTTCACCACAGACATCAAACATTAGATTTCATTTTCATCATACAATTAATATTCAACAAAATCAACACTTTTTAAGGGAAAGAACTACTTCACTGTCCTTGCTAATGTGAATATGTTAGTGTTTTTCCTTCCACTCAGGTGTTTGGCCCAAGCTACTCTCAAGACTCAGGGCAGGGAGTGATGCAAACAACCACCAAAGAACAGCGGAATTCCTCTTTGGAGGAGCAAGCCTCTTCCCTGACCAACGATGGGGCTTGGGTTGATGTAGCCTTTTAGGTGGCTTTTAGAGGGCACAACCCACGTTTGACTGGGTGTGTTGTATCGTAGGTTATAGATAAGAAGGCACACAAAACACCAGATCTGGCAGAAAATATCTCCTCCAATCAAATCCACCTTGGCTGTTAGCATAGATCTATGCATATAGAGAAGTGTTTTCTTCTTCACAAGGCAGAATCCCTCCAATGCAAGGGGGATCCAGGTTGTAGCGGTTGTCCTCATGTCCTCACTTTGGGCTGTACCTCCTTGGTGTTCTAGTTCAGAGAGGAGCTGCTGCTTGCTCAGCCTCCCAAACACTTGTGCTTGTTTGAACTCGTACTACAAAATGTTTCAGCAGATTATTCAGTGCCTCCAGGAGCTCTTGAGGAGGTAGAAATAATGAAAATTTATTAATTAGGCTATCATTAATTTATTATAATGATTAACTGCTGACATACTGCTCAGCACCAGGCTCAGCTCCAGCTGGTAGGATTGCAGTTGCAGATGGCAAGAGCCTGCCATGAGGAGAAATGATCTTGTTATAACCCTGCCCCACACTATGCCCTGAGCTGAGCATGAGTGGGGGAAGGAGGAGAAGGAGGTAGAGGGGCTCTCCACATGCCGCCAGAAAAAGCAGCAGCCCAGGATTTCCATGTGTATTACATTTCCTGACCTAAAGGCTTACACAACCTATACCATCTATGCCAGGAGGTGCCCCGTCCCTGGAGATGTTCAAGGCCAGGTTGGATGGGGCTTGGGGCCCCTGATCCAGTGGGAGGTGTCCCTGCCCATGGCAGGGGGTGGGGGACTGGATGGGCTTTGAGGTCCCTTCCAACCCAAACCATTCCATGATTCTAGGATCTTATAGGAGAGGTGATAGCAGTGTAGAGAACAGCTTAAGAATGCGAGTAGTGGGTTTTTTTCAGAGCCGAAGCAGAAATCCGGATAAGATGCGAAGGTCGTGGTTGAAAATCTTCTTAGTTGAGCAGGAAGTCACAGAGGAAAAGGTTCTTCCCCCAGAGGATGGTGGAGCCCTGGAACTGCTCCCAGGGCACAAAGCCTGACAAGATTCCAGCAGCATTTGGCCAACACCCTCAGCCCCACGGTGTGAATGTTGGGGTGTACTTAGCAGGGACAGGAGTTGGACTCGATGTTCCTTGTGGGTCCCTTCCAGCTCAGGACATTCCATGATTCTATGTACATATGTTATCCTCCCTTGGAGAAACAGAGCTTTGTGTGCATATCCAGGCTGACATGCAGTGGTCTCTCCACCTACACCATCCTTCTCAACCCATTGTGATCTTCTAACACCAAGTTTCAGAGGTGTCCCTTCTCAGGGACATCCCACTCTTCATGCAAAACACATAGGCAAGAAGCACCTAAAAAGCAGCCCACTTTTAGAAGTTTTTCACAGAGCTGTTGAACTCATCATGTTGTGTCAGTTTGGATTCAGAGAGTGTTGGGCTATTGCAGAGAAATGCCCTGGGGTACAGTAATAGGGATCCAGACTGAAATCTGAGCCCCAGACTGGGCACAAGACCTAATATTTCCGAGCAGGAATTAACTCCTAATTGTTCGCAGCCAGGAAGAAACTTTCAGCTGCAGTTCAGAGAGCAGCAGAGGGAATCGTTTCCATCTTCAACCTCATCTCTAGGTGATGCTATTAGGGGAACTATTGAATTAGAGAGACAGGAGAGAAATCACTGCCTGTGCCTCAGATTCTCTGGGATGTGGGGAAAAAAATGGTTCAGCCAAAAAGCCTGAAACTGAGAAACCCTCCTGACTATGATGTTAGGATCTTGCTAGAAAACACCCTGTCTTTCCCCAGTCCCTCCTTGTCCTCACCGGCTCCTCTGGAGTCACTGCAGAGCACCCCTGGGTGTACACCCCTTGTGTAGCCTCTCCTGTGACCCGGTGTGGACAATTGGCACAGCCTTGGCTGCTGAAACCTTATCATTAGCCAATTACCTTGGAATCACTTTTAACTCAGGCCCAATTAAGGTAAAATTCAAATAAAGGTGTTCCCTGCCAGCATGCAAAAGTAGACAGTAGAACCAGAGCTGTTTGTAGAAGCTGTGGGTAAGGGAATGAAGAAAAAACTCACTTCCCATAGAATCATGGAAAGCTTTGGGTTGGAAGGGACCTCAAAGCCCACCCATTTCCACTCCCTGCCATGGGCAGGGACACCTCCCACTGGATCAGGGGCTCCAAGCCCCATCCAACCTGGCCTGGAACCCCTCCAGGGATGGGGCAGCCACCACTGCTCTGGGCAACCTGGGCCAGGGCCTCCCCACCCTCACAGCAAAACATTTCTGCCTAAGATCTCATCTCAGTCTCCCCTCTTGTAGCTGAAAACCATTCCCTCTCATCCTGCCTCTGCCCTCCTTGATCAAGAGCTCCTCCCCAACTTTCCTGGAGTCCCTTTTAGTACTGGAAGCTGCTCTAAGGTCTCCTGGTCGTGTCAGGAAACACCATCCACAGTGGGAGGATAGGGGGTGCTCGTATTTTACTCTGGAAGTCATTGCCAGGGATGAAATTTGGTCTGAGTTTTATCAGAACCAGCTGTTCCTGTTCTCTATTTCCAATGACTTAGTGCTGATGAGAGAGGATTACAAAAAATAATGAGAAAGACAGAATCAGATTGGTATGTTTGGATTTTATCTAAATGGAACATTTTAAATTGATTTAGCCTTTATTATTATTATTATTGTTTTGTTACAGGCAGTAGCACAGGGTCCCTATTATTTTTAATTGGCTTTGTTCCTCATTAGATTTAACACAGATTGTCAGCCAGCAGAATTTCTCACTGAATGCAAATCCAGGCATCAAATCCAGGCTCCAGAAGTCCTGGAAAAATGCTGCTTTCTGTTTTTTTTCTCAATCTTTCTGTAGGGAAAAACAACCCACCTGGGAATTCTCTGTCCTCGCGGATATAGGACACAGGGCGATGTGTCCTGTCCACCCATCACAGGGAGGGATGCAGGCTCAGGAAAAGCAGCGCCTGGTTTGTGAAGGGGAGGAAATACGTCTGAGCGGGCTGGGAGTAGGTGAGGGATGCATGCAAATCCCAAAGGTATTTTTATCAGCAGAGATGCCAATTGTCTTGAAACAGGTAAATAATGGGAAATGTTTGAGTGCTGTATTAGCCAACTATTAATATCTGCTGATGCTCAGGAAATGTTGTCACATAGAGCAGGAATAGGCTGCTCTTTGCCTCAAATCCTGTACAATAGACCAAAAATACTCCAAGGCGGCATTCTGGAGCCACTGGTGTCCGCTGTGCCCAGATATCCATCGCTCCCATCAGGCAGTCCTGTCCTGCAGACCAGGACAAGGAGTTTTATCCGGCCATTCTATGCTGGGATTTTTGTTTTTTAGAGGACTTCCTGCCCTTGAAGAGCAGGGGAGATAGTCCAGGAGCTATGAAATGTGAGGTGAAACAAAGGGAGGACACTGGAGTGAGTGGGATTTGGTGAACCCCAGAGATGAGCTGGGTGGGAGGCACCTCAGATGGAATGGGAAAAGATGCGAATGAGGATGCGGGGGTTATTTATTTAAAGCAATGAAAAGGACTCCAAAATAGTACCATGTACATAAAGAATCGGTCCTGCCAGGGAGCTGAGGGAAAGGGAGGCAGGAGATGACCCACCATGTCCGTGTACCAAGGTGGGAGTAGAGCAGCAGCTGCTGGCTCTCCGGGATGGGGCAGGACAGCCTATTAGGGCCTGCAGCGAAGCTGCCCTGGGAGCAGTCAATCAGCGTTAGAGTTGTTGGTAAATGCTGTTTATTTGAAGTACACAGAAAAGCTCAGAAAGGATTTGTAACCCTCTAAGGATCTGTCACAGAGCAGCTCACTCACTGCTGAGATGCAGCGTGCTGGGGTGGTGTGTTGTGAAGTCTGGAAGTGGGGGTAAAGCCCTGAAAGTATTTGAGCCTGACCTCATTCTTTAATACTTGAATGTTTAGGTGGATTTATGGTCTTCACAAGCCCCAAGCAGCTCCCTCTCTGCTCTGCTACCCTTCCAGCATGCCCCAGTGGCTCAGGTAGGAGGTCCCCATCCAGCATTCCAGCCCCTGGCAGCACCCTCCCATTGCACCCAAATATCCTTTGCAATTGGTCCCCCCGGGGCACCTGCTCAGGCTCTGGGTACTGCCAGAACATTCACACGTGGCATCTTACAATGCCAGTCATAGAATCATGGAATGGGTTGGGTTGGAAGGGACCTCAAAGCCCATCCAGTTCCATCCCCTGCCATGGGCAGGGACACCTCCCACTGGATCAGGGGCTCCAAGCCCCATCCAACCTGGCCTGGAACCCCTCCAGGGATGGGGCAGCCACCACTGCTCGGGGCAACCTGGGCTGGGGTGTCCCCATCCTCACAGCAAAACCTTTCTTCCTAAAATCTCATCTAAATGTCCCTGGAACCTGACTTCTGACTCCAGCAGTTTGAAGCATATTTCCACTGCAGGCGCGAGTAACAAAAAGCCAAAGCCAACTGAACTAGTGAGGGAATTTGTGCAGATGTGCTGGGGTTTGGATGTGCTAATGCATCTTTCACAGCTGTACAAGGTTCCCCTCTGCACCGTTGTTGCCTTGGCTGTATTCGCGTGAGCATCCCAGTGGCCTGATCCCTTGGTGAGGGGCACTTGGGAACCCTAAACCTATTTCTGGGCTTGAGGTACATTAGACAGCAAGAGCCACCAGAGGGCTGGCGTCGGGTGGTGGAAGCCGAATGGGCTCTCCATGAGCCAGATAGCAGCCAGGTCCTTGCAGCAGACATCCTGGGGTCCTGGGCAAGGCCATCTGGGACGTCTCTGGGCTGGAGACAACAGAGGATGGCACTCATCTGCAGGCACTGCCTGGGATGAAGTGAAGGCATGGATATGCCACATGGAGCCTGCGGTGGTCTGCTGTGGTTTGTTGGCTGTGTATCAGAGATGCACAGTACTTTAATTTGCATCTCAATAAATGTTATCTACCAAATTTTAGAACGCATTAAATTGCTTTGAAGAAAATCTCTCACCCCCTGCTACGTTCAGCAAAGAAACAGGCAGGGCAAACTGTCTGCTCGAGGTTTCTGTATTTGATACTTGGACAGACCATGGTGGATTACCCTCTGGTGGCACTGACCTCTCTACTGATCATGGAGATGATTTTTTTTGTTTTCTGATAGTTTTCCAATTTATTAAGATCACTTGGAATTCCAGCCCTGTCCTCTGATGTACTCACGGTCCCTTCCGGCAAGGTATTGTCTGCAAATTTAATAATCATACATGTTCTGCCATCATTCAGCTGTTAATGAAAATATTGAATAAACCTTGCCCAGGAGAGATCCTGTCTGGGAGCCCACTCGATCCATCTGCCCATTTTAACAGTGAAGTGCTGATAAACGCTCCCCAGGTACCTTACAAACAGGGTTTTCCTGCATCCTGCATGTAGATGAGGGTCCCCTATGAGATGATGACAAAACCTCACTGCCCCGACTGTGTTTGACACAGACAGGTCGTTGTCTGTGCACAGAGCAAGGTCACAAAAAGACATTAGATTGGTTTGACACGTTGGGCCTTGTCAAGTCCATCAAGGCTGAGGTCCTCATCATCTTCAGGGTGCTTACAAGCAGTATGACTATTGAATCCAATATTTTCTAGTTTCTAAAGCAAACTGGGAAATTTAAAGCAGCCTGGTTCCCTTTCCCTCACCTTTTTGGAAGCCCTTTCAGAGGTCTTTAATGGGAACTAAAGCTTCCAATTGGCTCAGCCAGTTTTTGAAAATGTTTATCGGGTCTAGGATGTTTGAAAATGTCCATCTTTGAACAGTTTGTTCATTCCTTACCTCCTGATTTGGCTCCTCACTTATATCTGATCTTCTCTGTGAAGACTTGGTGAGACCTCAGGGCTGAGAGGTGCGACCTGTGGACCTTGGTGGTCCTGATGGTTTGGCTTTGCTGCCGTTCTGCTTCACTGTGCACCCCCTGAGCAGAGGGACAAGACTTGGGGAGCTGTTCCACTTCCACCCTCTCTAAGCTACTCTCATTTTTCTGGGATAAATTAGCTTTGATTTTTCAATTCCTCATGACTGGCAAGCCAAACGTGAGAGCCTAGGTCATCAAAGTGCCTGAAAACCCAAGCCAACTGTTAACCTTTTGCCTTGCTGCTCTTTAATCATTTCCTTTGGAGGCTAAGCAGGGCATTTTCCCACTCCATCCGAAGCCCATTAGTATCAACGCAAGTAATTTCAGTGTTTTTAGACACCTCCAAAAGCTGACTAGAAGACAATGTTGCATTTAGGGTTATTGCTTTAGGTTTATTCCTTCATATCCCGATTTCAAGGAGAAGTGGCACTGCTTATGGGCCTGGATCTCCCCTCCTCAGACTTAGGTTAAGCTGGGGTCCTAGTTTCACCCCCCCAAGTAATTTACAATTCAGCTTTCTAGAGCATAGGCACAAAGGTTGCTCCAACCGTTGGCTCTTGAAAGCTTTGGGGATGGTTTATCTAGGATATCTTGTTTCTCTCTGTGCTGTTTTCAGCTCAGGGCTGGTATCTGAAGCTCTTTACTGGCTGTGTCTCCATGAGCTGGACACTCAAGTGTGCGTCGTGGCTGTTCTCATGCAATTCCCTAAAAACCCTTTAGACTGAGGGGGGTTGTGCCTTTGGCCTGTTCATTTGCAAGGTGAAATCTCAATTGCAATGTTATTTTTGGACTCTTGGCTCGTGCCACAGAGATTTATATAATGGGTGAGTCACAGGGAGCCCCTTTTGCTGCAGAAAAAAACCCATTTGGACCACTTGACATTCTCCTACCAAATCCTGGAGGTCTGCAATGGTGCAGTGGGAAGGGAACGTTCCCATAACGTCTGTTGTGGGGAAAAAGTATGCAAGACATGGAGATATAATTAGAGGCTGTTTCAAGCCTTCAGCCTGAATACCAACACCTCACTTGCAAGCAGTTATTCACTTCGCTTGTAACGGCAGCTGGCGGCAGCTGCTGCCAAGCGTCCGGGTAGTCTGACCGCCCAGCACAGTGAAATCGTTATTACTGGGGCTGAGGACAAGCTCGAAAAGCTGAATGGGTGGCCCTGGTAAATCTGAGATGCTTCTGTAGGCAGTGAGAGCTGCTGCAGGGAGCAGTCCGGGGGGAGGGGGGGGGGGGGTGTAGAGACTGAGAGTAACTCGGACCTGCCTGGCCCCGAGAGTTGATGGTTGGGGTAAAATGGGAAGGGATCTGGAGCTCTGCTTCCACCATCCTACAAGGTAACTTCTGGCCTCAAAGGGACGATAGGGTTTGTCCACTGTAGCAGTCTGTGAGCCCTGCTAACAGCCGAGTTTTGGGTTGAACAGAACAGCTTTGTAGTGGATGATGCACTTGGTGATGGAGCATGAGAACCTGCAGCCAGAAATCTATAAGGGGACCGGGGTCCAGATTGGTAATAAAACCCAGCAACACTTCAAAAAACACACCTCAAACCCAAACAAAGTGGTGTGCCCTCAAATTCATGCCAGCAGTTCAACATCATTGGGACTGGATGAACAATTACTAGAACACGGAGCACGTCCAGCCCGTGGAGCTGAGGAAACACTTCTCGTAGCCTTCTGGGGCACAGCATTAGCCCTCAGCCCTCCAGGCAGCAGGAGACCATACAAACCATGCGTTCTGCCCTGAGTCGGGACACATCCATGGAGGTCCAGCCTCTGCAATGCAGGAGCCAGTTAAATACTTCCAAGTATCTCCTTCTGGAGGCCAACAGCATCACTGCCAATTTTCTCACCACGTTTGCTTCCAGGAATCGCTTTGGATAGAAAAGCTGAGGGAGAGGAACACCGGGACCACAGCCAGAGCTGCTTCCACCTCCTACTTGGAGAGAGAATGGCTCGTACACCTTGGGCATCTTCTCCGTCTTGCTGGTGGCCCTGGTGGGACGTGGGGATGTGGTGGCTCAGCTGCACAGCTCTTCATGCCATTAGACACGCCTGTAGCTCTCGCAGCACCCCCTGCATCCCAGCCTCCCCCGTGGTCCAGCACAGGCGCTACTGGGCTGCGCTGGGGTGGTCCTCGCTGCTGCTGGCTCCTCAAGCATCGCTGCCGAGTTGCCATGGAGACATTAATTAACCATCACCCTTGCCCGATGGTATCGAGCCGTAAGAACAAGCGAGATCTTCTCCCTTCGCCTTCATCGTTCACTGGCAAAACAAAAACCCAGGGGCAGGCAGTCCGCGAGAAGAAAGCAGGCGAAGTCCTGGGCAGACTATGTTTAAATGACTTTATTTTTTGTTTTTCTTCTTTTATAAATGGGCACAGCACAGAAATAATTAAAAAAAATAGACAGTACCATTACAGTGCTAGATCCATTGGCAAAGATTATTTTTTATAGTCTTTTTTTATTATTTTTAAAGTTTTGGCCATTGAGTAAGAACAAAAACAATTAACAAACATTTTATTTTCTTTTCTTTTCCATTTTTTTTAACAGACACTATGAAGCAATTTCAGTACTAAACTCTAGAAGAGTTATGTACATACAAAAAAAAGTTCTGTTTAAGATATGTTTCCTATTAAAAATATTTACATGCATTTTTCCCCCTCCCGTGTTCACTGAAAGGTAAAACACTCATTGTTTCTTCTATTGTTAACGATTTGTTGTTGCCCTACCGGGAATTTATACCCAAAGAAGCAGCAAAGCGGGGCTCACTTGTTGGGTTTTTCTTTGAATCATTTAAATCTTCTGGAAAGGGGTATATTTTTTTTGAATGTGTATCGATGGGATTTTTTTTGTTTGGTTGATTTTTTTTCCTTTTTTTTTTTTTTTTGTTTAATTTATACAAGAACGCTTCATGTTTATTTACAGAAGAACCCATGGGTGGCGGCTGAGCCTGGACACGTGGTGGTGGTGGTGAGTGTTAGTGAGAGGTGAGCGTGTGGGTTTAAAAAGTAGTTCTATCAAACTGGATATCTCTATTATTCTAAAGTCAGCAGGTCTGTCTGGTTTGATTGTCAGCTGTATTTGTACAACTTAGACCAGGGGGGACCCAGAAAAGGGTTGGTTACGCACATAAAGTCACTGGTGCCCTTGAGGTCTTTGGGGATGTGGTGGACAAGCTGTTTGGAACGTGGGGGGAAAAAGAAATCTGGGCATCACGCAGGCATCTCCTAGGGTGGTATTTTTTTTTCCTCAAAAAATAATAGTTAAAAAAATAACAACAAAACCAACCAAAAAGTTTGTATACTCCAAACTGAGACTTCTCTATAGAGAGTGGATGTGGAGGCGTCCACAGAGTGTGGGCACAAGGGGTGTGGGACAAACTGGAGTGAATACAGAGCCTCGGAGGGGCTTCGGCTGTGTCGCCACCCCGCAAGGCTTCACTTCAGTTCCCGAAATCGCTAAAAGGCTCCTTTCCCCCAGCCCTGGCAGACCCCGACCCAGTGCCGACGTGGCCAGGGTCAGGCCCTTGCTAGGACAGAGCAAAGAGTGGGGCCAGATCCTGCAGCTCGCGCGGGTCTTGGGATCCACGGGCTGCAGGGGCAGCACGACCCGGCTGAACCCCCTCCTTCTCGTAAGGTGCCGAGTTTGCATTGAACCCGTGCACACGCGTGTGCTTTGCACCCACACGTCTATACATATATACACCTATATATTAATTACATACACATCTATATACATACATACACGCACGCCACACGCATCCCTGTCACCGCAGCCGCCAGCCTGGGCGAGCGGCTGGCCAAGCGCCCGGAGAGACGCCAGTTATTCCAATAAACCTTTCAGTGTTGAACACTCAACGTCACTTTAGGAGCTGCCAGAGCCTTACAGAAACCCTCCAAGCCCAGGAATGTTTACAGCCATAAAAATGGTGGGGAAGGGAATGAAATATAATTAAAACAAATCCATTCTTGGTTTTAGCTAGATGAGATCTTGGGAAGAAATGTTTTGCTGTGAGGGTGGGGAGGCCCTGGCCCAGGTTGCCCAGAGCAGTGGTGGCTGCCCCATCCCTGGAGGGGTTCCAGACCAGGTTGGATGGGGCTTGGAGCCCCGGATCCAGGGGGTGGAACTGTACAGGCTTTGAGATCCCTTCCAACCCAAACCATTCCACGATTCTATGGATTTCTCCCTTTTAAAGCCTCCTGGTGACTCTCGCAGGGGTCGGAGAGCTTTGAGTCAGGAGTCTGGGGAGCAGGAGCCAAGGCTCGCAATAAGCAAAGCTCCTGCACAGGGATCTTCAGCACCCATCGGGCACAATGGGGAGGGAATGGGATATTTAGAGGCAAACCAGCACACCAGGGCACGCATCCAGCCCAGCACCGTTACCTTCCCTGCAGTGGGACTCTGCCTGGGTGCATGGTCCTGTGGTTTATTTGTGAAGGCCAAAAATCAGAGATTTTTGGAGGGAAGGGACAACTCTCTCCTAGCCCTGCAAGACCTGCCCAGGGCTGGATCCAACTCCATCTCCTGCCCTTCCCACCCTCCTGTTCCAGCCGTCATTTGGGCTTCCACACACATTTTCTAGTCCTCTCCTCCCTTTGAAGCCCTCCTCCTGCCTCCTCCTTATCCACGTGTCCCAGGAGTTATTGGTCACTTTATCATTCTCCTCTGAGACATCAGCTGCTGCAAATCACTGCAGGGACAGAGACTGAGACCCAGCAAGGCTGGGAGAGGAGCCAGCACCATCTTCCACACCTTGTAGTCACTAGGCTCCTAAACCTATGGAACTCGCATGGCAAAGAGTCTTCCTTCGGTGCATCATCCACACACACACAGGCATGCAGAAAAGAAATGGAAAAGCAAGTGGAGAAGCCCTTCTTTATGCACACACTGCTGCCCGTGCCCTCAGGGTGCACAGCTGGAAGGACAAGCACATCTGGGCACAGCTGGGACAGTGCAGCCATCTGTAAGTGAGATGGCTACAAAGGATGCGTACAGGCTGGGAAAGCGCTCAGTTTGTGCAGAGGATGCCGATGCCACACCTGACAGGCTTTGGGAGGAGATGATGCTGGAGAAGCTCAGGCTACCATTAGAGTTAGATTTCCGGGAAACTTGCCCTGCAGCCAAATCAACAGCTGAGAAAAGATGCTTTTGTTCCTTCCCCATCCATCTTCACACCAGGGACCCCTCAAAAGCCCCAAAGAACGGCAAGGTGCATATATCCATGCCGAAGCATTTGCTTGAGGAAGGAGCTTGCACCCAGCTGCCCACCGCCCACCTCTGGTTGCCCTCGGCACCATTGCCCAGCATGGGGCCAAGAGCCACAACACACCACATTCACATGACATCATGCACAGCCTTGGGGACAGCCACGCTGCAGCCCACCACCACCACAACCTCCTGGCAGCATCACTCATCTGAGTTCGATTGGGGTTTTACCCATCCCCATTGCCCTGCTAATAAGGACCCCATTGTATCTACTTTTTGGCTTTCCCAGAACATCCACAGCCTGTTTCATCTCCATCCCACCATCCTCTACACTACAAGGGAAGCACAAGATGAGCCTCCAGCATGACAAGGCTTTTTTTCCTGCAAGCATCACCTCCAACACCCAACCCAGCGCTCCTGGGGAGCTGAGGTGACAAGAAAGGCTCCATCATGATTTATCACCAGAAAAAAGTGGGCTCCAAGTCCAAAAGCCAATCTCCTTGAGCTGATGTCCCCTCTCCAAGCAGAGAGCAATACAGCAAACACGTGGCAGCAGCAGACATACAATGAATTAAGACTTTGGTCAATTCTGAGTACCACTTTAATTGCCTTCCCCTTCTTTTTCTGCATGTGATCGGCTCATGCTTTTAATTACTGCAAGAGAAAGCGCTGCCCAGCCTCCTCTCGCCCTCCCACTTCCACCCTTCCTCGCTTCAGAAACTGTAACAGATTTAAGTGCCAGGATTACAACTTTAACACCAGCTGAGTGAACCGAGGTTAAGCTTGAGTGAATAAAAAAAATTGTATTATAGAACTTCAGACCATTAAATGAGGAAAAAATGGAAGGAAGAAGATTAGAGAAGCAGCTAAGAAAAGCAGCATTTAAAAGATTAAGCTGGGAGGGTTTTTTAATGCAAGCTCAAAAGATTAAGTGCATGTTTTTCCAGAATATGGTGATTTTAGGTGGCCTTGATACTTACTGTGCCCAACTCATTAAATCAAGAAGAGGCTTGATTTTTTGCCACTCCCAAACAGACAGAGCCCTTCGTGTAGTCCTAACGAGACCAAAACCCCATCAATCCCATGAGTCAAAACCCTCTCTTTGGAACAAGTGGTCCTTGGAGCCAGGTTGGCATCAGCCTTCTTCAGATGTGTGGTTTTCACAGCATCCTCATCCTCCACAGCCAGAATGGACCCAAGAAATGGGCACAGGCACACACGTGCACGCATGTACACACACGCTCTACACCATCTACCTTTCACCATCACCATCCAAGACGTCGAACAGGACTGTCTTCTCCAAAGTAAAAGAATCAAAATGATGGCAATTTTCAGGCTGACATCTCTAAAAGGAGGATTTTAGAGCTGGCCTGTGCACAGGGCCTCTGCTCCCTACCCTGAATTAAAACCCAGTCAGCATTCTGGGTCACATTCCCTGCATCACACACCTGAAGGGAGTGGAGCCCAAACCTCACATCTTCCCAACCACAAAGTCCCATCCAGCCATCATATGCAGTGCAATGAAAATTTACAGGGAATCCATTTCATATATATATAACTGTGTATGTATGTGAGTGTGTATATATATATACATATAGAAAATATGTGTTTGGCCTCTCATTTCCCTACCCTAAAGAAGCGCTGCTGCCTTGTAGCCTCTACCACGGTCGTGAATCCCTATATCTACCAACACCCTGAGGGGACAAAGTGTCACTGTGTCTGTGCAGGTTAATTCATGATACAACAGAGTCCAAGGAACTCATTTTCTTCTGTTCTCCTGTTTAAATTGCTCTAAAAGCAAAGCCAAGGTCTCCACGGGACACCATCAAGATCACAACCATCACGATAACAAAGCTCCTTGACTGCATTGCAAGCAGCGCTTCACCTAATTAAAAGCCAACTCATTGAAATATCTGACTTTTCTGTGCAGAGAGCTAACTGGAAAAAAAAACCCTAGCCTTTCTAGAAGGCACCATTGGGGTCTGGCTCAGGCTCTGCCGCTCTGCACCTTAGGTAGCCTCAGAGGGGAAACCACTGCACTTGGGTGATGATGCTTCCAGGATCTATTGCTCTCAGGCTCCTGGGCGTCCTGTGGCTTATACTGGAATTTAGGCAACAATAAAAGAAACACAAACCATCAGTCCTGGATCTTGCAAAAGACATGTAGCAGCCAACCTGCCCTGGGGCTGATCAGTGGAAAGCCACCACGCTGCCTCACCTCCCTCACCTTCTGGGTGCCCAGGCCCGAGGGGACAGAGCATTGCCTCTGCTTTGCATTTCTTTCCTTATGCTGTGTGTCATGCCTTGTGGAGCCTTGTTATCCCCTCTGGAGGAACTGGGGAGAGGGTTTAGCATCTCCATTTCCAACTCCTCTCCCTGCAAACTCCCTACCAAGCAACATCCCGCTCCGTTTTCAAACCAGTGCTGTCAGTCGAACTGCGCAAGCTGAGTTTTATTGGTCACAGTGAAAACCCAGCAAAAGCAAGGTCCCTTCTCAACCAAACCCCTCAGCGGCCAGTGACACACAGTTTCTATAGATTTAAGGTCTCTGGCTGAGCACAGCGAGGCAGTGAAGCGAGGTGGTGGCAGGAGGGGAGCAGATGAGATGCCCCAATGCAGCTTCTTGCTGCTCCACAAACTCTCTGAGAAGTTGATCTACAGAGATCATTTCCAGCATACTGGCCATGTTTGTATTTATTTCTTCTTCCTCACTCCAAGAGCAAACCCTGGGGTATCAGGTATTCCAGCCCCTTGTGCTTTTTTCAAGGTTCGAAGTGTATTCGAGAGTCGCATCCTCTCTTCGAAGAGAAGCAGGGAGCAAGGTAATTCCTGCAAAGTAACCGACCCCATTCAAAAAGAAAACAAAAAATAAAAACAAGAGAGAGGGAAAGAAACCTCCCTCCTTTCCAAAGGGGAGGAGGGGGGAAGGAAGATAAATCCAAACCAACCCCCCTGTGCCCCAGGGCTGGTAGAAGGTGTCTGGATCCCAGAGTCTGTTGTGTTGGTGGGAAAAGCCCAGTGACCTCCAGGCGTCGTCGGCAGCCCGACTGCCCTGTCCCGCACTTGCCAGGGCGTGGGTTCCTTGGCATTGGCTCCTTGCCCCATCCCTCCCGCTGCAGAAAGGCCAGCGGTGCTTGGTCTGAACTCAGCGATGCTCTGGGCACTTGATTTTTCATGATGCCGAAGATGTTTCTCCTTTAGTTTTTGCAGGTTTTGCTTTTTAAATTCACAGTCTGATCCAAAAACAGAGAGAGAGAGAAAGAGAGAGAGAGAAAGAGAAAGATTGGATGAAGTAGAGAAGGAAGGAGAGTTTGGAGCAGGGAGGGAGGGAGCGTGAGGCACGCCAGGCTCTCCTTCTATGCGTAAAACTCCTCCTGCTTGTCAGGCTTCTGATACGTCACGTTGGCTTGCTTGGGCTCCTCCAGCGTGTAACTGCCCTCGTCCTTCTTCTTCATCCGGTAGATGAGCAGCATGACCAGGAAGGCAGCGAAGAGGGCTCCCACCACACCGCCCACAATCACCGCTGCAACACAGAGAAGTGGCACAGCTGTCAGTGCTGCCCCGTGGCTCCAGCCTGGCTTTCAGCACAAAAATCGGAGGGGGATCATTTTAGATTCCAACTTGGGTTTGTGCTTTGCAAGCTTGTGAGCAACTTTTCTCATGAAATCTATGGTTAAGACAACTGAAAATGAAGTGAGGGGACTAATGCAATCGTGTGATTCAAGGAGCTTCAAAGAACTCCCAAGAGCAGCAATGCTGAGTGGTGGTAGGACCTGAAGGCATCTAGTCTACCGTGGCATGGTGGGTGATTGACCCACACGAGGCAGTCCAGGCATAGAGAGAGGACCCTGCACAGGTTGTAATCTCGTGGAAGGAATATACAGAAAGTCTCCAAAGAACTGCTCATTTGGGTACCTGCTGGCACTGACCACACTGAAAGACCACCAGAACAGCTGCTCTGCTGTGCCATCACTTCTGGCTCCCTTTAGCTGGTGCTGGGACACCGACACCTCTGCCTTATCCCTGATACCCTCTGGCTGGGACAAATGGCCCTCAAAGGTCACCTCTCTCCTCCCCTGCAGTCAGAGGTGGCCGGGTGATTCAGTCAGCACCATAGCCTAGCTTTCCACTAACATCCTATTTTTGTCCTGGAAACCCATCTTAGCAAAAGCAAATTGTGAACAGCTCTACACTCTCTTGGCGAGGACATGAAGACCTTTGGGAACAGCCCAGCAGAGGTTCTGGAGCTGTTTCGGCAGGTTAGTGTGGGTTATCTCAGGGTCTCCACCACCTCAATGCCCTACAAAAGACCAACCCCTCTCCCTGGGTGTGGACTTTCCAATATCTGCCCCCTCCTCAGCCCCATCCACACCAGCTCTTTCCCCACAAGCCCACGGCCTCTGGTCTCACCTATCAATACTTCTTTCCTCTCCAGGATGTTTTTCTGGGGGAGCTGAGCGGCCGAGTTACCGGAGTCTATTGTGTTGTCGATCAGCCCCGTCTCCGCGTTCTTGCCCAGCCCAGGTCCTGATGGCGGCGTCACCACAGCCATCACCTCGTTACCGAGCTCAGGACGGGTTGTCTCTTCCTCCTCTTGGATCTCAAAGTCCCCACTGGGGCCGCTGCTGACTGGGACCTCCAGCTCGTTGTTGAGGACTGTCGTCACCTCCCCCGGCTCCATCTGGGAGAAAGGACAAGGTGGAGCAGAAGACAAAGACCTAAGGGTGGTTCCTGCCTCCAGCAGCCCAGATGCGTCCAGAGGAAGGACATCACAGTACCAGTGACAGGGTGGCCCTCCCAGTAGGGAACGGGGGGATGATGTTGGGGTGTCCCTTCCCTATGTTGCTGAAGTGGATGATTATATTGCAGCAACACAACTCCACATTAAGATAGTCACGAAAAGGCTGAGGCCACCGTGGCTGAGCTGGACCATTCCTGTCTGTCCCCATCCCAGGTGCCCTTGAGATGCACAAACTCTCACCCATTTCCTGTAGCTTCCCCTAAAGGGGTCCCCCCCATCCCAGCCTCTCATGTAGGCTCTCTGTCCCCAGAGTGTCTGAAACATCTCACAGACACTTTCCGCTGGACACAAAATGATGTAACCATTTGTGAAACAGAAACACAGGTAGTGTAAGGATTGGATGCATCAGATGAGCCCCATGAGTGGCCTTTGCCTTTCCCTTTTCTCCCTTCAACCGCTCTTATGGTTTCAGCCCTGCGGCACAGGGCAAGAGCAGGAAGAGCAGGGCATGGAGCCAGCCCAGCTCCCTGCCGTGGCCCCTGACCAACCCCCACTGGCAAGGAGGTGAACCCAGCCTGGCTAGCAAACATGGGTCGGGCAGATGAGCTTCTCCATTCTCCTCCAGCCCAGCTGTGACCTATTCCTTGCCTCCTGTGCACCCCTACACCTGCAGCTCTCTCAAGACCAGATCCCCCAACATCTTCCCCCCTTCCCTGACAGCCTGACCTGCTATGTGTCCACATTCTGAGCTGGACCACACTGAGCATCCCAGAGAAAAGCTCCCAGGGATTTCTCCTTCGTGGGGCAAATGCCCCCCTCCACAGCTGCCTTGGGATGCTACAAGTTGGGATGAGAGAGCACGATGGGCTGAAGGCAGATGGGGGAGCAGGAGCCCTCTCCACATCACACTACCCCTGGCGTGAGCGCATGGCTCACTGCTTCCCACAAGCAAGCGTTTTTATGACAGAGATTAATTGAAGGTCAGCGAGAGCCCAGGGCGCTATACATACATATACATCCATGGAAAAGAGGGACTAGTTTAGACAAATCACTCCACCTTTCAGTCAAAGATGTTTTCGAAGGGGCCCTGAGGGGCTCTGAACGAGAGATGGATCAGTGGATTAAATCCCCCGCTCAGGGCACCTGACAGGCTGGAACTGCACCATCAAGCCATAATCGTGGAGTATTTGGGGCTCCCAGTGAGGGATTGCAGGTTGGGAATGGTACCATAAGCCCAGGGACCAAGCCCAGAGGAAAGCTGCTCTTTCCCCCTGAGGCAGTGGTACCCCCAGCCCTGCTCCCCTCCTGTCTGGGGAAGTTGTTTTGGAGCAGTGGGGACACCAGGGACACGTGGCACAGCCCTGGTGCCCCCCCTCACTCTCACGCCAGCCCCATCATCATGCTCTGCTAAACCCCCCACCCTTTAATCTCCCTTCTCCAGCTCCCCAAATGTTCCCCTCTCTGCAGAGCTGAGAAGAGCCCAACCTGGCTTGACTTCCCGCTGAGCAACTGACTAATGACGGATCAACCCCAAAGGCTTCCCATCACCATCACTTGGCCCACAACCCTGTTAGCAGGTGAGAAGGGCTCCTGTCTCCTACCTGGGGGGCTTCTGTTGGCGGCAGCGTGGTAGGACGGGATGGCAAGGCAGTGCTTTTTTCTGTGAGCTCTGCAGTCCTGGTGGTGCTTGGCTTTGGCAGGGACCTGGGCTTAGCTGTGCTGGTGGGGACAAGCCGTGATGTGGCCACCTCTGTTGGTGTGCTGGTTTCGAGGACGGAGGTGGTGGGTGTCTCCAGGGTGGTTGCCCGAGTGGTGGCTGCCTTGGTGACCAAGGGGGGCAGGAACCTTCGGATGGTGGTGGGCTTGGCAGTGGCCATAGTGGTGCTGGTGGTGGTGGTGGCAGTGGTGGTGGTGGCTGTGGTGGTCGTTGTCGTTGTCGTGGTGGTGGGGGTGTCACTGGCAGTGGTACTGGTGGTAGTTGCTTTCCAACTGGGGATCACTGGTGTCTCTGTCACCCTGGGGATATACAAGATGCTGGTTGTCTGCTCAGGGGTGGTGTCCTCAGCAGGGAATGGTTCAAAGGGGGTTGCCACGGGCTGCACCGAGGTGATGGGCAGCACGGCCGCCGTGGTGGGGAGCGTGATGGACGTGTCCGTGGTGAGGCTAACTGCCGTCTCAAGCCCCGACTCCTGCTCGAAATCTGAAAGAGGAGGAGAAGAGTGAAAGGTGAAGCTGCTGCTGTCCTTGCATCTCCCAGGGCTGACAGGCACCTGGCCTCACCGCCCCCAAAAAAGCAGGAGCATGGATTGGTTCCAGGCTCAGCAGAAAACAAGGGCTGCAGGTTCCTATGAAAGGGTCAAAGCCCCTCTCTGGGCTCGATGAAACCCCTATAACACACACGTGCTGTTGGGCTGGGGAAGAGCTAATCCTGCCCGGGAGGGCTGGAGACTGAAACGGGAACTGGAGGCACTTGAGCCCAACATCTGGGACAGTTCCCTTTCCTTTTGTCTAGGAGAGGGCAGGAGGGCAGCTCCAGAGATGGATAAAGGGTGATCCCCCCCTCACATCCCACTGCAAGTCTCTCTCCAGTTCCACCAAAACCCACGGCCAGGCTCCCTAGGGACCCTTTCCCAAGAACCCCACAGCTACTTACACCCTGAGCCAGAGCCTGAGTAGACATCGTCCAGCTCATCATCCCCAAAGGGGTCATCGTCCCCAGAGCCTTCCAGGTCCACAGGCCTCTCATAGTTCTCGTTTCGCCAGCGCTGAGCCTGCAGCCAAGCAGAGAGAGGCACATGAGTAGCTCCTGCCCAACCAAACCTAGACCGGTGCCTGGACAGATGCCCCAGAGAGCACTTGTGGGGTGATGCCCAGGTTAAACGGGCCAGAGAAAAGCAAGGCCAAGGGAGTAGGAGTGCAAAAACACCAGAATCATATCTTTTTTTCCCAAAAAACAATTGTCTGCTGCAAATCTTCCAGACAAGCTGATGGTTTGTGGAGAGCTCACATTGACTCCAATAACATTTCCCATGGAAACAAGCCCTTTGGGAACTGTAAGAAAAATTATCAGTTTGGTTCTCCAAGTGGCCGTTGGTTTGTTTTAGCTGATTTTCACGTGCTTCCTGGCACAGGTGTGACAGCAACACACACCATCAGCTGCCAGGACTTGGAAAGTCTCAATGTGAAATAGTATCAGACTTCAAATATTCCGTCACATTGCAGCCTGCTAAGACTTGAAGAACCCTTGCTAGTAGGGCTCTTAAGCATCTTGTTTTGCAGATCAAAGTTGTTGCAAAGAAGCAGTTTGACACTTCATTACAACCCAAACAAGGAGGCTTTGATCTGCAAGATAGCATCAGATGTTTCAAGATGTAATAAGCCAGGTTAGTGCTTAAATTTAAAATGAAGGGGTAGCAGGGTCCCCTTCACCTATTACAGCATTTTTCCTTTTAACAACAGCTTTAAGTTTCTGTGTTTTCATTCCAGATGGGGACAGAAAGGAGTTTTGAAAAGGCATAAGGTCTCTTGACATAGAAATTTGGGACTTAAAGCATATTTTGTGCCTATATTTTGTCTCCTCTCCTCTCTCTTGCAGCCCATCAGCTGGTAGGTCTAAAAAGGCCCCTCCCGATCTGCTCTTCCATGCAGGAGGAGCTGGTGATACAAAACCATAGCAAGTAACAATGGATGCTGGACTATCCTTTGCTCCTCTCCAGCCTCCTTCATCCTAGGACGGCATCTGCCCAGCATAAACCCCTAGATATCCACACAGCTGGGACCAGGCATGGGGGAATGCCCTGACTGCACTAAGTGCAGCCCCAGCCCACCGAGCTTCACAAAGACTGATTGATAAGACTTGTGAAACACCTCCAGATGTTCCCAGTGCAGAAGGGGGGTGTTTAGGACATGGCTATTCCCCAAAAGTCCCCCATACCCCTCCACTCCAAGGCACTGACGTAAACCTCCTCCTGGCCAGGCTGCCCCAGCTGCAGCCCTGATGGTATTAGGTCAGGCTCATGCAATAAGTCTTGGGAACAGTCAGTGTTTATTTGGATTTACTGCTGCTTAGATCGTTAATACTCCACGTGCACCAAGCACTGCAGTTGTGCACGGCCCCCAGTCCCCTCCCCACCATCGATGGGGCTCCCCCCTTGCACGGCTGGGATGAAGCAGAGAGGAACGGGGATTTTTCCAGCTCAGGAAATCACAAATCACATAGGACGGCAGCTCCCACCTCCTGACCTGTGGCTGCCTCCCCATCCGTCACAGCCTGCATCACAGCAAAGACAGGACTGGCTGGGTTTGTCCCATAAGAGAAACTTCACCCCGACTTTTATCCTGGGCTGCATCCAAAGCAGCGTGGCCAGCAGGGCGAGGGAAGTGATTCTGCCCCTCTATTCCTCTCTTGCTAGACCTCATCTGGAATCCTGTGTCCAGTTCTGGAATCCTCAACGCAAGAAGGAGATGGAGCTGTTGGAACGGGTCCAGAGGAGGCTACAAAGATGATCGGAGGGCTGGAGCACCTTCCCTATGAGGACAGGCTGAGAGAGTTGGGGTTGTTCAGCCTGGAGAAGAGAAGGCTCAGAGGAGATCTTACAGTGACCTTCCAGTACCTGAAGGGGCTACAGGAAAGCTGGAGAGGGGCTGTTCACAAAGGCTTGTAGGGAATGGGGAATGGGTATAAACTGGAGAGGGGCAGATTTAGACTGGACATTAGGAAGAATTTCTTCACCATGAGGGTGGGGAGGCCCTGGCCCAGGATGCCCAGAGCAGTGGTGGCTGCCCCATCCCTGGAGGGGTTCAAGGCCAGGTTGGATGGGCCTTCGAGCCTCTGATCCAGTGGGAGGTGTCCCTGCCCATGGCAGAGGAGTTGGAACCAGATGATTTTTAAGGTCCCTTCCAACCCTAACTATTCTATGATTCTATGACTCTATCCCCGACCCTGCGGGCTCCACGTGGCCAGAGGAAGGTTGGAGGGAGCCTACTGGCAGGACATCATGGGTGTGCTGAATCCGTCCCTTGCAGTCCCTGCTCCCCAAGGATGGTGTCAGAGTCTGTCCTGACCCTGTGGCAGGAGGAATGGGGCTGCTGCTACCCCAGAGAGAACTGCAGCACCGGGCTGGGAAGCCTGTGCTACCGCTCAGGATTGCCAGCCCCAAGAGAGGGTTTGCCACAGCACTAATTTCATGCTTCCCAGGGCTAGGAGTCACACGAGCCACATCCACACCCATGATCGATCTCCTTATGGCTGGGGTGAGGCAACAAGCTTGCAAGACTCTGAGTTCCTCTGTGCATCCCTCCCTGTTTGTCCAATGCAAAGCTGGGCCAGGTGGGCAGAGCGTCTCCAGGAAAGAGAAGAAACCCCAGCAGGATGCTCATCCTCTGCCCCACATCAGCCCCTGCCCGCAGTGGGATGCTGAGAGCCACCGATTAGCCAGCTCGAGCCAAGGGACAGCAGCTCCCATCCGTGCAATTACCATTTCCCATCTAATGGCTCTTGGCAGGGGGTTTCGCTAACCAGCTCAGACCTGCTTCCCCCGGATGGGCTTCATTAGGGAAATTAAACTCAGGGTCAAGGCAAAGCTGCCGGAGGCAGCAGGGGCCAAGACACCAGCTGGGCTTGGGGGGTTGCGTCGCCTTTGGTGATGTCCAAGCCTGCGAGAGGCAAAAAGGAGTGGAAAGATTCAAAGGCACCCTGTGAGCTGCTGTCTCTCCACTGAGCCATGCTAAGGAATGTCCTGCAGAAAGGGAACCCCTTGTGCCACATCCCCGTGGCTCAGCGCAATGGGAGGTCACTGCCACACCAGCCATGGATCCCAGACCAGGATCCAGCTCTGGCATCATCCAGATCTCAATCCCTTGCCCTATTCCCACTCCTCCAACATCCAGAAAGGTCACAGATGCACTGCTATAAAAGCAAGCCCCGGTGCAAAGCACTCTCCATAGGACAGGGCTAGAAGGTTAAATTTCAATAAACATTCCTCCAGACCTTTAAATGACCCCAAAATCAGGGCCAGACCCAAAGGATTTGGATGTTAGCAGCTCTGGGGATGTTATGGCCACTACACTGCACTCCAGTAAGAAAAACATCACCCACTTGATCCCAGAAGACTCTTTTGCTCCTGCAGCTGCCCTGGGGCTGAGCAAGATCATCAGATGATGATGCCCCCCAGCCACTCGCCGTCCTCTTCGATGCCTTCACTCTGTGGCTTGGCTGGACCAGCCGGGAACAGCAGCCAAGGGCCACAGCAGCACAAATCACACCCAAATCCTGTGCTAAGAGCCTTGGAAAGCGAGAGCTCAGGCCCTTTGGCCTGACACCATCGGAGCTGAGCAGGGAGATTAGAGAGGCTTCAGTCCCTCTCCACCGCCTATGCACATCGAGCCCCCTAGCACAGTGGATGCCCCATCTCTCCCTCCCCTCTCCCTGTATTGAGCCGGGGGACACCACTTCACAGAGGAAAAAGTGTAAAACTCAGGAAAAGGGACACACTCAGCCCTTCTATGAGCAGTTGCCATGTGCACCAGAGGATCTGGACAATCAAAGATCACAGAATCATTAAGGTTGGAAAAGCCCTCTAAGCTCATCCAGTCTAATCGTTAGCCCACCCCACCATGCCTGATAAACCACGTCCCCAAGTGCCATGTCGTGTCATGAATGACATGTTTTTGAACCCCAGGGTTGGAAGTCCCACCACTGCCCTGGGAAGCCTCTGCCAGGACTTCACCACTCCTTCTATGCAGAAACGTTTTTCTGATATCCAATCTGAACCTCCCCTGGAGCAACTTGAGGCCATTTCCTCTTGTCCTGTTGCTTGTCACCTGGGAGAAGATCCCAGCACCCAACTCAGCACAACCTCCTTTCAGAGAGCTGTACAGGATGATGAGGTCTCCCCTCGGCCTCCTCCAGACTCAACAGCCCCAGGTCCCTCGGCCGCTCCTTGTGAGACTGGTGCTCCAGACCCTTCCCCAGCTCCAGTGCCCTCCTCCGGACACACTCCAGCTTCTCAACTTGAAATACGGAGAAACCAGGGCAGATAGTGGACCTGCCCGCAACCACTATGTATGGTACAGAGCCCTTTACATCTTGGGACTTGTCGTGGGGAAGAAGGACCACTTGGTTGGGGTCCTCCTAAAACCCCTGCCCACTCTTGCTTGCACGTCCCTCCTTCCCTAGGCAGGGAGGATTAGGGTGTTATATGCTTCAGGGTGTTTCCACTCCACGGCTTTCACAGAGACCTTTAAAATCCCTGACCCCTGCCTCAAACATCAAATCCAAAACGTGCTGCCATGGCGAAAGGCAACATCCACTGCTGAGTGGCTGGCTTTCATATCGGGAGAAAGGGAGACTTATAAATCAATCCATCCTTAACTACGGGGAGAGGCTGGTGAACCTCTCTGGGATGCTCTCAGGCCCTTCACTGGTAGCCATCAGCATGGCAACGGTCGCCAAGGAAACCGCCGCCTCCATGGCGACGCATCCATCACTGCTGCGGAGCAATGGGTGGTGTCCTGCAGCGCATCCACCTAAACCGGGTCTGGGGTCCCTTCCCTGACAAAGGGGTGGGAAAGGAGGAATGAAACGGACTCACGGCATTGGGCTGCAGGGGGAGAGGGGGAGAAAAGCCCTCTCCAAAAGCATGGATGAGCTCCTAGGGGAGTGGTCTGATCCAGGGGAGAAATCCCAGCTCAGGTCCCAGCATCTGCTGTCTGTGGGGCTCTGAGGAGGCTGAGAGCATCTCCCCACACCCCAGCAGCCCTGGCTGTGAGTTATCTGCCCCAGTCTGGGTGGTGGAAGTGATTGAAGGCTGTCGAGGTTTCCAGCCCTCTTGGCTGTGGAGAGGACCTCAAGAGTTTTCCCTGAGAGAATCAGAAGGGAAATAAAAAGAGCTGAAATTTGGTGATTCCTAAGGCAGTCAGGACACAGGCTTGGTTCGTGCCTGAGACTTGGGCTGGCAGTGATGGGGCGTGAGGCTGGGTGGTAAAATCCTTTCCTTGGCACACGTCTAAGTCTCACTGACAGCATGCACAGAGACCAGAGCCAAGCAACCCCAGGGATGAAGCAAACCCCAGGAAGCCCCCTCACAGCCCAAGGAGCCCACATGCCTCTTTCCACTGGGTCCTGCTGCAGCCCCCAGGACCACACCTGGGGTTTGTGATGAGAAGGCTCCTGCTGCAGGGAGACCTGGCACAGTAAGCTAGGGGTGGATGCGATTTTATTCCATGATATGGACGCCCATGGCCCTCCAGCAGCCTCTGGCACAACCCTGGGGCACAAGATGGGGCCAAAGCAGGGAAAGGGATGCCAGAGCAGAGCATCAGCAGCGATGTAGGGGACCAGCCTACTCCATGTCCCAGTAAGTGGACAGTTAAAGAGGAAAAGGACGATTGAATCAGTGTGAAAGCAGCCCAGAGAACAGGATGGATTGGTGAAGGTGAGCACGGGGACCAGCTTGCTGTTCCATCCCTTGGCGTCAAGCACAGGTTCTTCCCTCTGTATCCCCTCCCATCCCCTGCCCATCCTGCTTGCAAAACGAACAGCAAAACCAGAAAGCCCCAAAGATTTGGTTGCATTTCAACCCAGTGAGACAGCTTTGGGGAGCCCAAACCCCTTGATCCCAGCAGCAGCCCTGCAGCCCTGCACACTGTGAGGGCAGGGGGAGAGGACACGGTGGGCAGGACGATGCCCTCACCAGGACAGAGCGATGCACATGGCAATGGCAGCGTGCAAGAACAACAGCAACTCATGCTGTGTCCGCCAAGGGAGACGCCGAATCCAGCTGAGCTGGAAAGCTGAGAAGGATGCAGCAAGGGTCATCAGGGGCTGAGAGCCTTTTTCTCCAGGAAAACACATTTAAACTGAGAACATATCACAGGAAAAGTGTTGATTATTTCTGTGATATTTTCCATATGATATTTTCAATTGATCACCCCTTGAAAGCATCTTCTGGTGGTTTATATAGAAAACTTTAATAACTCACCCCAACACTTGATTTAGTGATACTATAAACAGTTGAAATAATACTAACTCACACATAAAGTTGGAATGAAAACATTGTCTCTGAACCTTAAAGACTTCACAATTCTTTTCCCACCAAAAAAAAAAAATCACTGAATTTCCACTCTTTGATCCAAAGCTGCAAATCAAAAAGAAAATCTGTTGGAAAGCTGCTCCAGACAGCGTCTCAGTGTCACCAGGACCTGCTGCTAAAGGAAAAGACCTCAGGGTCCCAGCATGGTCAGTCCAAGCCAAGACTTTGCCCATGGACTGATGCTAGAGACCACCAAAGCTGCCTGAGATGGAGATGCCCATGGCAGAGGTGAGGAGGCTGGGCTGGAAGGCAGCGCTATGGAGTTTGGGGGTGCAGGATGCTGGTGGAAATTAGGGGCAGACGCTTTCAGCCAGCAAAGATCCCACTTACAAGACGTGGTGTGAGCTTGGCCAAGCAGCAGCCAGTGATGTTGTATAACTTCATTCTTCCCCAGATTAATTAAGCCCCTGAATAACAGCTGCCTAAACCCCAGTGCATTTTGATTTAATAAGCCGGTTACTTTATGCAAATAAAATAATCATTAACATTTACTGAGAAGCAGCAATTATTCTGGTTTTGTATCAATTCTCCACTGCCAGTGAGGGCATCGCTGTGAAAGCCTGGCTGGGAGCTCCCCAAAACCTGCATTTGGACATGTATGCTCCTGATAGTTTAATCATCAATCGGGGAATAAAATGAACTGCTGGGTTCAGGTACTCTGGACCAGACTCGGCTCTTCAAACAGCATCTCTTCCTCCTTACAATAATCTGTCTTCACTGTCATTTTTTTATCCCAGTTCTTCAGTGGATTAGTGCCAGATCCTACCCCACTACACAATAAATATCCCCGAGCCAGGGTTGGCATGAAAAATAGCAAACCTCCCGACGTAAATTGTTGCTAACACCTCATCTCCCAGCACGCTCCACTTTTTACCTCCAGGGAGATGGAGAAGTAAAAAAAAGCAAACACACAAACAAAAGCTCCCCCTCCTGCTGCACGCAAAACACCAGAGGAAGAGGGACAAAGGAACCCAGCGAGGCTCTGCCCTGCAGTGGCTCGGATTGCATCAGGCAGCTGAGGTGGGTTCTTGGGGCTCCCCTGGGGTGGGAGGTCACCCCAAACCCTAAGCACTCCAGGGACCACTGAGTTCAGCTCCTGCTGCACCCGCAGCGGTTCAAAGCACAGTCCTTTGCCCCATGGCTGCAGGTTTGGGCAGAGCTGACAGAGCACTTGGCTGGAAATGATGCTCTTGGCAGAGGTGGCAGCAGGGCAGGAGGTTCCCCCAAGCCTTCACCATAGGGGGAAAGCCAAGATGGACACAGAACCCCTTTGGTACCCAAAAGTGGTGATATCTGCTCATGAAAAATCCCAAGCATACAGTACCCTCCATCCTACTGAGATCATCCTGCTAGTCCAACGGAGACAGCGTGCATGGGATGGAGCAAAACCACCAGGCTGGCAGGCAGGGACGGGCAGGGCTCGGGCAGCCAGTTCACCTGCACCCCCAGCTCTGCCAGCTGCCCTCCCTAACTCCCTGCTCTACCTGGCCCAGCTGATTTCTCTTCCGCTCCAAAGGATTCACGGTGTGCTCCAGACTCATTAATTCTCGTGGGATCGCACATTGCCATGGTGATGCAGGCAGCCCCAGGAACATCCAGCCCTTCCCGGCACGCTGCCCATAGACCCCAGGCCACCATCCATGGATGCTCATGGTGGGCTTCCACCCCCCCAGCTCCACCCACTGCTTCCTTCCCAGGACTCAGAGCTGCCGTCAGCAGGAACTCCCCCTGGGTCATTACAGAATTGATTTAATTTGCTCTGCTCCATAATCCCATTGCAGCTTTACATGCAAAACTGTTTCGAGCTTTTCTCACCTGCTACAAAGACGCGTTTCAAAGCTCACTTCCCTCCCCAAGACTCAGCTCACTCTATTTTTTTCCCTGTCCTTCCTTGAGCTCTTGGCACAGGGGCTGCTGCTGTGCCTGTTCAACACCTCCCCAGCAGCAGGACATTGGGAATTGGCCCTTTGGGATTCGCACGCTCCCCGTCGCGCCCCTGGCTCCTCTGCAGAGACCCAGCAGCACAGACAGGTCCCTGTTGTCCTACTCAGCTCAGGAGAAGACGGTCCCACGCTCTGTATCCAGGCTGTGGAGATGAAGTTTGGCCAAGACAAAGATCTTTAGTGTTGTCAAGGGGCTGCAGCTATGGACATAGGACTGTGTGGCACACACAGGACAAGTCACCACCTGCCTCAGTTTACCTGCCTGCAAAATAGGTGCAAATATAGTAATACATGCCATGAGATGGGAACAAGCTTCTCTCCCATCTCCAGGGCTCTGCAGACCACGGGACACCTCTGCAGAGAGGCATCCACATCTCACACCCTGCTGCCCCTGCAGCTCGTGGTCCCTTGCTCTCTTGCTCTCCCAGACGCAACTCTGGGCTGAAAGGCAGAGTTTTCCCACCAACCAGAAATATAAAAGGGTGAGCAGCCTCCCGGGGAAGGCAGAGAAGTAACTCTGTCCCATGGGTTATATCCTGTCTGCTAGTGCCAATGGGCAGGGAAAGGCATCATCAGCCCTTGCCTCATTTTCCCCCTTCCCTTTCCACGGGCGTAAGGCACGATGTCCTCTCCAAGCAGGACTTCTGAGGTGGGACAACAGCAGGGATGAGCTGGATGGCAGAGCTGGAGCAGGACAAGCAGAAACGTCTGCTCAGGACTTGGTGGCTTATTTTGTGTCTTGCTTTAACCTCACCAGGGCCCCAGTGCACTGGAGCCTCGCCATTAGAGTGGGTACTAAAAGATTCTAATTGAGACTTGAATGACGCCAGAGGCCACCATCACATTAGAGAGAGGTTAAAAACCCTGTTATGAGGTTTCCAGCTATGCAAACACCGTGGTGGCCAACACCGCTGGGAGCATCCCCTGGGCACTGGCCTTGGGCAGGATCCTGCACCCGCTGCTGGGCACAGGGCAAAGAGATCTTTCCTTCTGGAGGGGAAAAACCTTCCCCATACACATCCAAACAGCTGGAGTTGGAGATGGTGTTTGCAAGCTCGAAGGGGAATGAAGAGGTGCCTGCCCATGCAGAGAGGGCTGGAGGGGAGCAGAGCCCTGGTCTCCACTCCTAAGAGCACCCACAAAGCCGGGGCAGGTGCTTGACACTGAGAACACAGCCGGTGAGCTGGACAAATGCACCCAGTTTTGTCCCATAATGAAACCAATCTGATGTGGAGGAGCTGTGGTGAAGAACTGATGTGCTGCACCTTACTGGAAAGCAGCCTCCTCTCTTAATTACTCTCCTAATTACTCCTGAGAGGCTCTTGGTGGGGACCTGAACTAATTACGCCCACTTAACATGACATCTTCATGTGTCCTCCTCCCTGCTGCCCATCAAGGGCAGGTGAAACTAAAGAGCTCCTTGGTTATTTTGGCCTCGTAAGGGGTTTTCAATCCCAAGGACTGGTTGATTCCTCTTGGCCACTCACTAGAGGTTCAGCTCTTGCAAAGACACCAGCAGCCCTGCCTGCAGCTGGGTGGCAGCCCTGTGGGGTGCTGGGTGGTTTTTGGTGACAGCTTGAGCTCCTCTGTGCATCCAAATCTCCCCAGACAGATGGCTGGGCTGATTACACACTTCCCAGGTCATGTAAGGGCAACACCAGCCCTCTTACAGGCCCATGAGCTGCTGGGCAAGAAGAAAATGCATACTCTGCCAGCCACACATAAGGAGGGAGAACTTTAACTTTCCACCCTATTTGCTGCCAACACCAGCCCGTTGGCTTCCCTTCTCCACAGTCAGGGAAGGACGGGCACGACAGCCAGGGAAAAGGCACTGCCGGGCACCCAAGGCTCCCAAACCTCACAGAGCAATTGTGTTTCTCCCAAGTTCAGCTTTTCTACATAACCCCAGCAGCAGAAAGGAGGGTTAAAAAATAGGTGCTGGGATGGTTTGATGCATGGCAGCTCGGACACTGGTGTCCTTGTCCTCCACAGGCCAAACTGCACAGCCAGAGCCTGGGGAAACGTAATCCCTCTCTCTCCGTGCTCGGATTTCCCGGCTCTCCTGTGTTAAAGCACTGACCAGGCAGGCAGCAGCGCTAACTAAATAGTAGAGTGGTGCCAACCCTCGAGATGCAATGATTTAATGACCGGTGCGTTAAAAGCAAGGCAGGGATGGAGCAAGACTTTGTATGTGCTGTGTTCCTGTCATTGAACCATAGAATGGTTTGTGCTGGAAGGATGATGCCCCAGAGCCCATCCAGTGCCACCCCTGCCATGGGCAGGGACACCTCCCACTGGATCAGGGGCTCCAAGCCCCATCCAACCTGGCCTGGAACCCCTCCAGGGATGGGGCAGCCACCACTGCTCTGGGCACCCTGGGCCAGGGCCTCCTCACCCTCACAGAAAACATTTCTGCCTAAAATCTCATCTCAATCTCCTCTCTTGCAGTTGAAAGCCTTTCCCCTTTGTTCTATCCCCATACTCGGTGATTTCATGGGACAATGTGCCACTATCATTAGGGGAAGACATCTGATTTCAGGGGTGTCAATTCAGGGGTGTCAGAGTTAATCAACCAGCAAGGGAAAGATGTGCAAATGCGAAATGTTCCGTTTGTTTGGCACTTAAATACCCAAATACTTTGCACCTTAAAAATAGATCGATGGGTGATTGGATTCAGAGCAACCAGGTGTTAGCGCTGCAGAGGGGGTGTGAAAACCGCAGCTCAGGCTCCTCGCAAACAGCGAGCAGTTCCCAGCACACATGGAAACTCTTCTCAGGTCCAAGAGTAACCCAGTTTCTGCTGTCTTGCCTCATCACTCAGCTCTCCAGTAAGAATTAGAGCAGGGTGAGGAGTTCACACTGCCCACCCTGCCATGCCCAGGGAGGAGAGGTGATGCCGCGAAGCACATTGAGGCCAGCAGCCAGCTTGGGGCCACATCCTGGCTCTACCCAGCCCCTCTGAGCGGGACAGTGGTCATCCAGGCCACAAAATTCATTTCATCTGCATTTTTCAGCTGCAAACCCGGCGTAACTCCCTCTAGAAGTGCTCAGCATTTTCCCACCCCTGGCAGAACACCGCTGGAGTTCCTCGATTTAGAAGAAAAGAAAAGGTATTTCCTCTCTCGAGTCTGAGCACAAAGAGCCCTCAACCTGTATTTATCCGCCCTGGACTTTATCTGCTGCAGTTATTCATCTGGAAATGTAATCAATCTCCCTTCCGACAGCATCGGCCCCTTCAGCTGCACAGCTGCCCTCCCCTCTGCATCCAAAGGCTTTTGTGCTATCAGACCTGATGTGTCAGAGAGAAAAAATTAAAAGGCCATTAAATAAAACAATTTTCCTCACACAGGGCAACTCATGCATTTGTTAAAGCTCTGCTTTTTGAGATGTTGCCCTGTTTTGTGCAAAGGGAGAAGAAAGGAGACCCACCGGCTGCAGGAACACTGGGACAGCCCCCAGTAACGGGGTCACCCCAAACCGCTGGGACACTGGGACTGGGTTCCCGATGTGTCCATCTGGAAGCATGTAGGCTCTGCACGGTGCCAATAAATCTAAGGTTTTGAGACGAAAGAAAATGTCTCTGAATATCAGAGCGTTGACCTGAGCGTTGCCCATCTCCAGTTACTGGTCCTTGCCCAGGAAACACCGCCAGTCCCGCAGGGCTCAGCTTACCGAGAAAATAAAAGAGCTGGAGGCTTCAAGCCTTAGAAATGAGCAAAGCTTCTGCCAGCGGACAAAACCACTCCACACCCTCACTGCCCGCACACCGGAAAGGCTTTTTATATGCAGTGGGAAATGTTTCAAGGTACCTCATCCGCGTGCAATGGGTGGATGTGTGAAAGGGGGCCGTGTGGCTGGAAAGAGTTGTTCAAATATTTATACAGCCTGAGCCTCCTTGTTTCCTGCCCCCAGATGAAGTTCTCCTAATGAAATGTAACTAAACAAGCCGCTTCCATTCTGCCTTTCCAACGATAATTACGGCTGATACAGTAAGCGCGATGGCAGCGTTTCAACACCCCGCTGGAGAGATGAAAACCAGCGTCCCTAAGGCAACATCTACCAGGCAGCATCAAAGCTTTAGGAAGAGGGTTTGCATTTCAGTGATGTGACCTCGCTGGGGATCCCAGCTTCCATCCGCCTGGCCGGGGTGTTCATGGGGCTGAGATGGCATCACTAGTCCTGGAGCAAGGGTCCCTCTGTGCCAGGTTCACCCCATTCCATTTGGAGGTTGGAACTAGGTGATCTTTAAGGTCCCTTCCAACCCTAACTATTCTAACTATGCTATGACTCCCTGACTGTTGTTTACCCACTTCCCTGTGTGGGATATTACCATCATCACAGCAGGTATTTAATTTTGCCAGGGAATAAGCAGCCAAAGCGAAGCGCTAGGACTGGGTGCAGGGGTGGAGGCTGCATGCGTTGGAGCTGGTATACGTCATTGAGTTTTCTGGAGGAAAATGCCCCTTACAGAGCCTCTCCTGGTAGCTCCACCTCACCCATCCCAAAGCGCTTCGTGATAACATGAAAAACATCCCCCTGTGCTTCACAGGGAGAGGGAAACTGAGGCAAAGCAAGAAAATGGGTGCCAGTGGCAGAGTCCAGCACCTTCTTAATAAATAAGGGCAGTCTTTGCTTTTCTCTACCGGTTCACACTGGCAGGGGTCGGCTGGACACAGCAAGATAATCCAGTGCCTACAACTGGGCAGCACTGGTAGGAAGCCCAGGGAAGTGGTGGCTGCCCCATCCCTGGAGGGGTTCCAGGCCAGGTTGGATGGGGCTTGGAGCCCCTGATCCAGTGGGAAGTGTCCCTGCCCATGGCAGGGGGTGAAACTGGATGGGCTTTGAGGTCCCTTACAACCCAAACTAGATTCTATGATTCTACGAAGCAGGTTTGAGTCCTCACCACGTCACCAGGAAAGAAAAAAGATTTTGGGCTCACTAGGGTTGGGTTGTTGGTTTCTTTTCTTCGGATCTAAAATTGATTAAAATAAACCCAGTGATCTGACTTAGCTGTTTCTATTTAGGATCTGAATAAAGACTTTTGAGCCCAAAAGCTTATCTGCTTTAGAGCTACCATATCGCTTGCTCTAATAAAAGATACAGCCTGTCCCTGCCAATCTCCTCGCACTCACATCCTCTCACTGTCATGCTTCCACCCATACAACTACCACTACCATTGACTTCACCGCTGGCTGGAGCAAGCAGTGAGGTCCCTGACTCCTTCAAAAACCCGTCTCCTTCTCCCTACCTATTTTCACGGCTGATGCTGATCTTCCCAGCCGTGCACAGGGCTCAGCACAAACCCTGGGTGCCTTCACAGCTCTAGACACAATGTAGGAAAATGTCTATGATTCTATTTAGGTTGGACATTAGAAAAGGTTCTTCCCCCAGAGGGTGGTGGAGCCCTGGAACAGCTCCCAGGGAAGCAGTCACAGCACCAAGCCTGACAAGATTCCAGCAGCATTTGGCCAACACCCTCAGCCCCACGGTGTGAATGTTGGGGTGTCCTGTGCAGGGACAAGATTTGGACGCGATGGTCTTTGTGGGTCCCTTCCAACTCAGGGCATTCTGTGATTCTATGAAAAGTCATGGGAAATGGTTTGGATGCAAAGGAAGCAGCAAGGGTTTTGTGCAAGAAAGATGGGAAAGTGAGGCCAGAGCCCAGCCTTCGATGAAGACAGCTGCCTGGCTGTGTCCGCATCCCCATGGCCATTTTACTGTGAGTGAGAAGAGCAGGAGACACAGGGAAGCAGGTCTGTGCTGGGGAGCACGTTCGGGTGCTCATCTGGGGATGGAGGACTGAAACACATTTGTGTTAGAGTGGACGTTAGAGGGAAACACATTTGGATGCTCAGCTGGGGATGGAGGACCAAACCACTGGGATGCAGCACAGGTGATGGACAGGGGACCATGGTCTCACAGACCAACTCTTCCAGTGCCCAGTCCCCAGATCCCAGGCTGGAATGGCAATGCTCCTGTAAATCAAGCTCCCAGGTCCTCCAGAGCTGGGATATCTCCCACCCGCTGGAGACATGAGTATTGGATGCCCCTTCCAGCCTTCCCTTCTGCAAGGAGAATGGCAGAATATTGCAAAGCAACCCCAGCAGCTGAGCTTGAACAACTCCTTGCCCCCCGCCAGCAGATTTTGGCTCCATCTGGGCAGCACTCTTACCCAACACCCTGACCACTTGAAAGCAAACCCAAACTCGCCCCCCGTGCTTTCTTCCTCTGTCCCACAGCCAGTTCAGTGAGGGACAGGGAGAGGATTAAGGATGCGATAGAGGAGGGGATTACCCACAGCCCTCGCTGGGTGCTCAGATCCCAGCAGATTGCCTGTGCCGTGGGGGAAGGGCAGCATAAAACCTCATGTCTTTGCGTTTGATGGATTTTTTATAGTGTAATAAAGCGGAGGATTTACCTAAACGCTAAAATTACACCAGGGGTGTGCGCATGCGATGGCAGAAGCAAGCAACATCCACTCTAACACAACAATCAGTGAGCAATCCTTCTCTGACCAAAGAGGGACTTTTTCCCTAGGAATTCATAACTCTCTGCCAGTCTCCAAGCAGCTCAGTAAGGTTCCACCCCCTTTTCACCCATGGGGAAACTGAGTCACAGAGCAAATCCCCACCATGGCTGCAAGTTAATGCTCCCATCAACTTCACCATGAGAGACCTCAGGGATGAGCAGAATCTCTCTTGCTCTTCCCTACAATCACAAGCATCAGCACCCCTGAGCACCCCACCCTCCACGTTGCACCCAGCAGCCCAGAACTCGTGCTCATCCCAGCTCCTCTTCCACCTCCCCTCCTTCCCGCTTCCCGAAATGCAAAAGGACGTGTGTCTGTAGATAAAAAGTGCTATTTTTAGCATTTTGTATCATTAACCTCTGGGACTCGCTGCTACACGTGGCACCCCCCAGGGACAGGTTTTCAGAAGGGAGTATCAAACCTGGGGATGGAGACACACGCTTACATCAGCCAGAATGAAAAAATGAGGTTATAAATTTGCACATTGCTGCTGTGGAGAAGGCAATGTCCTCTACACTCATCCCCAGCTATCAAAATAAAGTTTACACACTCCAGGCTGCTCTAAATATGGGCATTTCTGGCCATATCCCAATCTGAGAGTGGGAACACTGGTGAAGTGGTGATGGCTCTGAAACCATGACAGGACTGGGCTGAGCATGCAGCCTGTCCAAACACCAAGGATTAATGCAAAAGGATTAATTCCTATTGTAGCTCCCTCCCTCAGTTCATACTGCTGTAGGGATGCTACAGAGGATGCTGCCTGCAGGCACTGCATAGAAATCCCAGTTCCTGCCCTTTGCTCACCTGGCTGGGCTCCTCCAAGTCCCACTCACTGCCCAAAACCATCATTTGGTCAGGATCGGCTCCGCAGCTCTGGTTTCCGATGTGCTGAGCTAAGCCAGCAAAGTGTTTGCACAGCATCCCACAGCTCCTTTATTCTTTACCCTGGCAAATCCCAACCAGCTTGAAGTTCCTATTGCCTGAGCCCAACTCTTCTAACCGTAGCACAGAAGCAAGGCAGGGCAGGGGTCTCGAGGTAAGGCTTTACCCAGAGAGGTCAAAAAAGCCACAATCTCCCTCTCACATGCACAGGACTGCTCCCTTACCCCCCAAAAAGATGCTCTTCGACGCTAGCATCCATCATCTGGTCCCAGCCCACCCTTCAGCTCCACGTCCAGAGCAGGCAAAGCAGCTCTTCAGGGTGACCTTCCCAATGTCATTTGGGGTGACACCATCCAGGAAGCCCCAAGCTCTAATTGCAAGACCCTCAGTGGCTAATTTCCTCCCTCCAAACCCCACCACCTCCCTTTGTCTCTTCTGTCCCTGCAGCTTTATCTTCCTTAAGCTGATTGTCGGTGACACCACCGGTGCTGGGGCCGCCGCCAGGTGAGGCAGGTGGCACTTTGCAGGCTGCACCATGAACCTGCCTGCAAGGATTAAATGAAATTAGAGCCACTGCTTAAAGGCGGTGGCGGCAGCAAGGCAGGAGCCAAGGTGCCACCCTAGAGCAGCCCCTAGCTAAAAGCATCCTCCTCACAGCTCCTTGTTGAGCGCGGGGAGACAGGTCCCCTTATTCTCCATCTTAATCGCAACCACGGCAGGCGGGTCGGGTCCAAACCTTCCCTAAACACAGGTGGGAGAGGTCCATGGGGTGTTTTCCTTTTCTGTTTCCTTCAGCATGGACATGCTTGGCTCCAAACTCAGCCCTCGAAGGTTGGCATCCATCCCTGCCACCCCCAGAGGCCTCAAACCAAGGTGTTTACCCCAAGGTGGCACAGGGACTCCCTCCACAGTCTCGAGGGACACACGGGAAGGTGCCCACGGAAAACTTAGAGTTCCAGTACTGAAAGGGTTCCCAGGAAAGCTGGGAGGGGGGCTCTGGATCAGGCAATGCAGGGATAGGATGAGGGGGGATGGTTTTTAGCTGAAAGAGGGGAGATTGAGATGAGATCGGAAATGTTTTGCTGTGAGGCTGGGGAGGCCCTGGCCCAGGTTGCCCAGAGCAGTGGTGGCTGCCCCATCCCTGGAGGGGTTCCAGGCCAGGTTGGATGGGGCTTGGAGCCCCTGATCCAGTGGGAAGTGTCCCTGCCCATGGAAGGGGTGGAACAGGATGGGATTTGAGGTCCCTGCCAACTCAAGTCATTGCATGATTCTATGACTCTCCCATCACCAGGATGTGCCCGGGACCGATGCTGCAGAACGCTGACCCCAGCTTTGGGCTGCAGGAGCAGCCCGGCACTGGCAGGGAGCTGAGGCAGGGTCTGCCTCTGCAGGGACCAGATGGCACAAGGGAGCCTAATCCTGCCCGGGGCAGACAGGGAGGTGTCTGGGAGCTCTGGGCAGACAGCTTGCGAGGCAGAGCAATGCCAGGGGTAGGAAGATCCCAAACCAAGTCACATCAGTGTCACTTTGGAGGGGGGAGGCTGCAGGCTGGGGGCTGCCAGCTGCTCTGCGATGCTCTTGGGCGTTAAGCCCCTCTCTGTGCAACGATGCCACAAGAAAGCTACAGGACAGCATCCCAGCGTAAGTCAGGTCTAACACCTCAGGCTGCTGCCCCAGGTGCATTTTCAGCCCTGGCTGCATACTGCTGGCACACGCCTTCTCCATATGGAGGGAGCCAAGGCCACGGCAGGCTCTGCACCCCCTATCCTTCAGAGGAAAAACAGCCTCCAAGTCTGCAGGAGCTGCAGAAAATCCCAGACTTGATGACTTAAAAACCTATGAACCAACATCTATCCCACCATATGTACACCCTGGCGTGGCACAGCGGGGATGGAGCTGCTGGAAATGGGTGGGAGGCAGCGGTGTCGGATCCTGGCTTGGTCCCCTACAGCCACATTTCCTATCATGGATTAAAATAAAATCCCCTGCTTTTCTCTCCCTAATTATGGCCAGGAAAGGTTTGCCATGCTGGGGAGCGCAGTGTCTGTGCTCCAGCTCCTAATTACAATGCAGAGCATGCAAAATACAGGTCACCCGGCGCTATTATTACACACCTGGATGGTTTCCATTAATTAAGGGGAGTAAAAAAAAAAGGAAAGCTGTAGAGGGAGATGTGCAACATGGGAGCCTGAAGAGATGGATGTAAAAATACTCCACGCTGGGACGAGCCATGGGTGACTCACGGGGACTTGGCAAAGCGCAGTCAGCACTGGGATGCCGAGCAGATGGGCTGCAAAGATGCACTGGTGGCACATCTGCGCTGGCTCCATGGGTGAAGCTGTTATGGGCGTCCCAGCTCAGGGTAATGGGATTTTGGGATGTCTTTGTGTCCTAGGGTGTGCGTCCCATCATTTCTGGGAGTGTATGGAGGAGAAAGGTGTTGCACGATGTATGCTGGCTGAGGTGAGTGGGTGAGAGGAAGAGTGAGATGCTCTCCCTATTGCTGAATCCCAGACAGCACAGAAATACCTTTCAACTGGAAAAGAGGGAGTCTGCAAGCCCACCAGCATCACGTAAGGATGCTACAGGCTTTGCATTGCAACACCAGGACCCTTCCGGACCCTCTGCATGCACCCAGATGTGCACCCTACGAGCAGCATTTGGCTTTAGAGGGCTCCTAGGAGCTTTTACACCCTCCTCTTCCTCACCCTTCCCAAGCAACACAGCCCAGCTTTGGCTCCCACTTTGGGCTGACTCTTCAAAGATCCACAGAAGATGGGGATGTTATTTTCTTATCCCCTAAACCTCTGACCCAAAGACTTGGTTTAGTCGGGCACGTTGAATCGCTCCCTCCAGCCAAGCAGCAGTGCTGCCAGCCGACTGTCCCCTGCCTGCTTAGATAACAGCACTCTGCTACATAATGAAAAGGCAAGGAAAAGAGCAATTACCCTTTTTAGAAGCCAGCCAAGCACAGCCCCAACCCTCGCACCACTAGGCTGGTCCTAGTGCCTAGATGCAAGCAGGAACCAGCTGTGTCGATTTTTGTGCACATAACCCAGCAGGCCCCCTTCTCTCCCAGGGCAAAAACCTTTCCTGCACTGGAAAAAGGCTTTGAGAGCCTGTTTTGATGCTGGGAAGGGGAACAGCAGCCATCAGGCCACTGATGGCAGTGTTTTAGCTCATATCCCCTTCTCAGTTTTCAGTGGAATAAGGAGGACAATGCTCCATTGTGTTTTGGAAAGAAGAAAATGAGCTCATGGCTGTTTGTGGAAGAAAAGGGTTCCGTTGGAAAAGCCTGCGCGCCAAGGGAAATCAGCCACCAACAGAGGTGGGACACAGGAACTGGCCACACCGCACCTAAATCTCTTTTCCATGAGGTTTCTGATGGGGAACAGCAAGAGCTCAGCCCTGCCCAGGGCTGGCAGAGACGCGATGAGCTCAGCACGGTTATTTGGGGTCGTGGGGACACAGCCGGGCTGAGAACCATTTCTGCTTTCAGGCACATGATGCCCTTCTCAGCCAGAGCAGCCAGGGTGACTCAGGAGGCAGCAACTGCCCTGCTCCAAGGCCACCTCCTTCCAGGGCACAAGGCCACCACCGTGTCCCCTCCACCTACAGGGAACGCCTTTGTGGGGCAAGCTGTCCCACTGTGGAGGGGATATTGGCACAGGTTGGATGCACCATAACTATTTTTGTCCCCCATGGGACTAAGGAGAAATCCAGACACCCCCAAAACAGCTTCTCCAGGAGCATAGGACAACTTAGATGAGCCAGGGTGCTGTCACCGTACCAGGGGATGCTCCACTGAAACCACAGGAGAGGCATCCCTGAGGAGTAAAAGCCTCTTAATGACCACAAAAAGCAACCATGGGCTTTTTAATTTCATTTTGTTTTTTAAATATCTCTTCATTTTCTGGGATTGGCTTAATTGTGGTCACTAAGGTTGCAAGGGGAGCACTGAGCCTCCAAGGCATGGGCTGGGCTGTGGGCACAGATCTCAGCCCCTTCACTTTCAGAGGGAAGATAATAAAATCATACAACAGTTTGAGTTGGAAGGGACCTTAAAGATCATCCAGTTCCAACCCCTCTGCCATGGGCAGGGACATCCCACTGGCTCAGGCTGCCCAAGGCCCATCCAACCTGGCCTTGAACACCTCCAGGGATGGGGCAGCCACAACTTCCCTTGGCAACCTGGGCCAGTGTCTCACCACTCTCATGGTGAAGAAATTCTTCCTCCAACCTTACAAAACCATCCCCCTTCTCCCAAGCACCCCCTCTGCTGCTGGCTCCTCTTCCTCTTGGCTCTTGCCTCAGTTTCCCCATTCTGTATCCAAGGAGTAGCAGTGGCAGCCAGTCCTCCACAAGTCACAGAAGACACATTTGGTGGGACCCAACACTTTCCTAAGCCACGAGCTCCAAGAGCAATGCAACTCTCATCTTTAAGGGGGACTTTTTCTGCCGTTTCTGAACACACCGGGTCAGCAGCTCGGAGCGGGGGTGCTGGGGAAGGCGAGGGCAAGAAGCTGTGCCAGCGCAGCCACACGGTTCCTACATTTTGATGGCTCTTTGAGTGCTTTGTGCAAACCCCACCAATATCGGCACTTGGGAAACCACTTCCCAAAGCTGCTCCTGATGCACCAGCCTGTAATGCTCTGGAAATGCCCCCCCAGCCTCCTACCTCCTCAGACAGGAGCCCCCCCAAGGTATCACCTCCAGCCACCGGAGGGTGAACAAACCCTAAGCTCTGACTCCCCACCTGGAGTCCTCGTGGCCAGTTCTGAAATCCTCAACACAAGAAGGATGTGGAACTGTTGGAGCACGTCCAGAGGAGGCCACGGAGATGATCCGAGGGCTGAAGCACCTCTGTGATAAGGACAGGCTCAGAGAGCTGGGTTTGTTCAGCCTGGAGAAGGCTGCAAAGAGACTTTAGAGCAGCTTCCAGTATGGAAAGGACTCCAGGAAAGCTGGGGAGGGGGTTTTTAGAAGAGCCTGGAGTGATAGGACGAGGAGAGATGGCTTTAAATAGGAAGGGGGAATATTTAGATGAGACACTAGGAAGAAACTCTCCACAGAGAGGAGAATTTAAGCAGCATGGAAAGGAGAAAAGCTATCGCTGTCCTGAGACCCTGATAACCATCACCTACCTGCTCCGAAAACCGTTACAGTTCAGTTATGGGAGCCCTGGTGCCCCTCCCAATACATTCATGCACTGAGCCACAGCTAATAAACCTAATAATCATTAATCAGGAATCTATTAGAGCCTCTTTCATGCAGCTGGAGATTAATACTGACTGCCCTTCCCAACCAGCAGGTCCCCCAAAAACGAAGGCGGCTTTTTCCCAGGCAGCCCGTTTCCTTAGGGTGATTAATTAGGAATAATTAATCAAGGGTAGTGCTACTGGCCCCAGCAGTAGGCTCGGGTATTTGCAATCTTGCACGTATTCCACGGGAAGGAGTTTCTGCCCACCTTCCCCGGAGTTGTCATGGAAATTGTAATGGATGGTGATGAAGATGCTGTGCTTGCCAAATGCAAACGTGCTGCAGTTTTCAGAGGGACTCCAGCCTCAAGGAGATTAACTGGAGTAAATCCTGCGCTGGGCTAAAAGGGAATTGTTGGAGGGAAACCCAGCTCCTTAATGGGGATGGAGAAACAAATGAGATGCCCCAAGTCCGTCCAGAACAGCTTCATGCTTTGCAAATGCAGCTTTAAAGGGTTTTTTTTTTTATTCTGCCCTGGCATTAGGAGGAATTATAAAACCCCAAAATATTGGAAGCAGAGAGCCAGGGTGGGATCCGCCAGCAACTGCTGCCAGAAATGCCCCATGGAGGCAGGGATGGAGGCAGGGAGCTCAGCACCCATCCCAGAGGGGAGAGGTTTCACCTCACTTCTCCTGCCCCGTTGGACCAGGATGCAATCTCAAAGCTTCGCCCCAAACTGCAGACCCACAAGCACCCGCTGTTCCCGCCAAGGTGGGAACAGGACTGGGGCCACCAGTAGGGCCTCGGCAGTACCAGGATGAACCCCACGGAGGGGATGGCGAGTGAGGTGTTGCTCAGAGCCGCCTGAGCCCGCAGTCATGCAAACACCCATAAATAGACCCAATTTACATATATAGGACGGAGCCCGCCACGCCAGCACGGCCACGACCTACTTTCCCGCAGTCCCGGCGGGACGTGGGTGTGTTTGGGGGCTGCGATGGGCTCAGATCGGCTCCACCAGAGCATCCCATCCCCTTATGAAAAACAGAAATAGGTTGGGAGTCCCGCTTTTGACACAGTCTCGGGTTTTCACACCCAAACTGGCAGCTTTTGGGGGATGCAACGGCTGCTCACGCCTCCAAAGCATCGATACCTACAGGAAGGGACCAGGAGGCTCAGAGCATCCATTGGGCTTAATCACACACTTGCTGCAACTTTCTCTGAAGCTCTGAGCAAGCTCTGGACCCGGTTCCCACACATGTCATGAGCTGTGGGGGCTCAGCTCTTGCACGTCTCCATCTTCCAGTCCTCGCTGCCAGAGTCCGCAAGCAGAAGGCTCTTGCAAGATTGAGCATGTGGTATAAAGACCCCCACGCATCCTCCACATGCTATTTTTGATTTTATAAGCCTTTTTGCAACACTGAGCATAAAGCAATAAGCTTTTACCAGAGCCTTTGGGATGCTCCTTCCCTTAAGGACTGCAGAAACCGATTGGTTTCTGTACAAACATGGCTTTTTCCATTAAGAAGGAAAAAAAAAGCCCAACGATAATCCACTTCTGCTGAGCATCCTCTCGCTTGCAGGTGTTTCAGCAGCGTTCACCTGTGGTTTGAATTGGGGATGGCACCGGGAATCCCCGAGGGGAGAAATGCTGATATTTATTTCACACCCTCTTGTTTCCCTCAGCAAATACCAGGCAGGAAGAACGTTTCTGCTCCATCTTACTACAATAGGAAGGATTCAAAGCAGCTCTAGTGTACTGGTGACAATACCCTTCCTGACACACTTTGTGTTAATTGTTCTGAGCTATTCAGCACTTCCAGTCTCCGCTGCTTAAGAAAAACTTATTGGAGAAGGAAAATAAAATCCACCTCAACCAGCTCTCATACTTCCCCAGAAGGAGGTGAAGAACAATCAACCAATGTAAGAGGAGGGTGTTTCACTGCACCTGAGGCCTCTTCTTTGCATCCAGAGTAGTTTGCTTTAGTGCCTAGTGGCTGAAAATATAAGAGGAAGAGACAAAAGGAGGGAGAAATGTTCTGCCCAGCTCTCCTCTGGCATCAGGGCTTGAGAGCATTGAGAAGGAAGAAAGAAAAGAAACACCTTTCCCTGAGAGTGGGTGGTCAGCATGCTGCTGCACAAAGCAGCATCACCATGGGGGGACAGGTACCTGCGTCTACATGGCAGGACTGTCAGATGTACCAGCATCCCAGCACGGGGACGGGTATCAGCATCCCCGCATGGGGAAGGTCAAACATACCAGCATCCCCACACGAGAACGAGTACCTGTATCACCGCCCAGCGATGGGTACTGGCATTCTTGCAGAGGGTCAGTCAAATGCACCAGCACTCCTGCACAGCGACGAGTACCAGCATCCTCTGGCAAATACCTCCCACCTGCACACAGGACCCAGGCTCACCATTCCCAAGCCTTGCTGTTCTTCTCACCCACAACCCAGAAGCCATCAGACTAGGAGGAAAATTAAAGCAAGGAGAACCCTATCCCACAGGAACACACTCCCAGGGCACTGGGAGGCTCATGGCTCCCCAGAAACCCCTGGAAGGAGAAGTCACTGGACTTGTTTGACCCCATGCTCAACATCCTTCCCTGGGGGTATGTTTCTGGTCTCCCTACAGAGCAAGGAAGAACTTCTCTGTGCAGTGATCATCTCCCACCACACACCATGTGTTCCGTAGAGCCTCAGCTCCGCGAGACGAGGGATTCACCTTGCGCTTGGAAGAGTACTTCCAGCTCTGAACTCAGCAGGCGGAGCTTGAAAATGGAACACCGAGAAGCTCTCACAGCCCAGTCGGGGAACGGAATGGACCCACAGTTTAGATTTCACAAAATTGTGATGAGGGTTTCGCTACCGGCGTGATCCCATCAGGAAAGCACGTTGTTACAAAGCTGAACATAGAGAAGCACAGACACTTCTAAGTCTGAAACTGAGACCAACCAACCCTTCCTTTCCAATTCAGAACAGGCCAGCACATCTTCCCAACAGGTTCTTTTGGTTTCTCCCCCAGCAAACGCTTTCCTATCCTACAGCAGGACTGTCATATCCTGAAAAATGTGGCTTTCTAGGTCCCTCCCCACCAGCCACAGGCAGGACCCGCTGACACCCGGGGCAGCACCCGCCCAACGCCCTGGCCGCTTCACCCAGACCTGCCCTTCCTGCTCGGATTTCCCCTCCTGGGATTTTCTTTCCTCTTTCTCATACAGGCAAGGTTCAATCCGCGGCACTTGGTCCCGAAGCGCAAACGCTCAGAGCTCTTTGCCAAGACAAGCCCTGCTCCCCAAAACCTTTGGTAATGAAAAATGATGCAAACCCGGGCACTGCAGCAGCGATACCCCAACCCGTGCCCAGTCTCAGACCACAGCAGACACTGAACCTCCACCTTCTCACCCCAGAGAAGCAGCCGTACTTCTCAGTTGGGTTGAAACCTTTGCAGAAGGAAAGAAACAATCATAAAAACCCACTAAACCACTGATTTTTAGGCAGGGATGGGCAAGGTTTGAGCAAACAAGTAACTCTTCTAAATAACAGGTGATTGGATGAGAAGAAATGGTCTCAAGTTGCACCAGGGAAGGTTTAGACTGGAGATTAGGAAAAATGTCCTCAGTGAAGGAGTGGTGAAGCCCTGGCAGAGGCTGCCCAGGGCAGTGGGGAAGTCTCCATCCCTGGAGGGGGTCAAAATACGTGTGGACACAACACTGTGGGATATGGCTAAGCAGGCTGAGGGGGTTGGGCTGGTTGATCTTAGAGGGCTTTTCCAACCATAACAATTTTATGATTCTACAAAACAAGCCCAATCCTCGAGCCCCGCTGCCCACTGGAGAAATGGGGATTTTTCTTTTTCCTGGAAGATACTGGGTCAAATAAAGCAACATCGAAATTCCCCTTACCCATGGGATTCAGCCTGTTCCCTTTGGAGCATCTGTTTTCCTTCATCTCCTGCCCTGTCCTTGGTCCCACTGCAGCCCGGGGAGGGGAAGGACCTGTTCTCACACGATAAAACCCACTGAAGCTGGAAACAGCACTGGGGAAGTTCAAGCTTGGGACTTCCCTAATTAACAGTGTCCAGAGACACACAGGAGACACCAACCTCGCTCCAGCAGCACTGCAAACACCAAAAAGAAGAAGGAACTCAATTAACTTCTTGGTCCCCGTTCATTTTAAGTCAAGAGTGGGTTTTTAATGTGCTTGGGAGAGCCAAAAAAATGGGGTTTCAGATGGGTTTGGTGCTCCTGGCGATGGGAGGAGGGGTTGGATCTTGCCCCATCCCCCAGAACCACCACCATGGGAGATGAGAGGAGGAGAAGGGAGCCTGTAACCCTGGCTGAGGACGGGAAGCACTCAGAAAAGAGCTGGAATAACACACAAACCGTGTTGTTGGTTTGGGTGTTTTTTTTTACCTCTAATTGCTCTTGCTATTTTAACTGAGACAGACATTTCCTTGACGATTTTCAAGGGCTATAAATGTTTTATGTCCCTTTTCTCTACTCTCAGACAAGCAACTTTGGCTGATGCTCAGTGTAAGCAAGACCTGGAGCGGAGCAGCTGGGCGCTGCCAGGGACAGGGCACAAAGGGACGGGGACACTGGCCACAGGGAGAGGATTCAGCCCCACATCCACATGGAAAGCCATCATCCCACTGCATTGTGTCCTCTCCTTCCTTCCATTCCTAGAAGGAAGCAGGAGATCCCACCACCCGGCCTCCATTCAAGATGTCTTTCTGCTGCAGAAAACCTATATATAGTGCCTAAACCCTTTGGGGACTCCAAGATATTTATAACTGGATGCAAACTCCTACTGTGCTCACCGGGAGCAGTTGGAATTGCACCGGCAGAGGCAGGATCCAGCCCATGCCTGCAGCAGGGAAGTTGGTGCTGGGTTGAGCATCCTCCCTGGCAACCAAGATCAACCCAGAAACCATCAGCACTGCCCTGGGAGAGAAGGGGTGGGACACTCGCCTGCTGGGGGTCAGGAGGTTTGGGATAGATTTGGTGGGTTTGCGCCAAATCTGGATGAGCAGTAGAGCTGAGAGGCTGAGAAACCACCCAGCTGCTGGTCTACACCTCCTAGTCAAAAAAGCAGGCGCCCAACTCATTGCATCAAGACAATTTCCTAGGCGATGGGAGATTCACCCTACCTCTCATCTGCTGCAAAAAAAGTGGAATAGAAGGGGGAAAATGGTCCCTTCTCCCAAAACCTTGGCATCCAGCCCTGCTCCTCTTACATGCTCAGCTTGGGGAGGGCTCACGCAGCCTAATTGCTACCAGCTTGTCCTCCTCATGTCCTGACTTTAATATAGTCCATCAGGCAAAGCCCTTCTGTTGAAGGGAGGAAAATACAGGGGGGAGAGGGATGGGGTGGAGGAGGATGGGCTGCCTGCAGGCAGCAGCCATTTCCTGAGCCAGGGGATGCAAAAATCCTGGCGGGAGCCAAGCAGGGACAGGGGCAAGTCAGGAGCGTGGGGGCTTTGCACCCCAACCCTGCCTGACGGAAAGCAGCTGCTCTGCGTCTCTTTGCCCAAGTGATAGGACCAGAGGGAATGGTCCTATCACTCAAGTTGCACCAGGGTGGGTTCAGATTGGGTATCAGGAAAAATCTCTTCACTGAAAGGGTTCTCAGGCACCGGCAGAGGCTGTGCAGAGAGGTGATGGAGTCCCCATCCCTGGAGGGGTTCAAAAGATGGGTAGACAAGGTGCTCAGGGATATGGTTTAGCAGGGGACAGGTACAGTTGGGCTTGATGATCTCCAAGGTCTTTTCTAACCTAGCGATTCTGATTCTGTGGTTCTTCTCTGTCCCAGCATCCCCAGCATCGCTAGCAGCATGAAGCTGGCCAGCACGGAATCAGTAATGCTTTTTATCCAGGAGCTATGGCACCAGCATGCACAGCACCTGGAATTACCCACATTCTTTGCTTCTGCTGGAGCTGTGAGAGCAAATTTGGAGCTGGGTCACAAGGGAAAAAAATCCACTTTCGGGTTCCTGGGACCTTCTCCTGTACCGACAGGTGCTTTACAGCTGGGATGGCCCCAGTCAGATCCTCAGCCTCACAGCAGGTTGGTGGGACGAAGCAGCAAAAAAGTTCCTTGGAAAAACATTGGAAATAAACTCTTTCCACCAAATATTGTATTAGTGTCCACACAGAGGAGCCCACAGGGCTGATTCTCCCCAGTCCCTTTGCTGCTGCTTTTAACTCAGCACAAATCCAGAGCGCCCATCAGCTGGACAGAAGCATCCCAAGGAGACAGCCCCAGGCATTTAGAGCCAAAAAGTCACAGTTTAGACCCCAAAAAACCTCATTCTTCTGGAAGGAGGTAGGCAGGAGACAAAGTTGTTGCTTACTTCAGCCCTAGCTGCCCCCTGCCTGCTGCCTTCCCTTTCCAGCCAGTGTAATTCCAGTTTCCTCTTGGGTCGGGGTGCGTTTGAAGCTGCATTGCTGCATCCAGAGCCTGGCCAGGCTTTCCCCAACACACACACTTCTTCAAAAATACTCAAAGGACGCGCCCCTAGTGGGATATTTCTGGGCCTCGTTTGGGATGCTACAGACAGAAACAAAGGCTGGTTGTCTGCGAAACAAGCCCAAATGCTGGAAACAGCATCGTTTGCATGCATGTCCCTGGCTGGGTGACCACGTGGGTAGCAGGGACATTCCGTGAACAGCTGAGGGATCCAGAAGATTTCAGGCCAGCAGAGGGGAGTTTCTTGCTCCAAGGATGCAGACCCCATTGGCACATCCTCCTGCTGACTCTTTGCAGCCCTTTTTTAGTACCAGAGTAAGGAGGCACTTGAGCTTGAGCTCAGTCCAAAGGCAAGGAGGCACAGCCGCTCCAGATGTTGTGGGTGCCACCACCATAGCAATCATAGAATAGTTTGGGTTGGAAGGGACCTTAAGGATCATCTAGTTCCAACCCCCTGCCATAGGCAGGGACATCCCACCAGATCAGGCTGCCCAAGAGATGTGTACATCCCCACAAGGATGATCCTCCAGGGACGGGGACCAGGGTAACGGGTAACCCAGCTGTGCCCACCCAATCCCCGCACTACGTTTAATGGGTTCCCTCTATCGTCTACCACACAGCAAAACCTTCCCTCCCACTCTTCTCCTCCTCCAGTCTTTGGCTGGGTGTTTGAAGGGCTTGCAGCATGGGAAATAAAGGGATTCAGCATGGTCCACAGCCAGGACCTGTTCCCATGCAGGACCAGGGCTGCAATCTTGCCCCTGGCATGGAGCACACCCATCCACCCCTGCATGAACATCCCTGGAGATCACCCATAGTGGCTTTAAGGACATCTGCGTAGGGACATTAGGGATGGCATGACCGATGCTGCAAGGTTCTGTGCACAGCTTTAAACGCTGCAGCCTGGAGATGGGATGGGCACCTTGGGTTGGCAGAACAGGCATTAATGAATCCCAGCTCACGGCAAGAGGGAGAACCAGCTGCGCTGTCCCAGTTCCAGCACTGAAGGATGCGGCTCATAACTAACACCCCAGAACTCTATGGGGTCCTGCCCAGCAGCACAAGCCCCCCCAGCCCTGACACCCCCACACAGCAGGAGATGCTCCAGTGCCTCAGGGGACACCCTGAGGAGCCCCACCAGCTTCCCAAATCTCCCTACAGCCCTCTCTTACAGCTTAATTGCAGCTTGCCAGGCAGCTAATGAGCAAGATGCACCCAAAACTATTATTTACTGATAAACAGGGAGAAACAACTCTTTGCCATGCCAGGAGACAACTAAAACAATGAATTACAGAGTCTGGCTGCTGCCAGGCGCCACATCGCAGGCAGCTTTGCTCACCTGAGCATCCCAGCTGGCATCCTCCGGCACTTGTGGGTCACAGGGAGCCTGGTGGGATGGCAATGCCCCACAGCCACTGAGCCCAGAACAGGACCCCATTTTATTCCAGGTCGCTGCACTTGAGGACCTGGGCATCAAAACAGGGACTGAAGGCATTGTTTAGTCGTAGAATCATAGATTAGTTGAGTTGGAAGGGACCTTAAAGCCCATTCAGTTCCACCTCGTGCCATGGGCAGGGACACCTCCCACTATACCAGGCTTCTCAAAGCTTCATCCAACCTGGCCTTGAACACCTCCAAATAAATGCTGGCACACGTCCTAATTAACACCAGCATAATTAACACCAGGATTCCCCTCAGGTTTGCACGGGAGGTTTGTAATCATCCTCTGACAGAGGCCAATGGCAGCACCGCACAGGGCACGAGCCATGCACACTGGCGGGGCACTGAGTGGCAAGCACTGGTAGCTAATTAGGGCTTAATTAGCACTCACTAGTGCACAGGAGCACGAGGTGTGGGTGCTCCAGGTCACAGCCCCCTGGCACCCAAGCTCGAGGTGAGCCAAGCTCATCAAGCCTCAGGTGGAAGGGAGCACCCTGCAAAGTGGATTTATTATATTCTGCATTATTTAGCATAGAGGGGGAGGTGAGGAGAGGGAGCGGCGACACCGGCCAAGCACCAACGCACCCCGAAGTCACCGGGATGCGGTGGCTGTCTCACACGGCACCTCCAAAAAAGGGAACCTCACGCTCAGACCAGTCTGCCGGGCGCGGGTTAAAGCATTGCCAGAGCTGCATAAAATCATGCCATTTCATCAACAAATACCTGGCAGCTCTGGGTTTTTCCACTGGGCCAGAGCCAGGGCTTCAGAGCGGTTTAAGTGCTGGTCCCTGCCTCCTCCCCACGCTCCCCATAAGTGCCATCTCCAGTGAATCTCAGCTCCAGCTTTTAAATACCCTCACCCCAGTGGCAGGAGATGGCCACACCATCCTCACCTCATGCTGAGCGAGCGCAGGTACAGCCCATGGGCCAGGGAGAAGAAAAATTAAAGGCTGGATGATGCTACTCGCCAAAAAAAAAAACCAAAATGGGAATCAAATGCATTATTCCAGCTTTATCTGAGTAATCTTTATGGGCTGCAGCAGAGAAGCTTCCCAGCAGCATCTCAGGACACAACAGACATCCCTAGGACAGGCAGCACCCAGAAAATTTGTAGGACCCTGGCGGACCTAAATTAGCCTTAAATGAGCTGGAAATGGTGGATTGACACCTCATTTTGCGTGGTAAAGCTCCTTGCATGCTCCGTGCCAATATCACTTGCTGCCTCTGCAGGGAAAACTGCTTTGGGGCAGGAGAGGAACACTGAGCCTTTCTGTTCAGTTCTAGCTTTCCTTGCAAAAAAAATAAAGAAATAAGTAAGATTTTTTTTTTAAAATGCTCATTTTGGACCAAAACTCCCACTCTCTTTCCCGCAAAACACACCATTCCGCTCTATTCTCGACACTTGGCAACGCGAGCATCACTTATAGCCTAAGCCAAACTCACGCTCAGGACTGCACGCTCTCCTCTGCAGTTATTCAGCCCAACCAACGCGGCTCATGAAATAGCTTCATTCCCCTCCTCCAGTAAACAGCATTTTTTGGCAAATCAAGCTGTTTTGCCAACAAGTTGTGCTCCGTGCCGCCTGAGAGACACTGCTGCTCCCTGGTCCCAGCCTCCTCCACCCTGATGGGGCCCAATTTGGTCTCCCATTGGGGCAGCAGCAGTGGGGACACATCCACGCTCCCCAGAGTGAGGTTTTCTGCCCCTCTTTTGCTCAAATAATCCTTGTTTTGCCATCAGCTGGGAGAGAAGCAGCAGCCCTGAGGTTGCTGCTGTTATTTTTATCTTGAAATAAATAGTTTGAGCCGCGGCCAAGCTGTTCCGAGAGAGGGAGATGCTTTGCATCGTGGCCACAGAGATGTAAACACACACGGCCTCTGTCTTGGCAGGAGCACATCGCATGGCCAGGGCAGAGTAAACATCCCAATCCAGACCAGAGAGAGGTGAAATCTCCTATTCTGGGATGTCAAGGTGGAAAAGGAGAATGCATAGTCCGGAGAGCATCACTCCCATGGTGGGGACCACAGCGGTACCCCATTGCTGTTCACTCCCAAATCGGGTTAAACACTGAATTAACCAGGATCAGAATTAACCCCTTGAGTCAATTTTAACAAAAAGCCTTGAAAGAATAAGCTCTAAAAGGGCAAAACCAAGATCCTTTTGCCACTCACATGGCCCTAGGTGCAATCCTATTCCTTCCCAACCACAGCAGGACCCCAAAGGTACATTTTGAGGGGGCAGTCAGTGCAAGGAGGCACAGTTTGGCTCCTCCGGGATCTGCCATCTGTCTGTATCCAGCCTCATCCTACCCCGTGCCTTGATTCCCAGCAGCTCCCATCCTGCCCCACAAGGCTGGGCACAAAGAAGGGCCCTTTGCCCCACACTGTGCACATGAAGGTCGCAAAAACGCTCAACAGCTTTGCACGAGAAGCTTGGCATAAATGTCAGATTAATTAACTGAGAAAGATGTAAGCACTGCCACAAAAAGCCCTCTGTTTCGCCCCACTGCCCTTCCTCCCACCTCCGCTCTCCCCAGCGCCAGACGCTGGCTGGAGACAGCAAAAGCCGCGGCCAGGGGAGGCGAAGCACTGCTGGACACTCCCAATGGCAAATTATTTCTCTCTACTATAAAGTACCGCATCAAGGGAACAGGAAAAAGCACAAAGCAAGGACGGAAACAGTGAGAAAACCTCTCCAGCAGCCACCGTTCCTCCCTCTATATATGAGTTGTGGCACCATCCCTAGGGACACGGGTGGGTGGGAGGGACGAGCATCTTCTGCCAGGGCCAGGCTGACACCACCGGGGTGAAAAACAGAGGCACATCGTCCTTTCTGCCCACAAGATGCTCAATAGCATCACTCTTTGTCAGAATAAATGCTTTTCCAGCAGCTTCCGGGGGTCCAGAGCCAAAGGAGCCTCATGCAGGCATTAACTGGAGTGAGGAGGATACTGAGGGATGCCGAGGGATGCCAAGGACCACAGGTCCAAGGAAGGTACCTGTCCCCTGCTCCCACATGATGCCAAGACATGTGCTGAAGGGCATTCCTGCCAAATATTTGCTTCCCATCTCCTGGGCACCGAGGCTGGGTGTGCAGAGATGCTGAGCACCTGGCTCGTACATCAGGGAGCAGAATAAAAGCAAAGAAACACATCCAGAGCCATGCATGGTGCAAGGATGCGATCGGACCTGGCCTCCCCGCCCTGCCCTGAGCATAGGGAAAGCGCAGTGGGAAGAAAATGTGGGTACAGAATTAATGCCTCAACATAAAACTATTCTAAAGTCTTTAAAGGTTCAGGAAGGGACAGACTCCCATCTCCTAGGGCACAGCCCCTGGTTCAGTGCCTTCCCAGAAGTTTGGTACCCGGCTCACGTTGCACGAGGGACGGTCATTCCCTTGGCCTGGCTGCCGTCTCCCAGGGCTGCCGTGAGTGTCTCCTGGCTGCTCTTCCAAAGGGAAAAGGAGCCTGAAGAACACTTGGGGGCTTAACTCCCACTTCGCCCACACCATGTGCAGGCAGGGACAGGAGGTGCCAGCAGCTGGAGGACGCTGCACTCCTCAAGAAGCTCTGGGAATCTATTATTATTATCATTATTGCTCACTTTCTCTCCATAACCTTTCTTCACCTCTTGTTCATCAGAGGAAGGAGCCGGGTGCTGAGCATGGCTGGATGGGGACAGCTGGAATGTCCCTACTGGTTACCCAAGCTCACACCAGAGAGCTCAAATCCACCCACCCTGTAGCCAGGCTGAGTTCTAGCAAACTCATCACAATTTCACAGCAGCCCCCAGAGCACCCACAAACCTTGGAGGGGAAAAATACTCTCTGGATCCAAGACCAGGCAGCTCCACTGGAGCTGCTGACCCCAGACCACTGGCAAATACTGTGGGAACAAGGGTGCCCTGCAATCCCCAAGACCCCACACTGGTACTGGTGGGACCCAGAGCTGTGGAGGTGCTGGGAACCCCCAAATCCACTGCAAAGGGGTGTTCATCCTCCACTCCAAAGCTCTGCAGGGGCTTCTCTGGGTTCCCACATTCCCCATCATCCCTCTGGATTGTGCCAAGGCTGGATTTTAAGGGATTGCAAGGAGCAAACAATGCCATCGCAGACTGAGCCTCGCTGGGAGAGCCCTGTGGAAACACACACCAGAACTAAATCAAAATCACTGCCCCAACACTCTGCAAAGCGGAGCAGGATGAGGCTGGTCGCAAAGCAGCCAGTGCCCGAGCCGTCCCAGGCAAAGCTCCAGCAGGGACACGTGAACAGCCGGGACCTGTGGAAAGGTTACAGCTAATCAATGCTCTCAGTAATTAAGGTGATGAGTTGATCCCTAAGCTCGCAGCTCTGCCAGCCAGGGCGGAGGCAAAGCATCCTTCCCCAGAGAGGGACTCTGGGTGCCCGGACTGGGACGGTCCCACAGCTGGCAGCTCCTGCTGCCCTGGCACCTCGCCACAGCCCAGCGTGCCGGCCACCCTCGCTGAATAAAGCTCATCAGCCCACTCTCCGCCTGCATCGAATTAACGTGCGCAGGGCTGCCCGGCGCTGCCCTCTGCCCCGGCCCAAAACCATCCCCGGATGCCGCTCAGCTGCCAGCATCCCAATTCCCCACCAAAGCCCTGCAGGAGGAGGAATAGGAGGAGGAAGGAGCAACCTTCTCGGCCCGTGGGTGGTCTGTGGGTGGGGAGCAGCCAGCTCTCTCTGCCACACAGAAAACAGCCCGCTCTTGGATTCTCAGGTGTCTATTAAGTGGTTGAGCTCACCCCCACTATGGGCACAGCTGCTGTGGGGCTCCTCGCCACTGCGCTGCCTGCATGTCTCAAACAGATCCAGACCTCATCCTCTCTCAAACTGTTCCACAGCCCACTCCAACTCGACGAGGCAGGGGATGGGGTCAGCAGGGTGAGCTCGTGAACTTCATAGCCCTGGGGAATCCTGGCCAAAACCAAACCTGCGTGACTGTGTTGCTGTCAGGAAAACCCAGCCAGGATCAGGTCTTGGCAGGGGACCTCACCCCACAGAGCTCCCATGGAGGCACACGAAGGGTTAAGGCAACCGATCCCAGCGGGACTGATCCCGGCTTCCCCAAACCCAGGGCCAGGAGGGATGACAGCACCACGAGATCAAAGGGAAGCACCAAGTCCCAGGAGACTCATTACGTTCCCAAACACTCACTGTCCCAAGGCCGGTGGCCCCCTGTCCCTCCGTGCTCTCCAAGGCTGGGAACAGGAGACGGGGCACTGGGCCCATCCCAGGGAGCTCGTGGGCTCGAGGCCAACGGGAACCAGAGCTTTTTGTTCATTCTCCACAATGCAAACATTAATAAATTAATTCTCTGGGTGCTGCTCCAGAAAAGGGATGAAGAAGTGGCACATCATCACCCCAGCTGCCCGCACAACTGCGCCAGGGGGATGGGGTCCCCAAATCCATCCCCCGTCCCTTTGCCCTAGCAGCCAGCTGGGATGCTCCAGAGCTGTTCCACAATCACTGCTTCCCATCCTGGTGCATCCTTTGCATCGACTTGCATCGCCGTCCACCAGCAACTGAAATGCCCCAAATGGGGAAGGGGAAAAGCTTATTTGGGGAAGGGAGCGAGTGCCCAAGCAGCTGACTGCACACTCATCGCAGCTGATGGAGACGCTGGTATGGTCGCACACACCTCTCACTGCCGGGGGCGCCCTGCGATGGAGGGGGAGCTGCCAGGGGAGCTCCGACTTCCCCAGATCAATGGCAAAGCGCAATATTCAGCTTAATAAACCGCCTTTTGATGCCCTGTGTAAGCAGCAGCGCTGGGAGCCACAATATTTATCACTGCTTGGAAAGAATAAATCACACAGCCGATGGTCTTCTCAATAAAGGCTCAGCAGCGTCCTCAGAAACACCAAAGTTGCAGCTGGCTCTTCGGGAAGGGGAGTGACTGCTGCCAGGAAAGCCAAGTGAACCCTCTGTGTGCACCCACTGCCCCGCAGAAATAGGGGTGCCAGCCTGCGGCACCCACAAACCGGAGCCCCAGGAGGATGGGGAAGAGCTCTGGGCTAGGAAAATGCAGCAGAGTGTGCCATCAGCCAGGGCTTGGGATGCTTCCCTCTTAAAAGAGGAGGAGGAGGCAGCCTTCCTCCCATTCCTCCTGGAGTGGCTGCTTCGCCCAAGACCCTGGTGTGCAACCGGTTGCGTGGCAGGAGCATCTCCTGGCTGCAGGAGGATCCTTGCTGGAGAGCATCACGTAACAGCCAGCGCCCCAGAAAGCCATCCTGGGTCCCCCAAACGCTCTCCACACGGCTCGTGTGGCACGAGGCTGTGCAGGGCAGCCCAAGTGGCTCCGGTGGAGGCTCCCCAGCTTCGGCAGTGGGGAGAAGTGGCTTTGGGAACCACAGACTCCTTCCACCCAACAACATCCGAACCCCCTCCCGAGAGCGGGGCTGGGAAACCTGGGACGAGCGTGAGCAGCAGTCAGGGCTCACCTGCCCCTTCCCCTGCTCAGGGCTTGGGGGGGCAAGGGAGATTCCTGGGAGTGGGCAGGGATGGGGCAAATCCCCCTCCTCAAGTTTCTTCTGCCACTGGAAAGCAGGAGCGAGATTTTCCACCCTCTTCTCCCAGCGGGGTTGTTTTGAAGGCGTTTCCCTACGACCTTCAAACGGCATCTGTCTGCAGCCCCCTCCCCACAGCCAGGGCCGGGCCCGGCACCCCCGGGGGGCTTCGGATGGGGAGGGGGGGGGCAGGAGGACACGGAGCGGGGTGCTGGGGAGCGGAACCCCTCGGGACCCCCGCCCCAAAGCGGGGTGCTGCAGTCCCAGGGCCTCCAGCAAGGGGTGCAGGCTCCGGGTCACCCCCCGGCTGCGGCTGCCAGCCCCCCCTTTCCCTGCCCTGCGACCGATCCACATTCGGGGCTGCTCCCGCATCCCCCCTCCCCATCCCAGTACCGGTACCCGCGCAGTGTGGGTCGCAGCGCGGTGACACTCCCACCCAGTGCCGCTCCACAGCCGATGCCGGTCCCAGTAACACGGGCTGGTGACGCTGGTGCCCCCCGGTACTCTCGCCCCCCCGGTGCTGGTGCCGGTTCCACGCCCTCAGCCCGTGCCGCACCCCCCGAACGATGCCGGGGCCGGTTCGCCCCCTCCTCCCGCTGCCAGACCCCCCGTACCGGTCTCCACACCGTGCCAGCGCCCCGCCCGGGGCACACACGGTGCCGGTACGGGTACCGGTTTCCCATGCCCGGTCCCCGTGCCCATACGATGCCGGTCCCAGTACCCCCCGGTCCCCGCGCGTTGCCGGTCTCCCCCCTCCCCACGGTCCAAGCCCCGATCCCGGTGTCGATGCCCGCACGATCCCGGTCGCAGCCCCCCCAACCCGGTACCGGTGCCTGTCCCAGCCCTCTCGGTTCCAGCCGCCCCCGCACGATGCCGGTCCCGGCGCCCCCCACCCGGTAGGGATGCTCGCACGATGCCGGTCCCAGCCCCCCGGTTCCAGCCGCCCCCGCCCGGTGCCGGTGCCCCACACGATGCCGCTCGCAGCCCCCGGGTCCCAGCTTCCACAGCCCGGTGCCGGTCTCATCCGCCGGTGCCCGCATGATGCCTGTCCCAGCCCTCCCGGTTCCAGCCGCCCCCAGCCCGGTGCCGGTCCCGGTGCGGATGCCCAGAACGATGCCGGTCCCAGCCCCCCAGTTCCCGCTCGGTGCCAGTCCCACCCCCCCGGTACCGGTGCCGGTCCCAGCTCCCCGGCCCCAGCGCCCCCCGCCCGGTACCGATGCTCGCACGATGCCGGTGGAGCCCCCCCGGTCTCAGCCGCCCCCCGCCCGGTGCCGGTGCCGATGCCGATCTCCGCACGATGCCGGTCGCAGCGCCCCCAGCCCGGTGCCGGTGCTCGCCCGGTCCCAGCCCCGCAGCGTCGCTCCCGGTGCCGATGCCCTACAAGACGCCGGTCGCAGCCCCCCGGCTCGCAGCCCCCGGTGCCGGTCCGGCCCCCCCCCCAGCCGCCCCCCGCCCGGTGCCGGCGGCGGCCCCCGGTGCGGCACTCACGGTGGCGGTGCCCGGCAGCAGCAGCGGCAGCAGCAGCAGCGCGGCGAGGCCCCGCAGCCCCGGCTCCCCGCGCATCGTGGTGCCGCGAGCAGCGCTGCGGGCGCGGCGGCGGCGGGGGCGGAGCGGGGGCTGCGCTTTGTGCCGCCCGCGGGGGGCGGGGGGACAGCGGGGGGAGGGGGGAGAGGGGAGAGGGGAGAGGAAAGGGGAGAGAGAAGGGGGAGAGAAGAGAGAGGGGAGAGGGGGGGAGAAGGGAGAGGGGAGGGGAGAGGAGAGGAGAAGAGAGAGGAGAGAGGGGAGAGGAGAAGAGAGAGGGGAGAGGGGAGAGAGGGGAGACGGGAAAGGGGAGAAAAGGGACGGGGGAGAGGCGCCCCTAAACCGCTGGAACAGGGGGAGGGATTGGGGGGACTGGGGAAAAGAGGAGACTGAGAGGGACTGGGAACACTGGGGTAAATGGGGGGCTGGGGTAAATGGGGGGAACTGGTATAGACTGGGGACCCTGGGGCAAAGCGGTGGACTGGGATGGATAGAGGACACTGGGTCAAATGGGGGGACTGGGGTAAATGGGGGGACTGGGATAGACTGGGGACAATGGAGTAAATGGAGAGAACTGGGAGAGACTGGGGACACTGGGGAAAATGGAGTGGACTGGAGTAAATGGGGTGCTGGAAGGGACTGGGAACACTGGGGCAGAAGAGGTGACTGGGACCGACTGAGGACACTGGGGCAAAAAGGGGGACTAGGAGAGACTGGGGACACTGGGGCACACTGGACTGGAGCTGGGGTAAATGGGAGGGGACTGGGATACACTGGGGGCACTGAGACTGAATGGGGGGGATGGGGATAGATTGGGGCAAACGGAGGGATCCAGGGATAAATGGGGGCAACTGGGACAGAATTGAGGGGAGCTGGGGTAGATGGGGAGAAAGTGGGATAGACTGGGGACACTGGGACTGAAAAAGGGGGAACTGGGACTGAAAAAGGGGGAACTGGGACTGAAGGAAGGGACTCTGAGGCAGATATGGGGGAACTGGGAAAGAATCCCCAGTCTCTTGGGGAGAACTGGGGTAAATGGGGGAGAACTGGGAAAGAATGTGGGGCTCTGGGGCAAATGAGGGGAACTGGGGTAAAGAGGAAAGGGGAGATGGGGGGAGCAGGGACAGATTGGGGGGAACTGGGACACAACAGGGGGCACTGGGACATTTGGGAGGGAGCTAGGATGGTGACAGATATGGGAGCACTGGGACAGATGGGAGACACTGGGGCAAATGGAGGGAACTCTGGGGCAGACTGGGGGGAACTGGGACAGGTTGAGGGTCCCCTGAGGTAGATGGGGGTCCTGGGGGCAGGTGGGGGACCCTGAGGTAGATACTGTGGGACCTGGGGCAGACCGGGGGGATCTGGGAGTAGATGGGGGACACTGGGGTGGGCAAAAGAGGGGACTGGGGCAAACTGAGGGGGACCAGGGGTTAGACTGGAGGAATCTAGGGGCAAGTGTTGGGGGCTGAGGGGCAAATGGGGGGATCCAGGAGTAGATGGGAGGGTCCTGGGGCAGATGGGGAGGAACCTGGGGCAGATGGGAGGGTCCTGGGGCAGGTGGGGGGCCTCAAAGGTAGCTGAGGCAATGGGGGGACCCTGAGGTGGAGGGGCAGCAGTAGGTGGGGGCATCTTGGGGCAGATGGAGTCACCTCAGGAAAGACGGGGGAGAGGAACCAGGGCTCTGGGACACCCGCGCTGCCCCAATCCCTGGGGGAGGACCTCCAGTCACCCCGTCTGGGACCAGGGCCACCCCAGAGCTACGAGCCAGGACTCGCTCCCAGCCCCGCGCCAACACCTCGAGCAGCTCTACCGCGCTGTGCCTCAGTTTCCCCTCTCGAGACAAGACGATGACAGCGATCCCAGGGGACGGGGCTCTCCCTCCTCACGGGGGAGGCTCCCGCGTGGCTTCTTAGGTGACTTTGCTCTGAATTTGGGTGTTCGGTCACCCCGGGGGGGGGCTGCGGGGGAGCTGCGAACAGATGGGATGGGCTATAAAGGAGTTGTTTCTCATACGCGTGTGATTCCTCCTAATGGCGTTCACACGCGTTCTGGGAGAAGCCTAAAAATATACTCCGATTCTCCTAAAAGAAAAAAGAAAAAAAAAAAGCTCCTTTGAATGCGAAATACCCTCTGGGAGGGGGAAAAGGGGGGAGCAGAGGGGATCAGCTCGAGTGACCGGCATCGCTCTCCCGGCATCACCGCTTGGGGAGGGGACATGGACCAAAATCAGCCGAATGCAGCCCAAAACGGGGATGCAGCCCCTGGATGGGGAGAGCAGAACATCCTCCCGGTTCGGTGGGAACGCAGAGCAGCCTCCTCGGCGGGGGCGGGGCGGGGTCTCAGCCAGCCCGCGGGTGTAATTGCGCTGTCATCAGTGGGATCCTAATTAATACTAATGAAAAGGTGTATTAACATCAGCAGCGAAAGGGGGGGGGAGGCGAAACCTGGGGTGGTGCAGAAACATGGGATGGGATGGGGATGCAGATGGGACGGGATGGGGACGGGATGGGATGGGGATGGGGGTGCAGATGGGATGGGATGGGATGGGGGTGGGATGGGGATGGGAGTGCAGATGGGATGGGATGGGGATGCAGATGGGACGGGATGGGGATGGGGATGGGCATGCGGATGGGATGTGATGGGGATGGGATGTGATGGGGATGGATGGGATGGGATGGATGGGATGGGATGGGATGGGGGTGGGATGGGGATGGGGATGGATGGGATGTGATGGGGAATGGATGGGATGGATGGGATGGGATGGGGGTGGGATGGGATGGGGATGGATGGGATGTGATGGGGATGGATGGGATGGGATGGATGGGATGGGGGTGGGATGGGATGGGGATGCGGATGGGATGGGACGGGATGGGGATGGGTGGGATGGGATGGATGGGATGGGATGGGATGGGGATGGGATGGGAGTGGGATGGGATGGGATGGGGATGGGTTGGGATGAGGTGGGGATGGGATGGGGATAGAATGCGGATGGGATAGGATGGGGTGGGGTGGGGTGGGATGAGGCGTGGATGGGATGGAATGCGGATGGGATTGGATGCGGGGGATCCCCAGGCAGGGGAGGGGACGGGACCCGCTGTTGCTGGGGCTGCACCGCCCCGCTGTGGCCAACACCACCCCTGCAGGGACCGAGGAGGAGGACACGGGGTCCTGCAGGTCCCCCCCCGAGGGGCTGTGACCACTTCTGGAGGGAGAGGGGTCTGCATACACATCCCGGTCCCACGGGAGGGGGTGGATGCTGCCCGGCTGCCACTGGGTCCGTTTCCACCCGCAGCCTCGCTGGGAGCAGGGAAGATTGTCCTGACGGGTCAGGGTGAGATCGGCGGAACCTGGATGGTGTGATGGAGCCCGGGTGTCGTGGTAGCCCTCGGCTGTCGTGGCAGATCCCGGCTGGTGTGACCGACCCTGGGTGTCGTGATGGATTCTGACTGACATGTGGAGCTGTTGGAACGGGTCCAGAGGAGGCTCTGGAGATGATTGGAGGGCTGGAGCATCTCCCGTCCGAGGACGGGCTGAGAGAGTTGAGGTTGTTCAGTCTGGAGAAGAGAAGGCTGCAGGCAGAACTCAGAGCAGCTTCCAGTGCTGAAAGGGGTCCAGGAAAGCTGGGGAGGGGCTCTGGATCAGGGAGTGCAAGGAGAGGATGAGGGGGAATGACTTTAAATTGGGAGGGGAAAGATTTAGATGAGACATTAGGAAGAAATTCTTCACAATGAGGGAGGGGAGGCCCTGGCCCAGGCTGCCCAGAGCAGTGGTGGCTGCCCCATCCCTGGAGGGGTTCCAGGCCGGATTGGATGGTGTTTGAAGCCCCTGATCCAGTGGGAGATGTCCCTCTCAGCAAGCCCTGGCCATGTCCCCTCCGTTGCCCAGCAGGGCTGACGCCGCTGGCCATGGGGCACCTGCCCGGGCTTTGCCCCAGACGTGCTGTGCTCGGGTGCTGCTGGCTGGATCCTTCTCCAGGTCAGACACGGAGAAGGGGTTTTTGCAGGTCTGGGCAAGAGCCAAATCCATTCCTGAACACTTGCTGCTGCTGCTTCATTGGGAACGGTGCCCAGGGTTCACCCAGGAGTGTCCAGAAGGAGAAAGTCAGAGCCTTGGGCAGCCCCTCACCCTGCTCTGCAACCTCACACCCGAGTTGTGTGATCAGGGCTAAACCAAATCAAACTTTATATATATATATATATATATATATATTGTTTTCACCACTTTCTGCCCCAAATCCCCAGCCATGCTCTTGCCTCCCTGAGCTGCTCAAACCCCAAGGGTTAAACGAAGAGTAGAAGAACTCCAAGAGCCCTGGAGGGTCCAGGATGTGGGACCCGAGCGCTGCTGGGACCCATGGGCTCGCTGTGACGGCTCTTGGTTCTTGCAGAGGTGTAACCTGGCTTCAAACCCAGGGCAAAAAGAAGGTGCTGGAAACCCCAAGTCAGCTCCTCGCTAGATTTAACAACTACGGGTGTGAAAACAGATTAAAAGCGCTGCTGGGCCTCAGAGGCACTGGGCTTTGAGGGGCAAGGAGAAGAGAACAGGAGCAGGAGAAGGATCAGGAGGTTGACACGTGCTCCAAAATCAAACATTTTAATGTTCTGAGCCAAAAACAAAACTGATTTCCTGCAAAATGGTAAGTCTCTTCTCCCTCGCTTTATCACACGTTTGCACAAGTGCTCGGACTTACTGAGATTTCCCACATGACTCCAATGACCTTCAGGGAAAGGTCTTCAAACCCAGCAGCCGCTGACTGCACTGCAGGGTCCTGGATGCCAATTTTCTCCTCAAGCAGGGTCGATGAAACAGAGCTGGAACTTCCCCGAGCCGGGGAATCAAGAACAAAGGCAGACTGAGATGTTGCACAAGAACACGGTTTGGGCAGCAGATGACAAACATGGAGCAAGGGAGCAAGAGGTGAAGCAGGCTAGGGCAGCCCCAGTGCTCGCCCAGTGCTGGGCTCCAAGCGGAATGTCTCCTCTCTGGGAGGAGAACTTGGGACTGGGGAGTCTCCATGGAAACACGAGCTCAGCGGTTGCTCTCACTCTCCATGAACCAGAAAGCACTGCAGCGCTCAGTGCCACTGCTGCATCCCCACCTCGACTGCCAGGTGCAGCTCCCAGCTCCCTCCCAACACCTTTCCGCCCCACATCCCAGAAGTGGTGAGGAGGAAGATGAGGATACAAATTATATCTGTGCAGTCAACTCATGGAGCACCCCAGCACGCAGCCTGCAGAGGGGGTGGGAGGGAGGGGAGGATGGAAGGAGCAGAGGAAAGCACGAGCAGAAGATTGAAACCACTTGCTGGCCAAGGAAAGTGGTGGAGTCTCCATCCCAGAAGGGGTTCAAAAATACACATGGTTGTGGCACTTCCAGGACATGGTTCCATAACTGGTGGTGTCGGGCTGACGGTTGGACTGGATGAGCTGAGAGGGCTTTTCTGACCTTAATGATTCCAAGATAGGAGGTACCAAGGAAAGGCACCCCCTGCCCCTCACTGACCAGGAGACACGGGTTGGTTGTCCAGCTCCAACTTGCTCCTGGAAGAGAGGCTGGGGGTGCTTTGAGTTTGTATGGGTGCTGAACAACTTTTGGTGTGCTCAAAGAGGGGGAAAACCCATACCCCAGACCCTGACAGTGGCACAGGTGCATACAGCGCTGCTCCACTCTTCACCTTCCCACATGGAGCTACAGCTGCCCTCAGCCAAGGTGTGAGAGCTGCTCGGAAACAACCACAAGGTAGAAGCCGTGGGAATGACCCTGTGCTAAGGGGGCCCAAAGGGGCTCCAGGAGAGCTGAGGAGCAGCTCTTCAGAGGGAGTGGAGGGAGAAGATGAGGGAGAGCAGCTTTCAGCTGAAAAAGAGGAGATTGAGATGAGATCTTAGCACATGCAACTTGATTGAGTTGAAAAGTGTCCCTGCTCCCTGCAGGGGGGGTGGACTAGATGGGCCCTTCCAACCCAAACCATTCTGCGATTCAAAGAACTGTTTTGCTGTGAGGGTGGGGAGGCCCTGGCCCAGGTTGCCCAGAGCAGTGGTGGCTGCCCCATCCCTGGAGGGGTTCCAGGCCAGGTTGGATGGGGCTTGGAGCCCCTGATCCAGTGGGACATGTCCCTGCCGCGGAACTGGATGAGCTTTGAGGTCCCTTCCACCCCAACCCATTCCACGAAACATGAAGCCAGATTCCAAAGTTCTGTATTTTTCAAAATAAAGATCACACGTTGTTTAGAGACAATCTACACAAGAGTTACAAAAAATAGTCGCCCAGGCATAAGCATACACAGGTTTGTTAATTATACACATATGGTTACAAGTGTGCTTGCAAAAAAGTTCATTGGAAATATACACAAGGCTCTGTAAATGTACACCGTGTAGTGTTACAATTCTATATTCAAACAAGGAAAATTGACAGTATGTTACATTCACTTACAAGTAGACAAAATGCAAAATACAGTTCATCTTCTGTACAAAAAGGGGAGGTGATTCACACTTTACAAGGTGGAGGGGACTCTGATTGTAAGGAAAACTAGGGGAGGCTGTACTTTTGCACTTTTTTTTTTTTGTTTCTTACCGTCACAAAAGAAGCAAAAACATTACTTTTGAAGATTCAAAAAAAACACTAGTTGGAACTGAATCAGGTTTTTGTGTAACATTTAGAAAGGATCGCTACCGTTCCACTAGGTGACAAATCAACCCAAGCATGTATTTCGTTTTCAACATTAACTAGGCTGTATAAAGAGAACATTTCCTTCCAAAGAAAAAATTTACTTCTGGTTGAAATTACAATTTACAATATACAACACTATATGCTACGACCATAAAAGGTGTGAATATACACTGAAATGCACAGGTTTGGCTAATTATTCTTTTTTTTTTTTCTTACCAAAAAACGGGTTTTATGTCGATTCAAACTTCTCCACATTTACATTACAGAGGTTTACAAATGTACAATTGTACAGTCAGAAATATGTTCCACTACTAGGGTACATTATAGATACAGATCAGACATCAAAACAAGAAAATACTACAAATTTTTATATATGTAAAGTCTACACCAAGTATACACTAGATATTTATAGAAGCAAGACCAAAGCCGAGTCGGATTTTGTTTGTTTCCTCATGCTAAAGAATCAAATCGTGTCTCTCTGTGGTAACAGAACAAACCGAGTAGGCAGTAAACGCACCCGTCCCCCTGCTTAAAAAACCTTCTGAGTGTGGGGGGTTCTGCCCCCAAACAACACCCATGCCACCTCCTTGAGCAAAAAAAAAAATATATATAAAGCAATTAAAAAGTTTCAAAAACTTAATTCTTTTTTTTTTTCTTAAACCGAAGCTTTAGCAAGTTGATTTTTGTCTTTTATTATAAACAGCTTTCAATGCCATTTAACTAAAATTCAAACTTCTCGCCGACTTTTGAGTAAAAGGAGAAAAAAGGGGTTTGCAAAAAAGTCGCCTGCGAGGCAGATGAATTAAAAACAGGTTTTTTGTCTGTTTTCTTCAAACCAACCACCCTGAAAGTTTCCACATTTGGAATATAGATACAACAGTGAACAAAAAATGTGGCCTTCCATGTACATTTGGTACCTATGTACAAGTATTCTATACACCAGTAAAACAGCAGGGCAATTAGTTAATTAAAAAAAATAATTAGTACATGTTATGCATAATAAAATTAAAGAAATTTACAAAGGCTTCTTTTCTTTTTCTTTTTCCTTTCGAGCAACCAGAAAACATTATCTGACTGTAGCCTGGAATAGTGTCGGTTGCTGGTTGTGGTGCCGGCTGGCCAGGGAGCTGCTCCCAGTCTGCTCCCTCAGATAATCCCGTTGGGGGGTCCACAGATCGGCCCCAGGTCCACCCCGTTCTTCATGTAGTACTTCTCCAGCTTGGCCAAAATGTGTTTGCCGTAGGTGTATTTGCGCAGGGTAGCAATGTGAGGCCGGATCTAAGAGATAAAAGAAGAGCGAGTGAAGATGAGGAACCCAAATTAAGACCATATCTACCTTGAGTGAGCTCTAGGGTACCGTACGGTCAGCGCTGGCCACCAGCAGGAGACCGCAAAGATGCCTGAAATTTAAGTGCCATTTACTTTAATCACATCAACATTGACATGAGGCAGCAATGGGCACCAGGAGGCCACCGTATGCTTGGCTGCATCCAAAGCAGTGTGGCCAGCAGGTTGAGAGAGAGGATTCTGCCCCTCTACTGCACTCTGGCGAGACCCCACCTACAGAGCACATTCAGCTCTGGAGTCCTCAGCAAGGGAAGGACATGGAGCTGCTGGAGAGAGTCCAGAGGAGGCCATGGAGATGATTCAAGGGCTGGAGCACCTCCTGTCCGAGGGCAGGCTGAGAGAGTCAGGGCTGTTCAGCCTGGAGAAGAGAAGGCTCTGGGGAGACCTTAGAGCAGCTTCCAGTACGGAAAGGGGCTCCAGAAAAGCTGGGGAGGGGCTCTGGATCAGGGAGTGCAGGGATGGGACGAGGGGGAACGGTTTTCAGCTGCAAGAGGGGAGATTGAGATGAGAACTTAGGAAGAAATGTTTTGCTGTGAGGGTGGGGAGGCCCTGGCCCAGGTTGCCCAGAGCAGTGGTGGCTGCCCCATCCCTGGAGGGGTTCCAGGCCAGGTTGGATGGGGCTTGGAGCCCCTGATCCAGTGGGAGGTGTCCCTGCCCATGGCAGGGGTGGGACTGGATGGGCTTTGAGGTCCCTTCCAACCCAAACCATTCCATGACTCTACAATCAATTACTGTGAATTAAGTGAAGATTCCCTAACTTCACTGAGGTCATTTTTAGCAGGAATTTCTGGTCAAGCAGGTGGCACTGTCTCGAGCCTTACCACCGGAATCCAGCTGGAACTGAGCATGTGGATGAACACAAGGGTTCGGCCAAAGAGAGGAAGCTGGAAAGACAGGACCCTGGGCACCCAAACTTCCCAAGGATGACCCGACACTGCTCCCAGCCCGGGGACACATGCACCGAGGCAGAAATGGCACTGGATGGAGCAGCTTCTGCTGAGCACCAGCAGGGTCTGTGCCTCTTCCAGGCTACAGGCTGAGCATCCAACTGCTGCAGGCCCAGAAGAGTTGCTGGGATGAATTCAGCAGTACATTTGCAAGAGCTACTGGGAGAGGCACGCAGTGCTCCTGGGCTGAGGAGCAGTTTCACTTCTGAATCTGATATCTAAACATTTATTCTAAGCAGAGATGCAGGCTGTAGAAGCGAACTTCACACTCTCACACTGCTTTAGAGCAGAAGCCACTTTCGACGCCACAGCAACGACTGCAGCCAGGATAAAACTTATCCTATTTCCTCAGCTCAGCCTTGAAACCTTTACATCCCTATTTCACATCAAGGACCCATCTTGCACCAATCACACATTGGTCCCCTGGCCCTCCCTGCATCCCATTTCCAAGCAGATCTGGCCACTGCTCAGGGGTTAAGGAGAAGAAAAACTTCCCAGATCCAAGACTTTGGTCTTTATTCATCCTCATTTCTAAGATTTTTTTTTTTTCTGACAGAACCAACTTATAATTGGTTATTTTATTTATTTTTTTTTGTTAAAGGCTGCCATCTTTAACACCATCACAATCTGCTTGTTTGCACAGATGGCCATTTTTACAACCCAAAAGCAACAGCTGATATGCTTGGTTTGCCCAGCCTTTCATTCAGCTTGATAATGTAACTGGAATACTTGTATGCAGCCAATCCTATTGAGCCGGGACCACACTGATACCCTCATTAGCATTTTATTCAAAAGGCTTTGCTTGACAAGAAAAAGAACATGTCAGTAAAGATCATTCATAGATTTTTTTTTTTAATATAACCCCCTCTATAAATAGATTAGCAAAGCCACAGGTCAGCCGCATACAGTTCAACTGTGCAAGTCCCTTCGCACACAGCCTCATTGAATCAATTTTATTATTTCTTTTGCACTAACACAGGTTTTGGTTTCAAAGAACCACTCCGAATGATTCCTAAACCTAGGAATTTACCTCCCTGAGGATTATTTCAGCTGCATAGATGTTGTTTACAAACTGATCGACCTCCTCGTGTAGGCAAAACCCAGCTCTTTCGCACATTAATACCCACTTCTTTTTACAGAACAATCACTTGGTCCATTTTACTTAATTACACTTCATCTCACTGGGATTTGAGCTCCTAACAGTTCCTCTTAAACCAAACAAATACAGGGTTTCCCAAGCCAGTCAGTAAGTATTTTATTACCAGTAAGAGACCAAGATCCAGCTGGTGTTGAGAAAATAATCTCAGTTCTACTATACATTTAAAAGTCTAATTTTTTCCATTCATTACAGTTATAAAGAGCCACAAATGGGACTTTTAAAAGCAGAAAAATGAAGACATCACCTGGCTTTTAGAGCCTGCTGTCCCGAGGGAGGCATACAGCTTTGGGAGGCAGGACTGGCAGCAATGCACATTTAATTCTAAAATGTCTTCATTTTTGACAAATATTAAGTCCTGAAACTGTTACGCATTCAAACACTGCAGCACAATGCTAAAGCATGGAAGTCTCTCATCAAAACCTCCTTGAGAATTGAGAAAGAGAGAATTTGATTAATGGCTCCAGGCTCAGGCACTACAGAGGCAGCGCCGCGAGCGTGGTGTTACCAGCCAACCTGTCCATCCTGATCGGGATGTGAGGTGACAAGGCAGCGCTGGCCACCCTCCGGAATGCAGCCAGCAGCTCTGGCAGCAGTGCTGAGGTCTGGCTCGGCTCCACTGAGCGCATAAAACAGCTCTCATCAGCTCTCAGTGAGGGCAAGTGTGTCGTCATCGCCAGACTCCGGAGGGCCCCTCGCCAGGCACCGATCTGACGGCACCACTGCAGTGAAAGCCTTGGCGGTTTTCAGCAGCGCCCACTACACCACGAGTGCAGAAGTAGGTTACTGGGTCAGGAGAGATTGCTAGAAGCAATCAGTTAGTTTTAAATCCAAATGGCATCTCGTTATTTCCTATTTTCATATTTCAGCTACTACTGAAACAAGCAACTTTGAAAAACCTCTGTTACTAGGAAATTCTAACGGCAAAAGCAATCACCTCAGCTCTATTTTCTCTCTGCAACCAGTGTGGCAGTGACAAGCCTCACATCCTCATCAATCGACGGTAGCTGCTTACCTTGTGCATGACAATCTTGCGCTGAGCTGGTTCTGCCACATCAATCATCTTCTGTACCACGTAGTTGGCGTACTGATCTTTCATCATGGTGTATAAGGCACTGTGAGGGCCATCGTTCATAGTGCACACCTCATCGATCAACATGGCGCGCTCCGTGCGGGAGGCGTGGGTGACGCATTTCTCCACCACGTTGCTGTAACAATAAAACAAGGAAAATCTGTGATTAGCATCATCCCTACTGGGCTTTTTGTTCAACCCCAAGGAGAGCTCTTACGCTTCTAGCAAGGGCAGACCATTTGGGACAGATATATGTGCTGGCACAGAGGTTTAGCAATGTGAAGAGCAGTCCAAGGAACTTGGGATACGAGTGGGAATTTGGTGAACGGATCAGTTCAGGTTTTATTTCACGCAAATTCATGCAGCTCCACAGTGACGCTGTATGAGATCAGTGCCTGTGCTTACAGCATGCCCATCAGGGAAGCCAATGCGTTGTTCTTTGTTTGGTTTTCTCCATACTGGAGCTTGACGGGAACAGAGGTCCAAGGTTAGAACAACAGGGAAATGCTTCTTCAGGAATGAAAGATCTCAGCAAAGGCAGAGAACTTCCAAAATTCCTGAATATATCAGATGACTAATCCCTGCTCTCTGGAGAGCCAAGTTAAATAGGGTATGTGGAAGGGGAGAGAGAGTTTTGCTAGTCTTCTCTTCTGCATCCCTGACTGAATCATAACATCATGCAGTGGTTTGCTGCAGCCAGTGCTGAATTCAGGGGCCACCCCGCACTCACTAATGCTCCTTCTGGAAAGGAGTGTAGAAAAACAGACCAAGGCAACTCAGGGAGGAAAGATCTGAAATAACAACATAAAGACCACGCTCTTCTAATTCTTGTTAACGCTATACTTCCCTTGTGTCCAGAAGTATTAAAGCACTATTTCACTAATCATAAAAAAGGGGGAATACTGAGCCTTTGAAGAGCTCAGCCTTCATATTCAAATGGATGGAAACACACACAAAAGGGATTTACAGATGTGTGAAATATTCCTTTGTCTCGACATCCACTGGATCTTGCTTCTACCCATGTGTAGCTCTGTAGGATTTGGACTGACAGCCTCAGAATGCGGTAGCTTCCCCACAAGGATATCATTATGCAGGTGTCTCAGAAAGGACCAAAATATTTGGGATAGAAAAAGCTCAGATTCTTCTCTGAAAAGTGGGATCAAAAAGAATCATTGCTACATTGGTTTCTAAACAGCATCCCAGGGGCAGTGAAATTCTCTTAGGGTAGGATATTACCCAAGGGATAGTGACTGCTCAAAAACATCAAAACAAACAAAACACCGACACACACAAAAACTCTTGGTCAAGTTCAAGACCTTGGATTAGAGCTGCTCTTCCACATCTTCATCCTCCTTCATTACGGGTAAAATTTACCTTGCCAGTCACACGTCCCAGTTTATAAGAAGCTACAAACAGCACTGTTGTTTGGCAAGAAGTTATTTTTCCCTCTTTTCACCTACCTACTACCCCACCCCTAACTCTTTTGCAGTTCTAGCATGTGTCCATGCTCCCACAGGGTGTGGGGACTCCGAGGGACAAATTCATACCTAGCAAATTTATGTTGACTCAACACGAGCACGTTGCCTCTAATTTCTGCTACAATCTTGCTCTTATCCTCAGGCCGACCATGTTCTAGTACATGCTGGATAACATAGTTCCCATACTGATCCTGTTTGGGAGACAGCAGAAGCGTGTGACAAAAGGTGGACAGGAACCATTAATATCAAACCAGTTCCCAATAGCTACTAAATAAATCATGTAAATGCTTTCTACCTCTACAGAAACGCGCATTAGTTTTACTAGAAGTAAAATCCTACACATCTTTGTACTGATTATAAACACAAAACAATGTCCTTGAACAGGAAACTGTCCTTACACGTGTTCATATTCTGAACATGTGCATAGCCACACCACAAGGTAGGCATTTTCCCACTTCATGATACCAGAGGCATTCCCTGATGCCTCACCTCCCAACCTCTTCCCACGATCCACGAATTAAACACGTGCACATACAGCACAGGGCTCCATCATGCCTCAATACCAGAATCTTAGTAAAACAAGTTGTCAGAAGGATTGGACAGAAGAGGAAATGCAGCCAGGCATGGGGGTGTGCATAAAACCAGCCCATTTTAAGGACCCCAATTACTTGGCGCTTTCTTTTCCTAGAATTAATCAGCTCCTTGCATCAACTACGGTGAGAGTGGGGAGGCCTTGGCCCAGGTTGCCCAGAGAAGCCATGGCTGCCCCAACCCTGAAGGTGTTCAAAGCCAGGTTGGGTGGGGCTTGGAGCAACCTGATCCAGTAGGAGGTGTACTTGCCCATGGCAGGGTGGAACTGGATGATCTTTAAGGTCTCTTCCAACCCAAAGCATCCTATGATTCTAGAGCAAAGCATCAGGACACATGCCCACTCAATACTTCAGATCCTTTTCAAAATGGAAAGTAACAACAACTTTGATACCTGCCGGATATTTGCACATAAGCAAACCAATTAGTGACAATGCATTCAGTGTCTGCCACGTCCTTTCCATTCTTCTTCAGGAATGGAGTCCCTGCGTTCACACGACCCCGCAGCACTACAGCTGGGGTCCCAAACACACTGTCTGGAGCTTTCCCCATACAAAGCAGAAATCTAGAAGCATCTCCCAGCACTCCCATCCCCTATTCTCCCTTCCCACACTGACCTGAACAAGCTGCTCGGTGTGTTGGTGAAGTTCCTCCAAGATGGGAAGGGTCTGCTCAGGAAGACAGTGCTCAAGGATCCTCTGGATCACACGACAGCCATACGGATGTGTAGACAACGCAAAAACCTGCATTCAACAGAGATGGGCAAGCACAGGCAGCAACACACCTGTTAGTCTGTGCATCCTAGAAACTTCTCAGAACTAAATGAACACAGTTTTACCCTGGGCATGGCAGGTAACGCCAGCTTGTGGCACTACAGCTCCCATGAGCATAAAGTGACCTGGAAACATCTGCTCCCTCGGCCACAGGAGTAACTGGGTGACCACAGGCACATCACAGCCCTCCCTGTACCCCAGCTTCCCCATTCATGAAACAGGAAAACAAAGGGTAAAGCCTCTTTATTGATAAAAACACTAGGACATCCAAGAATTATTAGAAGCTACGTTAAAACACTGTTTCAGAAGAACAAACCCAGCACACTGTTTGCCAGCTATGTATTTTAGGCTGCGTAAGGAATTAGATGAAACATTCAAAGGATCATCCTAAACTCTTTGTATTTGTTTGAAACCCTGAACTTCAGAGAAGGGACAACAAAGAACCTTCCTTCTCGTTTCTAATGTTCTTATGAGCAGATCTGGTAATCCATGACACACTTTATTACTGCTGCACAGTTTTAAAGCACGAAGTCCTGTTTGGTTGCAAAATTAACAAAAACAGCAAATCCAAGCACTGAATTAACAGTTCACATATTTTTAATAACTATTGAGCTCACTGTGTAGAAAACAGGACTTGAAGTGCAATTAAAGCAGAAAAAGAGCGTGGAGGTGTACGTTTAATATTCCATATGAAAGTTCAGATGAAACTGGGATGGCTGGTCAAAGCAACGTCAGGGCCATCAACCAGGTTCCCAGAGGAATTTCTGCCTCGCCTCACTCCCTCATGGGAGGTCCCAGCTAAACCCCAACCAGCAAATCTGCTGAGCAAGTTTCCAGCTAGAATCCTGCTTGTTTTGACACAGCCAAGCAAGTCCTCACTTTCCCGGCTGTTCCAGGAGCAGCCAAACTAATAAAGGCTGGTTCCTGCTCTAACAACCCCAGGCCATCCTCACATCCCTGTGGCAAAGTCCTCAATACTTCAAAGTCCCCCTCTAAAACCAATTAAGTTGAAGTTGGAAACGCCCAAACCAGCTTTTTTATAATGGAAGACAAGCTGACTACAGGCATAATAAAACCAGCTACACGCTTAATATCCAGGACATCAATTCAGGAGAGGATACCACACAAAATCTGAGAGAATGAAACTGCCTTTTTCTAAATTAAACTCACATTTTTCCCCTGGTCTGAAGCCCTTGGGGAACAGCTGTCCTCTAAGCATCCTTGCAGAGAGGATCACAATGAAAGTTTACTCTACCCATCACAAAGCTCTGCTCACTACTTGTACTATGAAGATGAATTAGTGAGAAACTGGTTTTCCCACCAAAAATACTAGATGTTCCAGGAAAATGGATTTTTGAAATGCTTTGCTGTCATATGCCCACACAAAAATGGTAACAGAGACCTAAGCTAAGAGTTTCTGGTCTCCCTAATGTTGCTGTGTAAACCTTGCAACTGATAAAATTTAGCATTCAACACAGCTGAATAAGCTACAGCCTCTCCCATGCATAAGAATATAAGGAGTGAGAGTCAGGACTTACCTGTCCCTTAAATGCATCAATGATGAACTGCAGGGACTGAGGCTGCACACACTCGATACACTTCTGCACCACATGGTTCCCGTTCTGGTCTTTCACACACTTCAGGACATGGCCATCCAGCTCCCGTACCATCTCATTCTATTAGGAGGAAAGACAAACAGAAAGCACCACCAGGATTCACAGCTGATAAACTCAAAGCTTTCACTGCTAAATGTTGTCAGGAATACGAAAGGTATGAAGGATGCATCAGTGTATTCCAAACTGGACACCTCCCAGTGGCCACGTGCTGAGCTGTGCTACAGAAACCTCCAGGAAAAATATGTTACAAAATGAAAGTGAAGTACTCCTTTCATTAAACATGAGTGTCCTCTCACAAGTTAAGTGTCCAAATTGAAGATATCACAGAATCACAAGGTTGGAAAGGACCCATTGGATCATCGAGTCCAACCATTCCTAACACTTCCTAAACCATGTCCCTCAGCACTTCATCCACCCGTTCCTTAAACACCTCCAGGGAAGGCGACTCGACCACGTCCCTGGGCAGCTGTTCCAGTACCCAATGACTCTTACTGTGAAGAATTTTTTTCTGATATCCAACCTGAACCTGTTCCTGATGCACATAATTTCAGGAGGAAATGAAATCCCCCATTTCCTCCTCTGTTCTCCTCAAGGTGAAAGCTATCTAAAATGCCCAAACATCACAAATTTTCAGGTATCAGCTTCATACGTCACTAAAACAGGGTCAGCACTGGGATGACAACCGCTATACTTCACACTGGCAAGGTAATACTGCATGGTAATTAAGGAATCACAGCAGATAACGTTTAGGTGTGACTCATCTGCCACACATGCAGGCCAAAACCTTCACAATCGGCAGAGAAAGACAGTTTGGGGAATTTAACAATACCACAAAACTAGATGAGTTCAGTTTTGCAGCCTATGCAAACCCAGGCACTTCAGGAGCACAGAGAACTCAGAAATAGCATTCCATAGGAAGACAATGAATCCTGGGACAACAAATCCAGGCAGTGCTGGAGCTCAGCCACCACCCAGCTGACACCCTAAGGTAACAGCTTAGGCTCAGGCTCAACCCAAAAGGAAAGAGTGCTCCTAAAGCCTCTGTCAGGTTTTAATTTAATAACCTACACTCAGATTCTTGTATTACAATTCCTACCACCTTTATTAGCTAGCTTGCCTAGCATATTTTTCATCTTAATTCATTGTTCATAAAACCCTAGAGTATCTGCTTTATTAATGAGCTTTGAGTGGGACTCTGGCAATCATCCACATCTCTCCAGTGCCAGGCCTGGCTCAACAAGAACTAGGAACTCCTCATACATCTCACGGCAGGAAAGCAGAATACTGACCCACATATCAAAGCACTGATATCTCAGGAATATTAAAGGCAAAACGCTGGCATTGCTTCCTTCCAGGGATTTAAAAATATCTTCTAATAGACCATGTTTCCCTTACACACGTGATCTGATTGCAGGGAATAAAAAGGGAACCAACGCTATGGCCAGTTAAGCGGAACAAGTTGATGACAAGAAGACTCAAGAATGGTGTCACATACTCATCATGCACACAAAACGTAACAAGCATGCTATAAACCAAACCAAAAGAACACCAGCCACAAGAGGAACAGGAGGCCACAGATCAGGTCACCAAATGGCAAGGAACAGTAAACATCAAGAAGAAAGTTAAAATTGAAACTTACAATTACCTGCTGGTCTGGGGGAATAAACTCCAGGGCCTTCTGGATCACCCGACAGCCGTACATCTGCAGAGCCAGGGAGAGAACATGCCCACGGATACGTTCTGCCAAGGCCAGCTTCTGTTCCAGGCTGCCAAACTGGGAAGAGAAAAAACCAATCACTACAAGCACAACCCACTCACGGCCAAGCAGCATGACAACACTCCCACGCCGTCACGACAAAGTGTTAAACACAAAACGTTGTGCCTACTGAAAAGAAAGAAAATACCAAGCACACCTCGATGGGTGTGGGCAGGCACAAGCCAGGCAGCTGCTCTGTGTCTGTTAGACGTGCTGCCAAGCGTGAAATGGACTTCAGAGCCAAAGGTGCTGGTTCCACTGGGGTGACACGTATCACAGTTCGCTACCCTTGACAAAGCTGATATAAAATTACTGGAGAGCAGAACCACCAAGGCTTGGTGGAGAAAGAGCAGAGCAGTTGCAAGAAGGGGAGGTGGGTGCCTGCCCAGCCTCCTGGTATGCAAACACACCACTTTCTTCCAATGGATTATGTTCACTGGAGAAATTTCTCTTTTGTTCCTAAACACAAAAGTACCAAGAGTTCAGCACAGGATCCTTGAGAAGCCTCACTGGACCTCTGTCCCCTGGATATGCTGCTGTTTATTCCTGAACCTTCTGCATCTCAAAGCAGAAGTGTTACTTTTCAGAGGAAATCCCACACCACAGTCACTCCAACAAGAATGATGCAACAGCCAGTGGGGAGGTGACAATGTCAGCGTGGACAGATGGCCACCATTTTAGTCAGCTGGGCTTCTACAAGCTCATTTGATAACTCCAGACAGCAGTGAGTCTTGCAGGGGAGTGGGGACTTACCTCAAAGAACTTCTGGATGACATAATTTCCAAATACATCGACCATCAACTGATAAGCTGCCTGGAGGATCTCGTTGAACACAAGCTGACGTTCTGCTGGGGTAGCACGCTCCAGTTTCAGCTGAATAAACCTGAAAAATAGGGCTGGGGTGATGCCACTGGCACATACGCCCTCAACACATTTATTAATACAATTGCACCCAAAAGCCTCACATGCTGAGTTCTTGCAAAACTAATCTTTAAAGCACAGTTGCCCTTTCTATCAATCTGAAGACTGAGGGTGGTTGCAGCCATGAGATCCATGGCCACACATCACTGTTGGTACCCCAGAAACCTCCTCACTCCAAGCAAAACAGATCTAAATAGACTAACACGGCAAGGTCTCGCATCCAGACAGCTCTTTAAAATGAGTTAAGCTTAGCCAGTGGGAATGGCAAACAAATTACTAAGCAAATCTTTAGAGGAAGAACTCCTGCTATCAGCAGTTGTACTCAGTCTTTAAAACGAAGGGTCAGAATGCTACACTGCTTGGCTTTTAACACCCTCCTTTCCCTGTTCTGCCTCTGCTTCAGGATGCAATGCAAATTGGAAACAATGGTAACTCAAAAGAGCAGCTGTCCCAAAAGATTCCCATAGCACAAGGTTTTTAATCCCACCTGGATCCATGCTGATCTTGGGAGAACTCCATGATGTGCCCAGCAATCTCCCTCAGTTGTAAATTCGGGTACCGGTTATTGCGGAAGTCTTCAAGCAGCCTGCTTCGACCAGAGGGCATCACGTCAGACATCCCATAGCGCAAGCGAGACGAAGGGAAGAGCGTGCTGCTGGGGCTGAAGAGGCTGGAGGCACTGCTCGCACTGCGGTACTTGGCTTCAGCTCCAGGAGCAGCAGAGATGTAGCGGCCGCTCCCATTTGTGAGCCCTCCTGCAAGGCACAACAAGGGTCATTCACAAGATCAAATAAAGCGGCCGAGGTGTTAGTTTACAACCTAGGTGTGCCACTTTACTTCTAATTACTTTTTTTCCACCAAGACGGGTTGTTGACATGGTTCAACCAGGAGTTACCTTCAAGTAAGCTAAATGAGCCACCCTTAAAATTATTTAAATGGGGATGTGTTCAAACACTGCTCTTCAGTGTTCAAGGCCAGACTGGATGGGGCTTCGAACAACTGGATCCAGTGGAAGGTGTCCCCTCCATGGTAGGGGGGTGGAACTGGATGGACTTTGAGGTTCCTAACAACCCAAAGAATTCTATGACTCTTAGCGTGGCACCTCAGCACCACACAGAGTTGTCTGGAAGTCACAACAGCTAGAGATTTCAGCAAAGAACAGCCTGTAACAACTCCTGTTCCTCACTCTAGTATCCAAACCAGACATATTGCCAATCCCAGCTCTTTCTAACTTGCTGTTTCTAATTGCTCTATCCTCCATCCGCCCCTTGTTCCAGCTATCCCACTGCTGTGCAAAGGACAGATTTAAAAGTAGTAAACTGAGGATAGGGACAGAATTAAGACAAAATCAAATTTAAAAAAGGCAGCAAGAAGTAAGCATAAAAATGTTGGATATAAAACCCAAAACACTACTAAATTCAGGTAAAGAATAATAACTTAAAACTATAAATAATACTTTAAAAAAGCCCTGTGCTTTCACAAATGTCCTGAAGATTCTCACCCACATTAAGGCAGCCGCTGGGTGACCAGTAACAGGTATATGGGGAACAGGTAATGATTCATCACACAGACAGCAAACTGCAAGCATTGACAGGAACCAACTCAAACCTTTAAATGCTGTTTCCTTGCCTGTAATCGTTTGCAATTTGCTTCAAAGCTACGGCAGAGGACTCCTGCCTTTCTTGCAGGGCTCGGGATCCCTCTGCTGGTCAAAGAACGCAAGATGCCTGTGGTTTTTCCTGGGTAGGACATAGTCCTCCCAGGAGAAATGTTTTTATGGCATGGGAACCTGAACAGTCAATGCGAAGCAGGGAGGGGAAACCACCTGGAAAACAAAGCTACAAGAAGTCTTTGTGAAGGAGGGAAGATCTTGATGGCAAACATCAGGAGAGCTGTCTGCAAAGAGATCTGCTCCTGGCAGCCATGCACAAGCATCTGAAATAAAAACATTAAATACAGGAGCTGAGTGCACCGCACTCCTCTGCCATTGCTGCCTGAATGAAGCTCCTGTGCAGGAAGCACTGGATGAGAATTAAGTGTCTGATAACGGCCTAATCAAGTTTCCCTGTTCCTAAGCTGGGCAAACGTGTCCTGACTTCTCCAGAGCCTGTGCCAAGCCTAGAGGAGGAGAAGAGAGCTTCTTGTTCACATCTCTTTCTCACGGTGCCTTGCCAATGGTGTGGCCATCATCTTCTCTATCCATTGGAGTTCTTGATCAAGCAAGAACTCTGAAAAGTGATCAAGAGATACTCCTTATTGCTGGAAGGTCTGGGATATTCAAAGGAAGAGTAAAGTACCTCTCAGGTAAAGGAAACCCAAGAGTGACAAGCTAAGCACTAGCGTACTCCATGGAATTCAAAGAGCTAGGAATTTCCACTTGTTTTTTGAAAGCCTGGAGCAAGAGTCACAACACTAAGGCTCTGAAATGGAAAATCAGTTCCTGCTCCTCTAGAACCAGCTGCAAGAGGGAAGGGTTTAGTACTCACACAGTTATCACCTATGCCTTATCTCTTAGTTAAGAGGGAAAGCACAACTGGTACAAAGTCTTCTCTGTCAGGTTTCCTGAGAAAAACCTTCTGATCTTTTTGGAGATCAAAAATAAACCACAAATTACTCCCATTTTCTACCTGTGCCTCTTTTTTACAACGGAGATGCTGACTGCAGGTCTCCCCATGATGTTCAACATCACATTGGGAATTAAGAGACCGTGTCAGGGATAGGTTTCCTAAACCAAGCAAGCCCATCAACGGCCAGAAGCCTTGGAGCACCTCAGGCTCTTTTATGCCAACTTGTGGCTGGGAACACACTGACTTTGCCTGATCCCACACGGCAGTGGGATCTTACTCATAACTACAATGTTCAGGAGCCGTGCAGGGAGACTGGAAGCTCCTGAAGCGCTTACGGACACTAGGGTAGAATAAAGGGGCAAAAACCCAGAAGCAGGGACAGGGCTCCTGGCACTGAGTTTCTCCTGCATCCTCAGCCACAGCAAACTTCAAAAGGGGGTCTGCAAACTGTATGGAGACATCCTATCACACTAACACCATGCCGCCCAAAGCAAAGCACTCGGCATCCTCATAACAACAGCAAAGCAGTGCTGGACACAGCACACAGAGGTTGCAGAGAAGGGACAGCTCTGCTGTGGCTCTGAACTTATCAACAGTATTTTCTTCACAGTGTCTGGGATATGTCAGGAAAAATCTGCATCCAGGAGGACAAAGTGCACAGGCTCTGTCCTGGGTACTCCAAGGCAGATGTGTTACTTAAGAGTCCTGCTGTGGCGGTAACAACTGAGCATCTCCTGTTTTGAAACAGTAACTCAGCTTCTCAGTGCTTGCTGGGGCACTGGAGACAGACGTTAACCTGGAAGAATTCCTGATTTCAGGGAAAGGAAAGGGCAATGAAAGAATGAGTCAAAGGGAAAACACAGGGGAAGAAACACAAAGGCTGCTGTCTGAAAACAAAGCACTTCTTAAGCGAGCTTCCAGGGCACTTTGTACGCTCTGCAACGCGGGAGTTCCTGGTGTGAGAAATACCAGAACAATGGGAAAGAAAGGAAAATGAAAAGATGGCTCTGTGAGAAAACAGGCATAGAAGACATCCCCACCGTTCTCCCTTCCAGAGGGCTCAGAGCGGGGGCACTTGGCAGTGCGTGCCCAGCTCTGGGCCCCGGGGGCTGGGAAGGGCTAGATTCAACTCTTGGACACCCTATTGTGCCACTGCCCCATGCCGGGGTGCCACCAGCTGCCCAGGCTGACGCAGCCCTGCGGTCCCCCCAGCACTCACAGCTACCGGGTTATCCACTCCCCAGCCAGCTTTCCCAAATAACCTCTCATCAATACAATTCCTGCACATGAGTACAAGCTTCCTCACACCCATCCTCCATGTTAAATTTAGTGATTTATAATTCTATAATGGGGAAAAAGAGGAGTCCTGCTGCTTTAGCACCCAGAGTGTGTGTTTATTTACCCACGCTCTACCCTAGCTCTGCACAGTTGTGTACGTGGCACACACCTCTAAGTTTACAGGATGTATTTAGCTCAGTCTCCCTCCTCCAGTCGTTCTTCTCCTAAGAACCAGCAGAACGGTTATTTCAGGTATTTGCGATTGCCCAGACATTCCACAAGGTCACTTTACACCACCAGAAAAGCCTAGCTTGATAAATACACACTATTTTTCACAGCTATGAGCTTTCAGAAAGCCAGAAGAGCAGAAGCTGAAGCTTTACACACACCACCGACCCAACAAACGGCTTGAGAAGTGACAAAGTCAAACCCATGGCTTACACTGCACTTTACCCTAGACTTGCTGACTGCAGGTCAGATTTGATGCCAACTTCTTACGTCATTGACTAATCCTGAAACCAAAGGTATTGGGAATTAATTCCCTCCGGCTGTCTCCCCCTACATCACACACATTTCTAAATGCGACTGTTCCAATTTCCTGTTTTGCAAACAACATTTGGGTGTTCCCATCTCTCCTTTCATTTTTAGATATTTAGAAATACTCCTCATACTCTCCGTCACAAACTGCTTCTGGTATTACTCTCAAACAAAACAGGCGTCAGCCTCAAGCTTTGTATAAAGGAAAAACAATTCCCGTCCTGGTGTTATAGCATTAGATCTTATTCTACAACCAAAGGGAACTACAACTACATTTAACGATGTCTTCCATTACAAGTGAAAGAGAAACTTAACACAACAAAATGACCTTTAACAGATTTCAAGGTGAAAAACACACAAATGTCAAGCTATATATGAAATCTCTTGCAGCGTTACCAAGCATGAAGTCCGCCACAGAGCAAACCAGGCTACAAGCAGAGAAATGTTCAGTCAAGCCAGGAAGGCCGGTGTTCACTGCACAGGGGCGCAGACCGGTGATGTGAATGGTACCTCCACTTTCTCACCAGGGTTTGTTTGCAAACAGATCAACCTTTCACTGATCCAGTTTTTAAGACTCATTCTTTTGTTTGCCTGCAGGGGCACCAGACTTTCTAGTGCCAGATCTGGAATATGGTTACTCTTCAGCATTAATTGTAGCTGTTTAGCTTGCAGCATAAGGACTCTACGGCTGCATAAATAAAGCTAAAAAACCCTTCTGGTTCTACTGAAGCTCTGAACAAAAAGATGGTAAATCTAAACCTGATCACAAAAAATCATATTTATTATTATTCCATGCTCACCTTTAGCCAGCACCGAATTTATCACACCTGCATGTAATAAACACAATAAATGCAGTATTGGATGAGTGTGAATATGCATGGAAAACTGCTCTGATAACCAATGGTTTTGTTAAATCCACACAGATAAGGGGCAGAACGAAAGCAGAGTGATTTCTTGAGCAAGTACTGAATTATCTGGTGCAGATGCAACAAAACCCATCTTGTTTATTAACGAGGCCTGGAAATAAGCTCTTTAGGAAATTCAGATGAGCGCTGCTTCACTACTTGCTATATCTATTTTAAAGATTTATTTTATTGTACACAAGAGGTCTGGGCCAACTGGAACCTCTTCCAGAAGATGTAGCTTACATAAAGTCATGTACCCTACCAAAATCAAGGAAGCCTCTCCCATGCGCTAATGTGCTTTCAATGAGGCCACACTGATGGGAAAGTCTCAAAAGACTACCCAAATCCTCAGTTAAAAACTAAATACTCCTCCAGACAACACTGCATGTTTCGGTTAAATGAAGAAACTGTATTCTGAACTCATTAATTTATTACTGAAAGCTTCACTGGCATCTTAAAACATCTCACAAGGTTAAGGATCAGCCTTACATATCTATTGTATTCAAGGATAACAAACAATTGGTCCTGTTATCGAGCTCTGTGCAAGAGCAACGGCTTGTTTCTCAAATGCCTGGAAATGTTATCCATAATGGAGAGATGAGGGAACAAGGAGGCAACACAGAAATCTTCCCGTTTCACAGCTGAACTGTGGTGCGAGACAAACACACAACATAGGGGCTACAACTCCTGCTTCAGTGTTTCACTTGCAGAAGGAAGGGCCCTGACACAGGGATGAGAGCAGCAAGTAGGCAGCAGGCGCCCCACCTATCCAGCAGTGTGGCACTCAGAGCCCCGCACCACGGCAGAGCAGAGCAGCGCCTGCAGCGCGGGGACAGCCGCACTGTGCCTCTTACCCAGGTTTAAGCTTGAAGATGATCCATGTGAAGATAAGGAAGGCGGTGGAGTCTGAGAGTGGCCAGGTCCTTGGCTGGGCAGAGGCATTCCCACAGGTCCAGGAGAGGAGGAAAACCCAAGGCCATTATAAAAACTGTGTCCTATAGGTGTCAAACTGCTAGATGTCCTCTTGTACAGGTCACTGCTCCCTGTAAGGGAGTCTCGGCGGGAGCCACTGCCCGTGTTGGAGTTAGCAACTGGAATAAGGGGAGAGAGTAAAAATGCGTGATGTCAACAAGCTGCCCCAGACAACCAGATAGATGGAGAGCCAGAACAACTTAACAACTTCTCTTCACCACGGAGTGCAGGGATAGGACAAAGAGGAAAGGTTTTCAGCTGAAAGAGATTGAGATAAGATCTTAGGAAGAAATGTTCTGCTGTGAGGGTGGGGAGGCCCTGGTCCAGGTTGCCCAGAGCAGTGGTGGCTGCCCCATCCCTGGAGGTGTTCAAGGCCAGGTTGGATGGGGCTTGGCGCCCCTGATCCATGGCAGGGGGTGCAACTGGATGGGCTTTAAGGTCCCTTCTGACCCAGACCATTCTGTGATTCTATAATTCATTGCACCAAGCTGGTGTTTTCCTAAGGGTGCTGCATGTGCCCAAATAAAATACATTCACTGATCCACATTGTAAATAATGCAGAAATCCTTAATTCAAAAACTCAGCTTGGATCTTGTCTTTGCATTGATAGTTCTGTAGCTTTTATACTAAAAGAATACAAAGAAATAACAGCTCCAAAACTCTACAAGCAGAAACATCAGAAAGATAAAAAAATATACCTGAAGGAAGTGACAAAGAGGAAGATAGTGAAAGTGCTGGCTTTTGGATACAAACACTGAATGCTTCGCTTCTGAACCTCCAGAAAGCAGTTTGTTTACTTCAAAGCCCTTTTCCCCTAAGCATATCACTTCATTTAATAGAAGATATCAAATTGCCCTACAAGCATTGACTCATATTTATTCTTTGGCCATTAGAGCTAAGACAAATCCAACAGGAGATTTTATCTATTCATGTTTACTTAAGAGCAAGCACAGCTCCGTGTACATTTACTCAAAATTCTTATGCTCCCCTTTCATTATCTGAGAAAACAGCTCCTGTTTGCTCCAAGCTTTATTGAGATGGAAATCAGAATTCAACTGAATGCAGAAACCCAATGGTTTTTTGAAGAGCTGTCTTGATGGTCAAACACAAATTCTTTAAATGCACTGTCAACTTGAGGGGGGAAAAAAAAAATCAATTTTGCATTAAAATCTTGCTTAATAAATAGTGAAACTGTTAACTGTAATGGACTAATCATTTTTCATGACTGCACACAGGTTCTAGATGCAGCAGCCTCGCGCTTTTATTCATTGATCGAAAGAACGCACATTTGTGCGCCTTGGCATTGAGCAAACGAGTAATTGAATTCCATTAGTTAAATAAACCAAAGGGAAAGAACTGAATGCTGTGTATACCCAAATTCAAGATGGTTCAAATTCTCAGGCTGGGTTTAAGAAAAACATTTAGGATGACTTTTACTTAAGACTGCGATTCATTGCAGTCAGTGACAGCACATCCCTCGGGCTTTTCTGAGGGAACGGATTCAAAAGGCACGTTTGAACTTGCCCTTCACAGTGATGAAAGCAGGAAAGTTCAGGACATAATTACTACCTCTGAGACTAAGCAGTAATTAAAACAATGGTTCTACTTCAAAAAAAACAAACCTAAGGGAAAAAAAAAAAAAAAAATCAACCCACAGACACCTTTCTGGTTTGGTTTTAGTCTGAAACAATCTGTCTCCAGCTGACTAATGAACAAATCAAACCACGTAACATCTCCTGCAACCACAGTAAAGTGACATTTTTTGGTGTATGAGAAACAATTCCCAGAATAAAGCACAGAAATCACCTCAGATCAGCTTTTTTGAAATTTGCAAGATGTTACTTAGCCATCATTCTGAGGTAAGAGTTAACACAGGGATGGATTCCAGTCTGGAGCCGAATTCTGTCCATCCAGTGTCTCCACCAAACACACGCAGTGAAAGCCAAGGAAATTCAGAGCCGATTAAAAACTTTAGCAACAGAGAGATGGATGATAATGTGTATAACAAACAAATCCATTACTTTGGTACTTCTAATACATCATCTACAATAAGAAGTTCACAGCAAGCGCTGACCATTTTGAAAGCCAAAGCAGCCTCTAAAGGAAAATTCCCATTTAAGCTCAGAGGGATGAAGAGGCTGAGCAGCTCAGTGCCCCCGTGCCACTCCAGCAGCTCACCACCTGCACCTGGATCTATCCACTCCTCTTCCTTTTCCACCATGAAGAAGCTGCTCCTCTTACCTGCTGTCCCAAATCCTCCCAGCGCAGACCCCAGCGTGGCACCGAGAGAGCTGCTGCTTCCAAATCCCAGGGAAGTATTGGCAGGCTGGGCAGAGCCCTGAGAAAAGAGGGAGCTGCTCTGGGAATTGCTGCTGAGAGAGTTGTTGCCGTAAAAGGAGCTGGAGGCCAGGTTGTTGGTGGGCTGCTGCTGGGGCTGGGGTTGGGGCTGCTGAGTTCCCAGAGGGCGGAATGGTCCGTTTGTCGTTCCTGCCAGGCCACCCGCAGCACCGTTGGCCGAAGCTGCAGCCGCTGCAACCGCTGGAGAGAAAGTAATTAAGAGCACAGGCTGAAAAAAATATCCAGTTTCATAGTGAGCTTCAAAAGTTAAAACTTAGCAGGTTCTCGTATTTATTATAGATTTTTCTTTCCTCTCAAGATGAAAATCTCCCTTTCGCATCAAACTCTTCATAAAGTCTCTTTACTTTATACCTGAACTCAAGTCTTGTGCAGAGCCACAAACACTACCAATGCCTCATTATTGCTGCTGCTCGTGTTATTACAGCTACAGAGATCAAATATACAGAAACACTCCCTTTCTCCCAAGATCCAAACAAGACTCAAATCCATCCAGCAAAAGCCAATTAAGAAACAAGTTTTCAAATAAGCAAAATTGTCCGCACCAAATGTGATCCCGCAGTGCTAAGAACATCAGACCCGAGTGCTTTTGTTTTTCAGCCAGTTCCAAAGCAAAAGAAAAAGCAAAATAAACAAGAGCTACAAGGAAACAATTAAAAGGCCCGTTTCATAATCCGTTACTAACACTGGCAAAAATTGCTAACACGCCCGGGTACTGGCTGGAAAAAACCTTTTAAAGCCTTGAACTCCCAAAGAACCCTAATAAAACCCAAAACCACTCATGGCAAAGGCCAGGCACGTAACAATTTATGCAAGGTGATCATTTGGGAGTTCTACACAGGCCAAAACCTTTTATTACGTGGGAAACTAGATGCCAGCAGACAAATTTAAATAACTGTCATGAAACTTGGAAAAATAACAGCGTTTATGTGACTCTGCCTCTCCGAGGCTGCTCTCAAGGCTCAGCCCACAGTGCGCACAGAGGATGTTCTCAACAACAATCCTCACAATGGATCTCAGTGAGGGCAAGGGTGTCATCATCGCCTGCAGAGCCCAAAGGGGTTCAGGTCCACCCTGCGCTGGGACGGGGCTGGGACTCACCTGCTTGTGCCGCAGAGGAGCTGATGATGACGGGAGCAGGAGCCACCAGGCGGACGGGGGCCCCCAGGCCATTCCTGGCCCCTGCGTTCACCACAAGAGCGCCCGTTTGGTCGTAGTAGGCAGCAGGAGCGAGCACCGGGTAACCTGGAGGGGCAGGTTACAGGCACACAGGTAAGGGAACAAGCAATGCAACGGGGGGGAAACAATCATCTTCAGATGAGTACAGTGCAATACAGTTTGTAAAGGAAAATCTGAATGGAAAAAGAAAAAGCAACAACAACTCTGATTCCCCTGAAGAAATAAAGAAAAATAGCTGTTTTAACAGCTTACAACTTTACACCGGTGAGACCTTCATGCAGAGAAAGCTTTTTCCTCCCAAAACCTAATATACACGCATGATTCTCAGTGTAAATTCAATTATAGTGGCAAAAGAAATTATCTTAACATAAAAAAACCACTTTCTTCTCCATTATAAGTAAGACATGTGCTGGGACTTTTCATACATGTGAACAAACTACACTTCCAACTGGGTGTTGGAGCTGCTCAGTGTGTACACACAGGCACACAAGATGTGGAAGTGAAAGTTACATATATCTGAAGAATATATCACAAAGCATTCTTTAATGTATAGAAATAAAACCTCTTAAATCGAACATGCTGGTGGTACACAAAGCAAGAGACTTGCAGCACTATAGCTACTCAGGCAGTTCACTAGATAGTTCTACAGTTAAATAAAACTTTCAGGAGAAAGCGGAGTGATCCTCCAAGGTGAGAGAACGCTCTCAGTGAATATTGGCCCTGTAAATACAACCCCGATAATGCAGGTCTAAGGAAATCTGCAGATCGCTTGGAAACATGGGCATTACAGTTCACTTTGTAACTTAACACAGTGACATCCTTCTTAAACCATATAAGAGCCCCATGTACCAACCACGTGACGCTTCCAGTGAGGAGACTTGAGGCTGAAATAATCCTGTTCTCTCACATGTGACCAGCAGGACAGACTTGCACACTATTCAAAAAAATACTTACATGTGCCCTTTGCCTTTACAATAATATTTTGTATAATTGAATGTCAAAAGCATTTGTACCATGCAGGCTCATGGATCAGAGTTGGAATTCACACAGTGGCTCCATTCCTGCAGAATCATAAATTGGAATAAAATCCTGCTTCTTTTATTCCTTTTCTTTTCTTGAAGAAATCATGAAGGGCGAGTCCCTATCCTGCTAAAGTCAAGCACCTGGCAGGGACGGAGAGACAAGGCTAATGAAGGGGACAGAGATCTCTGAGGCTTTAAAACTAAGATCACATAAGCCAGGATGAGCCACAGGGACGTCTGATATCAACTTGCAACAGGAGCCATCAATTCTTTTGAGTAGACAAAGGAACTAATCTACCTGTTCAGCAATACAGCTGGTAACAATTGTTTTCAGCTGTGACACTAGGACCTAAACCCTGATTTAACTTACATGCTGCACAGGTAGTTGGGTTCCCATCTAACAGCCTCTCTAAATTGCCTTGCATACCCACAGATTAGAAACAATAAAACCAAAACTCTGAACACCAGGCAAATGCGACACCACGCAGAGAAAAAAGATGTATCTTGGCTCTCCCTAGGCACTGGAGAAGCCACAGCTCCCTCGGAACCCCTACCTGGCATCCCCGCTGCCAGACCTTGTCCAAAGGCAAGGGCAGAATTGACGGCTGCAGCAGCCACCAGCGGATCCGTCTGCTGTCCCTGCTGGTTCTGATTCGGGGTCAAAGGACGCTGACTGGCTCCTCCGCGTAGAACCTGGAGAAGACAGAGGAACACTGAGCTGTTTATGCCGGGACCCGGGAGCAAGCCGCAATCACCAAACACTTGCAGGAGCATCAGCAGCAATCCAGTTCAGTTCTTATACCACCAGTGTGTGAAAAACCCTTCCCTTTCCTCTGGACTCTGCTGTCACCACCACGAGCCTTCACGCTGCAACCATGGGTAAATGCAGGAGACCCAATTTAAAGAACACATCCCCTCGCAGGCTTACCGAGCATCATTCGGAAGCGCTTCATCATCTGAGCCATTCAATACTCATCCTCTGTCTGCTCCATCCCAGATAACATCTGGTCTCTGCCACAAAAGCTCCACTGAAAGCCCACTTGAGCAGAAACCTTAACAAGTCTGACTGTGGAACTGGGGGCTGATGACACAAGATGACATGGGTTCCCTCCAAGCTGCCAGCCCCCATGGAAAACAGCGACCCAGTGACAGGATGCTTACTCACTGGGAATAATGACCAAAGATCAGACACCGTCTTTCAGACGGAGCTCTTGTGGTTTAAGCACATGGTGCCCTCAGAAGGGATGATGGCAGACTGACCTTTCCTGTCATTACCTGCCACAGGCTGTGGTTGCAAAAGCCTTCTACTCAAAGCAGTGATGAAGAGCCTGCACCCACCAGTGAGGTCAGCTTATTAAAAAGCCATCCTTTGGTACACGCCATGCTTGGTGTGAAAAGTAACATCGCATGTGTCACCCGGTGGAGTTACTGAAAGGAAAAAATGACTGTGGACTGAGAGATGAGAAGAGGATCCTGAAAGGAACTGGTTTAGATGTGCATCCCAGCGCCTGCTATCACTGTCTAAGCCAGAACGTGAACTCTTCGGCCTAGAGAGTCCCACAAGTCACACCTGCTTGGTAAGCACACGCAGTGCAAGGACGCTGTGTGGAACGCACGCGATGGATGACAGGAGGCAGGAAGCAAAACGGTGGTGGTTTTTATAAATACGCTATTAAGATGTCATAGGCATCACAAATCAACTGTCCATAATCATCACTCTAGCTTTCCAAAACATTCACCTCAGCATTTCTTCGACAAATTTCATCTACAAAAATATACGTTGCATCCGCTTATGGAAGGTTTGCATTAAAAATAATCCTAGTGATCCCCCCTCCTGCCTGCTTCCCAGCTATAAAAGTAATAAAAATATTAAAAAGGCTACTGATGATTGATATTTGTTATTTTTACAGCCTCAGCCTTTGCAGAAGCTCTCCCAGAACACACCTTCCTCATGGGGAAAGGCTCCCAGGTCAAATGCCAGAGCAGAAATGGCTTTAAGCCGCTCTGAATGCCACTTCACTCTCGCACAGGTTTGTGCAGGGGGCTGTTCACCCCACTGCTGCCATGGGGGGAAGTTTGAGATTTAACTCTTCAGGAGCAACGTGTTCTCCTCCTCATCACTGGTCCTGAATTGTTGGTGTGAAACACCGCTGCTTTTCTATCTGAAAAGACCTTATCATATCACCAAACACAGAGTTTTGCTTTAGTTTTCAAAGCAGAAGCAAATACATTCAGCCGCCAAATGTTATCTTCTGTAATCACCATCTGAAACGCAGGAGGATCAGGAAGGAAGGGTTGACGTTACTATGAGAAAGGAGCCGCCTCACTTCGTGATAGGATAACGAACCAATTTTGTTTCCAAGCAGGAAGTACCATGGGATGGCAGCTGACAAAACTGTACAGAGCCAATGCCAGGTGAGGACGAGCACTTAACCAAGCACTGGACAAACTGGATGGGGCTGTGCCAGAGAGCCGGATAGGTAACAGAAGCACGAGCCTGCTTCTGGACACTCGAACTACAGGCCCTGCTGAGGTCTGAGGGGAGAAACGGAGCACATCAAACCACACTACCAAAGGAACAAGAACCAAAACAAGGATCGTGGGACACCTCTCATCCTTCGAGCATTTAACTTAATTACATGGCTTTAGCGAACATCCACTTAGTCTGCAAGTCTGGGAGGGTTTAAATGCTGATTTAAACAGCAAGCTAAGACCACGCATTCCGTACATCTTCATAAAGCATTTAGGATGGCTTTTCATTACAGTAAAGGGAGAAAACTATTTTTCCCTGTTAATTCTGTACTGATCTCAGCTTCCACCTTCTGCTCCAGCAGTTACTACGGTCACAATTGTGTTGCCTGCACCAGAGGTACAACTACGATTAAATATCAGACCTTTAAATTGCTTATGTTATCTAACTGAAGTTAGGAGAATTAACTTAATTAAATTCCAGGAATAGAAAACACACCCGAACAAGAAGTTACAGTGATTCATCACAAAGAAGCAGAATAATTTTCCATGGAAGAAAAAGCACAGGCAATATAACCCAACATGCTGTCACTGCCAAGAGGTTAAGACAGCAGAGGTGGATGGTGCCAATCTCATCCAACACATCATTTAAAAAATACATAAGGAAAAATTTCCCCTTATCAGCCCCCGTGTGACTTTGTCACTTTTTTTTTTCTTTATAAAAACAAACACCATTTAAACACCAGGTACCGGTATCAATACGCATCTCTAGCATGCGTAGAGGGATAACAGCAGATCTATGAAAGACTTGCACTAACTTCATTAATTTTGTCCTTTTAAGCATCAAATTCTCCAAACTTCTGTTTGGAGTTGTGCAGACTAAAGCAAAACAGCTGCACAGTTCACCTTATAACAACAGCAAATTTGGTGTTCTCTTTCCACACTCATCTTTTGTCTTCAAGTTCTCACCTGGATACCAAACCAATTCATTCTGCTGTTACTTTGACCCTCTTAAAGCTAGTCTTCATCAAAACGTACCCTATATTGGGCAGCACACTGAAGATAAGAACACCCTTACTGATATTTAGTATTTGAAGATAAGAACACCCTTACTGATATTTAGTATTTGATACACATTATCATCATCTCCATGGCCTTCAAACTGCAGTGATGGGTGCGAAAACAGACTGCAAGATGATTTCCACTTACAAGCCAATCACATGTGTTTACTACTGCACTGCTCAGCAGTGTTCCCAAACTGGATTATTTGTTTTCCAAAGCATTAATGTGCAATAATTCACCACCTCAAACGCATGCGTGCCAATCTCCATGGCAGAGCAGAATGCATAGCTGTTTCTTCTTTTGTTAAGAGAGACCAGAGGCTCTTTTCCTCACTTACGACTCAGTAGCAGTCACTGCAAGAAATCCAGGTTCTCCAAAGCCACAGTGCTTCCCGGGAATGAGTTGACATCGCAGCACCCTGCCCTTACCTGCTGCTGGCCCTGCTGGGTTTGCTGAGTGGTCTGCTGATTGGCTGAGTTGGTGGCCGCAGCAGCCGCAGCAGCTTGCTGCTGGAAGAGACTGGCAGGATAGACTCCCCAGGGCGTAACTCCATAGTACTGGTGAGGGACAACGGCTGGGCCTGAAACACAAGGGAATCTGTCAGCTCCTGCAGCAGGACAAGTGTTACACAGCAAAGCAGCACTAGAAATACCTGCTCATAACCTCTGGTGTAACTAATCCTATTCCAAGGTGATCAGCTTTAAATCCTTCGCAAATACAGAGAGATTCTGGCATTTGTATTCTTCATTTTTAAAGAGCTTAGAAGTCAGACTTGAAATTTCATCTTTACTTGCTTTTAGCTTGCTGGAAGAGGTCAAATTCTGGTACCAGCGATCCTGTTGAAATCCCATGTTTTCATTGTTGTGCCTTCATTGTATATTGAAGGAATAGAACTTTATCTCTAACCAGAGGAGAAGAAATCCTGTTTAAAGCACAGAGATATGCAAGTCTCCTAATCTCAGCTGACATTCACAGCTATCATTTAGCTCTCCATCACATTTTAAAAACCCTTTGCAGACGGATAGCATCAGTTCTCAAGTGTCTACACTGTTATTTTTCCAGCCACTCAGTCCTACTCTGCGTTCACAAACCACCTTAAAAAAGCCTGTGTGATCCTGTATCCTTCCCACTCCCTCCTCCTTAAACCGCTGGCTACATCTAAGAGGCTTAATAATAACAATAACATCTTGGAAAGCCACAAAAAAAAGCACAGCTTTAAAAGATTCTGTGTTTTGTCAAGTCTCAGGACACTGCATATTAATTTGGTGATAACTGAATAGCAGTCAATATCCTTAAATAACTCCAGCTGATGAACAGCACTAGCAGGGAGGGAGCAGCCGCTACCCTGCACTGATCAGCGGAGCCCACCCACCAAATAACCTGAATGTGAGTACAATAATAGTTTTAATATGTCTGTTCTGTGTCTTTTGGAAAGGTCAGCAGAAAAGAAGCAGTATTTCCTTCTCTTTTCAAACACCTCCCCTATCCCACGGGTTCCTTCGCCACGGCAGCAGTAACTCAGGGCATGCCAGCCCTAAGGAAAATGTGCTACAGTTGGATATGATACCGGAGAATAAACAGGGTTTTAGTGAATTTGAACCACAAGCTTGTTCTTATGTAGAGTAAAAATAACTTCTATTTTAAGAGACTGCTAGCATTTGAGTTCTAACCAAGCCATTTCAGCATTGCTGGTAGTTTGGTCTTGTAGTATGGCACTGCAAGGAAAATAATAGTGTAAAAAGAAAACTGCCTGACACAAGAGACTCAAAGATACTCCCCCTCAAATTAAGGAGGACAGCAGAAAAGAAATGCCAAAGAAGCTGCAGAGTGCAAGCTCGGGAAAAAAAGGGGCAGGGGGTGAATCCAGGAAGTCCTTTTTTCTTTTGGATTTTTTTAATCCAGTAACATGTTTGTCTCAAATGAGGTACAGCACAACATAAAAACAACCACTGTGCATCAGTCTAGGTCTGGGCCAAGATGGATGCTGCTCCCGCAACCAATACTGTGGACTGCAGAGATTCAGCAGCACTTCAAGATGTGAATTTAACATCAAATATCAAACTCTTATTTCAAAAGTGTAATAGTTATTCTCCTTATAGTTTTTAACCACTGTACTTTCCCCAAATTTAGGGGGCTGTAGCATTGCTAACACATGCCCACCCCACAGACAGGAGGGAAATGCTATGAACAGCCTCTTGACCAATGCCGGGCACTTCAGCAACACACGCTGAGCAGTCGGATTTGTATCACACACTAAAGCTCTGCCACAAAATCCACCCATGCAGGATTTACTGTGTGCTGCCAGGCAGAGAAGGTGACTCCTCTGTCTCACTCAGGCTTGTCTTGGAGTAGCAATCAATTGTTCCTTACCTTCCAAACTGGAAATTTCCGAGCAGTGGAAAACCTGCAGAAAACGCATCAATCCCAACAGTACCACCCATCTTCACCTGAGCAGGTATGGACACAGCCAAGCAATGGATTAAAGCCTGCTTATATACAGATCAGACAGGAACTGCTAGGTTGCTTCTGCACTCAACAGGAAAACAGCTGCAACTGCTCCATTTTATGCCAGCAATCAGTCTGCGCTTGCCCTTGGCTACTGGGAAGTTGCGGCAAACCCCTTTATCTGGGCAAAACGTGGGCGTCGCTTCAGGTTATTTTAATCTCAGCTCTAATTATCAAGCAAGCATAGTCTAGATGGGTTTTTTCTCCTAGTTAGAGGTTGCTCATCAGATCCGCAAAAGCCTTGGGTGTTTAAAAGAAGAACAGAGACAAAGTCTTTGAAGTTTGCAGGCAGCTGGGCTTAAAAGAGCTGCAAGTCTGGCTCAGCTCATTTGAGCGCATGGTGAGGCTCATTATTGAACAATGTTCTCAGTGAGGGCAAGTGTGTCATCATCGCCAGACTGACAGAGTTTCTTCAGGAAATATTGCACCTGCTTTTACTTTAATAAAGATACACGCACATGAGAAAATTAAAGCCATTCCTGTGTCTTTGAAATCAAATATTCCCACTGCTACGTCTCGCACACTGGCCACAGACAGCCACAAATATTCCTTTCAAGAAACATTAGCAAAACCACCTGTAAGTGTGTTCATAACGGAATTTTTTGCTTTAAATCTCAGCTTTCACACTCCAGTCTCTGCAGGAACAGCCAGCCCCCTCTCGCAAAGGCTGAGGGCTTAGCAACCACTGGGGTTAAACAGCCTCAAGAACCTCTCATCTGAAAACACAGACAGCAGCTCTATCATGCTATCGACTTGGGAGCGGATCATTTCACAATCACCCGTACGGCAACCACCATGAAGCGGTGACTTTTCAGGGATGGGGGTGAGAAACAGCTGAGCTTGCAGGGCTCTGGTGCAGCCCCACGCAAACCCTGGGGCCAGCACAGATCCAAGACGAGAGGCACCCTCGCACAACACCGTGCCTGAGGCAGCTGGGAAGAGCCAGCCACGCGTGCTCCCCGAGCCCCACCGCCTCGGACTGTGTGCATGCATCCACCCCCACGGCCAGCTCTGAGCTGGAGCCACATGGAACACTGATCACACCGAGTGAAGGAGGCTCCTGAGCAACCCCAGCTGGAGAAGCACCGTGCAGCCACATCCAACCCGACTCTACCTGCAATCTAGCAGCATTGAGCTTTTCCTGTATGCAGATTATTCCAGCATCCACTTCTCTACAAAGAGCAGGAACACTTTTCTACCTGTAACACAACACCCCAGAGGGAATCAACATTCCCTAGCTTGTCTTACAAAAGGCAAGATTTCTTGTTTTGAGTGACATCTTTCTCAAATGACAGAAGACAATTTCACAGCACTTTTGAAAGACTGCAGCATCTTCCCCATGGTTTAAACTCACAAGTGATTTTTTCTTGAGTCTGGGAAGCCCTTTCCCCTGCATTCAAATTTGTTCTTTAAAATGCTACTATTGTTGGGAAGAAAAGAGCATTATCACAGGCTGACAGTCTCACAATCATGAAAATGCTGCCATAATGGCAGAATTTTAATTGACAAAATTATCTCTGCCATAAAACACATAAAAGTATTCCCTCTGCTCTAAAAGTAACTGAGCAATAAACTACCAACAGCTTTAAATTAATTTGTTCCATCTCAAACTTCTCTACATCCTCTCAATTTAATGCTCCTATCTGCATCAGGGAGGCCTCCTGACTTTATACCAAACTATATCTAAACTGCTCCACACCCCTCAGCATTACACTCAGTACCGAGGTGGCTTTCAAAGCTGCTCAAGTCCAGACAGAAAAGATACTTTTCTTAAAACAAACACCAACAAGGAGTGAGGTTTGTTATATCGCCATTTCTAGCTGTCACAGCACAAAGCCAAACGAGATGGATGAAGTAACTCATTTCTCAGTGGTGTAACCCTACGAGGACACTGCAGTGCGTTACATGTCCTATCTTTTTGCTTGCAAGTCATAAAGATTAAAAATTATTGAAGTAGAGACCCTGATGCCAAGTTTTCAGATGCTTTAGGTATCCTGGGACATGCTGTTTCCTAGTTCAAATCTGTAAGGCCCCATCAGATATTCAGGCAGCTGCAGCTGCAATACTGCTGAGAAAAACAGGGGGGAAAAAAAAACCTGTGTGAAACACGCTCACTGTTTCCTAGAAATCTGGCAGAGCTTCCCTATGGCCTTTCTATGAAACCAAGACGCTGACCTCTTGCTCCACTGAACTTCAGTGCATTACTAAAAGAGCACTGGCTTTAGTAGTACTGAGGTGATGCAGAAAGGTCAACAAGATTCCTTTTTTTCGTGACATACATTCACAAAGCACTTCTTCTGACTGTAACAGGAATTGTTCTAGCACTTTGGCCCTGTTAAGTCCTGACTGAAGCTTCCGACTTGTATTTGCCACGAAGAGTTCAGGTCATTCATTCACTGCCACACATTCATCATCACACTGTGGTTTATCGACTCCTGGACTGTTAGAAATATCCTTGCACTCTTGCTCTTGGCTTTATTCCATTTAATCACAGAAGCATTTGTTTGCCAACAACATGCTGCTACCTAAACTTAATCTTACATTGTTGTTATGCAATCAGCATACAAAATCCACAATGGCCAGGCAGTTCAAAGCCTACCTTCAAAGTATCATCTTAATTCTTTACGTACTTCCATACGAACCACTAAAAATGCTATCCAACTGGGGAACGGCTGCTGAAATCTCATGGCAGAGCTTGACCTAATATTGGCCTCAAAGCTTAACAGTTAAGCAGCAGTTACGTAAGGGCTGCTGAACATGCCAGAAAGTCACATACCAAACCACATCCCTGCTTGGCAGAGCGCTGGATTCACCTACTACCAGCGTTTTATGTGTTTGGTTCAGTACAAGCCATCCCACAATTGAAGGGACTGGCAATAAGTACTGAAGTTCTAAGTGGAGCATGGTAACTGCACGCAGGTTCCACTAAAAGTCACACTAGGCTGAACTAAGCTGTTTTTATTCAAAATGCAGGCAGTTTCCTCTCCCAGTGTCTCAAGGAAAGCAAAGCATGGTTACAAAAACGTTCCTCTGAAAGTAAATTCTTCCCTTGTCCTCAATGGTGAGGCAAGAGCTTCACGGCATACGCAGCAGAAGTTCAACACACAGCATGTTCTTCGCTGTGTCTGGTAAGCGGTTTTACCAAGCTGTCGTCACCAGATACAACAATTTTGGCTCTGACAGTTGGAAAGAATTTGGAAACTTGGATATGAACGTTTGGGAGAAAGATCTTACATGAGGACAAGAGCCACTATCGTTGCCTGCCATCTGGAAACCTGCATATTCATAGAATGAGCAGATATGGGATGGTTTTACCTACAGAACCTCAAAAGCATAAATTCTGAACAGACTTCAGCTAAAGGGAAGGATCTCACTTGCAGGATGAGCTACAGTAAATCAAGCTGAACAGCAAGGAGATAAAACTTCCCTGGCAGGAAAACACATCTTCCATATTTCTAGCATCTAATAAGAGTAGTTTCAAAGGTACCCGTCGCTGCTGCCAGCTACCAAAAAAAACCCAAAACAGAGTAACATTTACATCTGCAAGCGTTTTGTTTCAGATTTACTTCTCAAGAGGAAGAGAGCCCATAGCAAGCACCATACAAGAATTATCACATTTTATCGACAGAAAATAGGGCTCCAACACAAATTCCGTTCCAGCTCACGGATACCAAATTATCTCTTCACAGAAATGACAACATACTAATGTTATCTTCCACAATCACAGACCCATGAGCAGTTTTGGTACAGAAAACAGTCACAAATGCACAGAAAACTGGAAATATCTCACCTAACGTCGCAGCTGCTGCAAGTCCGGCTGCGTATGGATCCGTTCCCGGTGGAGCAGCACTGATGATGTACGGATTGGGGACAAAGGCAGCAGGAGCTAAACCTGCTGAAAACATACCTGTCAGTAAAAACAAACTTAACTAGAACTGAAGCCCTACCAAAACGCCTCCGGTACCTGGCTGGCGACAAACACAAACAGGTTGCTTTAGTATTTTCAAGCTGATTACAGGTTGTTTTCTGCAGGCAGTGAGCAATCCCTGCATTTTGCAGAATCGTATTAGAACAATCCACAGAAGATAATTTACATAAACAAATCTAATTCAAATGCCCCCTAAGGAAGGCTGAAGTGGTAAAATAGTCTGTATGTAATAGTCATACTCGCTCAGGTATCTCCGCAGCCTTGCTGTTTAGGCAACTGTTAACACCAGTGAGATAGTAACATTATCTAATTGCTCATTACTATTCTCTGTTTTCTATAGCAAGTCGATGACGACCCTACTTCCCCTGCTTTGTGGATTCCAGGACCACTACCTAGTACCAGCACTTCAATTAACGAGTTTGGAAGCTGCTCAGGAGCATACAAGGCAACATCGTAGGGCACCACCACTGCCGTGCAGGCACTGCCCTCCTCTGCAAGGGAACAGTTTAATCATTAGAGAAATTACAGGTGGGCAGGAGGGAGTGTGGAGGGGAAGGGAAGGTGGAGGGGAGTCAGTTAATACAGCTAAACCATTTCAATTCAGGTCTATCCCTGAACTCCAGTAAGCACACAAGTGCACTAAACAGAGCGGGCAGAGACTCACACATTCGTATCAGGCTTTCAGGCAGGAGGAGCTGCCACTTCAATTGCTTACTGTGCAAAAAACACTTAACCCTAAGACAGTTTAACTCCAATCATCCACGAGCAGCCCTTCTACAGCTGTCCTGGTGTTCTGTGCACAGGAGTAAGCGCTTTCTTCCCTGTTAATCCATACTGTTTCAATAACATGAATCATGTGTTTGCATAAATTACACCTTTAAGTCGAAGTCTGAGCCCAGGCAGGCTGAGCCACAGGAAGCACATCCCAGTGTAAATTGCATTTTGCCCTCACTTCACTCTGCTGCTTATCCCAATTCAATCAGAGCAAGCAAGTCCTTCACCACACTCGTTACCAAGCAGCACGTTCAGCAAGGGCAAGAGTGTCATTCCTGCCAGACGTGAATGCTTCAGAGCTTTTTAAAGCATGCAAGAAGTACTTGAAAACTTCTGGAGTAAATCTTCAAACATTATACTCCTGCTAGTCTGTCACTTACTGGTTGTAAAAACATATTTAGGTTTCTCTAAAACCTGGAATCCCTAACGTGAGAAGGATATGGAAGTGCTGGAATAGGTCCAGAGGAGGCCACAGAGATAATGGAAAGGCTGGAGCACCTTTGCTAAGACGACAGTCTGAGAGATTTGGGGTTTTTCAGCCTGGACTAGAAAAGGCTCCGCAGAGACCTTAGAGCAGCTTCCAGTGCTGAAAGGGGCTGCAGGAAAGCTGGAGACAAACCTTTTACAAGGGCCTGTAGTGACAGGACGAGGTGGAATGGCTTTAAATTTGAAGGGGGAAGATTTAGATTAGAGATTAGAAAGAAATTCTTCACAATAGGGGTGGGCAGGCCCTGGCCCAGGTTGCCCAGAGCAGTGGTGGCTGCCCCATCCCTGGAGGGGTTCAAGGTTGGGTTGGATGGGGCTTGGAGCACTATGGATCCATGGCAGGGGCGTTGGAACTGGATGGGCTTTAAGGTCCCTTCCAACTCAAACCATTCCACGATTCTGTGAAAAAAGAAAAATCTTTTTTTCCCCCCTCCTATTTTCCCAGTGTATTCAGAGCATTACCAGAAATCTAGTAAAATGTTACGTATTAAATGCAAGACTTACCTATGTGAGGCTGGTGGGCAGCTGCCAAGGCGTACTGCTGCTGCTGCGCTGCCGTTAGCTGCTGAACAGCAAGGGCATTCGGTCTTTGGAACAACTAAAGGGACAAAAGCACAAACATGGTCCTTTACTCATGCACAAAAAGCATTCTTCTTTTTAAAGCAATTCCTTTACACTAGATTTATTTTCACAGCTACAGACACTCCTCTTTAAAGGGAAACATTTCAAAAAGGATTGAAAAAAACCAAAGCCCTTTGAAATCAATTGCCCATGATAATCCATCTGAAAAAGATACATATATATACACACATATATTTCTGAAGTACAGCTGAACCACAGCCAGGGTTTCCTCTGCAAAATGCCCTGAAGCCATTTCTTCCCCAGCTCCTCCTCAAACACAGCCCCCAACTGCAGCCTTTGGATCACTAGTAGCTGCCACCAGCACTTCCACATCCTGAAGATCACCAAGCACTGCAAAACCACAAGTACGCCAGTGGCAACCCATGAGAGTGAAGTGGCAAGCGGGACAGCCGGCGGACTGCAGAGCCAGGTGTCAGGGAGATAATACCCTTGAGATGGGATGCCAGCCTCAGCTCACAAACTCCTGGACAAAATGCTTCCTTTTCCTGACAGCCTTCAACCTCCAGCATTCTCCTGTGGGAATCGAGGCAAGGAATGGGAACTCTTCCTTGCCGACAGACAGAAACCAGACCCAGGGACTATCTGGTTAAGCCACCGAAAACACATGCACCATTTGCCATTGTACAGCTCCCTACAGTCTAGCAAAGCAGAGGGCAATGGCACTGAAAACAGTCATTCTCAGTAAGAATGAGAAGATTACATTAAAGTATTGTTGCTTAGAGTTTGGGTTTTTTTCCTTGTTTTATCCAGGTCCTTACCAAAACCTTATTTCCCCAGCTTCCTACACTTATACTGAAACAAAATGCTCCCTGAATCAATCCCTTAGCAGACCATCGCTCAGCCTGAATTAAATCACTTAAGGATACACAAGCTAAACAGCCATTCTGAAACCATCCAGAAGCAACATTCATCCCCAAAAGTGATCATTTCCGAGGTGTGAATTTCTTCACAAACTACTGCGATAAATGTTTTCGCTCTCCATTCACTTGGAAAAAAACTAGGCCTAAATGACATTCAATTTTCACACCCATTATCTCTGCCCTCCTTTCAGACCAGGCAAAGGAGCCATTTCAGCTGCCAGAAGCAGTAATAATAATTCTGCCCAAATTTTTGGCAGAAACGCACAACCTTTAAGAAGTAGCAAGGAATCATTTAGAAAATTAAGGGGTGTTTTTATAAGCAAAAATTTCAGCTGGTTCTCCTGAGAGCATCTGAGCAACTGTGCTGTTTAAGGAGAAAATACAACAAAAGCTGGGTGAGTCACCTTTATTTTCTTCTCTTTTTACAAGTTCAGAGGAGGAAAAAAAAACATGTAAGGAATCGGTACTGGATTAAAGATTCAGAAACTCAGTGCTGAGGGGATCCAGAAGGGATATTTTCTGAGTACAGAAACATATCCACAACCGCCCACTCCTTAAGAAGCTGGGACCCTTCCACAGATCGAGGGGGTTTGGAATGCCGCTTATGGAGAAACACTTGAAACCCAGCTCTTTATCACCTCCCAGGGCCAAACATAAGGAGAGCAATAAATCATTATGCAGAACACACCTTTTTTTTTTCCCTCTTTTGTTTTAAACATGTCATTCAGCAACACTTCATTCTTACACAAAGCTGAGTGCTTATAAGGGGTGTAATCTTCATTAATAGGCATTCTGTCCTTAGTAGCTGGATCAGATGCTCTACTGACATTTCTTACTTCAAAAGAACTAAGGACTTCATGGAGAGTGTGACCTGCAGAAAACGGAATGAGCAGTACAGGCTCTGGAGGAGTCTCCAGCAACACCTTGTTTGCTGACTGGCATCTGCAGACGTGGCAAAAAAAAATATATCCATAAATGCTTCACTGCTGGATATCAATACATCCCAAACAAGCAGCCTGCAAGTCTGTATGGAATTATTCTTCTTCTCTACTGCTTCTGTATTGAGTTCAGCAATCCAATACTGTAGCTTTCTACCGCTCCAAACACTTCACCAAAACCTTTTATTTTCATATTCCTTTCCATCCCTGGATCTGTTTTTCCAGTCTGCTAATGCATATTCCAACAAGGTGAGCAGGCAAGGAAGTGGCTAGATCGATCATCAGCCGCCTGTCTTAAGGGCAAAAAAGCCCTTATCTTCTCTGAAAATACTCTTCCTTTTGCTCAGTTTGCATGCGTGATTACTTCCACAGCTCCCAAAGGCATCTAAATTATCCATTTTTAAACCAGAAGTACCAGCAGAAAAAGAACACACAGCTATTCAAAGCATTACTATTTCACCTGCTGTTGCATTTTTTGTTGTCTGCTTGCTCTCCCAACTTGTATGAGTGCAGCTGACGACTGCTAAATTTGACTTTCAGACATACAAGTATCCACACCAACTCGGTGCATTTTTCTCCTGCTGAAATCAAGGCACGGGATCCCAAATGCTCCGCAAATGGCTGCTGCCAGCAGCTGTCAGAGTTTACCTAAAGACTCGGAGATTAAAAAGCTGCTCCTTTACTTATAACGACTGGTATAACAGAAGGGAAGCAAACAGAACAGAGCAGCTGGGCAGAGTCCTTTCATCTACTTCAGGAAATTACCGGGAGAATTTCTGAATCCTCAAGTCAACGAACCTACAGACTTAGCTCCAACACAGTGTCCACAGACAATATTCTTGAGTTTCTCCAGAGCCACATGCAAATGTTCAGTGTTCACCCTGTGCTGCGAGCATGGAGGCAAGATTCCTTCACCCGCAGGAAATCTGCTCTCAAGTCTTCATGAAGCTCCTCTTCCAAAGACAGGGCAAACGTTGGTATCCAAGCCACACGCTCAAGGAGGGACTCCAGCCAGCAACCTCTCCCTCTTTGCTTTCAACCACACTTCCTGCAAGCCTGCAAACCCAGGCTCTGGACTCAATTTACCGGGGAGAAACTCAAGCGTGAACAACTAAAACTCTTTGCAGATTTCATACTGTCTGTAGCATCCTCAAGGAAGCAGAGCCAATAGAAACGATCACCATTTCAGGCTTTACTCAGCCAGATAAGCCCCTGTGCCACATGAGCCCTGGGAATCATTAGCTGTGTGTATTTAGGGAGGGTTAAAGCCTCTGTGTACTGTCTCCATCTGCTGACAGCACAAACCAAAAACAAAAGCAAAAAATAAAAATTACAGTAACAGCTTTTCATCATCTTATTTGGAAACCTGCTGGACAGGAAACCAAGGTTAAACCATGTATCAGTATTAAACTGTGGTCTCCAGTAAGTGGAAAAAAGGAAGAGAAATCTCTTCTAACTGGATTATATTATAACAGTATTAACTGGAATTTGCCAAACGAGGGTGAAGTTTTAAGAACGTACAGATGGAGCATTTTAGCCTATTGGAAATCATCACATTAGAGTGAACCCCTACAAGTGCCTGACACTGATTCGGAGTTCAGTCACATCACCTGTCATTCACAAAGCGACACTCTTCCTCACTCACACATGGACACAAACCAAGCATCATTTACAGCACACGGGGGAATTCCCCAAGGGAATTCTGAGAAACCAGAACATGGTGGTCTGTATTTTACAGTCATGGGAACACTGTGAGATTACATTTCTGTGAGGCAGTTTCTTCTCCAATACAAACATCTGACATCTCTAATCAAATTACGCATGGGTAAGGCCGGCCCTTCTTAATATCACCTTGAGCTGTACTTGCCTGTAGTCCCCGCAGGGTATATGACACTTCCCAATAGACCCAGAAAGACACTTTTACAGACAAGATCCTTTTGTTCAGGACATATTTCTTTCTGACAACTGAATGGAAAAGACTATACTGCCAAGTGAGATTTCTTTCACACAGGCCATAACTGGCAGACAGGGAACACCAAAGAGCACTGGCTACTGGGTATTGTGTGTGCAGGAAACGGGTACAACCCCAAGCCAGGACAGATCACGTTTACACAAACATGCACTGAGAGGTGCCATTTGGCAGCAGAGTAACACAGCACTGACACTTGCACAAGTTGCCTTTCCTGTAGGCTTAAGTAGTCTCCGCAACAAAGCTGAAACTTAAGTGTAACAGCCCTTATGAACCAGCCTGGCCCACATGTCCTCAGCGTGAGCCAGGTGGGCATGCAGCTGTGCTTCCAGCACCAGGACCTGCAGCTCCACTCCAACTCACGGTGCAAGTCAACCAGAGAGATACAGCTTCACAGACAGCCCCTTAGAGAGTTCCAAGTATCAGTCCACGCAGATGACACCAGTTCTGCGCGGATCTCAAGAAGTTTAGATGAGATCTTAGGAAGAAATGTTTTGCTGTGAGGGTGGGGAGGCCCTGGCACTTCCTGTCCAGAGCAGTGGTGGCTGCCCCATCCCTGGAGGGGTTCCAGGACAGGTTGGATGGGGCTTGGAGCCCCTGATCCAGTGGGAGGTGTCCCTGCCCATGGCAGGGGCGTAGAACTGGATGGACTTTGAGGTCTCTTCCAACCCAAACCATTCTATGATTCTGTGATATTACCCATCCGCTTTATACAGAAGAAAAAACAAAACCCTGGCAACAGGGCCCTCCAGAGCCAGAGCCATACTATGGTCATTCTGAAATCAGCATACTTCCCAGGGCAGCCTTACTTCCACAGTTATTTATATGAGCTAGGCACAAGGGATGCCAAATTCTAACTCCCATTTTTTAAAAGCTGGAAGAAAATTAAAAACTGTTGAAACTTACAAATGAGCCTTAATTTATATAGAAAACATTAATAAAATGCAAGTTACAGGCTTCTAGGTCCTGCAGATATCCCATATCTAACGGTTCTTCACAAAGCAGTTCCCTTAGCTCAAACACACTGCTCCAAAAAAAGCAACTGTCTGAAAAAAAAGTCAATGTCTGAAAGTAACTCTTGCATTCAAGGTCTTACAGAGTTAGACAAAGACCTGAAACTACCTGGGTTTTCCTTTTTTGAAACGTACAGCAGCTGTTTAGTTTAATCATTAAAAAATCTCCCATATTAACCTCCCAAACATGCTATATAATAAAACAACTGATCAAGCTCTCACACAGATATTTACATTACTTTAGAGACTCTGATAACTTTCTAAAGGTGGGTCTGTAGCACAACCTTGGCAGCAGCCTTTCCTCCATCCCGAGTGCCAACAGGCTGTTCTGCTGACAAGGATCAGATATTTCAGGAAGCCCGGGGCAGTTATGCACCCTTGCAATCAGCTACAACAAAGGGTTTTATTCTTCTCTGACCGATATGATACTTGCAAAAGGAAAGCAATAAAAGTTTACAATTGTTACCCAAACCAGCAGGAACAGGAGTGGATTACGAGTCGGTCCCTGGATCCAGGCCTAGCATTCAAGAAGAGCCAACAACAAAGCAAGGACTTGTATTACTTGTCCAGGATGAGAAGCTCGGGCCACTTGCGTGGGAGAAAAGGTCAAACAAACACGCTTCGGTTGAGATAAAGTCTTGTAGCACTGGATTCTGACCTCAGGTGTTAAACCATGCTCAAGCCAGTTAAAACTCATCATTCTTTCAGCCTGGGTGAAAGGTGGCATCACAGCTCAAGAGTCGTCTGACCTTTAAGACACTTTAAGAGCTCATGAGTGGGGTGGGTTCTTCATTGCTGTTTAACAGTTTTTACTAATTTAATTACTCTTCTCCAACACAAACTCACTCAAGCTAAAAAAGATCAACACACAGAAAGAGCTGTTGGTAACTGCTGTTTATTACAGGTTCTTCAGACTGCTGTTCAGGTGGCCATGGAAAGCAGATCTGCAGCCAGCTCCCTAGGGCACGTGAAGCACTCCAGACAGGTGGATGGCATTAAGGGGATGAAACCACTCCAAGTCTTCCCCCATCCCACCCAGGAGACAAGAGCCTGAGCTCATGCTCATCCCACAGTGACCCTCCAGGAGGAACCGAAGCAGTACGGTAGGGCCAGACGACACTTTACCTGCTGTTGGGAATTGTAATCGAAGAGCCCCACAGTGGCTGCGGCCGAGTCCACGGGTACTTGAGTGCCAGAATAATCAAACTGAAGAGGCTCCATGCCAACATGCTCCATGGGATCCAGAGGGACGCTCTGGGACTCAATGTTGGAGAAATCCTCCACTGGCTTGGCACCATTAGTACTCGCCAGCTGGGCTAAGCCCTCTGATCCATTCTGGTTTGGACCCAAAAGATCTACTTCACTTGCAGAGTTCTGGCAATTACCAGGTGTACGGCTACACAGAGAGAAAAGACACTTGTCACTAAGCATCCCCACTTAATGCTGGGTCACACAGCGTCGATGAACAGCAATGGACAGTACTAACCAGAACTGTTTGTAGATGTGGTGATGAAAGAAGAAAATAAATAAAAGAAGGGTCTGAAATAATTCCCTAAATGGATTCTACAGAACAATTTATGTATTTAAAAACAAAAGCCAAAACCATACCCATAAAACCTCATTCCCCTGCCTTAAAGACCTGTTACAGTAAGAAGTGTGAAAAATTAAGTTTCTTTCTACTCCTCAATTGAGAAGAGATATAGCCACAACGAGGCAGGATATCAGAAACGCCAGAGTTATTTTTTCATAAAGTTAAATCAGTAATTACTAAGTAGGTAACGCTCTGGCATCGTATTTCACTTCAAATCTTTTCAGTAGGAGCTGCGACGGTTTCCTGATTCCCTAACATAAGCCCTGGACTATGGTGGGAAACTGTTCGTCCCAAAGCCAGGGCCAGCAGCCTCACAGCACGTTGGTGTGGCTTTTACAGCTTTCCTATGTCAAGAGGAGGCACAACAAGCAGGTAAAACGCATCGATTACATCAATAGGCACAATTTCAGAGGGCTTTAATCTCTTGAGAGCTGTAAGGAACAAGTCCAAAACCCCAGCTATAATCTAGACTAGCATATAAGCAGAGCAAACATCTTCAGTGGGTATTTCCATAGGAATTCCACAAGATGAATTAAAAACAGGTGTGAAAATAAAACAAAATTGCAAAATACAGAAGCAGGCATGCAGAGACGAGAGCTCTCAGATGTTATCCTCCACCTTCTCACAGCTGCCCTGTTCACGGTACAAAATCCCTCTGCTTCAATGAGTCAAAGGCTTCTTCACTACAGCGTGGAAAATCTTTAGAAAAACCTGTTCAGTGCAACACTAATTATTAACTAACAAAGCACATACCTGAAGTCTTTGACATCTGCGTCGATTCCATTCTGCACAGGTAAACCATTTGTTTTATCCATCACATCCCCCTCCTCCTTCAGATCTCCTAACTTATCGCCATCAAACGTGCCCTTATTTTTCTTGTCCCCTTTGTCATTCTCATCATTCTCCGCATCTCTTGGCCCCTAGGCAAAAGAGACATCATTTTAATAAGCTTCATTTTCAGATCAATTTTGCTTTTATTCCGAGATGGTAACAAACCAAAGAAATACATTACAATAAAGTTAGGCACTTGCGAACAGGAGATCACACAAATAAAAATAGATTAAAAAGAGGAAAAATGGTCAATCGTAATGGAAGAAACACTTCTCACTCTTACAAGATAGGTTTTATCTGTCTGTTGAGTTTCTCCTATTTAGTGATCCAGGGTCTTGACTCTACAGCCTCTAAAAATCCCATCCTAAAATATTTTTAAAGAATTCTTATCCAAATCCTCTTTCTAGATCAGACTCAGGCAGTTCAAAATTAATTCAGAAGCTTTTAAATACAAGAGCTTGTACTGTAGGGGTATGAACTGAATTAATGTCTCTGCAAACTCCCTGTCTCAGTGTCAAAGATGACTGGACAAATGCATGGGTTTGGGACGCTGAACAGGATCACCTTGGTTTTGAGGGGTATTACTGGGATTTGCACATTGAACTCCAAAGTACGGAGCCCTTAGGTCAATTACTCACTCGATCATTGGTTCATGTAATCCTAAAGCATCTTTTTCAAGGGGTAAAAGGGGAAGTAAAAAAAAAAAAAAAAACAAACAGGATTTCTGTTCTGTTAAGCTTTGAGCTTTTTATGACTGGTGTTACATCTGCGGCAATCCTGCCCTTAATGTCTGTACTTCATTTCACTTGGGAGAAGAATAAAGGGTGATTATGCCAGAGGCAGAGTTTTGAACAACAAAAGGGAGAAGAAAACCAACATAATTTATGAAAAAAAACAGCAAGGGGCATATAAACATATTTATCACAGACAGCTTTGGTACTGTCACAAAGACAGACATTCAAACCCTGTCTTCCACTTCGTTTGAGGGAAAAGCACTTCAATTCAACAGGGCATTTGAACCCTGTATCAACTAAATCACTTCCCATTCTTTCCATCTGCAGGGAAAGATTCCCTTTCCCCATATTTAGAGAAACAAAATTGTTTTAAAAGCAATCATCCTCTGAAGCTGCTTCTTAAATAAAACCAAATCATGCTTCCATGATATTAGAGAGCAGATTTCAGCATGCCAATTATAAAGAAATTTGGAGTCCAGTTCTTGCCCACACAAGGTGATATTCACCCTTTGTTTCAGATTTGGCATCTTGACTGTCAATGCTTCCTAACCCCCAAGCCCGATGATAAATTGGCTCCTTCCACCGACTGCTCATTTCTCAAAGCCCTTCCTTCCCAGGCTCAGGGTTCACCAGGGTTATCAGGTGCCCACTAATGAGGAACAATAAGAGGATGGATGAAGGCAACCACAAATCAGCTCCCTGAAGAGACAGAGCAAAGCAGTCTGACAGTAAGAAACCTACTTTTTTCTTCTGCTTTTATGTTTTTGAACAATCCCTGACCTAGCACTTGGCCGATGAAGCAGAGCTGAGATGCAGCCCTTTTTTCCCCCCACTACAGGGATGGGGCTTGATTATGCCTCTCACCATATCCTTGGATTTGAGGCAGCAGCAACTGTGCTGCCATCCCCACCCTGCGAAGCACAGCGACTAATGCTGTTTCTCCATAGGAAACAAGATGCCTTTGAAAGCATTCCCCAGCTGGAGTGGCTTTTGTAGCTACATTACATTTCTAGCATCATCGCATGAAGGTTTTTGTTCTCAGCCAGCCACAAAGCAGCCACATGCTCATTTGAAACCCACAGGTATATTTGCATACTCTTCAAACAACACCCTTAGCTGGGGCACTACTGCCAGGTGCTTATCTGAAGAACCAGGGAAGGTCAGCACCTTTCCCATCCTTTACCCCATCTCCCACACTGCATCCCCTAAGCCAGGAACAACAGTTAAGCTGCTAGCCTACCCATTTTAAGACAGACACCTAAACTAGGAGCAAATAAAAGTGAGAAACATCCACCCTCAGGAATGGATTAACAAACAAAACAAATCAAGCAGCAAATGGAGAAAAGAACATGATGGGAACTCAAATGTCAGAATCAGGCGCACTTACAAATCCTCCTTTCCTTAGGCAGGAATCTCCAGGAGATGAGCTCAACACATACTCCACCATGCTAACTCCAAGTCCTCCGCTCTCTGACCGTGGTGAAAGCACTGAGTTGACTTCACTATTCACGTGAAAGCCCTGCCCAGGTCTTCTCTGAACCATAATTGGTTGGGAAACAGAGTGATCTGGAACAAAAACATGGGTAATTCTTATCAGCAAATCCAACTATTCAGAGGCAAGTCATTAAATATGCACGAGGGTCTTAATTATACTAAGAAGTGCTAACTTTTCCACTCTGAAGTCCATTAGAAAAAGTAGGACAGCTTTTCATATTTTAGATACTAGAGCTTGCAAATCTACAAGAGAACTTAACTTATTTAAATCTAAAATCATAACATTTCAAAAATTCAAGTCTCCAAGTTAAGGTTGCTATAAAAAACAACATTCTAGATTTCAGTTTTACTAAAACTCTTGCATTAGTACAGTGAAAAAAACAATCTTGGTTTGTCCTTTAAAACATCATCCTACTGTTCCACCAGCCTACATCCAGTTTCTTGGTCCTATGAACTGCCACATTCATGGTACTATCACCATTTCTCTTAGATTCTCTTGATTTCCTCAAGAAAGAGTTTATGGGAACTGCACTTCTTCCTCATCCCCTGCCCTTCTGCATCAGCCCCATCCCTTTACCACACCTGCAGCCCAAAGGTTTGAGACCCACTCAGACCAGGCTAAGGAGAGATGTCTCCACAGCCTTACAAGCTCTGGTTGGGCAGCAGCAGGTGACCCAACATGCCCCAGGAGGAAGGGAAGCAGCTCTCCACTCCTGCCTGCTCAGACTGGCAATGGCCAGAGAGTCAGTACCAAGAGACAGCAGACAGGGCAGTTACCAGGGGATGGTGGAAGGGACACACATTGACATCGACACTGCAGCTTCCTTATAAGACACACAAACTGTCAAGTGAAGTCATTCTGCTCCACCGTTGCTCCTGGCCGCACTCCCCTACCTTCTTCCACAAGCCAGCACAAGAAGCTATGGGGTCACAAAGTGGACTGAGGAGACTTTTCTTCATTACCTTTATCCCAGAAAAGACAAAAGCTAGTTGTAACCTTACTGAACCCCCCAGCAGGTTTCATTGCACCGCTGCAGAGGCACTTGTACCACCAGGTGGGGAAGGAAGGAGCGGCCTGTGTTGACAGGGCAGCTTCTTCTAGCAGTACGGGCTTTGAATGCTTTACAACTACAACTTCAAGGGAGAAGAGTGAAGAACCAAAGCGAGGAGGGAGGACTGCAGCACATACTGTGGACACAGACAAAGGAAAACGGATGGAGCGAAGGGCATCTCACAGGAAACCAGGCTTCATTAGTTCCACTGCTTGTGGAACAAACTGCTCTTCTGGCCAAGGATGCTCCCACATCTCACCTCCAAGCTGTGCTCCTTGCTCAGGGCAGTGACCCTGAGCAACTGCTCATACCATGGCCATTCTCTTTATTTCAGATAAGCAAAAGCGGAAACTCTCTCTCCCCGACTCAGAGAACAGCGCAGGCCATGGCTCAGGAATGGAGGCCGTAAGGTGCACAGGATTAATGGAGAATAAACAAAGGAAGAGACGAGATGAAGGGCTTTGATTCATGGAGATTTGTGATCAGCCAGCACAGGAGGTCACCTCCCTCAGATGTCCGCCCTGCCTGTCTGGTGGATGGAACCAGTCCAACCACTGAGGCAGCAGAGGAGAAAGGCTCCTTCTTGGCTGTCACTGTTCAGTCTGGCTTAGCCCTTTAATCCACCCTTAGCTGCAGTACAACTGGGCACAAACTGGTGTAGAGGACTGGATGCAGGCACTGCTACGGAGATCCACTGCAGAAAGCCACAGGAGGCAGCAGCTCCCAAAAGCTTCCCAGTGCCCAAACTGCAAGGTTCAGCCAATGAGATTCTGAGAAGCTTTATCCCTTTTTCACAGCCACTTTGTAATTTAAACAATTAAAAACGCCCTTATCACTATCCCAGTACCTTCACTCTAACAAGAGATATTTTCAGCAGGAAATAAACCACACAATAGTGAGGCTTCTCTAAATCCCACCTCCCTAGAGCTGTGGTCTGGGAACTGCACAGAATGCTCGGCACGGTTTAAAGAACACATTCATTACATACAGAAAGCACAGAAAACAAAAAGTAAACGGTTAGCAGTTCAAATTCAGCACATGCATGTGAGTGTTTGCCACTTAAACCAACCCGAATGCTCTCTCCTTAAATTCAAAATAAGGGACAGTGATCCAAGAACAAAATTCTTGGCAGATAAACTTCAACACCACTAACGCAAAACATCACTTTTATTTCTTTTTAAAACTGAACATTGTTGGGTTTTGGTGGATTGGTTCAGTGTTTAAAAAAAAACAAAACAAAACAAAACTGTGGGTGGTTTGGGCTTTCTTTTTAACTAATCTTGTTCTCTAGGACCTTTGTTTAAACTTCAGCGACCGATTCTAAGGCAGAAAATACATCACAGTTTCAATTGGAATTTTAATGGCAATCTAACATTTTTAAGCATATAAATGTGTGGGTACACAAGTTCACACCAGACAATCTTTTTATAACTACAGAAACCTTTCCACTTTATTGCACAGCAATGTAAGGTTTCTATCAGTTTTCTAATAGGTAAAATTGATGTTTTGAGAAATCCTGTAAAAGCTGTGTCATCCAGCACAGCCAGCAATTCTGAGCAGGTGAGGTGCACATTTCTCTATTCAACCCCAACTAAATTAAGTAAATAATTGAGCTACCTGATGTTCCCCAAGCACTGTCTCTCCACTGATCTCCCAGAAATATCCCTTTTGGTCCATCTTTGCTGGAATCATCAGATTCCCAAAACTTTTTACCCGGCAACAGCTGCTGCAATTAAAGAAAAAGAAACAAAAAACAAAGCATGATTAAAATAAGTATAAAATGCAAACATAAACCATAAGCGTTTCCTTTTTAAACATGAATCAATCATTAAACACAAACCAATACATGCTTTATAATCAAAATATTTATATACTCTAGGGTGAAAGCCACACAGCAATGGAGATAATGAGTCAATCTCTGCAATCCTCTTACATTCTTAACGTTTTATGAACCCCACACACGCAAGCACGCACACACAATTTACACTCGCCAGCCTCTCAGCACAAGAGCTACTTGGAAGGAAAAAGTTAGCAGGAACAACCATTCTGATCAGAACATCAGCATCACTTCCACCTGAGCTTGGAGAACACCCCAAACTGCCCAGTACCTCCACCACAAATTCCTGCCTTCAAACACCACAGTTCTGGTGCCAGCAGAGACAGAACGGCTCAAGAGGTGCCAAGGGCTCTCGCTTCTCGCTTATTTAATGACTGCTGAGGGCTCTCCATGCGATGAAAGTTATTTGTAAACACTAATAAGAGTGAACAGTTCTGGGCCATCGCACACGCCGCGCATGTGTTGTTGAAAAGAATAAGGTTACGCACTTACTGAGAGCGAGACAGAAAGTCATCCCTGCCTTGAATGAATCCAAGGAAGATTGGTCTGAAGTCCATGAGATGACAGAAAGAACACTGTGCCCTGTGTAACCAGCCTTAGGTTGAAAACACCAGCTTCTACAAGGAAAAGCCTCCCGTGTGCATCTACATATGGCAAGGGGAATTCCCAGCCCTGCTTAAGTGCCTTAGATGGCAGGCTTACAATATCCAAATTCAATTTTCAGGCTGAACAAGATGTATTCAGACAGGGAACAACAGCACATTCACAGCAAATTAACACAAGAAATGAGCTGAAGTTGGAATAAAACTAAAGGAGCTGGAAGATTAACAAGTACTTAATTATCATAGAACAAACAAGAACCATCAGATCAGTTGATTCTCCTCTGTATCAGAAGTGTTGAGAACTCTACTCTCCATCAGTAGATGGGCACATCTCAGGCTCTGGCCTAACAGAGTGAATAGGCTGTGGGATGGAGATGAAGTGAGCACAAAGCATTTCAGAGCTCACAGTGCATTCCGGTTGAAGACAGGCAACCAGAGAAGTTGTGCTCACCACTCACTTTGAACTAACAGATCTGTTTGCTCAGAAATGTATCGCAAGGCAGGTCTGCATATACGAGATTAAACCCAAGGGTAGATTTGGATACTGGGCCAATTACACAGAAAGCCAGTGTTATGATGAAAGCAACATAAATTTCACCCCACTCCTGAAAAGCAGAATTCCTTCCAAATTCTAAAAACCTAAAACCTAGCCCATGACAAGTAAGACAGCAGTTAGAGTCAGCTATTTAACTAACCCTGTTGACTAAAAATAATCCTGCTTTCACGTAGAGATCAGTAGAGAATAAGATCAATCCACAACTGAAACACAGCAGTTGCCTACAAGGGGAAATAAATAAATGAGTGCAATCTCTTTGGGAAACAGCTGGTACAGGCACAAGATGGAGGCAGGCAGGGCATGTGGGCAGCGCTGCTGTTTCAGGACGCTCAGTCGCACCACAGGCTGGGTGCAGCCATGCAGGTTTTCCAGCAGTGGAATCCCACTCCTCGGTTTGTGGTCGCTGCTGGCTGTGAACCCCAAGCAAGCACTGGCAGGAGGGCACTTCCAGACAAACTGAAATGTTTATGCATACACCTGCACATTGTCTATACAAGCACACAGGGATGTAACACAAAGCAAACCTCACCTACAGAGGCTGAATCAACAGCTCAGACTGAAACAACACAGGCCAGAGTCTAGGATGACATATGCCAGGAACACCAGGAGCTCCAGCAGAGAAGCTGCCACTCCTGAACCAGCTGACATCTTCCTGTGAGGCTGAGGACAGCATGCATGTGCGTGTGTGCTCTTTACTGCCACACAGCCAACCAAAACTTATTTACTGATGAATGCTGCTCAATTAAACTGCAGTTGTTCTTCTACTGAAAGCATAAACTTGTATACCTTACTTCCCCATCCTAACCTCCTCTTCCAACTTCAGTAATCTTCCTCCTACTAATTACAAATCAAAAAAGGGTCAGATTAGTTTTCAAACTAAGGACAAGATGCACTTCTCTACTCAACCATGACACAGTGCTCCCCGAAGTCCTTCAGCATTTGTGCACTTGGATCCTATCTGGATGTACGGACCCCAGTAGCTGGGCTGTACCCAGGATGGGTGAAAGAGCTTACACACAGTGTCAGGGACACACAGGACCTGAATCCACCCCACTTTACAGCACTTACTACAGCTGCAGAGTCAGAATCACAGAACAGTTTGGGTTGGAAGGGATCTTCAAAGATCGCCAGCCCTGCTGTCATGGGCACAGACAACTTTTCAGTATCTTTCACACTGCCCGAGACAGCTTTTCAGTATCTTTCACACTGCCCGGACCAACCAGGCCTTGAACACCTAAAGAGATGTGGCGTTCTGCGGACAACCTGTGTCAACGCCTCCCCACCCACACTGTAAAGAACTTCTTCCTTGTGTCCAAGAAGTCTCCCTTTAGCGCAAGGACAAAAACCAAAAACATCCTTTCTCTACAAACAAATGTTTGTAGAGTATCAGAACCTTTCAGCATAGAAATGCTCAGCTTTTGGTTTCCCTGGTTCCACAGCTGGCACACCACCCATGCCTACAACCTCCCCATCTCCTACAGGGTCTAGCTCAGTGACACCATTTAACCTCCTTTCTTCTCTACAAGAATTCCATTCTTATCTAGATCTTTTTCAGCAGCAAGTCATTGCCACCCAAATTTCTCCAAAAGGTTAAAGGTTTGAAGAAAGCATTTTAATCTGAGTGCTAAGCTACCTGTGGGGTTTTATTGTTCTCTCAGTAGAGGCAAGACAAGTCTCAACTTGTTCCTTCACCTCTCAAACTACCAAGTGGCAAACACTATGTTTGCCCCAGCTGCTCCCTCTCCGCAACCAGAAGAACCATCCTGAGATACCAGCACGTCACTCACTGTTTTGAGACGTGTCAGTGACTTCAGGATTTATCACAGCAGCGTATACACAGCGTAGGACTGCTTGGGGTTCTCCCAGCTGAGTGATAAAAGCAGGGAGGAAAACTTGCACTGCCCTCCCCTTCTATATAATCCAAAAATAACTGCAGACAACTGCAAGGACGGTTCATCAGCAAAACCCATTCCACCACACACAGCCTAACCTGTTCCTCCATCTGCGCCTAAGGGGGGGAAGTTAAGGAGCTGAAAGCCAAGTCAGTGTTCTCTGGTATTTATAAACAAAACACACAAAGGTGTTACGAATTTTTTTAGGCTTCTGTCATTCCCATATTTCATAAAATGCAGCTTTTTCACTTCTGCTGCTGCCTCAGCAAAAATAACTGCTCTCCTCTCATTTGATTTCAAGGAACTTCGAAGAAAGCAGCAATATGGACCAATTAATCAAAATATCAGCTGCAATCAAACCCTTCTAATTACCTTTGACACTACCTCACAGTGCAGAAGGATACAATCAGTTCTGCAGTCCCACCCCAACTAAAGCACAACAAGGGGCATGGGCTTGCAGAAAGAGGGCAGGAAAGAAGTGAGCAGAAGAGAGCATTTTCTGTTCAAGGAAAGAGGAACCTATAGTTCACAGAAAAATGAAATTCCTTTCATGAGCTCCTGAGTTTCCAAAGTGTTAATAAGTTTTCCTGATACACACACGAAAGGAACAAGGAATTCTAAACTTAAGAAATTTAGTTTTACTTTAAGGTAAAATGCAAAATGGAACTTAAGCAAAAAAAATGAAAAAAAATCAAGTATAATGCAACCCTAACATGAAATTTGCATCTGTGAACTAGCACAGAAAAGGGCAGCGGGGAGCCCAGCAGCTGCCTGGTCAGCACAGACCCAGCAATGAGTAGTCACAACATCTTTAAAGCAATCCCACAACCATCACAGAATTACAGAATGGTTTGGGTTGGAAGGGACCTCAAAGCCCACCCAGTTCCACGCCCTGCCATGGACAGGGACACCTCCCACTGGATCAGGGTGATCAAAGCCTCATCCAACCTGGCCTTGAACCCCTCCAGGGACGGGGCAGCCACCACTGCTCTGGGCAACCTGGGCCAGGGCCTCCTCACCCTCACAGCAAAACATTTCTCCCTGTGATCTCGCCTCAATCTCCCCTCTTCCCGCTGAAAATCATTCCACTTATTCCTATCCCTGCACTACCTCATCAAGAGTCCCTCCCAGTACTGGAAGCTGCTCTAAGGTCTCCCAGGAGCCTTCTCTGGGCTGAACAACCCCAACTCTCTCAGCCTGTCCTCGTACGGGAGGCGCTCCAGCCCTCGAATCATCTCCATGGCCTCCTCTGGATTCACTCCAACAGATCCCTGTCCTTCCCATGCTGAGGTCTCCAGAACTGAACACAGTCAATTTGGAGGAAGCACAGGTAAATGTCCAGTAGTCACTACCGAGGAAATCTCCTGCAGGTAACACAGTTGTCTCCCACCTTGGTATCAGTACTTGGAGGTACTTGCTTTCTCACACAATATGAATGGTGGCAACAAAAAGAGATTTTTCATTTCCACCATTTTAAAATTTCCAACACATTTCCACACCAGCAGAATGCACCCCAGTGATGCCGTGCTTCGACACGCAACAGCAGGCAGAGGTACCTCTCTGACACGTCCCAGGTGCCAGAGCACGTGTACCCCTCAAAGCCCCTTTTGCAAAGGGTAATCATTCGCAGGTCTGTCCTGCGAGCTGCCCAGAGACCTTACCGTGAGCAGCCTGTGAATCCAGCTGACGTGGGTCAGGAGGGAAGGGGAGAAGCCCTCAGCCCACCTGCAAACACCTTCAGCCACTGCACGAGCAAAGATACCTGCAACTAGCATGGCCAACACAAGCGGGCTGCGTCTCACAGAACATTTTCAAATCTCAACTATAACCAAATTATGCACTAAAGGCGTGGGAAGGGACACGGACAGACATGAGGCGCCAGGTTCTGACCCAATTCATATAAAGTTGCATAAATCAAGCACACACTCCTACCAGAGATAGGACAAATGAACACACATTCATATGAGGTGCCCATGAACCACAGCAATGAGCTTTGTTATTAAGTGAAATACAGAATAAGCTGTTATTTGTACTCTGGTTGCTCACTTAAATATTTCAGTCCTCCTGCCCATACAAACAGGGTCACTACCACAACAGACAGTGAAACCATTTCCCTTGGCTGAAGGGTGACATGAGATAATTTCACCTTTAATATTTCACCTACACTCAACTCCTTTCTTAAGGGTCAAACCACATCCATTTACCAAAAAGTTTCTGAAGAATTGCACCCCAACACCTTCATACAGTTCTGCACTGAATGACACAGAAGGATTAGGAACGATTCTACCCCTCCCTATCTGGTGCGCACACACCCTCACGGCACAAACAGCCACAACTCTATCCCCTATCATTTTCATCTTTTGCCCCAAAGTTTCTAACTGGAAGCTCTGTACCACAAGCAGAAAGAAACAGAACATGAATGTTTGTTCTATATATTATCCTGGATGTATCTACAGGTATTGGGGAGGGAAACAACAAAGGACGATATCGACAGATGGCAATGGGGGTCCCTGTCCTGTGAAATACTGCTCCAACCACAACTAATAGGTTAGGAAGCAGGAATCATCTGCACTGAATTATGCAACAGGCTGCCAAGATGACAAATTTTTCCTCAGGGAAAGGCGTCAGTTGCAATAAGAAAAAAAACAACCTACTGATTTATTTTAAGTGACTATCATCCAATTCTTCAGGTTGGCAATTAAAAAAAGACAACACGGCTATGTAGAACAAGTTTATTTGCTCCCTGGTTTTATTAAAATTGACCCTATCTAGTATGAAAATAATCCTTGTAAGCCCTCTTAGGGAGGACTTAGAGTTAGGCCAATATTCAATTTAGCGGAGCGGAGAGGAGGGGTGAAGATGCCCTATACCAACAACAGCAATCCTACAACCAACAAGAACAGAGCCTGCGCATATAGAGCCCGCTGAGAAGAGATTATGAATTAGACAAATTAAGTGAACTGATCCCCTTCAGACAAGGCAAATATTAAGATAAAAGAAGCCATCTGTGCAGTTGGAGAACTCAGTTTATCTGCAGCAACAGGTAGGAGAGGGCAGAGCGTGTATTTACAAGTCACAGTTGGGCAGCACCGCAGGTTTACAAATACTGCGATATTATCTACCCTAAAAATATGTTGTCATCTTAAACCCAAACAAGATAGGGAGGCTGAGCATACAAGGAGTGATCCGAGCTGCAGCGCCGGCAGCGGGACAGCCACCACAAGGACGGCTGGTGCTCTTGTCCCAAGGAGGCTCAGAGGGTTGAACTGGCTCTCAGTAGGGTCCAATAGCACCAAAACAGGGGCAGGATCATGAGACTGGGAACAGAGTTTTAGAGGATTTGTTTTGGGTTTTTTTTACTTGGTTTTCATTTGGATTTTTTTCAACCCAGATACAAAAATATCCAGGCCCAGAGTCACGACCACTCTGCTCTAAAAAAAAACCACTGGTCACTGGCGAGGCAGGGCCTCATGCAGGACTGATCCCAGTACAGCAAAGGGACAAACAGAGACTGTGAATCACTGCACCTCACAGACCCAGAGGTCCAAGAGCCCTGCTACAGCTAAGCACAGGGGTTGTAGCAATTCTGAGACCTACACTGGACTCGACACTAAAAACTGCCTATAACAGCCACAGTGGGCAATATTTAAATGCTCATCAGATTAAGAGAAATTATGGTAAGAAATATTTTCCACTTCAAGTATAGGTTGAGATCCACCTTTAACTCCAATACTCATACTTCACAATTTTTGGTCCAATCCTTTCCATTTTTTAAGTGAAACACCTACCAGTTGCCCGATGTCTTTCTGTTCCATCCTCCCCCCATCCGCCTGGATTAAGTTCCAGCCAGCTGCTCATCCAGCTCCTTGATTCTCAATGCAGGTTTATTTTGCAGCACAACCCCCACCAAACCGAGAATGCTGTGCAGTTCAAAATGCATGTAAGGCACTGATGACAGCCACCACCTTGCAGTCTCTCTGCATTGACCACCACCCCAAAAAACACCGCACAAATATTCAATGTTGCAAAGCTACAGATAAAAGGGATTTAAGAAAGAATAGCAGACACCCAGCTTCCCTATCTTGAAGGCCAAGAAAGGAGGAGAACTGGCAAGGCTTGGGTTCAGCCCCAGTATCACTGCTGTGCAATCACAGACCCTGACAGCACATGCAGAGTCCCACATTCCGGTCTGTGTGCTAACACAGCACAACTGCCTGGCCCCTACAAGCGACTTCAATTGCTCTACACCATGGCGTTTTATTACTTTCCAGCTCAACATCTGCTGAGCAGGGGAGTTTGATACAAAACTAGCGAAGATTGCATTATTATGTGGCTCATAGTAAGGTTCCTTATTGACTTCCTTCGTCACGGTCAAACTGAGAACCTCTTTTAGAAGGCAACAGACAACATTATCAACCACATTCACTATCAACCACCCAAACCTCTTCCAGTTTAGAGTGGCGCAAAAGGGATTCCGTAGTTCTTCTTTCCAACCTCACACTTGAGAAAGGACTGCACTTCCACATGCACAGACGTTTAGGGAGGCAGAAGGCAGGCTGCAGGGGGCAGGGTGGGATTTTGAAGATGGGAACAGCCACAAGGCAGATGAAACTTGTGGGGGGCTTAACTATTCTTAGTTTTCCCAGACTGAGGTATCTGTTCATCACCAAATACTCTCCATCCTGTTATCAAAATGCAGCTAAGAGATTCAGTTGTTTGACAGCATCCTTTAAAAAACAGTTCTGATGACTTCAGAGGCACAAACAAAACACTAAAATTATGACAATGTTGCTTACCCAGGAGCAAGAAAACAAGATCAGAAGACACACTAAATGCATAAACACCCTTTTCCTCTTCTTTCTCCTCTAAGTTTTTTCCTATCAACTCAGAACATATTATTGATGCTTCCTGCAGGGAAGGCTCAGAAGACACAAGATCAAGAAATACAAATCAAATTCATCTTTCCCTCCTTTATTTCAGACTTAAATTTTTTCTCATTACTCCAACTTTCTCCATGAGTTTCCTTCACACCCCAGGAGCAGAGGAGGGCAGGAAACCATTAGTGCCTTGCTAAGGCTTCTGAACAACAGACAGGGTACGCTGCACAAAATCAAAGGCCACAGTTGAAGAACACTGTCTTGACAGCCAATACGCATACAGAATCACAGAATGGTTTGGGTTGGAAGGACCTTTACGAAGGACCTTTACGGGTCATCCAGTCCAACCTCCCTGCAGTGAGCAGGGAGACATCCTGCAGGGATCTCAGTTTACACAGTTCCTTAAACCACCCAGCTGGATGTATGTTGAAATACCTTAGGAAATACAGAGAAAATTCAATGGCGAGAGAAAGAAACTGGGGGACTGAGGGAGAAAACCCCCAAGAGAAACAAGAAACGGTGTCTTAGCTTAAAGAAAAAGGTGAGATGTCACTTTTCCTGGAAAAATCTGCACACTCCGGTACATGGGAAAGACCAGTGACAAAAGGACACCAAAGATTTCTGCGTAACAGTCACAAGAAGAGGGGGGTGCAGCGGGAAGTGATTCATCACTGGAAGGCAAACCTCACATCCTCCAAAAACCCAAATCCAAATGCACTTCTCTCAAGAAAGGAGTAAATAAACCAAGAGTTGGTAGAAGTGTGCACACTTAGGAATGCCTTCAAGGGTTCAAGCTAACATGACCTAATGCCACAATAAGTACAGAACACGTGCTGCTCTGACTCTTAGCCTGCATGCTCTATATCTGAACATGAATGTCTTGCCCAAGAGAGGTGGTAAAAAAATATCACAGAACATCCACACCCCTGTCATTCTGCTGTCACGCTTCATACAGAGGCACATCAGCTGGTTTCCAGCAGCTTTAGATGGATTTTTAATGTCACGTTTTCTCCTTTGTAAATCATTCTCTACTCTCAGTCAGCAATCTCGGTGCAGGTTAACATAATCTAGAGAAACAGAGATCTGCGTATCAAATACTGTCAAATTAAAATGCAACTGAGTATTACAATCTTCCAGAGGAGGAAGGAAGGGAGGGGAGAAGCTGCACTGCAGGCACCACAAATTTCCTAAGGTCCTTCACCTAAGAGAGGGCACTTTCTCACAAATCCCACCATGCAACGCTCATATAGTTTCCTCATCTATCCAAAACCATAGTTTTAGGGTTCTAGGGGATATATTTTTTCTGGCTCAGGAACTGGGTAACAGAGTTAGTATGGACTAAACATGGGGAAAATAAACTGGTCCAAATCTCACAGACAGGAACTCTCCTAAACAACACACCTGGACCAAGCTGACCTGCTGCATATCGATATCTTCCTACAATACATTCCCTCACGATGAAAGTGGGGAGGCACTGGCACAGGTTGCCAAGAGAAGTCAAGGCTGCCCCATCCCTGGAAGTGCTGAAGGCCACATTGGATGGGGCTTTGAGCAGCCTGGTCCAGTGGGAGGTGTCCCTGCCCACGGAAGGAGGTTGGAAGTGGATGGGTTTTGGGGTCCCTTCCAACCCAAACTATTCTATGACTCTGTAAGACATGATATTCTCATGTCTCCTCTTCCACAGCCTCTGAAAGGACAAACTACAAAGGAAAAGGGAATGAAGAAAGGAAAAGAAGCAGTTACATACAACTTTCATAAATCTAACACAGCCTACTACAGTAACTTACTACTCTTTCCAGCCATCTTAAAACCAGGTAAAAATCTCTTTTCAAAAGAAAACCAGTAGCCACCTCCCCTAAACCTGCCACCTCCTTACTGTGCTGCGAGATTAAAATAGCTCCCAACGGTTTCCTATAAAGTTAGAGCGGAAGGGCACATTAGCTGACAGCTCCTGCTCAGTCCTTTGACCTGTCCGAAGCACTTATCGCTTCTGCAACCCTGGATTATGTTCCCCAGCTACTTTACACGTTAAACATGGTCCTGTGCTTCATGACAAGAGCCAAAAGGTGGCCAGGAGTGGAAACAGAGCAGCAGACAATGACAGATGACCAAACCCACAATATTATGGGGTCTGAGATCACTGGATCCCAAAATAACCACACTACAAGTACTGTAACACTTGTCACAAGACACATTTCTAACTGTTCCTTTAAAACCACGATGTTACTGTTTGATGATACAACAGGCAGAGGGCTTTGCCATTATTCCTGAGAGGTGTTCTAGCCTGACAGGTTATGCTGTTGGAAGTGCGCATGCAGACGTGCACAGACACACACTCTTCACAGCCAGACACACACACACACACATACACTCTACACAGCGAGACACACACACCCTCCCCCAAGTTCAGAACCATCCCAGCAGCCTCAATACCTGTTATTTACTCTCCTCCTCACCCCAAACACACAGATTTTTTCCACAGGCCTTTCACTTACCTCTCCCATAGCTCGTCCTTCCAGCGCAAGTGCTTGAAAATCATGATTCAGCTCATCCATGGAACGCACCTATTTGTAGATGGGTAAGAAAAATACATGAGCAAGTGCTTGCATTTGGGCTTTTCTTAATGATAATCATAGGTCACAGCAATTTTTCTGTTACAGACTGAGCACTACATTCCACATTACAGCACATAACAAGGATATTGAGCTCCAAAAGCTGACTTACCTTTAAGACTCCCAAAGCTAAAACATTTATAGTGTCAGATTTATACGCACACAAAAAAAAGCAAAACTAGCAATTACTTTTAAGACAAACAGTCTAACAACAACTGCCTTTACTAACTGTATCGCAGAGACTAATATTTCACAGCAAGCTGCACAATTTCAAGCACAGGAGTTGATGTATAAGTAAGCGTGCCGGCATCATTTCCTTTCAGGTGAAAATCAAGTAAACATTCTTACATACAACAGTAAGATTTATATTCAAGTTACTCCGATATGAAAGGAAAAAAAACACAGCACAAAGGTCAATTAAATTAAATAGCACCATTTGAAATGGGGGCAGGGAATAAAGAAAGGAGAGTGAGCAACGCCTAAAGACCAGTTGCCAATTTTAGTTACTGTACCCACAGCATCTCAAAGTGGAAATCCAGAAGCACGGACCAGGGTGCAAAACACCCTAAGAAAACCTCTGATGGGGTAACAGCCTTTTCATCACTCCCAGTGTGCAGGATGGCAGTCACGCAGCTCTGGGGCTGTGCTGGGAGCCCCACAACCTGCCAGCTAAGAAAGGGAAGGGCAACGGTGCGGTTCTTCCAGACCCACACAGGGCAGGGCCTGGGCACTGTGGGAGCAATGGGACAGTCCTGAGAGGTGACTTGCCGGCCTTGCTGACCTGCAGGACCAGCATCCATACATTCACTTGGGCAGTTGTGTCATCCTCTCTTTCTACTTGGATCACGATTTGATGGAAATTGATTCAATTAGAACAGAAATTAAGCAGCAACTCAAAACTGTTAGCTAAATAAGTCAGGTATGTTGAAAACACAAGAAAACACTTCTGGCTTTCATTCCCAAACCTCATCCCAAACCTCATTCCCAATCCTCATCCGGAGCTGCATCCCTACAGATGCAGCTTGAGCACCTATGCAGAAAAAAATAGAAAAACCTAACTGTGGACTTGAAGACAAGGTACAGAGGTTCAGCCACGTGCTAGGATTCAGATTAAATGGCTGCCCTCCTCTGATAACACACCTGTATCAAATAGCACCTATTACACAGCCACAAATACATGGCACATAGGCACACCACCACCTCCTCCTACTCAAGTGTTTACATAACCCCACAGTCCAATAAACTCAATACACCTTCCTGCTTGAGCAGGGCTAACAGTTTATGAAACACTTATGAGTAATCCACACACTCCGTCCACTGCGGTCCTTCAAAGGCTCTTTGCAGGATGCTCAAGAAGAGTACGCAGTGTCTGGTCATGTCAGCACCGAAGACTGAGTAGACAGTTTGGATGCAGCCTCCTCCAGGCCAAGGGAAGGAGGTCAGTCATACTGAGTGCGTGATTTACATCATGAAAAAGTGAAAACTGGTGTAGATACTAAAGCACCACCCTGCCAGTGACCAGAGCTGTAAGCAATTACACCACGTTCACTACCTCAGTCCTGACTTCTGATCCTCCCACCATGACTTCCAACAGAATCAAGTCAGGACTTTGTTGTGATTATGCTTACTTTCTATTATAATACAATAATGATTTCTATTCTAAGACTTCATCCAAGACTATCAGATGTAGAGAAAGCACCATAGATGACCTCTAGCAGTCCCCTCCAGTCTGAATTCTTCTACTCCTCTGTGGTAACACTACTTTGCAAAAGATTACAGAATCAAGAATCACAGAATCACCGGGTTGGAAAGGACCCACTGGATCATCGAGTCCAACCATTCCTAACACTCCCTAAACCATGTCCCCAGGCACTTCATCCACCCGTTCCTTAAACACCTCCAGGGAAGGCGACTGGACCACCTCCCTGGGCAGCATTCCCTCTTGTCCTGTCCCCTGTCACTTGGGAGAAGAGGCCAGCTCCCTCCTCTCCACAACCTCCTTTTAGGTAGTTGTAGAGAGTAATAAGGTCTCCCCTCAGCCTCCTCTTCTCCAGGCTAAACAACCCCAGCTCTCTCAGCCGCTCCTCATAAGACTTGTTCTCCAGCCCCCTCACCAGCTTCGTTGCTCTTCTCTGGACATGCTCCAGAGACTCCAGAGACTTCTTGTGGTGAGGGGCCCAGAACTCAACACAGTATTCGATGTGCAGTCTCACCAGTGCCGAGTACAGAGGAAGAATCACCTCCCTGGACCTGCTGGTGACCCCATTTCTGATACAAGCCAAGATGCTGTTGGCCTTCTTGGCCACCTGGGCACACTGCTGGCTCATGTTCAGTCGGCTGTCAACCAGCACCCCCAGGTCCTTCTCTTCCGTGCAGCTCTCCAGCCACTCTTCCCCCAGTCTGTAGCACTGCATAGGGTTGTTGTGCCCCAAGTGCAGGACCCGGCATTTGGTCTTGTTAAATCTCATGCCATTGGTCTCGGCCCAGCGGTCCAGCCTGTTCAGATCCCTTTGCAGAGCCTCCCTACCCTCCAGCAGATCCACACTTCCTCTCAGCTTAGTGTCATCTGCAAACTTGCTGAGGGAGCACTCAATGCCTTCATCCAGGTCATTGATAAAGACATTGAACAGAGCTGGACCCAGTACTGAGCCCTGAGGAACTCCACTTGTAACTGGCCTCCAGCTGGAGTTAACTCCATTGACCACCACTCTCTGGGCCCGGCCATCCAACCAGTTTTCAACCCAGGAGAGTGTGCGCCTGTCCAGGCCAGAGGCTGACAGTTTCTGCAGCAGAATGCTGTGAGAAACTGTGTCAAAGGCTTTACTGAAGTCCAAGAAGACTACATCCACAGCCTTTCCCCCATCCAGTAGTTGAGTGATTTTGTCATAGAAGGTGATCAGGTTAGTTTGGCAAGATCTGCCTTTTGTAAACCCACGCTGACTGGGCCTGATCACCCAGTTCTCTTGCATGTGCTTCATGATAGCACTCAAGATTACCTGTTCCATGACTTTCCCCGGCACTGAGGTGAGACTGACAGGCCTGTAGTTCCCCGGATCCTCTCTGCAACCCTTCTTGTAGATGGACACAACATTAGCCAGCCTCCAGTCTAGTGGAACTTCCCCAGTCAGCCAGGACCGCTGGAAGATGATGGATAGGGGTTTGGAAAGGACATCCGCCAGCTCCTTCAACACTCTTGGGTGGATCCCATCTGGCCCCATAGACTTTTGGGAGTCTAGCTGGGCAAGCAAGTCTCTAACCGCCTCCTCTTGGATCATGGGAGCCTCATTCTGCCCCTCTAACTCTTGCGTTTGTAAACAGAAGGAACAACTTTCTTTGCTATTAAAGACTGAGGCGAAGAAGGCATTAAGTACCTCAGCCTTGTCCTTATCCCCTGTCACTGTTATTCCTTCTGCATCCAATAGAGACTGGATATTCACCCTCGTCCTCCTTTTCCTGTTAATGTATTTGTAGAAAGACTTTTTGTTGTCTTTCACAGATTTAGCCAATTTGATTTCTAGTTGGGCCTTGGCCCTCCTGATTTTTTCCCTGCACGATCTCACTTCGTCCCTGTAGTCCACCCAAGATGCCTGTCCTTTCCTCCAAAGCACATAGAGCTTCTTCTTATTATTGACACATCTTGAGATCTCCCTGCTCCACCAAGCTGGCTTTTCCCCCCACCGGCTCCTTTTCCGAAACACAGGGATGGCTTGCTCTTGAGCTGCCAGGATTTCATTTTTCAAGAGCGCTCAACCCTCGTGGGCTCCCTTGCCCTGAAGGACTGTTTCCCATGGGACTTTGCTAACCAAGTAACATATTGTTAAATTATTAGTAACATATTGTTAAATTATCTAATACCTATTTATGGAATTTGCAAATCCTCTATGGCCAGTCACTCAGAATCACAGTTTAAAAATAAGGTATCCTCTATCACCATATCTCAGTTCAAAGTTATTTTCAGTTGTGCCTCAGTCTTGCCACCTCCTGCAGTGACACTTACCACATCAACCAAGAACACATGGTGAAAACAGGACTCCACCTTCCACAAACTACAGCAGCAGGCAACACCAAAGGCCTGCTGATCTGCCAGCTCCAGCGCTGATCTGTCAGCTAAGATATCTCAGTTGCCTCACATGAGACAGAAGTTAATGGGACCAAATTCTTCCATGAAGCACTTCAAGCTGAACTCATGGAAAATGCTGCAGCCCACAGACTTGTTAAGCCACAAAGCTGAACAGGAGCAAATTATTCTTTCAGTGAGACATCTGAAGAGCAGAAAACTACACAAAAAGATTCAGTAGGTGATGTTCATTATGATGTTCATTGCTATGGCAATGCCCCAGCAAACCACAGATGCAGCCACAGTGGCACTGATCCAGGAGTTGCAGTGTTGTGGAGCAAAGCTGCCTGATGTCATTCCCCTAGCTTCACCAAACCAACGGCACTCCCAAAAGGTGGATGTCGTGCTATGGGAACCTCAAAACAAAGCTACCAGAAAGATATAATCATCACGTTCCTACCATAAATCAGAAGGATATTAAGAGACATTTGTACATTGTTTTGGTCATACCCCAGCCCTATCAACTCCCAGCTGCCAGGCTGAGCCCCCCTCGCAGCCTTACCAACATCCCTGGCGAAAGTCCCATGCAGAGCATGCAGGCCGTTTTGGAACCAGAACAAACTCCTCTTCTCAGCCTCTCTCTTCTGTCACCCTTTTTTATGGCAGTCCAGCACATTACATGGTCACTCTTAATCCACTAAATGTTTCTAAAAATGCTAGAATCACATTTTATTTGCTCACATTAGATGCACGAGCATTTTCACAGATGTCTTATTCAAGCATTTGTCGTGAGTAGAAAAAAAATGTTACCATCTTGCTAACCCAATGACAGCAGCGCACACACATGAAGTACCCCCATGCATGAGGCCATGTTGCCATGCTGCCCTGAATTCTTGGTGGAGAGGCTAGAGCTGGTGTCACTATTAACAACACCACCTGCAACACAGTCAAAGCCTTCCATACAAGTTTTCATGCCCCTTCACCAGAAATCACAACAATTTAGCAATCCTCATTTCTCCAGAAGATACAGTCCAGGAAGAACATACAGCTCTTCTCAGTGTTGAACATTTGCCCGTTTCCAATGTGGAGAAGCACGTTTGTCTTCAGAGTACACCATGATAATTGATTACTACAGAAGTGACACAGAGACCAAGATAAAAAGAGTGGTAAAGGGCAAAAAGCAGGATAAACATGAAAGCAAAGTGCACTCAAGCTGTTTCATACCTGGCTGATTTAATTGGACACCTCACAGTGCTATTATTTTCACTCCTCTCTCAAGGGTCTGAAGGACGCTGTCCTTCCAATGTGTCTTGGTTTGCACATAACCATTCTAGCCTCCTCTACTTGAATGATGCACAGTGGAAACAGGCTACCTCCCTCTCCTCTCCAAATACACTTTGCTCCAGTGACTATCAGAAGCAAAACCCATAATACTGGCTTCTCTGTCTGCTAACAGAGTCAGGTCAGGTAATGGAGAAAAGTTAGTCATTTCAGATATGTAAGTCATACCGCTACTCAACTCTCTCTCACCAATCCTAACAATTAAAAATAAAATGATTTTTTTAACACAGGTCTTTGTGCCAGGCTTTTGGGCCCTGTCTGCTCAAACTGAATTACCAACACTTCGGTCCTTTCTCTCAGTCACATCACTCCTTTATCTCCACTGATTGTTGTTATCTGTTTGCAATACAGGCTAGTTCATTATTGACTTGTCAGACTGTGCCCAGAAAGTCCTCTTCTCATGTCCCCACCTCTATCGTATGAAACAGAAATTACCTCTTCACCTCCTTTTCTTACACAATTTGCACAAACATCAGAAGGTTCCTTCATTTCATTCAAAAGAAGAACAGCTTCCTAAACATACAGTCAAACTCAGGTCTTCCTACACCTCAGCATTCCAAATGGCAGGCAATACTCTGAGATAGTAATTAATATTGATGGCCGACTACCTCACCGAGATCTAGTCCCATTAGCTATCACTGACCTGTAACGCACAGACACAGAGAGCAGAGTAACAATGGTGCAAACATTAGAAACAAGGAGGCCCACAGAGAAAGAACTTCTTCACAGATGAGCGCTAACGTCAATGAGATTTGATTACCAGAAAAATCTGGTTCACCACTGAGCCAGAGTTTTGAAAGAAAGCCAGAAGACAGCGCCAAGATAAATTGGCCGCAACAAGGAAGAGATGCCCTGACATCTGGATACAACATGACAACCTGGTTCCTTAGAGGAAGAGGTGATCTCAAGAAACACCAGGAATCATGCAAAGAGAGGTCAGCTGTATTCCCAATTGCTTCATAAGTGATGCAACAAAACCTGACTCCTGCTCTCAGCCAACAGCATCCCTCAGTTGCCTTGCCTTCCTTTTCAGCCTCTGCAAAGCAAAACACAAAGCTCTCACACTCGTCAACTACAGAGCAGACCTCCACACCTTCCTATCAAGGACTCGCTCTTTCTGATAGCGCAGACAACTAGCCGGCTTGCTTTGGAAGCCTACTTAGCAAAATTCATGCTCTGTACATCAGCAACTGCTACTGAATGAGTTACACAGCAACATCATTGCAGAGGAACATTCCTCCCCTTCTCATTAAACACTGTGTATGCACTCAGGAATTATGTAAATCTCACTGAAATTAATGAGAATCTCATTCAAGAAGAGCAGTTTCCAGGCACACTGATATACGAATGTATGTCACTATAACACACTCCAGCTTAGAGCCACTTCACTGATTCATAAATAATTCCCTGCTTTCACGCTGGAAGCTCTTACCCTGGAGGGGATGCACCCAGCGCACGCACAAGTCACACCGAGAAGCCAGTCAACCCACTGGACTGCTTCGCTGAGGCTGGAGTCCATTCAGCCTCTCAAAAGCCCTCTTACCAGTTTTCACCTTTCTTCTCAAAAGCATGTGATAAAGCAAGTGGCAGCTGTGTCACCCATTACAATCACTCCAGGGCAGACCTCCACATCTTATTTTCCATCTCCTGAATCAAAATGCTTGGCCTCAGACACACCGAGGCCACAAAGGCCCTTCCAAGTTTCAACAGCAGACACCCACAGCTTAATTTAGAGAGAACAAGACAAAACATGGGGTGCTTTCTGCTCTCACCTAGCACAGATTGCAAAAATACAAACCAACTGCTCTCTAGGTCAATGGCTACTTTCAAAACTCAACCTCCCATGCAGCAGAAGAGCTGAGAATGCAACTTTGCATCAAATGCTCTCACTATGGATCTTCCAGCCCCTACAGCAGTACGCAGGTGATTTATGCCAGGGAGCCATCGGACACAGGACAATGACATTTTTTAAAATAAATAAGAATAGAGGGCCTCACTGTTGCAAAACTCAATGACAGCAACTCGGAAGCAAATGCTTTCCTGGTGCCAAAGCTACACAGGCACTAGTTCTTGTGTGTATCTGGAACACTTGAATTTATACGGCTATAACAGAAATAAGGAAAGGAAGATCCATCAGCTACATCTGTCCTATCTGCTGGTACCATTTGGTGCTGGACCTGCTGCTCACCTGTCACACCACGCACCCAGGCAGACAACATTCCCTGCCTCCGAGTCTCCCAAAACACGCATTGTCACAAACACAGCCAGTGTTTAAAAGCTTCAGAAGTTGTCCCTTAAGGAAGCGCGAAACAGACTCATCCCAGGCATCGCCAAAGACCCAAGGGGCTGAGTCACGCCTGAGAGTGGAAGGGACAACTTGCAGACAGAGACTAGGACCAAACCTCTCCCCTTTCACCTCTACCAAACCATCCCAAAACGGGGCCTGATGTTCCCTGCGCTCAAAGGACAAGCAGAGAAACCTGCAAAAGCACCGGCATGCCCACTGAAGGTAGCAATAACCCAACACCTGACAGTACATGCCCCACTGCTGGTACTGAGAGCTCTCATTCATTTTATCCTAGCAAACAACAAGGCCCACAGGGCTAAATGGCACCTGTCAAAAGAAATTCTGCAGTCGGTTACATTAAGAGGAACGGGGCCCTGAACTGTCCGTAAAATTACTAAACAGGGATTTGAAGGACCTAACAAATTAAAAGGAGAGCAACAGTATATTTACCTTTTGGATTTCCAGTATCATGTTTTTTATTCTAGAATAATCCAAGGGATTTTGCCCAAACTGATAGTTTCTAGCAGAGTACCTGAATTGCAATTTTAAGTAAATATTAATGTCAATAATCAGTGTTAATACTGCACGTTGTATTAAGCAAATATGGTTGCTAATATGACCTTTACATATAAATTCAAAGTGTAATACTGTATCGCATTTCATGGGCTGTGGTTACCTCAGGGGATTGCACACCAGCCTTTTATATTAAGGAATCCTCGTTATGTAGAATTTATATTCACCTACATAGACACGCAGCACAACTATCAAAGGCTAAATTTCACCCTTAATCACAAAGGATTTTTTCTTCCTCCTCATGCGAGTGATGTTCCCCAGAAAGAGGAAGGACAGGTGGAATTAAACAAAGAGGAAAAACGCCAAACATACATGAGAAAAAAATAAGCAAATAAACAAACTAGAAAGTCCTTTAGAGAAAAAGAAGCTGAGAAATATTCTAGCTGAGTAGCTAAAAAACTGTGTAAGTGCACCAGGAAGCCTGAGGGCTTATGATTTTTATTTTCTTTTTTTTATGTTAGACAACATTAAACAGATCAAACATCTGCATTTATCAGTGGTAACAGCAATTGAAGAGGATTTAAACTCTCTATTTCTATTAAGCCAATTATGTTAAACAGGGTAACCAAAGCAAACCAGAAGGCTGCTTCTGCGAACTTCAGCTCCCCAGTTCCTCCATTTCCCCTCTTCATGCACTGTTTCAGATGCTGCCTTTCTCCCTCCCCACTGCTTTCTCATGCCAGGACCCATCCAGCCCCAGCTCTCCCTTCCTGAGGTTACAGCGCTCTTTCTCCCACCATTCCTCTCCCTCAATTCCACTTCTTATCAGGAGGCAGAACCCACAGGAGAGCATTTGCTAAATCGGAGGCAGGATGGGCACAGCAAAGTCAGGATTTGGTGAAGCTGGAACATGTAAAAGGCTGCTTTCAACATTGCTTTGATCTATAGTAAATTACATGGCCCGTTGCAGCCTGCAGTCCTGCAAGCCAAGCAAATGAACTCCACAGTATCCCACAGATGCTACCATGAGGAATTCTGGATCAAACACCCTAAATTTATTTGCCATCCTGGAAAAGAAAAGCACAGGTAAGGGTTGGGCACTGCGACCATGAACTTACATGAGGGCTCACTCCTTGGTCTGTGCAGACACTGACTGTGCTCCCAGCTAGCCTGGAGGGAGCCCTAGAATAACGTCAGCCCCACACACAAGCTTTACCGGACAGGACCATCTCATTACAAGACCACTTGCTTTGCCTTTCAGTAACAGGGGAAATCATGTTTCTGTTCTACTTTGTCAGGATAAGCCAGCATGTTGTGATTTGTCGCTTATGTTTCATCCCAAGATGAACAGCATTTATCTGTGTGAGAAGACAAGAGATAAAAATCCCAAGTTCTCCCTGTTTGCACACACATATTGTGGGGGCTTACCCAGAGCACCCGAAAAGTATGATTATTATTTGGATATTTATTTTTAGCTCATGTGCCCATGTGAAAAGGCAAGCGTCGTGTAAAGAATCACACATCAGGCCTCCCCATTTTAAGTCTTACTCAATTTGTAATATAAAACAATTAAATCTTTATTTTCTAGTAAAACACCCCTAAAAAAAAAAAAAGTCAGCATTACTACACTAATACCAGGATTGAGACAGCAACAACAAGGAACAACAAAAACATTTAAGTTGCTGCCTGAAAACAATCATCTTTAGAACTGAGAGGAAAAGAAAAATATAGCTGGTTTAACAGCCTAAATACTTTGTAGAGCTTGATTTATATACTCACAAGTTGTTAAAGCTTTTTAAACTAACTAAAGGTTTACAAATGTAATACCGAAACAAACGCCTCCTCCTCAGCCAGGGGAGATTGCCCATGTTTGTCTTATTTTTTTAAATAACATGCTACACAGGCTGTTCAAACATCCACCCTGGATGTGCACACACACAGATAGAGCGTCCGGGAGAGGAAGAAGAGTATTCACCAGCTGACAATAAGAAAAACACTGCACAGTCAACAACAGGCCTGCACTACCAAACAGATCCAGGGTTAAAACATGTTATTCCATCAACTGATTACAGCCCTATTTTTAGTTCTCTCCCGTAACAATAGTTGGTAAAGAAAGAATGTGAAGTCACAAGTATTAGACAGGATTAGGTGGTTTAACTACTATTTTTGTAGTAAAGGATTCATCATTAGAATTACTACTGCCATTAGCATTCGAAGCAAAAAGCTATTGAAACTGCAGATTGGCTAATGCTCTGTGTGGCATTTTGCCAAGATGATTAATGATTCAGGGTACAGAAATAACCACAAGAAAGGCAGCCTTTCAGCACGGCTCGGCTTAGGTAGCTGATCATGTTATTCCTCAGGTTTTATTCACTGAGGGAAGTGCTTTATTAAAGTGGAATTTGGGTTACCCTGCGATGTCTCAGGCACACATTGTTGGGGTGCAAACTTCCAAAATACTGGATCACAGAAGCAACCTTCATTTCCCAAAACCTTGGGAAAAATAGTCTACCGCTTCCCATGTATGTGTCAGGATCAATGTAGCATTGACAGCTACACTAAGATCTGCCTCCTTTGACTCCTGGGAAGGTTTTTCATGTCATTACCGTCCCTGCTCTGACTTTCCGAGGTTCAAATTCTGAGGGGAAAATGATGTAAAGGGATGCAGCAGTGCCTCATTCCAGTTCTAAGCTCAGTACTTCTGTCAGGAACGATGCAAGCAACCCCACGCCACACTCACTGTTGGCAGCAAGGCCAAGGGCTAAACCGAGAGTTCAATGACAGCCAAGTTTCAGCCCAGCGCAGAATCAAGGCCTGAAGCACGACTCCAGGACAGGGCAACGCAGCCAGATGGACCCAAATCAAAAACACTGCCCGAGAACAACAGTTATCCTTAACAAAGGAAGGGGAGTAACATGATATCTGAGAGCAGATCGCTTGACGGGAGGGAGTGCAGCATCACATGATATCCGCACACAAAGGCGAGTTTGTTCATCACAGACCAGCAAGATCATCATTCGGAGAAGACAGCTTTAAAACTGCCTCAGCAGGCACCTACAAGCCAGTTTTCAGACACAGGCAGCCCTGGATGCAAGCTTTTTATTCAGGAGGTTTCCAATCAGCAGTCAAAATTCACCATACCAGTTTGTGAGGAGGAAGCTGCTGGGGATGGGTTTTATCATGTGTATCTTATGGGAAGTGTCACCCACTTACAGAAAAGCTCCGAGAATCACAACCCGCTCCACAGCAGCACAGAGAGGTCACAACAACCCAGCAAACCACAAGAGAGCTGATAAGCTGGAGAGAGGGGAGGAAGAAAATAAGAAGCTATGCTCTAACGAAGCTCAATTCAAAACATGCTTGGCTGCAACGAATTAACTGAAATACTTTAAGTCTTCTTGAAGCATTGAAATTTGCAAACTCAACAGTGTGAAAATATCTTTGCTCTTCCTGAGCAAGCATCACAGCCATGAAGCAGACTACAACAGTGATATCCCACAGCAAAATCCGAAAGCCAGCACATCGGGTCACTTCTGCAATCCCAGACAGAGCAAGGTATCCTGGAACTACCTGGCAGGGATAGTAAAATCTGCAGATTCAGAGGAAGCAGATTCTTAAACTGACTTTCCAAGATTCCAGGGCGTTTTTTCTCCCCTATAGAAGAGAAGGATTTTCCAATACCCAACCTTAAATATTCAACTCAGCCAGTCTACTCATGCTCCTTCTGTCTCAAGAGGAATTTTCAAAGGGCATTGTAAGGCAGAAAACCAAATTAAATGTTCCAATTCCCCCCTCCCAAGATAACCCTTTACTACAGAGAAATCTCTGTGAATCAAATCAGCCAAACAAGATGTTTCATTTCAGCAAGGTATTCTGTTCTAAATTATCCAGGTATCAAGTCACCAGTGTCAATGTAAGAAAAGCCAACCAGTTCGCTGTGATACAAGGAAGTACCCATGAAAATTCCAGCCGATTTAATGAAACACATCAGAAAATGATCTTCAAGAACAGAGCCATGTGTGCTATAACGAGGTGTATGGGAGTAAGGGTTCACTCCATGCCTTCAACACTAGCACAGACAACAAGCCAGGTTATCTGGATCACAGTGGCCCTCATGCACCCAGAGCTTTCCATAGGCAGATTAGGAAATCTCTGTCTGCAGGAATTTATAGAACCATAGAATTGTTTGGTTAGAAAAGACCTTGGAGATCATCAAGCCCAAATGTACCTGTCCACTACTAAACCATATCCCTGAGTACCTTGTCTACCCATCTTTTGAACCCCTCCAGGGATGGTGACTCCACCACTGCCCTGGGCAGCCTCTGCCGCTGCCCGAGAACCCTTTTGATGAAGAAATTTTTCCTGATGTCCAATCTGAACCAACCCTGGTGTAGCTTGAGGTCATTCCCTCTCATCTTATCACTTGTTACTTGGGAGAAGAGGCCAACACCTGTCTCAGTACAACCTTCTCTCGACAGTTGTAGACAGTTGTAAGTTCTCCCCTCAGCCTCCTTTTCTCTAGGAAGCTTAACTGTCATTTAAATGGGATTTTACTTTGGAAGAACGAACACTACAGCTTCTGCTTCCTTAGCTTCCAGGATCTTTTTAGAGGATCTTACCATGACTTTAAGACAAACTCTGGTCATAGTGCCTGCCAACAGGCACCAAACATTGTCAAACAACATTAAATTCAGGCACTCTCACAGCAGCAAGGAGCATAGTATGAGTAGTTGTGCTCTAGAAGGGCAGTTGCCAGGAGAATTACCTTTTGTCTCCAAAGTTCCCAGTTAAGTAGTTGCACAGTCACATTGCCAAAAGGCAAAACTGAGCAGAAAATCCAGTCCCAGCCCTGTTGCTCTCGCTATTCTTCACCAACTATACATGAAAAATTCTCCACATTCAACCAGTCGATCCCTGCAGAGTTCTATTGTCTCAAATTATTAATTAAACATGCTCTCAAAGAAAGTAAATCCCTAAAATCATTTGCTTCTACCAAGCAACTCCCACGGTATCCTAACTGCAATTCAGGCATTCTAAGTATATCCATGCCCTGCTATTCCAAAGGGACCACCACCACAGAAAATCTCTCCTCTCTCCAGTTCACGAACATAAGTGCGTGCACAGGCCACAAGAGATCCCATCCAAGAAAACCCAGCCAATTTTCCTAACAATGTGCTCAGGGTTCATAACTTCTCCCCACTGAACATCTCAACTGTCTTTTCTCTCCCCTCAGGGGCAGGAGATGACTGTTGGGACTTGTAAAGAGATGCAACTTTTAATAACCAAGACAAATCCAACCTAGGACACTACTCATCAGGAGTCACCTTGAACCTCTTCACTCACCTACTTAAAGTGACGTTCTGACCTTTACCCATTTCTTGCAGGATAAAGAGCACACAAACACCCCAGTGCCGCTATAGTAACTGTCTGCCCAAAAAGCCCAGAAAGTAATCAGGCATTGTAGATCAATGACGGCCTAAACCTGTTTAGTTTTAATCTTAGAATTACTAGTGGACATCAATACTCAACCTCATCTTGCTGCCTTCTGGGGATAAACAAGACCTGGTTAAGGAAGTCCCTTCCAATCCAAACCATTCTATGATTCTATTAAGTATTTGTAGCTACAGACAGCTGGGAGTTTGCTTAGGAGCAGAGATTCCAATCTAGGAAAAAAAGCCCAATTCCACCATTACTTCAGTGTCTGCAAGGACAAAGAGGAATTTATAATACATGTTTGTTTGTGTGGATGGCTTGTCTCCAGTACCTAAACAGGCAAAAAGACAGAAGCATCTTTAATGGCCTGGATTTATACAAAAACTTGCACATCCTGCCTTCTGGAGAAGAAGGGAAAATTGCAAAGGGAGAAGAAAGTTTCTAGTTAAGATACAAAAAGAACTAGTATCTTCCTGCTGTTCACAAGACAAGGGCACTACTTCCTTGGGAGCAGGAAAACTTTTTCTGAAGTCATCCCTATGGATGCCACTCACAGCTCAATCCTCGCGGCTGCTGGTGAAGGTACGAACAACTGACAAGGAGGAACAGCCAGCACAATAAAACATGAAAAGCAAGGGAGTCCACAAATAAGTTCTGACTCACAACACTCACAGCTACTTAATAACACACGATGAAATGCTCTCATTTGGTAAAAGTCACTGGAGTATTATCACCAGAGATAGATGTCTGTCTACACAAGCAAAGAAGAAACAGGGATTCAACAATTAAGAAAATCCCTCTACCTTTAATTACGACCTTCCAAGCTCTAGGCAGGCATTAACCTATATTACCGTATAATTATTTTTCCTAGCTTTCCATTATCTTTTAGCTACTCAGTTTCCAAACCAGTCTTCAAGGCAACAAGGCAAGGGCCTCTCACTGCATTATCCCAAAATCTAAAATCAAAAGTACAGCAACACAAGTGCATCTATAAGAAAGCAAGACTTTGCAGACACCCATAATGACCCCCACCGCTCCTCAAGTCCCAGCACTTCCTTCCACTTCTACTCTTGCAGGACAAATTCAATTCTATCACAGCTAAACCCAAATAGAACTAAATCATTTTGCACGCATAAGGCTAGTTCTTACTCCAAGGAATTTATAATTCAAGAAGCAGATGCAGAGGTGACCAAAAAGTCAAGAGGAATGGCAGTATCAGGATTACATATATCCTGCATTCTGCTTCCCAGGAGTAAAATCCTGAGGCAAATGGAGAACCATGCAAAAAGAGGCACTTGAGAAAGGCTGAAGCAATTAAAAAAAAAAAAAAAAAAGAGATAAAACTGTCCAGCAATCACTGGAGTACACCGTAGCAAACAGGACACAGGAGAAAAGAGTTCCTACTTCATCTCAAAGCTGACTTTGAAGAAATTAAACACAAAGATTGGTTTAAAGATGCACACTGAATGCAGAACAGAAGGACTGGGTGACAAACACATTACAGACAATGTGAAAGGCAGCAGGCAGCAGAACAGAGAAGGCTCCAATGTTAATGATATTATAGTGGGTATTTCTTGAGCTTCAGATCACAGAACACACAGGGAGAAACAGAGCATCACACAACCTTATAAACTCAATCCTGCAGGAATATTGTGTCCATACAGCCCTCTCAGAAGTATTCTGCCTCCAAAGAATATATGCATTGTTTTTTAAATTTCATTTAAACTAGCATATGCTAATGAGTTTCCCTTTCAGTAAGTGGCACGTTTATTAGCATCATTTCATTCAAGAAGGTACTAAAGAAAAATCAAGCTGAGGAAGAGCAGTACATCTGCTGACATCAGGGCAAACCTCTGGAAGAAGGAGGATTCTTTGTTTGAGTGAAAGTTTAGATTTTCTAATTACTGAAGAAGGCAGTACAAAAGCTCAAACAACAGCACAGCTTCTAATGACTGCAGGGTTTAAGTGTCCTGTACCGTCCCCCAACCCTCTACCTCCACTGAGTTTTGTTGTCTGTGCTGTTAGGGATTTTCAGAGAAAGGAAGATGAATGTATGAGCTGGAGGAAAAAGGGACTGGAAATTTTATGACATTCATTTTAATTCATGAAGTCGTCATTTCACAAAATGTCCGAAGAAGAGCAGGTCCTGCCTAAACACCTCCACAGCAGACCACAGGACAGTTTTCATCTGTAAAACCCAAGAGCTGCAGCCTCTCAGTAAGAGATTTTTGTTTACCGTTTCTTACACAGCTTAAAGCACATTAAGATCTCTTCCGCTGACGTCTCAAAACGAGTTTTACATTTAGTGACTGAAAACTGGGATAGTTAACAGAAAAATTACATCCCATGTCAATGCAGTTATTTCCTTTAAAGTGATAACTAAATGCTATGTTTCCACATAAGGGAATGACTACAATCTTCTTGTAGCTCCTCGGTTCCTATAGCAGTATTTTATGGGATGTTTCTTCCAAAACAAATTAACAGGGCACTAGTGTTTACTTCTTTGTTGATGTATACACTGACTTCAGCGAGGTTGCAAAATCCAACGCAATATTTGCTTTTAAATGGTCCGGATGGCAGTACATCCCCCGGGGAAGCACAGCAGCAGACTAAGGGCCTGCCCACTTTTAGCTGAAAATCTAAAGGCAGGAGATAATCATAAAGGTTGCAAAAGCTTTGTGTCTGCTGCTCTGACAATATTTGTGGGAGTCATCCATTTTTACAATGTGCTTACGCTGAAGTTCTGCTCCCAGAGCAGAGGAAGCACATCCATCTCCTCCTCTGCCGAGTTACTTACAGGTCACAGACAGAAAGCCAGTGTGAGTCATGCACTCACTCAACTTGCAGCGCATCTGACAATGCAACGACTGAGAAGCCTTCTAGTAAACACTACTATGAGACACGCTTTGGCCCACCACCCTCTCAGAAACAGCAAGTCGCTGTAAGAAGTTTAGCAGTGTTTTGAAAAGCACTATTTCATGACATTAAGGCTGTTCTCAGTTCAGCAAAGCACACTAACAGCACCTTCCCCTCCCAATCATAACGCGAATACCCAAACCCAAAACAAAAAAGCGAAGAAACCCAGGAAAGGACATTACCAGCAACTTCCAGAACCGTGTTTTCAATATTGGAAATGGCAAAAGCCCAACCTACATGCATTGGCAGTTTTGTAATACCATTACATAAGAATTATTTAACTACAGCAACAGATTTGAAAAGCAGCAGCAGTCGCTGCTACGCTGGTTCACACATCAGAAAAACAAATCGATAAAGGGAACGATGAATCTCGCAAGCATGCATTTGACTGTCACACAGAGTGGACTGGAGTTCAACACCCTCAAGAGCAGAAATGTTTCAGCTCTTGGCTACCAAAGCACTGCAATCCTGAAAAGAGAAAACAAAAAGTACAGCTGTTGCCTTTCCAACACACAATAACCAGCTTAAGCTTTAACAAGTGCCATTAAAAGCCTCTATCATAAGCCCGATGCGTTCACGTGCCGAGTTTGGAAACATGGAACTTTTTTTACCTGATGTTCTGCATGAATGTTATCCCCGGTAGGCCAGCGATGTTTGCTGTTATTATAGCCGCCTCCGCCACTTCCTCCTCCCCCAAGCTGCTCACCATGCTGCCTCTGGAAGAAGTAATCCACCATAGCGTCGTCCTGGGAGCGGCCTGCAACTCCTATGGATCCAGGAACAGGGCTGGAGTGTGTCCCTGCTGCAAGCGCCTGGTTTGCAGCCGGCTGTTGCTGAGCCTGGGACCCTGCTCCAGATGTCAACACAACAGGCATGTTGGGATTAGCTGTGTCTTGGGCGTGCTGTTTCAGGTGGGGGCTGAACGAGTCCTGCCAGAGTACTGCTTTTCTCTTCAACACACACGCAACGCTCATTCCACCAACACCTATGGGGGTGAGGGAGGGGGAGAGACGGCAAGAGAGAAAAAAGGAAAAGAAAATATGAAATCCTTACAGCTCTGGCTTTATATGTTCAACAACACACCCACCTTGTGAGTGGCAGGGACACATCACGATGCAAACTCGACTCCTTTTAACACCGTTATTTGCTCCATTAACCTAGCAACTAAAATATTGCATAAAAATGCACGCTAGCTAAAACTCCCACATTTTGTGCTGCAAAGTGTTATCAGTATATGCAAGATTCCTGTAAGGTGCCCATTATACTGACATCAGAATGCCAATTTATGCGATGGACAAAACACCAACTGGAGTGCTGCCACAGAAAATTGCTGGAAAAAAGGCTTCGAAAACCTCAACGGAAATTACACCCTCAGTGCCCGCCATTGTTTACACCTGACAAATAAGTAGGCAGATCTTCAATCAATACGAGAGTCCCGCTGTATCAGGATGTGTTCACTCAGTCATGCAAAACACCAAGTCAACAGGTTCATTTTTTTTCAAATGCAAGCTTAAAACACTGGATTTCTGCTTATACAGTTAGTTACATCCCAAACGAGGTGCATTTTGCCTGCAAACTCAAGCTGGCTTCCATAAAAGAGATGTAAAGCACACCAGCACGTTTTGTACGAGATGCCCTGGAGAAGGAGCAGCTAACCTCTGTGCATGGGATCTTAGCAGAACCTTCCAGAGCCAGAGCATCCAGCAGTGCCAGTCCTGCTACCAATGGCACCAGGGCAAAGCTGGACAAGTTGTGGAAGCCACCCGACACCAAAAACACCTCAAATGCTTCACATAAAGCCAAAGTGCAGGAGGGCACTCAGCAGACCAGGCTGACAGCAACTCACTGATCTACTGCCTCCCAAGTATACTGATAGCACCCCAAAACCACACAACACAACGGGGTCTGTTCTTTCAAGAGACTTATCAGCTGATCCTGACAGCAATAAAGCCATTACATGTGTGAACAGAAAAGTGTTTGCCCCCCATTATGTAATGCTCAGCCAATGCAGAGTGCACACATAAATCAAATTTGTTTTTAAAGGCATGGCATAGCAAGGATTATTATTATTACTTAAAAAGATTGCTAGTTCATGACTTCAGGGCCTGCAACCCCACAAATACCACACAGAGTGACAAGTATGAAACTCGAGGGGGGAGAATTCAGCCCTCCCGGACTCCACCACAGCTGCACACCAGCATGAGAATGCTTTTACTATTGTACCTCGGTGGCTGCAAACCTTGGCCCTGATCCTACCAGCAGCTCCAGCGGCCTGAAAGGCAGCTCTGTTTCCTCTCTGCTCATCGTAGTAGTTTTGAACAACAGTCAACTACTACAACCAACTTCCAAGAACAATTTTCTAACAGTGGAGTGAGAAAGTTGACACACACACAAAAAAAAAAAGGTCCAAGTAATATCTTTGATCAAATTTGCCCAGGTTTGCCCCAATAATTGAGACCAGTGTTAATATCCAGAAGCAAAGGACTATAAGAACTGGGGTGATAGGACTCTTTATTGCACCTACAACACGCAATTGTCAACACACACGGCCTCCATAGCCACATAAACAGACAACTCTGCAAGGTATTTCATAGTTCAAAGACCTTCAGGATTTCAATACAGGCAACACGGAACACAACTAGCCCCCAATGTCTTTTTAAAAGTCTGGAAATTGCTACCTGCCTCAAATTCTTCATAAATCACTGTGACAACGTCCAGTATTACTACTATCACTGATTGTGAAGAATACAATGCTATGACAATGGCATTTTTCCTTTAGCTTTCCTTTAACAAACATTATAAACAAACTCCTTTGCTAACATGAAATGAAGCAATAAAGGCCTCTACACAACAAGAAAAAAAATAACTCGGTAATTACCGGTCAGAAATTCACATCTCACCAAGTCAGGGTGTGTGCTAATTGCAGACAATGAAACCTGAGCGGCCCCTCCGAGAAGGCCTTAGGAGTTCCCTCAGGGCAGCCTGTAAAACCATGAGGATACTGTGAATCTACAAAAACTTTTAAGTATTGCTATACTGTGACAAGCCCTGCTTCCCCTGGAAATACCACAAGGTACAAAGCAGTGAGGGAAGGCAGCCCAGGCACAAGCTCACTCTCGTCCCTCAAAAGGCAGCAGACAGCAAGGCCCCTCTGTTCACCAGCACAAACTCATTTCTGGTTTAATTTCCACACAGATCATTAATAACTGTGTTACTGTAAAAACTAGGATGCTTCAAGACCCGAGTATCTTCATTCAAGTACTCCGCAGGCCCGCACAAGTGCCTCCAGCTCTCGGGCGCTTCCTCTTTCATCTCACACAGACGAGGCAGCTCCAAACACGAGCTAAAAACTTGGCAAAAGCGACATTTTGAATGGGAGCAAAGGGGAAAGGAGCATTCTGGGTAGTTCAAGTTTAGTTCCAAGACGTGTTTTGATCGAAATGCCGTGTTAAATGTAGCGGCCAGCTGAATCCTGTCATTCAAAGCGCACAGAGCATCAGAAATATGTTCAGTCACCTACACAACGCACATTCATTTAGGAATTGGCAGCTGCTAGGCTTGCCTCTGCTAAAGGCTACCAGGACCTTGCCATTCCCAAACTCCTTAGCAAATATAATAAATGAGCTTTTCTCAGGCAGACCATTGCTGGGAATAGTTTCGTGTTTACAAACAAAGGCTTATACACTGCAACAAAAGGGACAATTTTCCTTTTCAATAAAAACACAGCATGTAAATAAACTGCTCTGTTATCATCAGAACCAAAATACTTCAGATTAGGGGATGTTCCACAAGCAACAAAACTCCAGAGACATCTCCACACAAGTTTTAAGCTTAGAAGTGATGACAACACTGAATAAGGCAGCTTTAATCCACATCGAGCACAGCTACACGTTCAGAGCTTCTTGCTCTTAAAAAATATTCATCTAAAAATAAGAGCGAATATTAAAGGATTAAGCCGGCACAAGATGGGTGTTTCAAAAAGTTCAATCATAAGATAGAAAAGAGTTTGGGTAGGGTGGGTTTTTTTGAAAGTTCGACTGGAAATGAAAGCAGAGCCATTGTTTGAGAGCTGTGCGGCCTACAGGAACTTTTAACGTTTAAGCCTTGTGTTTTCCCGAAATACTGGGGAGAGGCAGCAGGAAGCGGGTAAATCGATCACCCATCCAACTGCTTCAACCAGCATTAAAACAGGGGGAGACAAATGCTCCCCCTTTACCCCATCTCCCTCGCTCTTAATAAAGGAAATTCCTTACTCATGATCTGTCGAATCAAATCTCTGCTAGGAACAAAGTTATTAAACATTGACCAGGGGAAAAATAACAAATGGGGAGGGTTTCTCAGGCTGGGGCCACAGAGAGAATCTTACAATTACAATTAACAAGGGCTAAATGCTGTTATTATGGCAAAAGGAGATAAAAACAAGGGGCACCCCCACACACACCCTAAACACAACCTCCGGATCGCCCTCCACCTCAGCATTGTCTGTGCATTCTCCCCACCGGCTCTGGGCCCTCCTACCCCGCGACACCCCCCAGAGCTAGGGAACAGGGGGGAAAGGACAAGAGGACCTCTACAGCTGGGAAACTGAGGGAGGGGATGGGGACCCCTAAAGCAGAGGATCGGGGCGGGGAGCAACGGGGAATCCCCAGGGAAGGGGACAAGGGGAGCCTCCAGAGCCGAGGAACTGCGGGGGGGGTGGGGCAGGGGAGGAGCGGAGACCCCCAGGGCTGGGGAAGAGAGAGGCAGAGGGACGACGACCCCCAGAGCCAAGGAACTAGGGGGGACGGGAGCACTGGGACCCCAGAGCGAAGGAATGGGGGGGACCCCAGAGCCAAGGAATTCAGGGAGGGGGAACGAGGACCCCAAGGCCGGGGAATTTGGGGGGGGGGGGGGGGGGGGGGGGGGGGAGGGAGGGCAGGGCCGAGGTCTCCTATGACTGAGTCATTGAAAGGTGGGAACGCAGCCCCCCGGCAGGGCCAGGCCTGAGGCAGCCCAGCGACTCCCCTGGTTGGGCCCGCACGGCAGAACGCGGCCGGGGGGGGGCGGGGGGCGCCGCCCGGCACGGCCTACGGCCCCTGCGTGTCCCCCACCACGTAACACTCTCTTCCCCACAGCCCGGGAGCCGCTCGCGGCAGGCGGAGGCCGCTCCCGGGAAGGCGCCGAGCGCGCCCCCCTCCCCGGTAACAATAGGGGCCAGGCCCCGGCCCCCGACACGGCGCCGGGCTGCAGCGCTGGGCACAGCGCCCCCGCCGCCGCCCGCCTTCGGGCCGGCCTGGCGCCCCTCCGCCCGCTCCCCACGCCAATATGGCGCCACGGGCGGCTCCGCCGAGGTGCGCGGCGCGCCGGGGGCCGTTCCGGTACCGATACTCACGGGCGGAGCGGTAGGATGAAGACGGATGCCGGCCCCCCCCAGGCCGCTCGCCGCCTCGCCTCTCCCCCTGTCTTTCACTCCGACAACATGGCGGCGCGGCGGGCACGGCGCCGCGGGGCACGCCGGGAAGGCGAGGCCGCGCCGGGAGGACCGGCTGGGCCCCAGCGCTGCCGCCCGGGACGGGGGTCAGGGGACAGGGGACAGGGAGACAAGGAGTGGGTTTGGGGTTTGAGACAGCGAGGAGCCTTTGTTAGAGCTCGACAACGAGAGGGAGTGATCTCCGATAACCATGTGCTACAACACAAGAGCTGGGGACACTATATATTTCCTGTTTACATGGATATGTGATACCCAAACTGCTGGGAAATCCTAAGAGTGCTTTTGGAGTTTTAGAAAGCAAGGACCCTTTATCAGGTCTGGGCAACATGAGGGGGTGACCTCCATCAACTGTGTGCTGCAAGACAAGAGCTGGGGACACAATATATTTCCTATTTACAAGGATTTGTGATACCCAAAATGCTAGGAAATCAATTCTCTAAGAGTGCTTCTGGAGTTTTAGAAACCAAGGACCCTTTATGAGGCCTGGGCAACATGAGGGAGTGATCTCCATCACTTACGTACAGCAAGACGAGAGCTTAGAACAGAATATATTTCCTATTTACGTGGATATGTGATACCCAAAATGCCAGCAAAATGCTGGGAAATCAACTCTCCAAGAGTGCTTTTGGAGTTTCAGAGAGTGAGCGTCCTTTATCAGGGCTGGGCAGCATGAGAGAGTGATCTCCAACACTCACATGCAGAGAGACAAGAGCTGGGGACACAATATATTTACCACTTGTACACGTGTGTGGTGCCCAAAATGCTGGAAATCAAGTCTCTAAGAGTGCTTTTGCAGTTTTAGAATGCGAGCACGCTGTTAGGCCTCGGCAACAGGAGGGAGTGATCTCCATCACTCACGTACAGCAAGACAAGAGCTCAGGACAGAATATATGTCCTATTTACATGGATATGTGATACCCAAACTGCCAGCAAAATGAACACTCTAGGAGTTCTTTCAGAGTTTAAGAAATTGAGCATCCTTTATCAGGGCCAGGCAGCATGAGAGAGTGATCTCCATCACTCACATGGAGCGAGACAAGAGCTTGGGACAGAATGTATTTCCCCCTAACATGAGCGTGTGATACGCAAAATGCCAGCAAATAAACTCTCTTAGAGTCATTTTGGAGTTTTAGAAAGCGAGCACCCTTCATTCGGGCCTGGGAAATGTGAAGGAGTGATCTCCATCACTGACGTGCAGCAACAGAAGAGCTTCTTACAGAATATATTTCCCATGTACATGCAGCACCCAAAATGCCAGCAAATAAACACAAATAAAGACTAGTTTGGGCATTTTAGAAAGCAAGCATCCTTCAGTCAGGCCTGGGCAACATGAGGGAGTGATCTCTGTCACTCGTGCAGCAACATAAGAGCTGGGGACGTAATGTATGTCCCACTTATATGCATGCATGATACCCAAAATGCCAACAAATCATCTCTCTGTGAATCTTTTTGGAATTTTAGACAGCAAGCATCCTTTATCAGGCCTGGGCAACACGAGGAAGTGAACTCTGCCACCCGTGTGCAGTGAGACAGAATATATTTCCCCTTTACATTCATGCATGGTACCCAAAATGCCAGCAAATCAACTCTCCAAGAGTCATTTTGGAGTTTTTGAAAGTGAGCATCCTTTATCAGGCCTGGGGCTTTTTTACAAGGGCCTGTAGTGATAGGAGCAGGGGGGTGGCTTTAAATTGGAAGGGAGAAGATCTTCACTAGACATTAGGAAGAAATTCTTCACAATGAGGGTGGGGAGGCCCTGGCCCAGGTTGCCCAGAGCAGTGGTGGCTGCCCCATCCCTGGAGGGGTTCCAGGCCAGGTTGGATGAGGCTTGGAGCCCCTGATCCAGTGGGAGGTGTCCGTGCCCATCGCAGGGGGTGGAACTGGATGGGCTTTGAGATCCCTTCCAACCCAAATCGTTCTATGATTCTATGATTCTCTGATATCCATCAGTCCTGAGTAGCCAGACAAGAGCTGGTTAGAGAATATATTTCCCCCTTAAATGCATGTGAATAAATTTTCAAAGATATCTTATACATATTCTATTACTTTCCAAGGACTAATTTCAATGTTATTATAGAATCATAGAAATGCTGGGTTTTAAAAAAACTTTGAGATCATTGAACTGAACCCTACCTGTCCACTACTAAATTACTGGGCTGCTGCTGAATCCTGTTTTCATGTTTGGAGTAAAATCTTGCCTCCTACTATAAATACATGGACAAGAAGTGAGTCTTCTGTGACAGGCATGGTGTGGTTGGAGCTCAGCAGTGGGGAACCAGCCAGGCTGTTCCCCTCTCCTGACCTGGGCTGGTGTGAGGTGGTGGCAGCTCCTCGAGCAGGCTGGCTCCATACCTCAGACCTGTGGCCAACTGCTGGGGCAATGCAAGGGTGCCTGCACTGGGCCTCAGCTTCAGAGATTCAGAGAATGGCTTGCTTGGAAAAGACCCTCGAGATCATCCAATGGTATCTGTACACTACTAAACCAGATCACTGAGCATTTCACCAACCCATCTTTTAAAAAACTTCCAGGGATGCGGACTCAACCACCTCACTGGGCAGCCTCTTTCAGTGCCACTTTCAGCACTGGAAGCTGCTCTAAGGTCTCCCTGGAGCCTTCTCTTCAGGCTGAACAACCTCAACTCTCTCAGCCTGTCCTCATTGTAAGACATTAGGATCTGATGTGTTATAACTCCTGAAAAACCCTAGTAGAGTTTTATCCTTTGCTTACAGGTGCAGTTTCACACTTTCCCATTGACTGATTTGTTTACTTCTTAAACATATTAATTTATTTCATTACTTAATTTATTTACTTATAAATCATCTCTATGGCCTCCTCTGGACTTGCTCCAGCAGATCCATGTCCTTGCTGTGCTGGGGACTACAGAACTTTCCTCTCCCCGACTAAACCATTCCCCTTCCCCACAGAGCAGTGGCTGTGGATGAACTGCACCCCTCGGGGCCATGACCACCCTGGGAGCAGTAGTTCCCGCAGTGCCTTCTCCATGTTAGAGAGACAGTGGGGCTGGGCAGCGAGGACCTGGGCTTCCAGGTGGTTTTAGGAGAGATTTAGCGCCTGAACTCGATGCCTGGCTAGGATATTGTCTCTCCTTCTGGCCAGGAGAGAACCATGCAGGAGAGCAGGAGGAAAGTGCTGTGCTGGGCATGTCCTGACATGCACAAAGCAGACTTTCCAAGGGCTTCGCTGGGTGAGATTCCCCCAAAGTGAGAGATTTGTGGGGAGAAGCAAGGGAATTGTGGCTTCAGGTATAAGAAGTTGCTTCAGGTCTCATTTATTGTTTTCCCAGGGGTCCTCATAGATGAGAAGCTCCACATGAGCCAGCAATGTGTGCTCACAGCCCAGAAAACCAACCATGTCCTGGGCTGCATCTGAAGCCGTGGGACCAGCAGGGTGAGGGAGCAGATTCTGCTCTGCTCTGTTGAGACCCCACTTGGAACCCTGTGTCCAGTTCTGGAGTCCTCAGCACAGGGAGGACATGGAACTGTTGGAGCGAGTCCAGAGGAGGCCACAGAGATGATCAAAGGTGTGGAACACCTCCCCTGTGACGAGAGAATTGGTGTTGTTCAGGCTGGAGGAGAGAAGACTCCAAGGACACCCTATTGCAGCCTTTCAGTACTTAAAGAGAGCTGATAAGAAAAATGGAGGAAAACTTTTTAGCAGGGCCTGTGGCAACAGGACAAGGGGTAGTGGTTTTAAACTGTAAGAGGAGAGATTTAGGCTAGATATCAGGAAGACATTTTTTATGCTGAGGGTGGTAAGGCCGTGGCCCAGGCTGCCCAGAGAAGTCGTGAATTCCCATCCCTGGAAACATTCAAGATCAGGTTGGATGGGGCTCTGAGCAACCAGAGAGCGTTGAAGATGTCCCTGCTCACTGCAGTGGGAAAGACTAGATGATCTCATGGTCCCTTCCAACCCAAATCATTCTATGATTCTATGATTATCTCAGGCATTAGAGCTTGAACAGGGCTGAATCCAGCTGAGATCTGGCTGTGTGGATCACATCCAGGGCTGCCTGGGGTGATGGGTGTCTCCGCTGCCTTTTCCAGGTGCCACACCAACAGAACATGAAACCCAGCCAGCCAGAGCTTGTGGAGAAGTGAGGCCTCACCTCTGACACCCTCCAAAACCCTGGGGGAATACAGGTCATGGCTGCAGACTGGAAGGTGCTGAACACCCCAGGCATGACAGGGGACCTTCAGGAGGAATGCAGAGGCTTTCACTGTCGATGCCATTTTTTAAGCCCAGCCTTGCATAACCACCCATACCTTTCTTCAGCCAGCACAAGCATGGCTTATTTGAGCTGATAAAACTGCTCTGTGATAAACTCAGCTCTGCTGGGTTCATCAGCCTATGCCGCACGTTGGCCAAACACGTGCATGGCACTTGGTGTGGACCCCCTGCCTGAGCACCCCCTGAACGGCTGCGGCGTGGATCCTGTGCAACAAGTAGCTCCTGTTAGAGAGGTCTGGCTGCCCCTAGGCTCTTCACTGGAACAGGAATATCAGCAGGTTCTTCTGGTGAGCATCCTTAATGAAGATGCAGCTCATTATGCCAAGAATTCTGTGCTGCCCTATTGCAAGGAAACAGCCTCGGTGGTGCAGTCAACCTGTCAGGAGCACGCTTGTGCAGTGAGCTTGGAACCATTCTCTACCTTTGGCTGTCAAAGCTCTAAACCTGGCTCTGCAGTGCCATGGTGGACCATGCAACAGCCCCAAAATGCCGCTGCCGTGAGCAAGGCCAACCTCTTGGCATGGAGGAGATGTGAATCGTGAAACTATGTCATATTGGCACAGGTGCAAATAAATCAGTCCAGGCGCCCTTCTCCTTTGGCCGCATTCTGCAACATCTCCTGAACATCCCTAGATGATACAGGTCATCAGCATTGACTCTCGGGTGGTGAATGTTTGGACTGAGAAGCACGAACGGTCAGGAGCTCTTTTCTACACAGTGTCTTCGCTGCAGAGCCTGGTCGAAGGACGGCTGGCAGGTCCCTACCTGCTTCTGCTGGCCAGCTTTTGGGGTTCTGTGGTTGCAAACTGACAATCTCAGCACCCCACCTTGCTGGTGGGGCTGCCTGTCCCTGAGCTATCATGCTGGTGGTAGCACAGAGGCCCCGAGCAACACTGACCCTCTGCTGCGAGCCAGAGATAACAGCTACGCCACACAGGTTGCACACACCCAGGCTGCTTGCTGACACTAGAAACATGGTTTCTGTTAATTATACCTGGGATAATTATAGTTATACCAGTATAATGAGAGGGGGAGGGATGGAGTCCTCCTGTGGATGAAGTACTAGTGGTTAAAACCCGTTTATGCCAGTTAGTTAGTTTATTCAGTTTAGAAAGAAAGGCACAGAGAAGCGGCACGTGGGGACAAGCAGCCTGGGGGTTGTGGGACTGAGTCAGAGTCCAGAGACTTCGTAGCCATGGAGGGCAGGCAGAGCAGGATGAAGAGGCAGTGTGGGCAGTGAAATAATTTCCACCTCCATGGGAAAAAACTTCTGGACATGGAAATGTCCTTTTGATCTTTGTCTCACCACCGGCCATCAAGGGCAGCCCCGGCTCCCTGGCCCTGGCTCACCTTGTACCAGCCCTGGCAAGAGCTATCCTGGGCTTTGTGTTCGGCCTACAAAGAGACAAAGGTGCCTTCAGAAGGTGGTTGGTGTCGTCCTAACCTCCAAATGACTCGCTAGAAGTGCCTTTCTTGGTCTGTTGACTATAAAAGGGGCCGCAGTCCAAAGCCAAATGCCCAAATCTAGACCCTCCACCCATGCTCTGCCCAGAGTCTGTTCCTGGTGGCATGATGCCCAACACAACTGTACATTCTCTTTGAAGAAGACTTCTAGTCTAAAATCAAATAAGTTCAGCACTGCTGTGATTCATCCTTCATGGAGCAAAGCTCCCCACAGCTCAATGGGGAAGGCAGGTACATAGGATGGGGGATTCAGCTGGAAAAAAGATAGATGAAGTGACTCCATAAATCGTACGTGAGCGGCTTCTGTAGTGTTCCCAGAGAGACCTGGCCATCCCCAGCCTTGGGGAAGCGTAGGGAGGTCCAGCACTTTTATTTAAATGATAACATGGTCTCTGAAATGAAAAACCAGTTGGGAACAGAGTGTTTTCCCCCTCAGTGCCAAGTTCTTCATGGGGGCAGCAAAATTTTCTTGGCCACCAGAAAAAATCATTCACTGGATTACTTGATTTTTTCTAAACCAAGCCAAACCTACTGAGACTGTCATGCAGGACATTTTCAAAATGTGCTGGCTTGATCAAGAAGCTTTGAGAGCCAGCTGCATCATTCAGCTTCATCACTGGGACAGTGTTGCATCAAACATTGCCTTGAGACAAAAAGGAATGACCATCCAGGCAGCTTTAGCACTTGTTCATGAACATGGGGTGCGTGCCCTCAGTCACTCCATCAGCTGCTTTGCAAAGGTGGTCAGAAACTTCAAATCATGGATCTTCCCCATGGGTCTTTGCCTGTAAGAGCCCACTCCCACATGTACAAGGATTCTGGGCTGGTCTTGTCGTCATCAGCAGACCTAGACAGGAAACATCCTTTCATTTCTGCAGCAGCTTTCAGCGATCAGATAAAACCGTGTTTTTTTGCCGACACTTTTCGCCTACAGGTTTCCACGTTCTTGTTGAGAAACCCAAAGCAAATGTTTTCAGGAGTCAGCAGCCAAGTGTCTAAAAGCGGCTGGTGAAGTATTGTGGTTACAGCAAGCTGAAGGAAGTTCTGGCTGCAGACCCACCTGGCAGCAATGAAGTCTGAAAGTTTCTTTTTGGCTGGAAAGTCACTTTTTCTTGCAAAAAATACACCCCCCTAAAATCAAAGTTTCTAAGCAACCATTGGCAGAGCTGAGGGTTATAATGAGCCTGATGTGGAGTCCCTGATCCTGCGTGCAGGGACAACAAACGAACAGCTCTGGGTGATGTCTTGAGGGTCATCAACAGCAGATCCTGCTATTTCTTGTCTGGGCAAGGGAAGGCAGCTGGCAAAGTCATTCCACACGTCCTATGGACAGAAAGAGCCATGACAATGCCTTCCTCTTCATCGCAGTGATGTCCTCTTCTGTCCTCCCTCTGGTTTGCCTTGACACTGCAGAAGAAGACAGCCAGAGGCACGCAGTGAAAAATGCCCTGGAGCTGTGGAGATAAATCCAAGATGGATTTGTGGGATCCACAGTGGGTTCAATCCAGGATGAGAAGAGACACATGGGATTTCTTCTCACTTTTATGGGGTCAAGAAGGTATTTTCCCCAGGGACCAGGCAGCGAGATGTGTTTTTGGCAGGGTCACACAAGGCTGAGTGTCGTTGGGAAGGGCCCTTGGGTGCCCTGCTCTGCCACCCGAATGTTAACGGAAAGGTAATTAAGAAATCTACAGAAACAGCAGCCACACAAACAACTGACAGTGGCTATAAACCAGGAAAAAGGAAATTCTGGTCTGTTTTTCAAAGTGTGTGGGTTTTCCCCCTGGATTTTGCTGCTGAGACATGTCACGGCAGTGAGGAGCTGGGCTGAGCCCGGTTCTGTGTTCCTACCCTTTCATCAGCTTTTTTAACCAGCTACCAAACCCCGTAGGAGCCCAAACACCAGAGCTGGAGAGGAAACAAAGAGCTCTCATGGATGCTAATGGACAAAATTAATGAGCACTTTGAGGTATGAAGAGCCTTGCCCTCCCAAGAGCCTTGCCCTCCCAAGAGTCTTGCGGACAGGTAGGACTGCACTACAGGGGGACAGCAGTTGGGTTGAGCATAGCCTCGGAAGGATCAGCTCAACAAAAATCCTACAGCTCAACAAAGCAGCTGTGGGCAGGAGAGTTAAGGTGGTGGCAGTGTCCCTGCTGAGCACAGGCTGCTGGACAGGGCTTGGTTGATAGCAAAGAAGCTAGCAGGCTCCAGATCTGCTCTTGGACAATGCTTGCCAAGTTGTGGTGGAGACTTGTCCCTGTTCAGGGTGTCCCATTCACCATGTCCCAGGCCAGCCACAGCCTGGGGAGTCAAGGGATTGTACCTAGATATGTTGTAGATAGATCACGCCAAATTCCAAGCTAGGTCATTACACCTACCCACCTCCCTGCTTCATAACGACTGGGAATGCGTAGACACTCACCAGGAGCAAGGGGGTTGGACACTGGGTCATTCCACTACCACTGCCTCATCATCTGGGAATCTCTGCCTGAGGACATTTAATGTCCACTAGTGACATGTTGTCTGCATGTGCTGTCATTAGAGTGATATAATTTCCTTGGTGAGTGCTCGAGAGGCTCCCCTTCTTGGAGATCATCCCCCACACCATGTCTCATCCTGATTTCTAACTATTCGAGCTCCAAAGCAGGAGGCTGATTAAGCTTTCCAGTTTGTTTGTTATCATTAAATACATCAACACAGGATTTTTCTTGACAAGCAATTACATGACTAAGCCCTTTGGAAGCTTGTTGCCTTCTCAGTCCACATGACTTCTCCTTGCAGTCCTGTAGCCTGATTGTGTTTTGCAGGGAGTGATTTCCCTCTACTAGCTCTGCGTTTGCCATTTGCATTGCGTCAGCTCTTCCTTAGTGCTAGAAAAGGAACAAGAGAGATGCTCTGACATCCTCCTGCCTCCCTAACATCTCCAGAGCTCAGGTGGACTGGAGCATGGCATTGAGACCAGCAGATCCTTCCCCTGGAAGGCTTTTCTGAGATCTCCCCACAGCCTTCTCTTCTCCAGGCTGAACAACCCCAATGCTCTCAGCCTGTCTTCATATGGGTGGTGCTCCTGCCCTTGAATCATCTCTGTGGCCTCCTCTGGAATCAACAGCTCCATATCGTCCCTGTGCTGAGGACTCTCAGAACTGGACACAGGGCTGCAGGTGGGGTCTCACCAGAGCGGAGCAGAGGGGCAGAATCCCCTCGCCCTGCTGGTCCCATTGCTTTGAATGCAGCCCAGGACACGGTTGGTTTCCGGGCTGTGAGCACACACTGGCAGCTCATGTGGAGCTTCTCACCCACCACCACCCCAAGCCCTTTTCTTCAGGCTGCTCTCCATCCTTTCTCCACACAGGCTGCAATTGTGCTCGAGATTGAAGGTTGTCCAATTTGCTCTTATCCTTGTCCCCCTGGACAGGGTGACAACGTGCTGCTGCTACCATCTGGTTGTGGTGGCCTCCCAGGGCCCTCCCCAGGGCACAGCTACCTCCCTGCCGCACCTTCAAGATGTGTTTCCTGTTATGTTACCAGATCAGAAAAAAAACAACAACCCAACAAATTGTCACCTTTAGAAGAATATCATCCCAGCTGCAGACTCATACGCTCAAGTCTAGGAAATACCAGCATTACATTTGCCTGCACAACCTTAATTCAGCCCCCTTAGGCACATGCTTTGTGATCCAGTCATTAATTACAGGATCACAGGCGAGTTTTTTCCTGTGGCACCCATGGCCCACATCGGGCTGACTCTGCCCTGGGGCAGAGCGATGGGGAAGCTGGGGCAGAGCGATGGGGAAGCTGTGGATGTGGGATCCCCATGTCCCCTCCAGCCCAAGCTGGAAGGAGCACGCAGTGCAAAGGTCTGATGCTTGAAATGCTTTCGCATTTCCTCGCTCGTAACCCAAGTGATGTTGCTAAAATCCAGGGTGCTGCAGGAGGATTTGCTGAGCAAGACAGGATGAAGGGTGAAGCTGGAACCTCCCCAGTCCCAGCTCCAACCCCACTTCCACTTGCATCTCCCCAGATCCCCTTGCCACCACCCCCCCAAGCTGCCCAGGGCTCCCTGGCTGCCTCCTCCCTCCCCTCCTCTTGCACAGTCAGACCTTCTGTCAAGCGGAGCTCCACGCCATCCCTCTGCCCACGCACAGCTTTGATTTGGACACTGAGATGTGCCTGAGAGCAGGGTGGAGGCTGCTTTTATTCCATCTTCCTCCTCGCAGAAGGCAGCTTGGCGGCTCTTACACCTCTGCCTACTGCAGTCCAGCCCAGCTTGAGGGACAGCCCAGCAAGCTGGGCGCCTCCTGCCTCTGCTTGCATGTCCCCACGTGCCACGAAGCTCCATGAACTGCTCAGCGCAAAGGCAAGGGTGCTTAGCACGGTGGGGAGCTGGCTGGGAAGCAATTTGTGCCTGAGAGCTTTGCCAATGAAACATCCCAGCGTGGCTCTGGAGGCTCGGGGTTTGCTGAGGGACCAGAAACAATGTTTCCCACGTGTTTCCTAAACCTACCCCACAGATGCTTGCCCGAGCAGCAACTGATTCCCCTGTTCTCCATACATCAGAGCTTGCAGGGCTGACACCGTGCTTCCCAGTCACCCAGCTCCTCCCCAGTGCTCCTGGTTTAATCCTCACTGCACAGGCAGAGGCTCGGATACACCTTGGACACACCTGGCGTAGAAACCTAATTGCTCTCGGCATAATTTGGAAGCAGTGAGCCCATGCTTGGAAGGGCAGAGTCACCCTCTGTACCCACCCCTGGTGCTTCTGTGAGACTGGGGGGAGTCAAGGGCAGCAGAGCAGCACCCAACGGAGGTGCCTTATGCAGGTGACCGGAGGATTCAGAGTAGTGGTGGTCCCTTACTCAAGGTGCCTGTTTGAAAACCAGAATTTGCCTGAGCAAAGCTGTAATGGGTGTTGGCGGGAGCTGAGTTTGCATATGCAGAGGGACGATGTGTTGCAGAGACCTGGTTTAGAGGGTCCTGAAGGCTGGCTGCACATTCAGCCAACACTAGATGGTCATTTGCCCTTTACTCCCTGTTCTTGCACCCATCCTAACTGTAGCTGTGTGGATTTACACCAGATCACACCCAGATGTGGTGCTTGACATGCATCCTTCTGCCAGACCTGGAGCCACCAACCCTGAGACCTTTCCTATGCACTTTCCCTGCATGGGAAGCGGTGCATGGTGGTCATGGCTGGTTGCATCTCCATTGTTTTCATATGCAAAGACTTGCCCTTCTGGTCAAGCAGCTCTGGTCTGAGCCCAGAAGGGTGAGCAGGATCTGCAGGGGAACTTTGGGAGAGCTGCCCCACCACATGCATGGAGAAGGCCCTGGAGACGCAACCAAACCACCTGGAGCAAGAGGCACTGGTGCCAGTAACAACCTAAGAAGTCCCATGGCAACAGGGCAGGGAGACAAATTCAGACAATGGTGTAACACGGCTGGCACCCACCCTGCTTGCAGGAGCAAAACAGAGCTTTCCTTGCCCCGCCAGCTGCCCACGCTGGCTCCCACATTCCCTCTGCACCTGGATGTGTCCCCTGTCCTGCCCACTGTGACACTGCTGGTGGGGCAGGAGTCCTGGCACCAAATCCCTTGCCAACTCCACGCTCATTGGCCCACCCATGCCTTGGCTTTCCCCTCTGTGCTCCAGCACTGGCTCCCAGGCACACTCCAGCCCATCCTCGAGCTATTCCTGATGTTCTGGAGCTCAAAGCCAGCTGCTTTGGAGCTGTCTCTGTTGCAGAACCAGAGCACGATGTTGCAAAGGCATCTTAGCTTCTCTCCTGGGCAGTGATAGGTCCAGTGGTTCCTATATTTTATATATGTGTGTGTGTGTGTGTGTGTGTGTGCAGCATCTTTCAGGAGCAGCCAGTTCCTGGTGCAAGCAGGCAGACAGCAGGGAACCCGTCACGCGCTTTAGTCTGTGCCCAGGATGAGCCATGTGTTGCACATCCTGAGCCAAAAACTGTGCATATGCCTGGAGATGCTCTTCAGCCAGCAGAGAAAGCCCAGGAGCTCCTGCCAAGGCAGCCTTTGTGTCCCTCCGACGTTCCTCTGGGTGAACACCCCTCCACGGGTCACCTTCTAGCTAGGACCAGAGGTGATGAGGGAACCTAAAGGGCATCCCTTTAGGGATGTGAGGCTGGGAATTCAGGGGCCTCCCACCTGTACCACAGCACAGGGCGGCTGGGCGATGCGATGCCAGGAGGAGGGTGTCATTTGGAGATGCCACTGCACCTCCCACTTGACAGGGACCAGTGGAGAACCACCCATGCTCGCTAAGGAATCAAGGGGGGGAAAATAAGGCCCAGAATTTGTTTCTTAATCAATTTACCAGCAAAAGCAAGCAATGAGCTTCCCTCCAAGCATGAAAATATTGTTCCCATTCACCCACAGCATCCTCCTGGCCTCACTCCCCCCCCCATTTCCCTGGAATCAGCTGTATTTAACTCTGCACACCTAGGACCATGGCAGCTGGATCTACAGATCTCCTTGAGCCCCTGAAAAGCATCTCTATGCCTTTGTTTGGGGTTGTGAAAGCGGCTTTTCTGCTCCTTAACATCTGTGACTCGCCAGGGTCCTGCGGCTGCGGGAGGGAGCTGGCGTTTCTGCAAGGGGTAAATTAATCCTTTGTTGCTCCTCAGCCATTTCTTTGCTCGCATTGGGATGGAAGAAAAGCAACTGGCTTTTCTTCCTGCCCTTCCTGTTTACAGTGACACAGGGTTTCCTCACATGATAACGACAAGAGATGCTTGGACTCTGTAATTACAACCCAGCCATGGCCAAGCAGGGGACACTGGCTGAAAAGAGGGAGCAGCTCAGTCCAGGGTGCAAGAGGTTCAAAGCAAAGCCCCCCCAAGCTTCCCCGTGACTGTGAGAAGTGGTGAAATGCCTACACTCATGTGCTTTTTACGTTTGGGGTGCCCTCGTAGGTTTTTGGGCAGTGAGAGCATCTCTGCTGGGGATGCTGGACCCGTATCCCAGCTCCAGACTGGGTGGGAGCAGGAGTGGGGATATCTCCTACCAGGGTGCCATTTCGGAGAGCATTCATATCATTTTTCTTGTGAAAAATGACCCCCACTGCTCTGAAAATCAACTTATGGCTGTAAAACCTTAGGAAGCTGGTGCGAGTGAGGAAATCTTCATCAGCTAGGACCTGGGGAAAGGCACCTGCCCACGTTCTGAGCACCCTTCCTGCTTGGCAAAGGATGCACCGGCTATAAATCAGGAGAAGGAAGGAGTCAGGCATTCCTAGGGAAGGCAGAAAGGCAGGAGATGCTTTAATATCCATTTCCCAAGAGATATAAGTGATTTGGGAATGTAAGATGTCCAAATAATGGAGTAGATGCAGTGACCCAATCTGTGTCAGATAATGGAAAACAAGTTTTATGACCACAAACACTGAAATAAACTGAAGATACCCCACAAAATTAAATATTTTAATTGATAAGCACTCTAAGAACCCTATTTCAGCCTCCAGTTTGGTGCTTACCTCCCCTTTACCAGCCCCCTCCAAGGTATAGGAGGCAGAACACAGGGCATGGTGAGGCTGAAGGCTACAGTGCAGTTATTGTCGGAGGGTTTCCCGGCATGCCCAGGCAGGCTGCCTGAGCTGGGACTGGGCTGGGCAGCAGGAGGTTGTTTTGCAAGAGTAAGATTGATGGGTGTGGGCGGAGAAACAGGTTTCCTTCTTCCTCTCCAGCTGTGAAGGAGGAGTACGGTGGATGCCCAGGCAGTATGGTCACAGGATGCCCAGGTGGCATGGTGTCGGGATGCTTGGGCAGTGCAGCCAGAGGATGCTCTGACACCACGACCACGGATCATCGGGGTGCTCTGGCAGTGTGGCCATGGATGCTCCAGCAACGAAAATATGCGATGCTCCAACAACAGGGTCACAAATGCTCCGACAGCACAGTCATGGGATGCTTAGCCATGGGATGCTCAGGCTGTGGGATGCTCCAGCAAGACCATGAGGATGCTGACCCCCTTCCTCCCTGGCCCACAGCCATGGGCTACAGCTGGCCTCACTGTTGTCATAGAAACAGGCTTCCATCCCTGCTCACTCCCCTCCGAAAAAGCCCTCCCCCCTTTACGGGTACCCACAAGGCACGAGGCAGCTCTTGTTTGATCAGGCTTCATGCAAACACACATCATTACTTACAGAGGTGGTGGCAGTGCTGTCCCCACCCACCCAGTGGCTGCACCCACCCCAGGGGCTCCTTTGGGTCCCTTCAGTGAGGACTCTCTCAAGACTGAGATCTGCTTGTCTCACCCCTGTGTGCAGGGAAACCCTTGTGCCCTCTCAGAGCCACCTTCACCCCAGCACCCACTGCTCTGGGACAAGACCCACCTGTCCCCATGGTGCTGGGATACTCCAGCGTCCCCATGGCCAGGACAAGCCATGGGGCTCCTGCATCCCTGGACACCTCCCTAAAATCATTGATTTCTAGGTATGGAAACCTGCTTTTAGTCTTTTCTATTAAAGACCAGACCCCAGGGATGGATCCCGCAGCAGAGCTGAGCCAGCAGGACCTGTGGGTGATGTAACGACACCGTCTTGGGGCCACCACCATGGCCCAGGGACACCCAGGGATGCTGGGGGTGGCACCGCTGCCCTCCAGCCTGTCGCCACACTGGCTCATGGCTGGGGACAGGAGGACCTCCCTCCCTGGAGGGGAGATTGAGATGAGATCTTAGGGAGAAATGTTTTCCTGTGAGGGTGTAGAGGTCAGGGATGAAGGCTCATTGCCTGCAGGGACAGAGATCTGGGAACGAGTTGGGCAGCGTGTCCCCAACAAGCCAGTGACAAAACACTGTGGCAGGAAGTTGCTGAGCAGAAGCATGATGGGGAGCTCAGCCCAGGAGGGAAGGGGCATCCAGCTGCTCTGGTGCCCAGTGTCACCGCAGACACTGGATTTGCTGCCCCACATTTCAATTTTGATTTGAAAAAATAATGTTTAATTCAATGTCATCAACTCCATCCTTGTACTGAGTTCAGTTCTGGAGTCCTCAGCGCAGGAAGGACATGGAGCTGCTGGAGCAAGCCCAGAGGAGGCCACGGAGATGATACGAGGGCTGAAGAACCCCCTGTACAAGGCCAGGCTGAGAGTTTGGCTTGTTCAGAACAGAAGGCTCTGAGGAGACCTTAGAGCAGCTTCCAGTACTGAAAGGGGCTCCAGGAAAGTTGGGGAGGGGCTCTTGATCAGGGAGTGCAGGGACAGGACGAGGGGGAACGGGTTTGAGCTGAAAGAGGGGAGATTGAGATGAGATATTTTGCTGCGAGGGTGGGGAGGCCCTGGCCCAGGGTGCCCAGAGCAGTGGTGGCTGCCCCATCCCTGGAGGGGTTCAAGGCCAGGTTGGATGAGGCTTGGAGCCCCTGATCCAGTGGGAGGTGTCCCTGCCCATGGCAGGGGTGGGACTGGATGGGCTTTGAGGTCCCTTCCAACCCAAACCAGTCTGTGATTCTACTCCATGGTTCCATGAAAAGCCAAAGGCAGAGGGTGGGAACAGAAGGCAATTGCCTCCCATTTGGAATCAGTGAAAATCGGAGCAAGCGAAATGGCTGTGGACACTTCAAACGCAACCACATGCGAAGCCATCATCCCTCCCAAAGGGATGGCACCGACCTGTATCCAATCTGCTGCTTTGGGGATGGTAATTGTGAAGATTTGAGGAGAAAAGGCGACTTTTCTCATGGGGCTGTGCCTGTGACCCGGCATCTCCCTGCGAGGAATCCCTATCCTTGCTTCTGGCAGGGCTGGAAAACTTTAATTTCAGGAACTCAAAACACCCTGGGGCGAGGTTCTTAATCTTTTCCTTTGGGTTTTATTAATGCTTCTTTGGGGGGTTGTAACTATTTCTGTAGGGGAAGGGAGGCTGCAGACCCACCTCGCCACCACCATGCATAGGAATGGGACCCACTCGCAACCAAGAGGATGCTGCTTTTCTGCATTTTTGCTATTTTTTCTGCTTTTTTAAAATGTTTTTTTTTGCTCCCAGGGAGAAAACCACCCATGGGGGCAGCTAGGGAGGGGGCAGAGCCTTCCTGGGGGATCATTAAAATGAAGCTCTGGGTTATAAGGTAGCGGAAAGCTGGGCAATGCAGAACCCGTGGGAGCGAGTTGGCAGCATTAAAGAGGGGGGAAAGGAAGCAAAATAAAACCCCCACCACTTTTTAATCGATTCAACTGCACAAGGAAGGGAAATGCCCCAAAACCAGACCAACCATCGGGTGAAACTTTCCTTCAACTTTTATAATTACAGAATAGAAAAGAAATCCTCGGTTCACGTTACAAATACAGTCTCATATAAAAACAAGCCAACGGAAAAGAAAAAACAAAGGTCGCAGAGCGCCTGTGCCTGGCTCCTGCCGAGCTCAGGAGGGAGGGAAGCTCTTTCAGCTGAGTTTTAAATGATGGCAAGCTTTTCCTTCTGCTTCCTGCTGGGTTGGAAAAGGGCTTCGAGCAGGCAGGCGCCTGCCCAGCCCATCCCACCACGGGCCAGCGAGAGCGTCCTTCATCCTGGACGGGAAAAGCAACCCTGGAGATGCTGCTGTCCCCGGGCTGGGCAGAGTCTGGGGATGTGTTTTTGGGGACTGGGGAGGAGTCGTTGCTTGAAAAATGCAATTTTCCTTGGAAAAAAAAGGAGGGAGAAAGAGTGGAAAAATTATTGCCTGTAGAGTTCACAGCTTGGCTGGAGGCAGCGGAGGGGCTGGTGGGGGATGCAGCCCATCCTCTGCCCAGGGTTTTGGAGGCTTTGGTTGTTGGCACTTCACGGCTGCTTGTGGGTAGGACAAAAATCACTCCAGAGGGCAAAAAAATTCCCCGAATAACCCCCAGGACTGGAGGAAAAACACCTGGGAGGGAAAATTCCCACCCTGCTCGCAGATGCAAAGGGTGGGCTTGGGGCCAGATCCAGGAGAAACCCCATCCCACCTCTGGGAGAAAAAGGAGACCAAGGAGGTCGGACGCTTCATGAAGCAACTTTTTTCCTTCCAGCTTCTTCCAAGGCTTCTCATTCTCAGCTTGTCTTCATTTTGCTGCCCAACCCTTGCACATCCCCCCCCCACCCCAAAATAACCACTCCCCACTTGCCGACGTCTCCCCTCTTCTGCCACCAAACCCAACGGATGGATTTGCCACCGAGACCCCCAAAGGATGGAGGGGTTGGCTATGCCCCGAGCTGACCCTGGAAGAGGGGCTGGGGCAGCTGGGGTGGGGTGCAGAGCGATGCTAAAGGCACGGTGTCAGCCTTGGGGGAGATCGGGCTCAGCCAGAGTCTAAACAGGCACTTTAAATTAAAAAAAAAGAATCCGATAATTAAAAAGAAACCAACCTAAAACATTCATTAGATTCGTTAAAACAGCCGGAAAGAGGCTGTGTCAAAAGCAGTGTCAGTATTGCCAAATTTGAGCAAGGCCCCCCCACACCCGAAACCTGGGAGACGGGGACTTTGCAGAGGGCTTTTGGGGTGCTGTGTGTCCCCCCGTGTCCCCAGATTTGGGGGGGGTCGAGGCAAGATGCTCACAGCCGGATCCAGTGCCTTGAGGCAAGGGGAGCATCCCAGACTGAGCCCCTTTGATGCCGTTTCATCCAACCAAGGGCACCTGGAAAATTCCCGTGGGGAGCAAAATCCCTATTTTTGGGAGCAATCCCGCTATTTTTTAGGAGCAAACCCTCCATTCTTGTGAGCAAACCCCCTGTTTTTGGGGTCAACCCTACTCCAAACCAGACGCTTTGGGAAGTTGTCCCAAACCCATGGAGGATGAAGCTGCTCTCTGTGCCCCGCTGTCCCCAAAGCGGTGTTTATCCCCTGCCACTGGTCTCAATTTGCTCCAAACCGGCTGATTTTTGCCCCAATCCCTCTCCAGGCCCCCCTCCTGCCTGGGGCCCCACTGCTTCTAGGAAAATACAGGCTGCGAGAAACAGAAGAAAACAGTGTCCAGTGAGCAATGCCACCTCCCCACATGTCCCCATGTCCCCATCCCGGCGAGGGTTTGGGAGCCCGGGGTGGGGGGCAGCACGGCTCAGGGGAGGGCCCTCAGATCCAGCCGCCCCAGTCCTGCTGCAGATGGGTGGTCTGGGATCGCAGGCATCCAGGCTGGGATGGATGTGCAGCTCCTGGCTCCGTTTTGGGGGGTCTTGCAAGGAGGCAGGAGGAGACCAGGTGGCTCAGTGTTGTCCCCCACACCTCGCCAGCGTTGTGACATAGGGTGTGGGACAGTTGGCTCTAGCCAGGTCCTGTCGCCTCGAGCTCCCACGGCAGACCAGGCTGGATCCAGGGCAGGAGGAGGTTACCCGGAGCTGGGGAGAGAAGGGGAGAGGAAGCGTTAGGGGTGAGAAGTCATCCCCACCACATGTCCCACATGGGGACGAGGAGACAGGGACCTGTTGGGGTAACCCAGGGGGGCATTCACTTCACCACTGCCCTCTTTTCACCCCCATCAAAATGTAAGAGGGCAACGGGGCAGGCTGGGAAGCCCCAGTGGGTTGATGTCCCCCTCCGTGGTGCCACAGGGCTGACCCACTCACCCATTCCCACCTCCTTGCGGCCACCGAGGGGACACGGAGGAGTCTCGGATCCCCGACCACAGAGGGGCACACGCTGCCCATGGCCCGAGGTTGCCGCCAGCCCTCTCTGCTGGCTTTCTGGGGAGCCCCAGGCTCTGGTGGGTGCTGCACACACCTGCAGGGCAGCTGCTCCCTGTGCCCGTGTGCAGGCGTGTGCATATCTGTGAGTGCACAAGTGTGTGCAAGCATGTGCAGGCATGTTTGTGTGCATGCAGATGTGAGCATGCGTGCACAGGCATGTGCACCACACATGTGGAAGTGTGTGCAGGCATGTGCAGACATGTGCACGTGTGTGTAGTCACGAGCAAGTGTGTGCACATGAATGTACGTGTGTTTGGTGCAGCCAAGTGCAAGCCTGTGAGTGCATAAGTGTGCGTATGTGCGTGAAAGTGTGTGCGTGTGCAGGCGTGTGTGGTCATGAGCAAGTGTGTGTGCATAAACATGCATGTGCAGCCACGTGAGCTCATAAGTGTGCACGTGTGTGCAGGCATGTGCAAGTGTGTGCACATATGCCTGGGTGTGCAGGCACATGTGAGCGTATGTGGGCAGAAGGGCGTGTGCAGGCAGGTCTGTGCGTGCAGGGCAGGCGTTGCTGTGCAGCCCCTGGGCACATGTGCACGTTTAAAGGAGCAGAGCCCCTTCTGCCCCGGCCACACAGTGCAGGGGGCCACATCCTGACCCCAGGCACACCAACCCACCGCACACCGCACAGAGCTCCTCACTCCAGAAAGAGAAACAACCCCTGTGTTCTCAGGACAAGACTCCTGCGTGTCCCCACCCCTGTCACAACTGCCCAGGTCTCAGCTCCAGGCACCCAGCCCACAGCTCCCACCTCCCCAGTGCGCAGAGAGGGATGGGGGTCAGACCCCCCGTCCCAGGGTGGGGGACAGTGTGGGTGCATGGGTGTGACATGGCAGGGGGACCCGGTGCCACCCAGGCCAGGCAGGAGGGACCACGGGGACAGGGACATTTCTGTGCCCCAGTGGTGCCATCTTCACCTCCTGGTTTGGGGCAACATCCGCCTGTCCCCATGGTGCTGGCACACCCCAATGTCCCCATGGCCAGGGCAAGCCATGGGGCTGCTCCTCCATCCCTGGACACCTCCCTTAAAATCCTTGATTTTTAGGTCTGGAAACCTGCTTTTAGTCTTTTCTATTAAAGACCAGACCCCAGGGATGGATCCCGCAGCAGAGCTGAGCCAGCAGGACCTGTGGGTGATGTAACGACACCGTCTTGGGGCCACCACCACGGCCCAGGGACACCCAGGGATGCTGGGGGTAGCACTGCTGCCCTCCAGCCTGTTGCCACACTGGCTCATGGCTGGGGACAGGAGGACCTTTTGGATTTGGGGACAGGAGGACTCTCATGGGGTTCCACAGAGACAGAGATCTGGGAACAAGTGGGAGCCAGATGAGTTGGGCAGTGTGTCCCTAATAACCCAGTGACAAAATAGAGCCCCTGCGTGTCCCCACCCCTGTCACAACTGCCTGGTCTCAGCTCCAGGCCTCCAGCCTATGTTCCCCATCTCCCCGATGTGCTGCAAGGGGTTGTTGGAGGTCAGAGCCCCCGTCCCAGGGAGGGGACAGCGTGAGTGCCCGTGTGTCACACCACAGTGGGACCTGGTGCCACCCTGGCTGGGCAGGAGGGACCACAGCGGCGAGGAGCAGGTGCTGGCATGGCACATCCTCCTCCTTCCGCTGGGTGGAAACCCTCCCCCGCTCCTGCCATTAATCCAATTACAGCTAATTGAGAACTGCAGAATAAGCTTTAATTTCCCAGGCTAGGATGGCAGCCCTGCGTCCCTCCTGCCCAGATGGGGACACAAATGACCAGATCCACTCCACAGCCCCTTGCATGTCCCCTCACTGGGGTGGCAGTGAGACCCCTGGTGTCCACCCTTTCCCCTCTGGGGGTCCCCCGGTGTCACCTGTTCCCCAGTGTCTCCCACCTTGGGGACAGGGTGCCTCCCCCTCGCCGCTGTGATCCCCATCTGTGACCACTGTCGGGGTGATGGAGATGTCCTGATATTAACTATAGCTGCATTAATTAGGCAGCGGGTTATTAATGAGCTGATGGAGTGTGATGTAGGCAGGGGGGAGCTGGCAGTGCGGTGGCAAGGTCCCAGTTGTGACCCCAGATCCTCTGCCTGCAGAAAGGCCACAAGGCTGCAGGCAGCCTGACCGAGCTTGATTAATTAGGAAGCAATGTAATTACAAGGAGGGCACATGATGCCCACCAAGGGCTCTGGGGCTCGTCCGTGGGGTCTCTGCAGGCAGGGAGCAAGGCAAGAGGCTGGATCCATGCCGGGATGCCAGACAGCACCATCCCCAGCATCACCTTGGGATGGGATGCTCTGGTACCCCGGTGGCTTCACTGTGCCACCTCACCACCCTGTCACCCCAAAATGGGTTTTGAGGAGTACACAGGGCTGGGTTTAACACCTCCCAGAAATGGAAGAGAGGGATTTTCCCAGCACCTCTGCACCCTGCTGAGGTCTCCCCATCCTGGTATCTCAGTGCTGAGCTTCTCTGCCATCAGCTTTTGAGTCCCCTGTGTACCTAAAACTGATATTCCCCCTCCTAAAACAGGCTTTCCGTCTGGCTTTGTCACAGTGGTTTTGCACCGAGGCAGGTCTGAAGGGGTTCCCTGAGGGCCACCATACATGGGACATGTCCCATCCACGGCACAATGCTTTCCTGGCTCCCTCCAGGTTTAGTATGGATTAGTAGCGGACAGATACGGTTTGACTCAATGATCTCAGAAGTCTTTTCCAACCAAATGATTCCATGATTCTATGATTTCAAGGGTGAGCACCCAGCTGGGAGAGAGCAGGACCCCCACGTTGATCCCAGGATGTGGATGCTGGCATCTCTCTCACCCTAGGGTGACACCAGGGGGAAACTCAGTGCCACCACCCATGTCTCCATCCCCATCCCAGGAAGCTCCCATCCCACCACGCCCTGCCCACACCCGCAGGGCTGGGGGGCTCCCAGGGAAGGACCAGCTCGACGCACAGCACCCATGGGTGCTCACCCACACCCATGCACCGGGGCAGACCCATGGCAGACTGCCTGTGCCCAAACACCCAGGGAGGGCTATGCAACATCACAAATACATTTGTTCCGCCCCAGCCCTCTCTTTGCATCTCTAATTGTGTGGCGTGCCCTTGAATTTGCATACAAGGCTTAAAATATAATTAATTTTTGGCACCCGGCAAAGCTTACATGAGGCTAATCTCTTTAGATTTTGCAGCCTTATCTCATTTCAGCGTTTATCTAGTTAAGCTTAACGGGTAAGAGAGAGGGAAAAAAAGTCAGCTGCACTTATCTGAAGAGCTGCTGCTCTCCCCCGGGCAGCCCCGGCGTGCTGGGGGTCAGGAAACAAAAAGCAGCAAACAGCAAAACAAGGGCACAACACCTCTAAAAGTGCCCAGTTCCAGCCCCAACGGAGCTTCTGCACTTTATATTCATAGAATCATAGAATGGTTGGGTTGGAAAAGACCTTTAATACCATTTAGTCCAACTGTACCCATCCACTATTAAACCATCCCTGAACACCTCGTCTCCCCATGTTTTAAATCCCTCCAGGGATGGGGACTCCACCACCTCCCTGGGCAGCTGTTCCAGTGCCTGAGAACCCTTTCAGTGAAGAAATTTTTCCTGGTGTCCAGCCTGAACCTGCCCTGGCGCAACGTGAGGCCACTCCCTCTCGTCCTATCACCTTGGGGAGAAAAGCCCAGCACTCTCCTCACTAGAACCTCCTTTCAGGCAGTTGTAGACAGTGATGAGGCTCCCCTCAGCCTCCTTTTCTCCAGGCTAAACAACCCCAGGTCCCTCAGCTGCCTCTCCTAAGGCTTGTGCTCCAGCCCCTTCCCTTCTCTGGACATGCTCCAGCCCCTCAATGTCCTTCTTGTTTTCAGGGGCCCAAAACTGAATCCAGGATTCAAAGTGCAATATTAAGGCTGAGTGGACTCACAGACCCAAATCTTTTGGGTTACAATGGTGCGATGAGGCACCTTTGAGGGGCTCCTGCATCCCTGAGCATCCCCAAGGCTTTGCCCAGCCTGGCACGGACTCACGTGTAGAGCGGCTGTAGCTGTAGGTGTGACGTCTTCTGCGGCGCCTGGTAGCCGTAGGAGTCAAACCCACCGATGAAGTCGACTGGGGAGAGGGGGGAAGAGCAGCGAGGTGAGCTGGGGAGGGCAGCAGGGCAGTTTCCCTGCCTCCCCCTGCCCTGGCAGCACCCTTGGGTCATGCAGCATCCTGGGATGCAGCAGCATCTTGGGGAGGTGCAGCATCCCCAGTGGGTGCCACATCCCAGGTTGCAGCAGCATCGCAGGGAAGTGCAGCATCAGTTTGTAGCTGCATCCCAGGAAGCACAGCACCCTGGATCACCACAGCATCCCAGGGAACTGCCACATCCCAGTATGCAGCAGCATCCTGAGGATATGCAGCATCCCAGCTGCCCACATCATCGCAGGTCCCAGCACCATCCCAGGAACCTGCAGCATCCTAGGTCACCGCACCATCCCAGGTCACTGCACCATCCCGGGTCATCACAGCACCATCCTGCGCCACCAAGAATGCTGGAAATTGCAACATCCCAGGCTGTAGCAGCATCTCAGTTCATGGCAGCATCCCAGGGAAGCACAGCACCCCAGGGAAGTCTCAGTGAGGAACGGAGGAGAGAAGACTGAATCACAGCGAGCCCTGTGACTCTGTTCTCCCCACAACAGCCCTTGTGTTGCCGGCTGGACAAAGTGGATAAAATTACGCTGTTATTGTCTCCGGAGTGGGCATTTAAGGAGAATTATGGGAGTATTACATCTCGTTTAAAGCGTGTCATTTAGGGAAATTGCAGACACCAATATATCAGTTTTCACGGCTGTGATTTCCAGCCTCGCAGTTCATCCTCCTCCACTGGTGGAGCCCATCGCCCTCCCAACAAGCCCCTCATTGGAAGAACAATGAGGACAGAGCCCAGCTCAGTGCAGCAGGAGTGTCCGGTGGCTGAGGGCACTCCCAACTTCTCCCACGCCCATCCTGCATGCCCCCAGACCCGACCCCTCCACCGGCTGCTTGGCCAGTACAGGAACGGGCACCACGCGCAGCCAAGCCCCGGTTTCCAAACCACTACGGAGCTGTGGCGTGACCCATCTTCCCAAAATGAACACATTAATCCCCACGGAGCCGTGATCCGGGTGGGTTCACACACAGATGTCCAAGAAACAGCACCAAGCCCAAGAGGGGGAGCCCAGTTCTCCCAGCGTATTTATCTTCCCGACTTAATATTCAGCCAGCTCTCAATTTTGACGCCATCCATCCATTTCCAAATCTAATAAGATATTCCATTAAAAAAGATGCATTTGAATCTTGGGCTCCAGCAGCATTAATATTAAAAGTGTATTGAATGCAGGAGTTTGTTTGAATGCAAACACGCTTCAAAGCCAGCGGCGGTAGATAAACCCCTTTGCCAGGTCCCCGGGTACAGAAACAAGTTATTACCGCAGGCAGTGTCCAATTTCACACGGAGATTTTCCTTTTCCGCTACACTGGTTCCCAGCGGTGGGGGAAAACATGAGGATGCTGAACCCCAGCATCTCCTGGCCCGGGCTGGGACCATTTGTGGGTCCCCGGCACCAGCAGAGCTGCCGAGCCCGATACCGCAGGGAAGGAGCCCGATGCCGAGTGCATCTCGGGGGCTTTGGCCAGGCTGGCGGTTATGGCACATCCCAGCCTGCGGTTGGATACCGGGAGCTGCCAGCTGGCACAAATTAATTAATGGCAGATGAGCATTTAATGCGGTTGGATAGCTACAGCCTTAACTGCCTGGTTAATTGGGGCTGGGGTGCTCAGCGCTTCCAGAGGCGCGTTTGCAGGGATCTTTGTCAGATCGGAAAGCGCAATACAGATTGTATAAAAATTAGCCCCTAACCGCTTAAATTGCTGGTTTTCTCCCTGCTCTGGGGTTGAAAAACCACGAGGTGGGGAGGAAGGCTCTGCTGCCGCCCTGTCTGTCGGGATGCTGGCTGAGGGGGATGTAGTAATTGCCATTTCATCGTCCCCAAACCCCAGGATGAAAAGGGGAGGCAGGTGATGGTTGGCTCTGGGAGATGTGAGCATGGAGGACAGCTCTCCTGCAGCCCCCATGGCCTTGGGTTCACACCAGCAGGAGCGTTCACCATGAATTTATCGGGGCGTGGAGGTGGCTTTGTACAGTGAGGGTAATTCTCCTCACCGCCATGCCGGACCAGGGACTGGGGGAGATGCTCTGGCCTGGAGGAGATACTCTGAATTGTGGTCAGCAAGAGCAATGCCAGCCCCAGATGTACCCCTGAGCACCTGTGCACAGAGATGAGCATCCCAGCTTCAATGGGAGCTGGATGTGGTACAGTGTGGGGACCAGGACCATCACAGCCTCTTCGTGGGCTGGTGCAGGGATGCCGCCTGACCCCACGTGTTGGATGAAACTGGTCCCATTCCTGCACCCGAAGGCTGCGATTGCTGCAGTCCCCTTACAGCTCAGGGCCCCCTGTGCCCGTCCCCCTCCTCTCTCAGCCCTGGCCACGGTGCAGCACCATCCCTGAGGTGAGCGATGGGTGGCACATCACACCATCTGCCTCATCGAGGGTGGAAAAATGGGACAAAAACCCAATGAAAGGGATCCTTTCAACTGCCCGTGACCCAGGCATCGCTCCCTGCTCCCCGGCTGGCAGCTGCTGCCCCGGCGAGGCGCTGGGCGGCATTAGCCAAGCCCATTTTGCAGCGCTGCAGCTCTCCCCTATGACTGATAGCAAAAGCACTCACAGCTGTCTTCTTCCTCCAGGAACACTTTGCTGACATAGCAGGCGTAGACGAAGCCAAAGAGCTGCGAAACAAAAGCAGGCAGAGAGAATTTGGTTATGGGCACTGTGGCCGGCACAGTGTTGGTGGGGGATGGAGGTGGGTGCTGTGAGGTGGATGTCTGGGAGCATCCTGGGGGACCCTCAGCAGGATCAGGGCTGCCGTGGTGCTGGAGCCCATCTCCACTGGGTCCAGTGTTGGTTTGGGATGCAGCAAGGTCTGATGGTTTCAGTTGAACTGGGGGAATGAGGGCGGTGGCCCTAGGGGGGACAAGCTGGCACTGCACTGGGACGGCAGTGCAGAGGGTGCTGAGCCCCACGTAGCACGGGAGCCCCCTTTGAGGGGCATGTGGCAGCTGCTCAGCACCTCAGCTCCCCTTAAAGCTTTATTTTCTTGTAGCCACCCAAGGCTTCCCAGGAGCTGTGCATCCCTTCCCACCTCCCCACGGGGTGCAGCAGCCACCAGGGAGGGGTGGACCCTCCTTTTCCAGCTAGCGGGACATCCCACCAGCTCACACTCCAGCAACTTGACACTAAGACCCCCCCCACTCCTGCAGCCCCCGGCCCAAGGCCAGGTTTGGAGCGGGCAGCACCCCTGGGTGCTGGCATGGGCTCTGTCTCTTCCCACCCTTGAGCCAACACCACTCTTGATGCTATGAAATAGATGCACGATGGTGGGACACCTCCAGCGGGGACACGGTGGCTTAGTCCACCCCAGCCCTGCCATCCTTCTCCCTCTCTCGCTTCACAGTTAGGGATAAGGGATGAGGAGGAAAAGTGCCGGCAGCTGCCCTTACCGCCAGGAATATCTGCGTGGCGCTGCTCACTACCTCGATGTACTGGTAGTCAAGCAGGCAGCCGCTGACGGTGATGACGTGATGGTCCTCAGGTGCCAGGTTGGAGTTCATCACCGGTGTCACCAGGCAGCCCGGCCCATTCTCCATCCACCACGAGCGATGCAGTGAGGTATTGAAGGTCATGATGAAGTCTCGGTCCTGCAGGAGGGGAACAGAGGAATCATAGAATCATAGAATATTTAGGGTTGGTTGGAAGGAACATTAAAGATCATCCAGTTCCAAACCCCCTGCAACGGGCAGGGACATCCCACTGGCTCAGGCTGCCCAAGGCCCATCCAACCTGGCCTTGAACACCTCCAGGGATGGGGCAGCCACAGTTGCCCCGGGTAACCTCTGCTAGTGTCTCACCACTCTCATGGTGAAGAAATTCTTCCTAATGTCCAGTCTAAATCTGCCCGTCTACAGTTTATACCCGTTCCTCCTCATCCTATCACCAAAAGCCTCTGTGAATAGCCCATCTCCAAGGAGGAGGCACAGACCTTGGAGATGGGTCTCTTTGTGGAGTGAGTGGGCAGAAAATGGGCTTTTCCAACCCAAGGATGCTCCAGAAGCATTGCATGCAGCCTGACGTCATTAATGCAGTGCGGTCAATGAATGTCCCCATCTCCCTAACCCATAGCTGATGTTCCCAGGGTTTGTGGCTTCCTCCCATGTTGCTGTTATGGATCATTATGGACAGGCTGAGAGGGTTGACGCTGTTCAACCTGGAGAAGAGAAGGCTCTGGGGAGACCTTAGAGCAGCTTCCAGTATGGAAAGGGGCTCCAGGAAAGCTGAGGAAGGGCTTTTTACAAAGGTCCAGGGTCACGGGACAAGAGGGAATGGCTTTAAATTGGAAGGGGGAAGATTTAGATTAGACATTAGGAAGAAACTCTTCGTGATGAGGGTGGGGAGGCCCTGGCCCAGGCTGCCCAGAGCAGTGGTGGCTGCCCCATCCCTGGAGGGGTTCCAGGCCAGGTTGGATGGGGCTTGGAGCCCCTGATCCAGTGGGAGGTGTCCCTGCCCATGGCAGGGGTGGAACTGGATGGGCTTTGAGGGCCCATCCAACCCAAACCATTCTATGATTCTACAATTAGGTTAAGCAGCTCTCCAGGTGCACTGTGATACCCAGGTGACACCATGGATGTTACGGAGTGGTCACCAGCGTGGCAACTTGGCCATGAGGCAGGGAAGCAGCCTTTTGTGATATTGTGAGCTGCATCCAGACATCCCAAAGACGGGACCACGGCATCACCTCACCACCACAATCCAGGGATGCAGGGCAACCCCCTCTGCTTCCCCCGGGGTTTTGGGTGCCAGCCTTCCCATCCCCATCCTGTGGAGTCTTGCAGGACCCTCGCTTATGCACATCTCTTCCTTGTAAGCCCATCATCAGGCTTTGGGGCTCACTGCGTTTGATCTCCACCAGCTTTTAGGTGCAGCAGGCAGCAGCCTCCCCACTGCAAGGCTCGGCTGTGGGCTGTCACTGGGATCGGATAAGACACAGGGCTAATCCCCCAACCTCAGCCTGCACCCTCCCCATGACAAGCTCCGGTGAGGCTAAACTGGAATTTAATCAAAGCAGCAGGACGAGGTCTGGGCTTGATCCCAGGAGGCACCTTGGCACGGTTGATATTGATGCTCCTGCCCACAAATCTGGCTGGGAGATGGGGGCTGCGCACATTGGGATGCAGCCCTGGTGCAGGGCTCTGGCAGCAGCAACGCAGCCGGGTGAGCACCCACTGCGCTGTGGGGTCCTCCTGGCACGGCTGGGTGAGCACCCACCCCATGGAGGGTCCTCCTGGCATGGCTGGGTGAGCACCCACCCCATGGAGGGTCCTCCTGGCATGGCTGGGTGAGCACCCACCCCATGGAGGGTCCTCCTGGCATGGCTGGGTGAGCCTCCACCCCATGGAGGGTCCTCCCAGCCTCACCAGCCCCCCAGTCTGCAGAGGGTGGGAAAGTCGCTGAGCATCCTTTGTAGGAAATCACCCGTCTGGGATTAAAAAATTTTTATTTGTGGAGGTGGGAAAAAAAATAGAAAGAAAGTGGGTTTTGGTTTCTAAACCCAAAGGATGTGGGTTTAGGTGATGAGAAGCACAAAGAGGGGTAGTTCTGGCATTGCAGCATCACTGAGGGATTGGGGATTTCCACCCAAAACACTCAGTGGGAGTGAATCCTCCTCTACTGCATCCTCCGTGCCTGCTGCATGTAGCTGGCATTTCAGCTTCTTAGAACAGTCTCAGATGGCCTGTAGCAACATGGGAAGATGGTTTCATGCATCAAGCCCCCAAGAAGCCCTTTTCCCTGCTTCAGGCAGCCACAGAGCGAGTCAGAGCCTGTTCTCCCAAGCCCTCTGTGATGCCCTGAGCATCCTCAGAGCCAGGAGTGAGATGCCAGAGCAGTCCACACAGGTACCAACCATGGGGCTGAGGATGCTCAAACCACCCAGTGATTTTTTGTTTTCATTTTGTTTTCGTGTCCGAGCTATAATTGAATAGCCCAGGGTGGGATGGAGAGACACGGAGAAGCACAGCCCTGCCCACATCCTCACCCCCATCACCAAGTGACTTTTCTCAGCCATTAATGTCCAGCCACTCTCCTGCTGCTGACGGGTTCTCCAGGGCTGCGCAGCGCTTGCAGAACCCCAGGAGACTCTGGAAAATTGGGCAGCAGCAGCAGCAGTGTGGGGGGGGTCTCCTGCTCCTCATCCTGCTGCCCTGCCTGCCCCTGCCTGTCCCATGAGCCGAGCTGCTGGAGGCCCTGCCCCAAGCCTTCCCATCACCATTTGTCCCCAGTTCCCATGTCCCTTCATTGCTTTATCTCCTCACCGTCACAGCAGGGGCAGCACTGTCCAGATTCTGCACCCCATAAACCCACATGTGCCCCAGTGATTAATGAGGGTCCTGCAATTCTCAGCTCATCAGCCTCTCTCCTTTGGCACCGCTCATTCTAAGCAGCCCCCGCCCCACCACTTTAGAATCATAGAATCATAGAATACTTTGGGTTGGAAGGGACCTTAAAGATCATCCAGCTCCACCCCCGCCATGGGCAGGGACACCTCCCACTGGCTCAGGGGCTCCAAGCCCCATCCAACCTGGCCTGGAACCCCTCCAGGGATGGGGCAGCCACCACTGCTCTGGGCAACCTGGGCCAGGGCCTCCCCACCCTCATGGTGAAGAAATTCTTCCTAATGTCCAGTCTAAATCTGCCCCTCTCCAGTTTGTACCCATTCGCCCTCATCCTATCCCCACAAGACTTTATGAACAGCCCCTCTCCAGCTTTCCTGTAGCCCCTTCAGGTACTGGAAGATCACTATAAGATCTCCTCTGAGCCTTCTCTTCTCCAGGCTGAACAACCCCAACTCTCTCAGCCTGTCTCATAGGGAAGGTTCTCCAGCCCTTGCATCATCCTTGCAGCCTCCTCTGGACCTGTTCCAACAGCTCCATCTCCTTCTTATGTTGAGGATTCCAAAACTGGAGACAGTATTCCAGATGAGGTCTCACAAGAGAGGAACAGAGGGGCAGAATCCCCTCCCTCCCTGCTGCCCACGCTGCTTTGGATGCAGCCCAGGACACGGTTGGCCTTCTGGGCTGCAAGCACACATTGCCGGCTCATGTCGAGCTTCTCATCTTTGGCCTGAACTGTCCATCTGCCCATCCCCAACACACCTGGGCGCTCAGTGCTGCAGCCGGGAGCCCCTGGGAAGGGCCCCCCAGCACCCAGGTGGGGGCAACCGCAGGCTCTGGGTCTGTTTTGGGGGGGCAGAGGTGTGGGACAGGGGAGGGAGGAGGAGGACGGCAAGTGGCAGAAGAGCAGGAGGAGGAAAGGAGGTTGGAGAGAGGGAGGGAAGGAAGATGGAGGGAGGGAGGATGGAGAGAGGAAGGTTAGAAGGAGGGAGGGAGGGAAGGTGGGATAATGAAGAAAAGAAGGGGAGAGAGAGAAAGATGGAGGGAGGGAAGGAAGGTGGATGGAGGGAGGAAGAGAAGAGGTGTAGGGTTGTTACCTGCGACAAGCGTCCGACCTCCAGGTAGAAGCAGATGATGAAGGTGTTCCAGCCGACCCACAGCACCAGCCACACCGCGTACTGCCGAGAAGAGAGCCGGTCAGGGCGCTATAGAGAACAGACATGTTCCGATCCACTCCCCCTCTCCCAGTGAATCCACAGGGATTTGGGTTTGAATACAGGAGGGGATGTGGGGCTGAGCCATCCCCAGGGGTGATGCTGCTGCACTGGGTGCGAGTGCCTCCGCCGCGGTACTTACCATCATGAGGTATTTGGATCTGTACTGGATGGTCCCAAAAATACCCAAAATAACGGCCATGATGTGCAAAAAATTAGCCAGGATGGGTGCCCACTGGTAGCCCAGGAAATCAAAGATCTGCCTCTCCAGCGCCGCTACCTGCAACGGAGCACAGGAGAGGTTGCAGGTATTAAAGCAGGGCAGTGGTCACCCCCACAGCTCCCAGGATGCTAAAGGCAAAGAGCAGATGGTAATCAATGGGAAATCCCATGGATAATTAGTTGCAATAGGCTGAAATGTCTGTGTGATGCATCGGCTGGTGGTGGGTGAATGCATCGTTATTAGGAGCTGAGAAGAGGGAGCAGGGAGGTATCAGCTTGTTGCTCCATCAGCACACTCTGTGCCTCAGTTTCCCTGTTGGTCAGATCTCAGGCACTGCTGAACATCACCCTCCAGGCTAGATTTATCCCTGAACTCCGTTAATCCAGGGAAAACCTGCTGCTCAGGTGGGGTATGGGGTCCCCCAGCATTTTGCAAGTGATGCTTGTGCCTGCCCTGGCCAGCTTGTTGCGCGCTTTCCTGTTTAATGCCATTAGGTTTTGATCATCGTTAGCTTTTGTGGACGTGATGCAGCTGAATAAATTGCATGGCACGCGAAATTAGGGACAGTAGCTGGTGTGATTGCCTGGTATCCCAGCACATAAATCCTATGGCTCTATTTGCCCTTGGCTTGGGGTCTCTTACTCTTAATTACAGGATTAGCTTAAAGGAAGGTGGGAGCAAAGGGAAGGTGGGAGCACTGGAGCATTTACCAATGGTTTTAAGTTAAAAAATGATGATTCGATGGGGACGTAGGCTTTTAGGGAACATCAGGGTGTGTCGGATGCCACAGTCCCCAAGGGTGCAGGGACAGGGCTGCAGCGACATGTGTGTCTCCAGCAACCTTGCAAACCAAAACAAACTCTACATTTATCTTTTTGACAGCTCAGCTCTGTCTCATCACTCTTGGAGATGCCTCAGCTTCACTCAACAAACCCTGTCAGCGCCAGGGCCTCAAGTCCTCCCCACAGCACCGTGCCTCAGTTTCTCCTCCCAGTGCAATGAGTCTCATCCTGACCGAGAAGTAGGAATGTATCCTGCAAAGAGCAGGAGAAAATGGGCTTTATATCCCCTCTCCACTCATCAGCAGCTGGCTCTGGTGATCTGGATTTCGGGGAGCTCCATCCTGGTGCTCTGGGAAGCTCCCAGGGGTGGGTTATGGCTGCAGGGCTGCCCCAGGGCCCTGCAGCATCCCTGCCCACCCAGCCCGACTTCATGTGTCTGAATTACAGGAGGGAAATAAAGGTGGTGGCAAAAGTCCACCCCTAAGTGTTTCCTGAGGATGAGCAACGGGTACCACATCCCGCCCTGCCCAGCCACCAATGTGTGTGCGGCCACCAGCCATGCCTCAGTTTCCCCAACCAGAAAGCATCACGCATTCATTGAACTGGCCTAGCGAGTTCTCTTATTAATACCTTTTTTAGCATAGCTCCATCCTGCCAGCACATGGGAAGCCAAAGGCAGAGCCAAGGACCACGGTATCCCATCTCCTACCCTACCCCTGGGATGGGATCTACCGGATCCATGTCAGCAGGACCCTGGTTTCAATTAACGGTGATGCAAATCATGAAGCCCGAGCAGCCTGGGGATCCGCGGGGCCAGGACCGGGGCTGTTTGCATTGAGGTTTAATTCACTTCCACGCTATTTAAACTCTCCGAGGAAACAGCCTTTGGAAATACTTACAACTGGGCCGTAAATCTTCTAAATTGAGGAATGTAAATAATAAATGATACAAGGAGAGCGGTGCTCGGGGTTTTATAGCCATCCATCGATCTGGGGGCTGTTGACAGAGCTGCTTAGCGGGAGATGGAGGCGAAGGCTGCGAGTTTTGGGCACTGGTGAGTCTCCAAGTTGAGGGACGGAGCTGGGAAGAGCCTCCAAGAGCACCGCATGGAGGGGTTCCACCCATGGGCTGTGACACTGCACAGCCTCTTAATTCCAGCCCATCAAGCTGAGAGGCTGGAGGAGAAGGAGCTGGGAAAAGCCTGGTAAAACCGCATCTCTCCTTATCCCAGGGAGAGGCAAAATTAGAGACAAACACCATGTCCCCATCATGTTTCCCCTCAAGCTCACCTGAGGAACACCAAAGTCCCCCCCAGGTCGCTTTTTAGCTAGGTTAAGAAACAGAAATCTAATTGCACCAAAAAGCTTTGCCAGAGATATCCCAGCAGACAAAACACTGCTCTGCGTGCGCCATTATTCGAGCTTATTCCCTCTATGCAATAACCAAATCTTGCGTTTTTCAGCCTCATCAGATCCTGCATAAGGTTAAGGAAAATACCGAGACACAGCACAAACGCGTCGAGGCTGCAGCAGCAGCTCCCCAACACTCAAAGCTCCAAGGGCATCCCAAGGGCAGGGCAGCAACCTTGGGGAAACTGAGGCACGGCCACGCTCCATGGGATGGGTGGCACAGGTTGGGCAGTCCTCACATGGAGCATGGCGGGGCTGAGCAAGTCTTCAGCTCAGAGTGATGCTCCTGGCTTGCTCCGAGTGCTTCTTGCTGCTCACCAGGCTGGTCCAGCACCCAGAGCATCTTCACCTGATCCTTTGGGCATGATGTTCTCCAGCAGTGAACTTCAAGACACACAGGCTTTTCACAGAATCATAGAATAATAGATTCTATTTGGTGGAAGGGACCTCAAAGCCCATCCAGTTCCACTCCTGCCATGGGCAGGGACACCTCCCACTGGATCAGGGGCTCCAAGCCCCATCCAACCTGGCCTGGAACCCCTCCAGGGATGGGGCAGCCACCACTGCTCTGGGCAGCCTGGGCCAGGGCCTCCCTACCCTCGTCATAAAGAATTTCTTCCTGCAGTCCCTGCCAGCCATTCATCACCAGTGGCTCGGAACAAAGCAAGAGCAGCGAGCACCCACCTTGGCCATGGGGCTTGGCATCTCCTGCCAGCATGGCGAGGAGCTCTGCATCCAAGCAGCATCTAAATCCCCTAGGAGACTTGCGGAGCTCCAAGCATCCTCCCCCAGCTGTCTTCCTTCTGTAAGGGGTGTTTTCCGTGCTAATCACAGCCCTGTTAAAGAGACCCCCCCCCCTCATTAACGCCCTGCTCTCCTTTATCGCTGCTTCACCATCGACGCTGATGCTCCCGGGATGTGAGGCTGGGAATCACACACCGTCCTGCTGCTAACTATGATAAACCTGCAGCCGATCAATGCAGCGAGTTTTAGGGCTCCCTCTTAATTAAACACTCTCTAGTTTATCGATTGGCCCCAAAAGTTCCCTTTGCAGCAAATCATATCAATTAGTCGGGGGCAGATGCGTGCCACAGTCTTGCTAATTGAAACGCGCTGCCTGCAATGATTTTATTTTAATCAAGAAATCGAAGTGGGCGAGACAGGGAGACGGGGGTCCTGTGGTGCGTGGCGGTCCCCAGGGAAGACCACGGCAGGAGGGGACACGTGTGCAGCTCCTTGGGGACAGGGAGCTGCCAGGGCTCAGCCAAGGGGGTCTCAGCAGGCAGAACCGGTGAGGCAGAGGTGGAGGAAAGTGGGATTTTTTTAGGAGCGATGACACCAAATTCCAGTGGGAGGAATCTCACCTGTCCCCAAATAACCCCTTGGTTAGGAGTTCTAACCCCTAACTTAGCCCTAAACCTGTTGGAAGGAGCTCTTTCACCTTCCTTGGACCCATCCTGTTACTCGGTGGGGTCTTCCCAGTCCTCTTCAATTCCCATGATAAGGACGGGAGAGACAAACCCCACTCTGGCTGTGCCAGGAGGATCGCACAGACACAAAGGAGCACCTTCCTCTATGTCCCATTCCCACCAGATTTGATATTTTGTGGTTGGAAATCCCTCCTGCTACCCAGCTGGGCAGTGTGGGGCCCTGGGAAGAGCACCCCCGCCCCAGCACACTCTGACCTACTGCAGCATTAAACCAGGAACGTCCTTGCCCAGCAGCTGCCGTTAATGCTCTCTCGGAATTAGAGAATCACAAGGTGGGTTTGGGTGGAGGTACCTTCAAAGACCATTCAGTCCAACACCCACCATGGGTAGGGACATCTTCCACTAGATAAGAAGGACTCTTAAGGGACACCACTTGTTACCCATCTCTACTCGGATGTCAAGCCGCTGACTGCAACTCTTTGGATGTGGCCATCCAGCAAATTCCTTATCCTTCTAACAATCCAATCAACCCCACATCTTCCCGATTCAGAGACAAGGATGTCAGGGAGGGGACCTCTTATTGAATCCTGCCCTGTACTGCTGAGACAAAGCCAATCCTGCCTCACTCGGTCAGACAGCAGTGGACACCCTGCCTGTGGGGACTAAGACCTTCCATTAGGTCTCCGTGCCACCAGGGCCATCCCTCATCCAGCTGTCCCCGCGGAGGACAGGATGGAGCCACCACAGCTGCCCAGCCCATCACTCTGCATAGGACTTAGGGAAACAGGATTTGGCAGTAAACCCTCCCTGTGTATCAGTCACACCTGATGGCTCTGAGACACTTGCCCAAAACCCACTTAATTCACACCAAAACTGAAGGGACACAAGGACACGGCCACCTGTGGACACAAATGACCCTGGGGCACATGTGTCCAGGCGTCCACTGGTCCTGATAATCGCAACGATGATTTATGCCCCTCCTCCTCCCACAGTTCCCAAGTGAAGTGATGCTTGTGTCACCAGGACCAGGGCGAGGACACTGGCCCAGCTGCAGCCCCTGGTCCCCCTGGGCTCTGTGGAGGAGGTGGCACTGCCCTCCCTCCATCCTCTCACCTCAGCTGCGATGGCGATGACATGTTTGCTGACACAGATGCATAAATATATTATTGCATCCCTAAAGCCTCAATAATTAAAGGGTGGAGAGAAACGGGAGCCCACTCTGGTGCTGGGGGGGTGTGTCACCTCCCAGGGGAGCTGGGGAGGAGGACAATCCCTCCATCCTGCTCACTTGCTCGCATCTGTGTGGGACCAGTCCCTCCCATCTTGCCCTGAGCCCCTCCAAAGCTGCCAAGCCCCACGGTTTGGTGCTGGGCAATGCTCTGGGACTTTGCCGTGGCTCACTACCCCCTCACCCAGCCCAAAGCCCCTCAAGCATCACTCCAGGGTGCAGCAGGAAGGGAGTCACATCTGGGGACACGGGGCAGTGAATCCCCATCCCTCCACCTGCATCTCAAGCGGTGCCACTCCCCTCATACCCACGCAGTGATTTTTTCCAGGTATACAATTATGTATTTCATAGAACCATAGAATGGTTTGGGTTGGAAGGGACCTCCAGGCCCATCCAGTTCCACCCCTGCCATGGGCAGGGACACCTCCCACTGGATCAGGGGCTCCAAGCCCCATCCAACCTGGCCTGGAACCCCTCCAGGGATGGGGCAGCCACCACTGCTCTGGGCAGCCTGGGCCAGGGCCTCCCCACCCTCATCATAAAGAATTTCTTCCTAATGTCTAATCTAAGCCTTTCCCCTTCCAATTAAAAGCCATTCCCACTCATCCGTTACTCCATGTCCTTGTAAAAAGCCCCTCCCCAGCTTTCCTGGAGCCCCTTTCAGCACTGGAAGCTGCTGTGAGGTCTCCCCAGAGCCTTCTCTTCTCCAGGCTGAACAACCCCAACTCTCTCAGCCTGTCCTCGCAGGGAGGTGCTCCAGCCCTCGGATCATCTTTGTAGCCTCCTCTGGACCTGTTCCAACAGCTCCATCTCCTTCTTATGCTGAGGATTCCAGAACTGGACACAGGGCTCCAGGTGGGGTCTGACAAGAGCCGAGCAGAAGGGCAGAATCTCCCCTCCATCACCCTGCTGACCACTTCATTGTTTTTACATAACCCCCCCTGTCCCCGATGTCCCCAAGGAGAGACCCACGGGGCAGTGCTGACACGGGAGGGGATCACGGTGACACTGGGGTCCAGCCCCATGAATTCACACAGGGTGATATTGGTCACCTCTTCCCTCCACCCATGAGGACAGTCCGGCCAGGCCACCACATGCCCTTCCCCATCCCAGGCAAATCCCACTTGCTGCTGCACCAGCTCGGCTCTTTGGGGGCAGAATAAGGGGTTTGCACCCTTTTGAGCAAAAACACTTTTAGGGAGAATGATGCACACATTCCCTTTTTTTTTCTAGGATGGAAACTTCAAATTTAATTTTTTTTTCCCCTTTTCTAGGACAAATCAGGGGTAAATGTCCCTGATGGGATGTATGGGCATAAAATGGCCCTGAATGGGTGGGAGAAGCTGTGTGTGAAACCCTCAAAACCTGGGATCAGACCAGACACGGATGCTGGGGGCATGGTGGGTTTTTTCCCCATCACCAAAAGTGCAGAAAAAGAAAGGAAATGGGAAGAGGTTCCATCCCAGAAAGAAAGAGGATGGGAAGAGGTTCCATCCCAGAAAGAAAGGAGATGGGAAGAGGTTCCATCCCAGAAAGAAAGAGGATGGGAAGAGGTTCCATCCCAGAAAGAAAGAGGATGGGAAGAGGTTCCATCCCAGAAAGAAAGGAGATGGGAAGAGGTTCCATCGAGAAAGAAAGGAGATGGGAAGAGGTTCTATCCCAGAAAAAAGAAATGGGAAGAGGTTCCATCCCAGAGAGAAAGGGGATGTTCCCACCTCCCTGCCCACCCCAATAAATTCTCCCTAAAGACTGAAATAAAAGGCATGTTCCTGCTGGAAAATATTCTCCCTAAAGACTGAAAAGCCCTGACAATCCAGCTGCATCTTTTCCCGGTGTCGGATGCTCCTCCCGGCGGCCTGCTGCCCTTGATCCCAGCAGCAGCATCTGCGCGTTGGGCTGAAATAACCCCCCTGCCCTCCCCTCCGTGCTGCGGCGTGGCAGGAGCTGAGCGGGGCTTTGGTCCCCCCTGATGGGTTATTATCCTTCAGCCGGGTGATTTCCTCCCGCACACCATATGCCTGAGGCTCGCCGGGGATTTAACTTTTCATTTCGCTGCATTTTGAAGAGATTTTGGTTTCGTTGTGGTTTTTTTTTTCTTTTTTTTTATTCTCCCTCCTTTGTGCTGTGTCCGAAGATGCTGCAAGAGCATCGCTCCCCTCTGCTAAGCCCATCCTGGTTGCTTGGGGTGGAAATGCCCCGTTTTTAGGAGATTTGGCCCAAAACATGTTGGGGCTTAGGGAGAAAATACCCTTTGGGCAGAGCTGCAGCCCACAAGTGGGATGCTAATGGCTTTTAATTGGAAGGGGAGAGATTTAGATTAGATCTTACAAAGAAATTCTTCATGATGAGGTTGGGGGGACACCAGCCCACATTGCCCAGAGCAGTGGTGGCTGCCCCATCCCTGGAGGGGTTCCAGGCCAGGTTGGATGGGGCTTGGAGCCCCTGATCCAGTGGGAGGTGTTCCTGCCCATGGCAGGGGGTGGGACTGGATGGGCTTTGAGGTCCCTTCCAACCCAAACCATTCCATGATTCTATGCTCGATGCAGTCGATCCCCATGAGGGATGTTTCCTGCCCAAAGCTGAGAAGCACCCAAAGCATCCTTGGGGCTGACGAAGCACACGGAGCTGGGGGAGACCAGCCGGATCCTGCTCTCACCCCCAGGAGGGCAGGCAAAGCCCACTCCCAGCCCCCTTCAAACCAAAGGATGCCACACCCCATCCTCAGCGCCGCAGAACCCTTGCAAAGCTCACCCAGCCTCCACAACCCCTCTTTCTGAGGCAGTTTAAGGCATTTTAGTGATTTTCACTCTTCGCTCTGCTCCTGGGGAGCCCGAGGTGCTGTCAGAGACATTTTCATCGTGTGGTACCCACGAGCTGCCCGTCCCCACTTAGGGAAATCGGCTGCTATTTAAATGAACGGCAAGCGAGCGAATTGACTATTAAGAAGGTGCAAATACCGCTGTGAACCCAGGGACTTCATTTAATGACTTGGAAACAAGTTCTTGACCTACTTCCAACTTGCAAACTCCTTTGTGGAAGCGCAAAGGAAGAGAAATTAAAGGCGCCGGAGCCTTGAGAGTGCTCTGGTATTGGTTAGTGATGAACAGGATGCGGTCCCCGGCTGACAAGATGCTCTAGGACCAAGTAGCCCCATTGTAGAACATGGCAGGAGCAAAAAGCAGGGTGAAAGAGGCACAAATTGGGTCCTTCCTCAGCTGTTGTATTGATGCCAGTGGCGTTTGGGGGGCTCCTGGCCTCTGCACAGCCCCTTTCTGCCCCCTCCCCCCCCAGTGCTGGCATTGATGGATTTAGGAGCTCCTGGCACATGGCTCAAGCATCCCAGATAACTGAGACACGTCTGAGGATGCTGGGGGCACAGACAGAGACATGGGGTGCATGGAGTCCTTTGCCACAGCTCCCCACCACCAACCTGATGGGCTTTTCTTCCTCTCACCTATTCCACCCCTGCCCCCCCATAGCTGGTTATTTATTTCATTTCGCCGCATCCAGCAGCGTTGCCATGGGAACGCGGCAGCAGCCCCGGCTGGATGCACTTGTCTAGACGCTGCATCCCTGGAGCCAGCTGCCGGCAATCCAACCTGCTCCATGGGCAGGATACGGCCCCGCAGCAGGCTGCACCCCTGGATGCAAGGTCACCCACTGCACCCAATGCCAGGAGACCCCAGCATCCAGAGGGCTGCGTCCCCTCCAAGCCCTGCACCCCAGGCCGATGCTCCTCGCTCCATCCAGCCTTGGGAGGTACCTCTACTGTACAAGAAGCACTGGGAAATGCAGCCTCAGGGCAGCTAATGGCAATAATAATAATAATATTAACAATAGTAGTAGGAGTAATATTAATAATAACAATAATATCCCCCAAAAGTAGCCCAAAGGTTGCAAAGTGCCTTCTACAAAAGGCATATCAGTGCCAGCCCCTTCCTATTTTGACCCTATTGTAGGGAAGGTAAACTGAGGTACAGCATGGGGACACACCCTCAAACCTCTGCTCTGAGATGCTGGGACTACCAAAACCCGGGGCAGTAAGGGTTCCCACGTGGAAAGGGATGCTCCAACCCGCAGGCTCCTCCTGATTTACACCTGCTGAAACAAAGTCCTGAGGCTCCACCGGTCCCGTGGGCTCCCCAAACTGCAGGTTTTGGGTGAATTTGTGTCTCGTCAGTGCCAGTGTTCTCAGCAAGGACCTGTGATGGGTCATTACCCCCAAAGGGATTTCAATACGGTGGGTTTTTTCCCAGCAAATATCACAAATTTCAAATTTCCCCACAAGTGTGTGCATTTAGCTCTAACTCAATATTACATCTATTTAATACAATATTGCATCTATTTAACTTTAATACATGGAGCTGTTGGAGCGAGCTCAGAGGAGGCCATGGAGATGATCTGAGGGCTGGAGCACCTCCTGTACAAGGACAGGCTGAGAGGGTTGGGGTTGTTCAGCCTGGAGAAGAGAAGGTTCCGGGGAGATCTCAGAGCAGATTTCAGTGCTGAAAGGGGATCCAGGAAAGCTGGGGAGGGGCTCTGGATCAGGGAGTGCAGGGACAGGATGAGGGGAACAGTTTTGAGCTGCAAGAGGGGAGATTGAGATGAGATCTTAGGCAGAAATGTTTTGCTGTGAGGGTGGGGAGGCCCTGGCCCAGGTTGCCCAGAGCAGTGGTGGCTGCCCCACCCCTGGAGGGGTTCCAGGCCAGGTTGGATGGGGCTTGGAGCCCCTGATCCAGTGGGAGGTGTCCCTGCCCATGGCAGGGGGTGGGACTGGATGGGCTTTCAGGTCCCTTCCAACCCAAACCATTCCATGACTCTATGATTTTATGAATACAGTCTCACCTCTACTATTTGCACCATCCTACAAATGCTGAGATGAGACTTTCCTTTCCCTCACCTCCCAGCAAGGAAATATTGTGATGCTGAGGGAAAGCTGAGGAGGTCAAAGTGGCTCATCCCGATCTCCCCTGTCAGAGTGAGGTTGGCTCTGGTGTGATGCTGTCCCGCACGACACGCTTTATTGTCATGACGAACTGCTCCATACCTTCAGGAACAGCTCAGAATCCACAAACTGTTAAGTGTCCCCGCAGAAGGGAGCAAGAGGGATCCCTCTAACCCAGAGCTTGTGCTGCTCTGCACCCACCTAGCCTGACCTTGCAAATGACCTTGAAACAAGCCAGGACGCCGGGTCCCCTCGGTGGGGAGCACACGGGGTGGTGGCACCGATGGGATAAGGAAGGGGGTAATGTGCACTAAGGACAGCAGCAGTGACGAGGAGGCACTCGTTGTGGGATGGAAACAGAAGCACAGGGCTGCCACCCCTACAGGACGCAGCCACTCATCCCTGTGATGCTGCGGTGCTTTCACACCCGCACGGCTGAAGCACCAAGGCCACCGGTCGCGGCCAGGGAAGGGCTGATCCTGCACCATGCGGGTGCTGTGCACTGCTTTGCTGTGCCTCAGTCTATCTGGAAAATAGGTTGTCTTACCTGGCCCTGATCAGCACCACCCTGCGTGGGTCAGGGTGACCAGCTCCATCAGAGGAGGTCTAATGGGGAAACTGAGGCACAGAGGGTTGGTGGAGAAAACACCTCAGAATTACAGCCTTTAGCCTAAGTTATGCCATAAAGAGAAATCAAGAGGAGATGAGATGTGGGCAAAGGCCAGCAGGACAGGGCTGCAGGAGGAATGGGCACAGGAGGGCAATGGGACCCAGCAGCAGAGCCTGGCCAAGCTGCCTTGGGCAGCCACAAATAGAGGAGTTAGGCTGTGGGTTGGAGCAAATCTATCTGGAAGCAGAAAGGGAAGTGAAGGGGCCATACAGCCCCAAGCCATGCCCGAATAACCCAGCTGTGTAGCTGGGATGGAACATGAACTGGGGGGCCTGCTGTCCCATCAGTCCTATGCATTTCACCACATCCCATTGAGTATCCATCCATCCATCCATCCATCCATCCATCCATCCATCCATCCCTCCCATGCATCCCACCCACCAATCCCATCCATCCATCTTATGTACCGGACGCATTCCATCCATGCCATGCCATGCTGTCCTATCCATCCCATCCATATTATCCATCCTATCCATCAATCCCATCCCATCCATCCAATGTATCCCAACCATTCCGTCCCACCCCATCCCATTCCATTCCTCCTATGTATGTAATCCATTTTATCCCATCTCATCCCATCCCATCCCACCCCCCATCCACCATTCCCAACCCATCCATCCTATGCATTCCACGCATCCTCTCCATTTTATCTGTCCCATCCATCCTATCCATCAATCCCATCCACCCTATGCATCCCATCCATCTCATCCTACCCCATCCAACTCTCCACTCACTCTATCCCACCCCACAGCAGACAAACCCTGCACTCAGGTCCAACAGAGATCCCTGATCCCCAGCTCAGCTCCAGAGGCGCTCACTGTCTCCAAACCATCCCCATGCAAGCAGCCTTTCGGACAAAGAAAACTAGGATTAATCAAGCACCTCAATTAGCCACAATGAGCTGCAGCTTGTCATCATGCCGGAGACTCCCAGCAGAAAGCACATTAGCAGCACGGCCACCAAGAGGCTGAGAATTGATTAAAATGAAACAAAAGAACCCTAAAAAACAACCCCTGAGCAAGTGGGGAATTGCCCAGAGGTGGGGGATCCCCCCTGTGAGGCTGGAGGTGCCGAGCAGAACCCCATCCCCAGAAGAGCATCTCCTGGCTGGCATCTCCTCTGGTCCTGGCTTGTCCATGGGACACGGGGACAGAGGGAATATCTCCACCACCTGGGAGACCCCATCGCTGTCCCACAGAGCGAGGAAGAGCGACGCTCAGCTGGGAAGGAGGCACCTATGCACCAGGGGGAGGACGGATCCTGCCCCGCTGTGGCTGGGGTATAAATCTGGGGAATGTGGGCTTAAGTCTGCAGATTTGGGGCTTTAATCTAGGGAATTTTGGCTTAAATCTCAGGATCTTTGTCTTAAATCTAGGGAATCAGGTGTTAAATCTGGGGAATTAAGGCTAAAATCTAGGGATCTTGGGCTAAAATCTAGAGAAATTTGGCTTAAATCTGGGGTATTTGGGCTTAAATCTGGGAATTCCTCTCTGACACAGGTTGCCCAGAGCAGTGGTGGCTGCCCCATCCCTGGAGGGGTTCCAGGCCAGGTTGGATGGGGCTTGGAGCCCCTGATCCAGTGGGAGGGGTCCCTGCCCATGGCAGGGGGTGGAACTGGATGGGCTTTGAGGTCCCTTCCAACCCAAACCATCCCATGATTCTATGAATTTGGGGTTAAATCTAGGGCAGATGGGACTTAAGCTTGGGAGATGTTGGGCTCAAATCTGGGGTATCTTGGGCCGAAATTTTGTGGACCTTGGGCTTAGACTTGGGGTATCTTCGATGATCTTTAAGTTCCCTCCCAACCCATTCTATGATTTACGCGGCTTAATTTTAGGAGGCACACAGGAACAGCAAACAAGATGGGGAGCCTGGAGAGATCCAGGGAGCCCAACTCCCTAAAAACAAATCCTAGGGAGGAAACAGAGACAAATCTTGGGGTTGGATCGGGATGGGGAGCGAGCTGGAGCCACTCACTTCAGGAAAAGCACCTTTGGGCCATTGGAAAGAAGAGGAGCAGGACAACTCAGTCTCCAAAATCCCCACCAGACACTGTGCTGGGTGGGATAGGATGGATCTTGGCCGAGATGTCCCTGTGGTGGCTGAGCCCGTTTGGACAAGGATTAAGCCGCAGGCAATTTCGATGCTAATTTTCCTGGTTAAGTTCTTTAGCCCGACATCTGCGAGAAGCAAGAGGTATTTTCCCCTGGATCTGAAACGGCGCCTCAAAGACGCCGTTAATATAATCCGATAGAGGGGAGGAAAAAAATGTATATATAAAAAAAAAATCCAATTTACTGACTTATTTAGTGACACCTTTCGTAATCAATTCTCCCAGGAAAGAAATACTGATTAAAGCCAAGCGCATCGCTATGGAAACCAGCAGTCCCTCCTCCCACGACCCACAGGCTGGGAAGGAGAAAATCGGGTGAGGAAATCTGCCTGGTAACAACCCCATTAATGAGCCAGGGAGCAAAAATAATCCCTTGGAGCGATGCTGCTGCGAAAGGAGCAGCCGGCAGCAGTCGGCGGGGAGATGAAACCACGCGTGACTCCCAAAATATTTATTTTTATGGGAGGGTGAAGCTGCTTCAGAGGAGGAGGGGATGCTCCTGCATCCTGGAGGGATAAGGGGGCAGCTGGAGGTGGTACCCAGGGGTGACTGGGTGCTCCCACCAAGCCTGGCGGCTGTGGGTGTTTCTTCCAGCCCTTATCCAATTTTTTAGCCTTAAAATACAAGATAAAACCACCCTGACTCATAGGTTTAAAAGATTCAGCCGCCCAGCATCCCACAAGGCGGTAGCTGCCAGCACAAAAGGGATTTATATGATAAACCCAGCAGGTTTCCCTCTCCTCGAGGTGATTCCCCAGCCCACGGGTGGCCACGACGCCAGGTGAGGGACATCACCGCCTGCTGCAGGGTGAGCAAAACCCCCGTGGACCAGAGTTTCTTGGAGAATTAGGGTTTATTCCTATTTCTACATTGAATAACAGCCCTGAGCTCCTGGAAGGCTTGGGGAGTCTCCTCCCAGCTGGATGTGTCTCTCATCCCAGCGCTCTGCAGGGAAAAGCTACCCTGGGCACCCATGGGTGCTGTCAAGGCAAGGATAAATCTTCCCATGTGCTGAATACAAAAGCATCCGAGCGGTGGGAAGTAGCAGCAAGCAGCATGGAAGGGACCTGGCTGTTCTCCAAGCACCTGTGATGGTTTTTGAGGTGCTTTAAGGAGCAAAAGTCTTAACGGGACCTCATTAGTGCCACTCGTTATTTCTTGAGGGATTTAATAAAAAAAACACCCAGTATTTTCTTTCAACTCCCCCTTATCACCATCACTGTCACCACAACCAGGGATGGGACTGGAGCCCCACTGCTCGGGGACCGTGGTCCAGCCCCAGACCAGAGCATCCGACCACTGTCACCACCAAACCCATGACTGGGAACCGGAGAGTCGGAGCTGGAAAGGCATCCAAAGGGAAGCACTGTTCTAATAAAATCAGAAACCTGAATATTTTGAACAATTCCTTTATCGATGCCGTTAAACCCGCCGGTACCTTTTTCCCATTCATCGTGGAAAGGATTTAATAAGGCGCCTTAGCAGAGCGTGCCGTGACCACCAGCACATTGTTAAACGCTGCGATTAGCAGCTGCCGCGGATGGGAGCTCATTAGAGACTTCTGAAACATCCATAAAAATTGCTTTTATTAATTGGTTCGTCCTCTTTTTAGACCCACCACGTTCGGGAGGAGGGGTTTGGGGTTGCTTTTTATGAACCCCTTTGTTGTGCGGTGGTGGATGGGGAGCTGCCCGCGCTGGATCCACCACAGCACCCGCCTCGGGGCCACCCCACCCCGCTCAGCGCATCCTTTAACGACAAAGCATGACACTGAGATGTCACCACGGGTGACAACGCCACGGCTGAGGAGGGAAGGATGCTGTCCCAAGCATCCCAAACCCCATCAGTCTCCTGCATCCAACAAGGATGTGAGCCCATCCCCCTGACATCGGGGCCAGCCCCACATCAGGGTATCCAGGATTTTCCCTAAAACCCTGTTTCTCCCCCCATAACCACATGAGATGGATTTGCCAGCTGGGAGATCGGTGCTGCCCCAAGGTCCCCTTTTTAGATGCAGGGATGAGGAATTCCATACCAAAATTTAGAGGTAAAAATGAGCCTGACAGCACCCACGGCCTGGACACAGGACTGGGGGGACTCCTGAGATCCCCCCATGGGGAATGGGGCTCCAGGGCTTCCCCCTGCCTTCCACCTGCATCCCCTCCTCTGCTATGGGGTGGGCACCAACCCCACCACAAACTCTGCTAACGAGGGCGCTGCTAATTGCAGGGCAGGCGCTGAGCTTGTGCCCCATGTATAATTCAAGCCCCGTGGTTAGGGCTGGGTTTGCTTTGTCTGGCAGTGCCGTCTCCCCACGGCCCTCCCGACCCATCGCCTTCCTTCAGGGGGGGCTTGATTAAAAATAATTAGGGCCTGGGGCTGCTGCGAGGCAGGAGGCAGTGTCGTTAGCGGGGTCAGGGTCGTTAGCAGGGTTGGGGTCCCCCTGCACAGGAGGAGGTGGAGCAGGGAGACACAGGAGGAGTCGTGGAGCCCCATTTCCCACGGGGGACCCCAAGAATTCCCCCCCCAGTCTGATAGTCAGGCTATGGATGCTGCTGTGTCCACTTTCCCCCCCCAGTTTTGAGATGGAGATCCTCATCCCTCCTGTGGGTGCACCCGAAGGGGGTGGTTTGGGGCAGCAGCACCCAGGGAGTGCCAAATCTGGGGGCAGCACCCATCTCCTGGTGGGGTGGGAGTACTTGTGGGGCGATGGGGAGCACCTGCACCCACAGAGGTGTAAACCAGCCTCAAAATGGGAGAGTGTCCCTAAATGAAGCCCCTGATGTCCCCGGAGCCTCAGGTACACCCCAAATCAACCGCAGCATCGCTCACCTGCGCTTTCCGGAGCAGCTGACACCAGCGCCAGCCGTGGCATCCCCAGCACCGTGCCCAGCACCAGCCCTGCGCTCAGCCCCGCAGCCTGGGGCTGAATCCAGGATGGGCGCGTGGGGCAGCAGCCCTGCCTTCCAACCCACTGAGACGCAGCTGGAGGAAAACTGGTGGCTCCAGGGATGGGACGAGGATGTGCCAACCCCCAGAGCTGGATGGGACCGTGGGGACCAGCCCAGCCTCCGCTTCTCGTCACCCAAACAGCTATTGAGCTTCAGGGGGTAAAAAAGAAACGACCCCCCCCAAAGCCTTTAATAATCAATTGGTGTTTATCGAGTGGGTTGTAACGAAACCAGCCTGCTGCTGCCAAATTAAATCCTTGTTTGGAGTCACCGAGTCAGAGACGTGATGAGAATTCCCAGGAGGGAATAAAACCAGCTCTTGATGCTGATCCTGCATGTGCTTCCCCACGTTCTCCCCAGGGGAAGGGGCTGAGATCCTGGATGGCCCCAGTGGCAAAGGGAGAAGGGACAGCACCTCATCCAGGGCTGTGGCGAGAGTTGGAGGAGATGCAGGAGTGGTGAGGCTGGGCATTTGGACCCCCCAGCCCCTGGGGAGCAGCCCCACTCCCTGCGAGCTCTGGTCTCAGCCCCACAGCATCATCCCCACCAAAGCCTGGCTGTGGTACCCATGGGGCTCACAGTGCCATGCTGGGGGGATGTCACCACTGAGACACACGTGTCACTCTCCACCAAGTTCCCGGTGCCATCTCCAGCTCTGGAGAGCAACCAGGCACCCCCAGATCCCTCAAACCTCGCTGCACTTTGACCACCCCACCAGCTGCCGCATCAGTGGTCCCCACACTGCTGCGGTGCCAGCTCTGTGCCACCCCAGTGGTGTCACACGGCTCTTGCTGTGTCCCCTCCTCCCAGAGTCAAGGAAAAAAGGCACCAGATGCTACAAAAAGGTCCAGGAAAGGACGTTTTTGCTCAAGAGTCCCAGCAGCTGCCAAAGGGAATTGGCAACCAGCCGATGATGGGCTGGAAGCGGCGGACAGGAGCTGGGGAAGTCCCGGAGGCACAGATGGGGATGCTGTGCCGTCAGAGTAGGGAATGGAGACAAGACTTGTTCTTCAGCCAAAATAAAGGGAAAAAAAGAGAAAATACAAATTGGAGCCTGCAAAGGGTTTGTGCGAAGCTGCTCACCCTCGTGCCTGGCTGCTGCACCAGCACGGTGAGTGCTGGGTCCCTTCTCGGGGCTTGGTGACACAGCTCAAGGCACTGGGGACCCAGACTGAACCCCACAGCCGAGCCTCCCACCACTCCTGGCCATTTGGTGGAGTAGAGTAGGAGGAGAGGGGGGGTGGCAGGAGAGAGGCCCTGGGGATTGCTGAGGACAGGGACAAGGACTCTCAGCTTGACATTTACAGGCAAGAGTTGAGGACCACCATTAATCTGAGCCATTATGGCACAGGAGGAGAGAACAGACAGGTTTTCCTGTGAGATCTTGTTAGCCTCAGCATCCCTCACTGCACTGCCCACATCCTCCACTCCCACTTGAGCATCCTCCATGATGACCCCAAGCATCCTTCACTCCCACTCGAGCATCCTCCACTCCCACCCCAAGCACCCTCTACTCCCACCCCAAACATCCTCCACTCCCACTCCAACCACCCTCCACACCGACTGGAATATCCACCGCTCCCACCTCCAACCACCCTCTACTCCCATCCCAAGCATCCTCCGAACCAACTGGAGCATCCTCCACTCCCACTCCAACCACCCTCCACTCCCGCCCCAAAGCATCCTTCACACCAACTGGAGCATCATCTGCTCCCACTCAAAGCTCCTCCAGTCCCACCCCAGGCTCCCTCCATGCTCAGCCCAAGCTCCCCCCATCTCCCGCAGAGCATCCTCCTCTTCCCGGCCATTCCTCCGCTGGTTCTTTGTACCCAGGTACCGCTGCAGGATGGCACGAGTGCAGCTGGGATGAGGTGACAGGCACAAACACGCCACTCCAGCACCAGCATGAGGTGCCCATAGCCCCCTGCAGCCCCCGAGCCCCAAACTGGGACAGTCTCAAGAGAGAGACAGGCCACCTCCAGCCCTTTGGCTTCCCAGATTCCTTCCACCCAAGGTCTTCACGTTTTCCCTCCCCAGCAAGAGACCAAAGGAAGCAAACACACCCTCCCCGGCTCCTCTCCGGCTCCGCGGAGCCACACTCCCGTTGTCCCCTGGTCACTGGCTCTGCCCTGTGCACCTGCAGTGGGAAAGGGCTGCACTATCGATCAGGTTAGGGGAAGAGACCACAGTGACCCAAAGCTCTAATTAGCCCTAATCAAGGTAATTAGCCTGAGAACCAAGCGGCAAAGCCAGCTCTCAGAGCTCTCTCCCTGCTCTGCCTTGGCTTGTGTCCCCTGCGTGACTGCCACGCTGGACCAGACACGGTGGCAGTGTCACCTGCTGGGGTGACACCCAGTTTGGGCAGTGAGGATGATGAGGGTGGCCAGACACAGCCAGGCCGGGAGCCTGACAGCTCAGCGAGTGCCGGTGGCTTTGCAGTGCCGTTATCGTCACCGCCAGCGCCCGGGGTGCCTGAGGGATGCTCAGCGCAGGGCGCCCCACTCTGCATCCCCCCATGGGGACAGGTGTCTGTTGCCGGCTCGGAGCGACGATGCGGCAGTGCTTGTGCACCGCGAGCACCCTGCGCACACGCGTGTGACAAAGGGCTGCGTGGAGCATCCCCTGTTTGGGCGATTCCCAATCTATCCGTGCTGCAGCCTGCAAACAGCTCCCCACCCATCTCGGGGGTCTCGCCAGCACCAGGGGATGCAGTCGGATTCGCCGCAGCCCCCTAAATACCTGCTTCTGAGCATCTGAGTAGCTCTGAGATGCACCTCTGAAACCCACCCTGGCCCTCCTGCACCCCTCCCTCGAGGTCCTGATGGGGAGAGAAGGAAGGGAGGAAGGAAGGAAGGGAGGGAGGAAGGAAGGAAGGAAGGAAGGAAGGAAGGAAGGAAGGAAGGAAGGAAGGAAGGAAGGAAGGAAGGAAGGAAGGAAGGAAGGAAGAGCGGTGGGGAGGATTATTTGTGGGGCGAATAGCCCCTGGAAAACCCTGTTCCCCATGGGCCAATCTCTGGGGAGTACAAGGATGAGATGTTTGACTGGGGACAGGTCTCGGCTCAATCCTGCACCCCCTTACCCAGCCCCAGCCCCTGGAGGGGTGGCAGCAGGCGGCCTCCACCCGACACAGGACTGAGCCACCATGGGTGCTCCAAGGGGTCTCCATTGGTCCCCGAGGGGCTCGTGGGACACCCCCTTCCCCAGCCCACCCCGCGGTTCCCTCAGGGCTCATAAAACAGCATCGGGTGGGTTTTCTTGATTCGTGGCCTCAAGCCACGAAGCGATGGAGGCCACGTGGGACCCCACGGGGACACGAGTGACAGGGGCAGGAACTGACCCCAGCATCTCTGCACGGGGTTCTCCCTCCAATGAGGTCCCCCCACAGACCCACAAATACTTGTACACACTTCTGGGCATCAGAGCAGCCCAAATGCACCCGCTGAAACCCACACTTGCCCTCCTGCATCCCTCTCCAGAAGCTCCTGCTCCCTACACCCCCATCATTGCCGGGATGTGCTGAGCCCCCCCGACTCCCTGCAGGCTCCCCAAACGTCACCCCAACGTGGCTCCCCGTGGGCCCCAGTGTGGGGGCAAATGGATGTAAAAATCATTATTAAATAATAAGGCAAATTTTGCCGTGTATGACTGCACTGGGGTGGGACTGGGGGGACGAGGGGTGGGACACATCCTTATCTGCCGCTCCCACCTGGTGCAGGTGAAGCAGCACTGGGGTAACTGTTTTTTTCTCAACAACATCTCCTTCTGGCGCAGAGCAAAAACCAAAGATGGGTGAAATTTCCCAGCCACGCACTTGGGAGCCATTATTAATCTTATTAATAAACCACTCGGGGTTTAATGTCCTGTTTAACTACGACAGGGGCTGCTCTCTGCCAGCTTTGTCTTCTCAGTTTTCCAGGCTGTTACGTCCATACTTTGAAAACTGAAATAAAGAGACTGCTTTCAAAACTGAAATAAAGAGACTGCTTTCAAATGGGGGGAAGGAAAAGGGACACCAAGAGGCCCACCCCAAGCCCCTCTGCCCCTCCGAGCATCCCACCGGATGCAGGCAGGATATGTTCTCCCCACTTGACCCCCAAAGTTCCAGCACTTCCAGCCAAAACCTGTCACCAGCTCCACACTGCGATGAGGACAAGGACATTTCGGGCCATCTCGGGAGGATGAGGGATGGGGATACAGCCTGGAAGACTGGTATGAGAGGGCTCTGAATCCGCCCGTGTCTGCAGCTTGGCTTGGCCAGGCGCCACAGCCATCAATATATAACCTGCATCGCACCGGCCGGCGCTGGAGGAGCGGTTAAGACGTACGGCTGGCATGGATGGGGATGTTAGGGTTTGCGTGTCAGCCCTTCAGGGCCATTTTCTCCCCTTTCCATAAGGATAACCCGAAGTCTCCATGCTCAGTGACAGCTGCAGCATCCCAAGGTGTTCCCAGTCCCATGGAGGAAGGTGATGCCAAGCTGTTTCTGGCTCATCCTCTACCTTTCTCTACGACCCAGCCCTCTGAGACATTTATTCTCCTGCCCCCGTGGGGTCCCACGTGGCCTCCATCGCTTCGTGGCTTGAGGCCATGAATCAAGAAAACCCACCCGATGCTGTTTTGTGAGCCCTGAGGGAACCGCAGGGTGGGCTGGGGAAGGAGGTGTCCCACGAGCCCCTCGGGGACCAATGGAGACCCCTTGGAGCACCCATGGTGGCTCAGTCCTGTGTCAGGTGGGGGCCACCCGCTGCCACCCCTCCAGGGGCTGGGGCTAGGTAAGGGGGTGCAGGATCGAGCTGAGACCCCTCCCCAGTCAAACATCTCATCCTTGTACTCCCCAGAGGTCGGATGGGCCACTGGGAGCACTTGTGGAGCTGGGGGGCTCGGCATGGGTGTTGGGGAGGCTCAGCACATCCCAAGGGGGTGTCCCATAAGCTCCTCAGGGACCCATGAGGTCCCTTGGAGCACCCACGGCGGCTCAATCGTGCGTCAGCTGGGGGCCACCCGCTGCCACCCCTCCGGGGCTGGGGCTGCAAAGGGGTGCAGGACTGGCAATGCCTCCCCAGGGCTGTGTGCACCAGCTGCCGCGTTCCAGAGCCCTTTTCCAGCTCTTTTCCACAAGGCTGGGAGGATGCTGGTACCCCAGTGCCCACACCCAGCATTGTCCCAACAGCCGTAACTCACCACTGTATTGACATTTGTAAGTGAAGCAGGATGAGTGCAGGGCTGGCAGCGCCGCGGGCTCCGCACCGGGTCTGAGTCCCAGAAAGGGATGTGGGTTTCCCATCAGGAATTTAATTTCTCTACCGTCTGTTTTGAACCATTTGAGCCCCGAATCCTTCTCCCTGCTGAGTTGTTCAGCCCCTCCAGGTCCTCCCTGTGCTTACGCCTCAGAGAAACCATCGGGAGAGGATCCAACAGCTCCATTGCAGGGGGAAAAAGTGGTGGGAGCCATTGATGCCTGTGGGCTCGGAGACAGCATTCCCCGGGGCTCGGAGTCTGCAAACAAATAAAGCCGTGAGGAGCTCGGCCAGGACGTTCATCAATCCACAAGCAGCGAGCTCCTGCAGCAAAACCAACTGTTTCACTGCCGAGACACAAACCAGAGCGCTCGGCACCTCCAAAATGTGTCCACTTGTCACCCCTGCGACGTCCCCATGGTCCCCAGCACTCACTGCGGTTGCTCAGCGGCACCCGCTGGCATTGATCCCAGGGCAAGCGTTGGCCAAAGGTGGTGGGGAAAAGCCGTTATACCCAGAGGTAATTTCTGGCTGCAGTTAATCACATTCAGGGATAAAAAGATGCTTTTTTTCCCCAAACCCACCCTCTTTGCCCTATTTCTCCTGCATTAAGGACTGTCAGTATCATCTCTTCCACTTCCCGGTCTTCCCTCGGACCAGCCACAGAGACTGAGCTTCTCAAGGAGTTGCTTTGCTGCATCTTCCAACCTTAGAGCTCTCTTTATCATCCCCTCTTGATGTCTTGGTGATGTATTTTGGGATGGGCAACCCGGCTGCCCCACGGACTGGCAGGGATGTGGTCCAGGAGTCTCATCCCCAGCTCACCCCATGCTAGGTGATGCTTTCCACTGTCCCATCAGTCCATGTCTTTCCTTCAGCAGTGATTTTATTCCCTTCTTTCTGTTACTGGAACGAGCATCATTGATTTTTCATAGCGCTAATTTTTTCCCCTAACAGAAAGCCACCCAGAATTAAATCAAATTGCTTATCAGCATCTAAACACTATTATGGCAGCTCAGGCCCTTTCAACCGCCAAACTTGTGAGCTCAATAAGAAACAAGATCAAGTTTGGCTGGACAAGACTCATTTTCCCAGACATCAATTAGGCCATTGGCTTTTAGGCTTTGCCGATCACGTTGTGCATCAACCTTTCCTTCCTCCAGGCTTCAGCGTCGGCCCAAGCTGTTTTCTGGCTCATCCTATCTTCTCTACAACCCAGCCCTCCAAGACATTTATTTTCCAGTCCCCACTGCTCCCAGCTCCATTTCAAACCGGCATGAATGATTTAGAGAGATCTTTAACCAGTCTCATTAATACTCTTGGGTGCACATTAGCTGGTCCTGCAAATTTAGACGTACTGCGCTTTAATCGTGGTTTTAATTGCGAGCTGTAACGCTCTGCCTTCCCAAACGCGTGCCAATAAACCTTTATAGCAGCCTGTCAAGCAAAGCTCTGCCTGTGAATAATGCTGAAGCGCTGGAGGACGCGCGGCCACACGGAGGTCTCACCAGGCTAGGATGCTTCTCCCCAGCCACCCGCGGTCCCTCTTGTGGGTGGTCACCAAGGGAGGTGGCAATGTGGGCTGGGGGTTTTCATGCCTCTAACACACACGTCTCCTACCCTGGGGTCTCTATGGATCCTCAGTGCTGCTCATTTCTGGAGTATCCCCATCCCTCCATGCCAACACCCACAACCCCGCAGCACCCCAAGACACAGAAGCATCATAGAATCACCAGGTTGGAGAAGACTTCTTGAACCATCGAGTCCAAATCACCCATCCCGCAGAGATGGGGTGCGGGGAAACGAGGGGCTCACCATCCACCGGTGCCTCTGTCAGCCCCCCATTTCCATGGCAACCATGCAAATGTGAAAGCTTTCCATAATCATTAGGGAGCGGAGCCGAGCAGTATAAACAGTGACTGCAGTAGATTACATGCCTATTATGAACAGTCGCGCCTTCTGAGCGGTGGTAATTATACCTAATTGTGCATTTAATTGTGTAATTGAAAACCCCCATCCAGAGTTCAGCCCCGGCGCCTTTCCCCCATGCCCACTGGTGGGAAGGTGGCCAGGGGCAGCTCCGGCCCCTCTGTCCTCGTGCTGTCCCTGCGCTGCGGATCAGGCACGATGGGAACCACGCGAGGACAAAAGATGCCGGCAGATGTTGGAGGTGGCTAACTCTCACCGGTGTCAGAACCGGAGGGCTGGTGGCCAAAAGTGGGCAAAGAAGGGCAGGAGGGCTGATGGGGAGAGCAGGGGATGAAGCCCACTGGGGACGGATGTCACCTAGGGCTGGCACGTGGGTAAGAGACACAGGGGATGGAGCCATCCTCTCCCTTCACCCACTCCGTTAGCTCCTTCTCCATGGTCAGTGATGGGGAGTCACATCTTGGAGGCTCTCAGTGCCCCATGAGAACCCCACGGCTTGGTCAAAGAGGATGAGATGGAGCTGTGCTGCACCCGATGCTGGGAGGCTGCGGAAGGAAGGACGCTGGTGCCGGCACAGCGTGGCACAGCATGGCATGGTATGGCACTGCATGCCGCCAGCCCGGCAGGCTCCGGCAAGCTCAGCCAGGCGGGAGGTGCCAACTGAGCTTTGCTTTTCCAGCCAATTAAAGGAGAAAGAGAGAGACAAAGAAGGAAATAAAAACCCAGGTTCAGAGCGACACCGAGCTCTTCCAGGCGGAGGTGGGAGCACTGAGCATCTCCTGTCCCCACCCAGCTCTGGATCTGAAGCTGCATCCCACCCCCTGAGAGCCCCATGCCGCAGGGGGAGGCAACAGAGTCACCACTTTGGGATGGAGAAGGAGCCAGCTTGAGTGAGCCTGCCCTGCGCCAGCGCCTGAGCACGGCCCCAGGGTCCAGAGTGGGACAGCCAGCCACGAGGCGAGGACAGCAGCTGGCCTGATCCAGGCAGAGCTCAGCCTCCAGCAGTCCACATCCTGATATCCTGCATTACTGCCTCCAGGGCTGGATACACCTCCCTGCAGCAGCACAGATGTCCCAGTCTGCACCTGACACCATTAGGCTTCAGAGTTAACAAGAGTCGCAGCTCGCGGCACTGACACCCCTGTGCCCATGCTGGCAGTGGCGACTGGGTGGTATCACCTCGGGGCTGGTTTTCCATCCAAACCACCTCAGCAGCTCCCACCTTCACTCGGAGAAAAGGGAAATCCTCCCAACAACAACAGGCATCCCAGAGAATCATGGAATGGTTTGGGTTGGAAGACACCTCAAAGCCCATCCAGTCCCACCCCCTGCCATGGGCAGGGACACCTCCCACTGGATCAAGGTATTTGGGAGACCAAATACCTGGTGGGGGGTCACAGTGGCTTAGTAAACCTTTCCTCCCTGGTGATCCAAGTTATTTGGTCTCCCAAATAAAGGGGAGGACCAGTAAAAAACGGAGAGTTTTGATTTCATACCTACCTCATCAGCATAAACACCTCTCAGTAGCCCCTCTGGAGGCAGGGCACGGCTGGTGGGGGTCTGGAAAGTGTTTTATTTCGAGAGAGAAAACACAAATGGGAGTAAAATCTGGCGGGTGCTGCTGGTCCCCTGGGAATGGAGTCATCCAGCATTCCCAGCACCTCCTTGCCAAGCAGCAGAGGAGCAGCAGAGGACCATGTAGGATATTTGCATGCTCCAAATTGGCTGCCTGGGCTCCCCACTGTGCCATGGCCTGAAAACCAGTTTCCCAATCTGGGAAGAAGAGGCAGGGGTCTGCCTGCAGCAGGCAGGGCGTGTGGCCTTCCCTGGACCTAGCACGGGGCATCTTCCACACGGAGGCGGTGCCCAGTAGGTGCCAGCAGCACCTCTGCACCCTGCAGCCCTGGAGCATCCTCTGCCACCAGGAGCATCCTCCATGTCCAGGGGACTGAGGGACCAGAGACACATCCCCTGGGGTTGCAAATATTGAGGAAACCAATGGGGACGTGAGAAGGTGCTCGTGGGGTCGTGATGGCACCCGTGCAACCACAGAAACGTGCCACCAAGAAGGTGGCCTGGCAGTGAGGACCAGCTGGAGGTGATGGCGTCACCCCAAGGCAGGCTGTCTCTCACCCACACTGCTTAGTTTAAGGGAAACTGAGGTGTGAGCCAGCCAGCCATGAGGTTTGGCAAACCAGACTGCTCCTGAGGCTCGCTGTTGGCACAGCCGACCCCGCAGCAGTGGGGCACGGCTCCCCAGGCAGCACCAGCACACACCAGTCCAAGTCCAGTCCCAGCAGCTGGGAGCACTGGGAGCACGGCTGCCCCCCACCACTGTACAGAGGGGTAAGGACGGACATCAGGGCTACCTGGACAGGGGGACACAAGCCCTGCGGTGCCGTCCCCATGTTGGGGGTGGCACAGAGCAGCTAAAGCAGAGGAGACGAACAGAGCCAGGGTCAAGCATCACCCCAAATCCTCACCGTGTCTCCCCCAGCCATGCCACCCCCAGGATGAATATTGGCCTTGATCACCCAAAGGGACACCCCGATGGTACCTGCCAACTCCACCACCCTGGGGCTGTGGGTGGGCACCCAGAGCTCCCCACCCTGGGCAGGGCACCCAGCGACACCCTTTCCCCATGGGGAGGGTGGGTGCCACCACTGCGGGATGGGGTCCTGGGAGTGGGGAGCATCTCCCCACGGCTGGGGCAAGCTGCTGCCTACGGAGCCGAGAAGGAGCTTGGGAGAGCATCCCGCAGGCTGAGAGGGGATGAGCTGGCGTACAGGGTGAGCCTGGGCTGGAAAAGCTACTGGCAAAGTACAGTTTGGGAGCCAAGCCTTTGGCGATGCCAGCAGCACCAGGACACACGTGGCAAGGGATGGAGAGGAAAGCCTGACGCCAGTCTGCGGCACAAAGTTTCTCCGGGTGTGAGCAGGAGCTGCTCTCCCAGCCCAGGAGCTCGTGCCGATTCAGTTCTTCTCTTAAAATAAAGAAATTAAAATCTCTCGGATCTTGGATGTCCCCAGGAATAAACACCAATGAACATTTTTAGGAGCCTAGTGGTAAAAAAGAAGTGACTGAAAGGCAGGAAAACTCCTGCGCACCCAGAAATCATCCACCAGATTTATCCTGAATAAGAGGGAAGGTGAGCAAAGCACAAAGCAAGACTTTACAGATCGAACCAGGGGGACAACTTGGGACACGAGAGGCCATTCCTGCTGGGAACGCCGTGACTTCAGCCTGGGGTTAAGCCCACCACGGCCCAGCTCTCCTGCGGTCGAGGACTGGCTTTGAAGCTGGGTCCCCCTCTACCCAAAGGTGAGGACCCCTCCACACTCACCACCATCCAAAGGACGGAGAATGAACAAGAGCAATGCTGGGAAGACAGCGCTCATCAGCAAGATGCCTCCACCACCTCCAGAGCCCGTTTCCATCGCTGTCTCCATCCACCCCATCACCCCTCCAGACCCCGGGGACACCACGGGCTGACAGCCACGCGTTTTGCCATCTCCTCGTCATTCTCCTGGCCACCAAGAGCCCCGATGGCTCCGGGGGCAAGCTGTAGGATGCCGATTCTCTGTTCACCCAGCCGGGATAATTAATCCAACCTCATCAGTGCTGGTTTGAGCCGAAACCCCTCCGAATCCCCCCCAGTCGCTTCGCCTGCTCCTCTGTCAGCAGCCTGATGAAGATGGATCTGCGGGCGGCGGCGAGCGCGGCACCTAACTGTGGCAAAGACCGACAATCCTATTAAAATTAAAGCTTTCCCTTCTCTCTGCCCCAGCCCGGCGGCGGCTGCGGGAGACGGAGCGAGCGGCGGAGTTTACAAAGTGCTGGCGGCAAGTTTCCCTCTTGCTCCGAGCCGGGGGACCGGCACCCCGCGAGCACCACCGCGACGGGAGAGGAGGCAGAGGGAAGAGCTCGCGGCTGGAACAAAGCTCCCACCTGCGGGAGAGGCAGCCCCGGGCAGCGCCGGCAACGCTTGGCATCCACCTGCGAAGCCTCAGCTCCAGCCGGCGCTGCGTGGGGGCGAGGGACGAGGGTGGCGTCTCGCTCCGTTCTGGGTTCGGGTGGCAGGAGGCTCCCCAAGGCAAGGTCACCGCCGAGCAGCGGGGACACCGGCGTTTGCACAAAGCACAACCCGGCATGCTGATGAGCCTTACCAGCTGCAGGCAGCAGAATCCGACCAGCGTGCATCGCCCATTGCATCTCCCCATGGCTTCGGAGCCTCGGGTCGCCCCCACCGTGGCCTCGCGTCGCTCCTCACCAGCAGCGCCCGGCGAGCATCAGGGGGGCACCAGCAACATGTCCCAGCCTCCGGGCAGCCCCAGGACTCGGCTTCACAGCAGCCCTGGCGCCTCCCGCATCCCGCCAGGTTAGCACAGAGGCGGGCTGCGCTCAGAAAGGGGCATCGCCCCCCTTCTCCCTGGCGCCGGTCACAGCCCCGTCCCCCGGCGCAGGCACCCCGGGGCCGCGCGCACCTCGCCATCCATCCCCGGCCCCTCTATTGTCTCTCCCGCACAGCCGGGGGCGGGCGGGGAGGAGGCGGCGGGGTGGGGTCGGGGGCGCGGCGGGCAGGGCGGGACGAGGCTGCCGGAACAACGGCGCGAGGCGCGGGCAGCGGGGCCGGGCGCGCGTGGCCGCCGGGCGGGGCGGAGGGGCGCCGGGCACAGCCGCGCCGCCACGAGCCCTTCGCGGCTTCCGGGGGCGCCGGGCAGCGCCGTCCTTGCGCCGCAGCGGCCGCCGGGCGCGGCTGAGGACCCGCCCGCCTTTCCTTAGCGGCGGCGTTTGTCTCTTTAAAGCACGGATTGGGTTTTTTTTGGGTTTTTTTTGGTTTTTTTTCTATTATCCCCTCCGGAGCCCGGGTTAAATCCCGGCGATTTGCACATGAAAAGGGGCCGGTGAGCTGCTGCCCTTCCTCGGGCGCCGCAGCCCTTGGGTGGTGTCTGGACCCGCGGCACGGGGACCCCGCAGCACCAGGGCTGTGCAGCAGAGGGACCCACAGCACTGGGATCCCGAGCACTGAGACCCCACAGGACAGGGACCCCGCAGCACAGAGACCCCTCAGCACAGGGACCCCACAGCGCAGAGACCCCTCGGCACAGAGACCCCGAGCAAGGAAATCCTGCAGCACAGGGACCCCACAGCACCAGGACTGTGCCGCAGAGGGACCCACAGCACTGGGATCCCAGGCACAGAGACCCCACAGGACAGGGACCCCGCAGCACAGAGACCCCACAGTGCAGACACCCCACAGCACAGAGACCCCACAGTGCAGAGACCCCACAGTGCAGAGACCCCACAGCACAGGGACCCCACTGCGCAGAGACCCCACAGTGCAGACACCCCACAGTGCAGAGACCCCACAGCGCAGATCCCACAGTGCAGAGACCCCACAGCACAGAGACCCCACAGTGCAGAGACCCCACAGCACAGGGACCCTGAGCGCAGAGACCCCGAGCAAGGAGACCCCGCAGCACACGGACCTGCAGCACAGGGACCCCTCAGAACAAGGACCCCCAGCACAGGGACCCCACGGCACCAGGACTGTACAGCAGAGGGACCCTGCCGCATGGACATCCCAAGCACGGGCGCCCCAATTACAGGGACCCGGCAGCACAAGGACTCCGCAGCTCAGGGATCCCGTAGCACAGTGACACAGTAGCAGAGAGACTCCACAGCACAGGGACCGCGAGCAAGGAAACCCCACAGCACAGGGACCCCACAGCACAGGGACCCCACAGCACTGAGAGCCCAAGCACAGAGACCCCACAACACAGGTAACCCAAGCACTGGGACCTAGCAGGACAAGGACCTCACAGCTCAGTGCACAGTGACCCCTGTAGCACAGTGAAGCAGTAGCAGAGGGACCCCCACAGCACAGGGACCCCAAGCACAGGGAGCTGGCAGCAAGTGGACCCCACAGCTCAGAGACCCCACAGCATGGAGACCCCGAGCAAGGAGACCCCATAGCACATGGACCCCACGGCACAGAGACCCCACAGGATGGAGACCCCACAGCACAGGGACATGGCAGCACATGGAACCTCACAGGCACCTCCCCTGGAGGCTCCCTGGGGTGGCTCCTGCAGGAGGACAGTTGGCCCATCCCTGGGAGGAAAAGTCTCATGATCCTCCTCCCAAACCCTGCTCTGCTTGCAGCTCCAAAGCCAGGAACGATCGCTAGCCAGCAGCAAGGCAGCACCCAGCCCCCGGCTTTGGGTCTCTGCTGCAGAGGGCTCGCGGGCTCAAATCCAGCAGGTCCAGGCTGGTGCAGACAGGGTATGGCCCCAAACCACCCTGCATCTGTCTCGCCTTTATTCTTTTTTCACAGCACACCTTGAGGGGGTTTGGATGGTGCACACCTGCCAAGGAATAACCAAGATGCTGCTTTAGAAACCGCCTTCTGAAATGCCACCCAGCAGAAGGACGTGGAAACAGCTCACCGCCTTTCAGTTCCATGATTTCTTCTTAATCCTCAGCTCTGATTTTTATAAGGAAGCATCTCAAGCAGCCCCGCATGCTGTTAGGAGTCAGAGCAGCTCTGCACGGGATCCGAGAGGCTGCAATCTTACAGATGAATTTGTGTGCAAGTGTCGATCTGCCCATCGTCAGTTCTGGACCATCCAAGCTTGCAGGAGTGCAGCCAGCCCATACATCTCTGTGGGACCAGTTTTCAGCACCTGCCACACCTGGAGCTTTATCATCATCTTCCGTGGTGGGAATTTCTCTCCCTCACAGCTGTTCTGTGCTCCCAGGAGTGTTTTGGGAGGCTCACGCATGGCTGGAGGACTGTGCAGAAAACACTTGGCTTCCATGGATGCAAAAATCATGCCACAAAAGCGCAGTGGGTTCACCAAGTGATGCTTCTAACGAGGGGCCCTGGGAGAGGTGGTTGAACCCAGACTGAGCCAGAGGGCAGTTGGGAAACAGGGAGGTCTGAGCTGCAGCCTCCACCAGCCCTGCGCACACCCATGTTGCCTTGCAGGCTGCCAAGGATCCCACCGTGGACATCCACAGTGATACGCCCACTGTGGGCTTGACTCCATCACCCCCAGGTCCTCACCGTGGGCCTGAGAGAGCTCCTGTCACCCTCATCCCATGATGACAGGTGTCCCTGGCTCCTTTCTGGCTCCTCCCTGCCTAAGTGGAAGTGTTGGAAGTGCTCCATCTTCAGCATCAAGCTTGTGGTTTCCTCTTCTATTTAAGCACAGAAGGGCTGGTTTCACCCCATGGGTCAAAAAAAACCCGTGAGGACTCAACAACCCCACAGCATCTCCTTGGCAAGGACTGGGCAAATCCACTCCGCTCAACCCTTCCCATCAGCTCCAAAAAACACCAAAGAAAAGCAAAATCAGGAAACCCAACACAATGGCACCGAGATCCTACCTGACTCTTCTTCCCTAGAAGGCAAGGAGATAACTTCATTTGTGAGCGGGTGGGAAACGAGCCCAAGACTGTGTCTTTTACTGTGCTTGTAACTCGTGACCCTCATACCCCACAACCCTCGGCTGTTGGATTTTAGCAAGAAAAAAATACAGATAACTAAAATTATGGAGGAAATTAAATTAGAGACATGTTATTTGTTGATGGGGATGGGAGCAAACCGTAAAGATACAACCTTTGAGATACACCCAGAGCTGCCACCAAGCCCTGGTGGGTCTCCGTTTCCCCAGCACCCATCAGGTTGGCAATGCCGGAGCCTCCTCCCAAATCTCCAGGAGCCTGGAAATGGCTTCAACCCCATCTGGGCTGTTGGGATGGAGATGGGAGAGGAGCCATCTCCCTTAGGGCTGAGCTTCTGCTTTGCTGACACCACATATCCCTGGGGGATCACAGATGTCCCTGATTGCCAATGGTGGATGATTTCTCTGCTCACCCCGGGGCTCTGGCAGTCCCTCGGGACATTGTGGTTCTGCCCTGGCACTGGGCTTGAGCTTTTCCCTTCTTTTTACTTTCTGGGGTCTTGCAGTTGATTTTGGCAACGTGCGCTCGCAGCCCAGAAAGTCAAGCGGACCCTGGGCTGCATCCAAAGCTGTGGGACCAGCAGGTGAGGGAGAGGATTCTGCCCCTCTGCTCCACTCCGGTGAGACCCCATCTGGAGCCCTGTGTCCAGTTCTGGAGTCCTCAGCGTAAGAAGATGGAGCTGTTGGAACAGGTCCAGAGGAGGCCACAGAGATGATCGGAGGGCTGGAACACCTCCTGTATGAGAGCAGGCTGAGAGAGTTGGGGTTGCTCAGCTTGGAGAAGAGAAGGCTCTGAGGAGACCTTAGAGCAGCTGCCAGTGCTGAAAGGGGCTCCAGGAAAGCTGGGGAGGGGCTTTTTACAAGGACATGGAGTGACAGGACGAGGGGGAATGGCATTAAACTGGAAGAGGAAAGGTTTAGATTAGACTTTAGGAAGAAATTCTTCACAATGAGAGTGGGAAGGCCCTGGCCCAGGTTGCCCAGAGCAGTGGTGGCTGCCCCATCCCTGGAGGGGTTCCAGGCCAGGTTGGATGGGGCTTGGAGCCCCTGATCCAGTGGGAGGTGTCCCTGCCCATGGCAGGTGTGGAACTGGATGGGCTTTAAGAACTGAATGGGCTTTAAGGTCCCTTCCAACTCAAACCATTCTGTGATTTTATCATTTTTTTTTTCTTCTTTTGGGCTGAAACCATTTTCTGGGCTCGGGGATGATTCGCAGTCTGAATTTTGGGCATGTATTTATTTCAAAGCACCAAATCTCAGCTCAGGGATGTCCTGGGAGGAGCTGGCAGGGATGTGCCAGCCTGTGGGAGCTGCCGTGGAGACAAAGCCAAAGGGACTCACTAGCGTCTTTCACCCACTCAGGCAGTAATTAATGACACTCAGTTGTCAGAACAAGACAGAGTGATGATTTTTGGCATGTTTATTGACAAAGAAATCTTCGAAGGGGCCCCATCTATCTGGGTTATGGTGACGAGGAAAAGGTATTTATTCTGATGCATCATCTAAATCAGTGCGGGGTAAACACATGCAAATCATTGGCACAGGTCACGCATAATTAAGCAGGTTGGGTAATTCCCCTTAATGGGGAGCAGGGATGGAGTTTGTGTTTCGCTCGGGTTCAATGCTCCAGAGGCCGCTGGGTGGCTGGAGTTGGGCTGAAGAGCCGTGATCCGCGCTCCCCTGCTGCTTGAGGGATGAAGGTCTCTGGGATTCATGCTAATGAGCCCCTAATTAACCGGTGGCTGGAGTGGCAGAACAGCCCCAGGAGAAGGGGTTGAGGTGCAGCCCAGCACCTTCCAATGGGATAAGCTGGAGCAGGTGGTGGGGATGGACACAGCTCCTCCGGGCTGTGCTGGGACAGAGCAGCCTCGGGACAGGAATGTCCCAGCATCAAGGTCAGAGGTGTTTCGGCTCTAGGGTCAGTGGTATCCCAACCCTGGGGTAAGGGAAACTTGATCCCTGGGTCCAAGGATGCCCCAGTCCCGGGGTCGGAGGTGCCCCAACTTGAGGTCAGGAGTGCTCCATCCCTGGAGTCACGGATATGCAGGTCCTGGGGTCAGGACTGCTCCATCCCTACGGTCACGGATGCTCCAGTCCTGACGTTAAGGTCACCCCACCCCTGAGGTCAGCCCTGGGGTCAGAGACACGCCAGCTCTGGGTCTAGGTTTGCCCTGGTCTTGGGGTCAGGATGGCTGTGTCCCTGGGGTCAAGGTCACCCCAGCCCTGGGGTCAGGAGTGCTCCATACCTGGGGTCATGGATGCGCAGGTCTTGGAGTTCAGGATGCTTCAGACCAGAGGTCAAGGATGCTCCATCCCTGGGGTCAAGGATGCTTCAGACCTGGGGTGAGGAATACTTCATCCCTGGGGTCATGGATGCCCCAGTCCTAGGGTTAAGGCTGCCCCAGCCCTGAGGTCAGCCCTGGGGTCAAGGATGCTCCAGCTCTGGGTCCAGGGATGGCCTGGGGTCAGGATGGCTGCATCCTTGGGGTGAAGGTTGCCCCAGCCCCGGGGTCAGGACTGCTCCATACCTTGGGTCATGGATGCGCAGGTCTTGGAGTTAAGGATGCTCCAGCCTTGGGGTCGGGAGTGCTCCATCCCTGGGGTCAAGGATGCTCCAGCTCTGGGTCCCGGGATACCCTGGTCCTGGGGTCAGGAATGCTTCATCCCTGGGGTCAAGGGTGCCCCATCCCCAGGGTCAAGGTCACCTCAGCCCTGAAGTGAGGGGCACTCCATGCCTGGTTGAGGAACGCTTTCCGTGATGGGGAGACCAAATCTGGGCATCAGGTCTGTGCTGGGGGTACCGGACACCAGCCCAGCCCCAGCACCTCTGCTGCTGGCCTTGACCCTGACCCATCCCTTCTCTCTTCGCCCGGGAACAGCCTCAAACCCCATCGACTTGCAGCCCCGACGGACACCTTGTATCACCCACACAGCTCAGCCAATGCCTGCCCAACCCCGCAGGGACCACAGGAAGGGCCACAGTGGAGCCAACCAAACCAAAGCGACTTCCTCGCCACCTCTGTCGATAAGCACAGGTCTATTTAACCAACCTTTCCCCAGTTTTAACATAATTAGCTGCCAGCCTGCCAATCAACGTCAGCTCCCGCAGATCACCCTTAATGGATCGCTGTTCAGCCGAGTGTTATTGAATCAATATAGAAATTAAAATGCATTCATACCGTTCTTTCTCAGTTGTCATCTTATCTCGGCGTCTAGCGACGAGCACAGCAGATTAGAGAATCCATCATCATTTAGCCTTTGTAGCTCGCAAAATTCATAATTAACAAAAAATTCCTACTCACTTGCTCATGTAATTTAATTAGTTTTCCATTAAATAGAGACTAAATATCCTCTAATCCCCCAACAGAGCAAATAATTGTTTTCCATTCTTTTAGAAATTATCACTTGCTTATTGTAACTATCAAAATTCATTAGAGGCCTTGGAGCAGTGGTGGGAAAAGGTGGAAGAAGTGCCGGAGGAAGGACAGGAGGTAGTTGGAGGGGGTGACAGGGGCAGGGTGGGAGCTGGGACTTCCCGGTCATGCCCAGCGTAGGGATCATAGAATCATGGATTGTTAAAGTTGGAAAAGACCTCCAAGCTCCTCCAGTCCAACCGTCAGCTCAACCTCACTGTGCCTGATAAACCATGTCGCCAAAGCGCCACATCTACGCGGTTTCTGACCCCCTCCAGGGATGGGGGCTGCCCCACCTCCCTGCTCAGCCTCTGCCAGGGCTTCACCACTCTGTCAGTGAAGAAATTTTTTCTAATCTCCAATCTAAACCTCTCCTGACACAACTTGAGGCCATTTCCTCTCATCCCATCACTTGTTACTGGGGAGAAGAGCCCAGCACCCACCTCACCAGAACCTCCTTTCTGGGAGCTGCAGAGAGCGATGATCTCTCCCCTCACCCTTCCCAGGTCTCTCACTGCTCCTCATCAGACCAGTGCTCCAGACCCTTCCCCAGCCTCGTTGCCCTCCTCAGCAGCAATGACCAGCACCCAGCGCAGGATCTGGCCCGCCGCAAGCTGCTGGGGTGCTCTGGGTACCACCTTCACCTTTTGCTGGGATCGCTTGCTGATGCTGGTGTTGCTGAAGGGTCAAGGACTGGGATACAGGGATAAGGATGGGGACGGGGTGGGGACAGCCATGCAGGGCCATGGGAGAGAGGCACTGCTGGTGCCACAGCCCCCCTGGAAAGGCCGGGAAGCAGCTGGCAGCCCCTCACCAGAGCAGCTCTGTTGCGCTGTAGCCGTTTATCTGGATCCCGGGACAGATTTAATTTATAGTGGAAACCTCTCAAGCAAATACCTCCCTTGGAGGAACAAACCTATTTAAGAAAACAATTTTCTCTGCACTTGGATTATGCCTTCAATGGTTTGCTGCTGCGATGCCTTGGAGCTGGCGCGGCTCCGGTGTGGGATGGGAGCCAAGAAGGGTCTGCACTCACTTAGGTTCATGCGGCAGCGGCACTGGCACACGCGCGCGTGGGGGTGGGGTTGTTTGCACCTGTGTGTGTGTGTTTAATAGATGTGTGCATGCATGTACATACATGGGCAGAGGCATGCGTACACATGCTTATGTGTGCATGCATGTGTGTGCATGTATGTATGTGCAGGGCACAGCTCTGCAGCAAACACTTTGCATAGCAAGGATTTGCCATGGTCCCGTGCCAGCCCTGCCATGCGTGCCAGCCCCTCATGGTTGGGGTCCGGCAGCGAGCCCAGAGGAAGGCTGAGCCCAGGGGAAGGCTGAGCCCAGGGGAAGGCTGAGCTCAGAGGAAGGCTGAGCTCAGAGGAAGGCTGAGCCCAGGGGAAGGCTGAGCCCAGGGGAAGGCTGAGCCCAAGGTCTGCTGGTTTCACCTGTGCCCAGGCTGGGCTCTGCAGAGCATCAAACCTTCTGCGCTCCGTGTACCACAAATTACATGGTGGAAAAGGCCCTGGGATGCTGGTCAACAGCGGCTGAACATGAGCCAGCAGTGGCCCAGGTGGCCAAGAAGGCCAAGAGCATCCTGGCTCGGATCAGCCATGGGGTGGCCAGCAGGAGCAGGGAAGGGATCGTCCCACTGGGCTCAGTGCTGGTGAGGCCACACCTCGAATCCTGGGTTCAGATTTGGGCTCCTCACTACAAGAAGGACATTGAGGTCTTACACCGTGTCTAGAGAAGGGAGTGGAGCTGGGAAGGGTCTGGAGCCCAGGGGTTCTGGGAGCAACTAAGGGACCTGGGGTTGTTCAGTCTGGAGAAGAGGAGGCTCTGCAGCTCCTGAAAGGAGGTTGGGGAGAGGTGGGTGCTGGGCTCTTCTGCCAAGTGCCAAGTGATGAGAGGAAATGGCCTCAAGTTGTGCCTGGAGAGGCTCAGGTTGGATATTACGAGAATTGTTTTTTGGAAGGAGTGGTGAAGCCCTGGCGGAGGCTGCCCAGGGCAGTGGGGGAGTCTCCATCCCTGGAGGGCATCAATAACATGCAGATGTCGCTTTGGGACATGGTTTAGCCGGCACGGTGGAGTTGAGCTGATGGTTGGACTGGGTGAGCTTCGAGGTCTTTTCCAACATCAATGATTCCATGATTCTATGATCCTACACTAAATCCATAAATTGTCTTGACGGGACTGTAATTACCATCCAGTGAACACATCCTGTTGGGAGCAGGCTGGTGTTTCTCCCACCCCACCTCTCAGGTCTCCGCAGGGACACATGGTCCGAGCTGTCACGGGCACAGGGGTTGAGCATCGATCCGGCCCTGATTGCGGACGCTAATTGGCAGCCGTAACTCAGAGCTGCCCACCCACGTCTGCCTCCTCACCCTCCATTGCTGTTGGAGGCTTCTTTGATCTGGAAATTCCCTGGCGCTGAGGAACACAGTTCCCTCTCGCAGTGCTGGGACAGTGCGAGGACCTTCCAGGGAAGCTGGGCTGAGCACTCACTGCTGCGACAAGTTTCCCAGTGCTCATGACACAGCGTTGCCCGTGCTGGGGAGATGCCCTCGAAGCAAACTGGCTGCCTGCCCCAGCAGTGGGCTCGCTCTGCCCGGCTGCTCCCTCAGGGCCAGGGGATTTAGTGTTAATCCGGATCATTTCCCCAATCTGGGTCACTGTCTTTGGACACTGGAGCTGACATGATGGAGGGGTGGCCGGGGGCAGAGGGGTGGTACCCGCTCGCCCCTGGGTGGGTGTGGATCCATGCAGCCCCCTGCCCGACGGGAGCTGCTGAGCATCCAGCATGGGACCCCCCGGCTCTGCGGGACCACTGGGTGCAGCAACCGCTGCTCGACAAAAACCACCACGAGTCATGGCAGGAGGAGTGCCATGCTGCTCCCGTGTTCCCCTGCAGGTTCCTGGGCTGGGTGTCAGGAAAAAAAGAAATCAACCCTTCTATTTCTTCTTTTAATTCAGCAACCAGCAGGGTTCCCAGCCTGGCACCGCTGGCTTCGGCCCCAAGAGTCTCTCTTGCCTCTGACACTTGGGCACACGTCCAAATAAAATCATAAAACCTTGAGGATTATAACAGGCTCTAATTAAACCCTAAATCCATGTGCCTGCACCCTCCTTGCCCCGCAGCCCTGGGTGAGTGGCCAGAGGGTCCTCAGGAGAAGGGCTCCTGTCTTGGTGGCTCCGGAGAGGTCCATCCCAAATCCCAGTGCTCCCAGCTGGAGTCCCAGTTCTCATTTATATGCATTTCAGGGCACGTTATTTAATACTCTGCAGAGTTAAAAATAAATCTCCCCCCTGCCTCCAGCTCTCTCCGCCTGCCTCTTCAGCTGGAGGGTGATTTGTTTGCGTTCAAATACATTCATCCACCGTGATCTGGTGATGGGTCTTCCCGCGTCAGCTCCATCGCCTTCCCAACTCCTGGCTCCAGCCATTCACGGTTCCCCCAGTGGGGACAAACAGCTGTGGGGGACAGCAGGAGCTTCGGAAGGACAATCGGGATTGCAGCAGCTAGTCCTGTGGGCTCCTACCTGCCATTCCCATTTGGAATTGGGGGAATGACAGGAGGTGGATGTCGGCAGCGGACCAGGACCAGACTCACGCTGGTGAAGCTGATCTTCCATGGATTTGAACCTGGAGATCTGCTGAGCCTGAGTATTCAGACCTGATGCTCAAATCCATCAACCCATGGATGAAGAGGGTCAGGGAAGGAGGCGGAGTTGGAGTTGATGGTTTCCCAACAGCTAAACCCATTTCTGCTCTCCAGCTGCCCACCCCTGTCTGCACCCAAAATCACTTTGCCTGTGACCATTTAAGATATAAGATGATTCAAGGTCTTCAAAACACTGTGGAGAGCCAGGTCCCACATTCCCAGGTCCCACATTCCCAAGGGATGGGACATGGGACTGGAACAGGAACCACCCCAGGTGATGGGGAGCAGGGGCTGTGCCACACACCCCTCCCGGCAAACACAGCCACATTTCCCTGCCTCCTTCAAAGCCACTGGGTCTGCTTTGGCCCCCAGTGTGTCATCCTCCCGCTTTCCTCTGCTGCCCACAGCAAGGACAAGAAGCACTCCCAAGGGAGCCCTGCTCTTCTTCCCTTTACACCACACAAATTGCACCAGCTTTCCAGCTCTTAAATCCCCAGTGGCTGCAGCAGACTCCTCCTGGTCTAACTCTGGCCCTGACTGTGCAGGACAGCCCTACGGCACTGTCAGGGAGGAAGCATTGCGTGTCCACGCTCCATCGTCCCATCGAACCGCAGCCTTTGGGAAGCCTCCTCTGGGATGGGGCAGAATGGCAGCGAGAGGTGAGAAACGCCTGATATAGCCTGAGCCACGGCAGCAAATGGGGAGAAAATGGGGGAAAAGAAGGATAAAAGCCAAGGTGGACACATGCAGGAGAGAATGCAGCATGAATTCTTCATACTAAGTTAAAATTAACAACAGACAACAACCTGCAGCCTGGGGAACCCCCTTGTGTGTTCTCACAGAGACTCGGTGCCAGGGCAAGCTCAGATTAGCCATCAGGAAAAATTTCTTCACCAAAAGAGCTCTCAGGCTCTGGCAGAGGCTGCGCAGGGAGGTGGTGCAGTCCCCATCCCTGGAGGGGTTTAAAGGATGAGTTGACAAGGTGCTCAGGGATCTGGTTTGGCAGTGGACAGGTGTGGCTGGACTTGGTAATCTCAAAGGTCTTTTCCAAGCAAGCGATTCCGATTCTGCGAAGCTCAGGCCTGATGCAGCCACCCTTGCATCGTCCCAGCGGCTGGCCACAGGTCTGAGGTACAGAGCCAGCCTGCTCGAGAAGCTGCCACCACCTCGGACCAGCCTCCTGCCAGCCCGAGTTGGGAGAGGGGAACAGCCCGGCTGAGCTCCAACTACACTGTACCTGTCACAAAAAACTTGCTTGTCGTCCATGTATTTATAGCGGGAGGCTGGATTTTACTCAAAACATGAAAACAGGACTCAGCAGCAGCCCAATAATTATTTCAAGTGTGGTCATTTTTATTGCCATGAATAAAAAATAAAGCTGCTCTTCTGAAGTTCACGCCTGTGGTTTTCCCTGGTTATATATGAGTGAGGGCCGTGACTTAGCATCGCACAATGGAAAAGGGAACCAGAACAATAAATCCCATCCACACAGCTCTTGTACAAAGCTACCTATTTCAGGTTTGACCATATAAAAAAAAACAACGAGAAATTTGACAGGGAATATACAAAGCAACATAGGGAATTTAAACAGATTTTCCCGATTTCAGATGGTCTGGGTAAAGGTTTAACAGCCAAAATGAAAATTTTTTCAATTCCAAATTGAAAAGGGGATGGAAAAAACGCTGTACAGGGAGATGCCCACAGCCCGTGAGAGGGCAGCTGGGCTCATCGGGCTGCTCCAGTGTTTTCCCACTGCCACGAGTGTGAGGAGGGCTGGCACCGTTGAGAAGAAAGTCCACCCGACTTCTGTAAACCAAGGATTGCGAGGGCAGGAATCCCTTCAGCTCCTTGTCGGCTTCACTGGATCTCCCCCATGTACAGTCTTTTGTCGCTGGATGCAGAGAGTACTGTGGGAGAGTGAGGGGAAAGAGAGGAAAAATGAAAATGAATGTTTCATAAAAATGAAACACAGCAGTTGGAGACCTCACTCACAACGCTCCATTTGGATTGAACTACTCATTTCACTTGCTGGAAGTGATCTAGAAAGCTAAATTTTATTTACTCCGCGAAAACGTCATGGAATTACTGCTCAGACACCCAAGGGCTCGGTACCCGGGCCAGTTCTGTTTAATATCTTTATCAATGACACGGATGAGGGAATCCAGTGCACCCTCACTAAGTCTGCAGATGATACTAAGTTGGGTGGGAGCGTTGAGCTGCCAGAGGGTAGGCAGGCTCTAGTGGGACCTGGACAGGTTGGATCCATGGGCCGAGGCCAACTGCATGAGGTTCAACAAGGCCAAGTGCTGGGTCCTGCACTTGGGTCACAACGAACCCATGCAGTGCCTAGAGAGGAGTGGTGGGAAAGCTGCCTGGAGGAGAAAGCCCTGGGGGTGTTGACTGATTGTTGGCTAAACATAAGCCAGCAGTGGCCCAGGTAGACATGAAGGCCAACAGCACGTTGGCTTGGATGAAGGATAGTGTGGCCAGCAGGAGCAGGGAAGGGATCGTCCCCCTGTGCTCGGCACTGGTGAGGCTGCACCTCAAGCCCTGGGTTTGGTTTTGGGCCCCTCAGTACGTGAAAGACATTGAGGGGCTGGAGCGCGTTCGGAGAAGGTCAACAAATCTGGTTAAGGGCTTAGAGCACAAGCTTTACGAGAAGCTGCTGAGGGAGCTGGGGCTGTTGAGCCTGGAAAAAAGGAGACTGAAGAGAGATCTCATCGCTCTCTACAACTACCTAAAAGGAGGTTGTAGTGAGGTGGGTGCTGCTCTCTTCTCCCTGGTAGTCAGTGACAGGACAAGGGAAATGGCCTTACTATGTGCCAGGGGAGATTTAAGTCGGATATTAGGAGGAAAATCTGTTCTGAAAGGGTTCTCAGGCACTGGCAGAGGCTCCGCAGGGAGGTGGTTGAGTCACCGTCCCTGGAGGGGTTTAAAAGATGAGTAGATGTTGTACTTGAGGACATGGTCTGGTGGCGGACTTAGCAGGGCTGGATCAATGGTTGGACTCAATGATCTTAAAGGTCTTTTCCAACCAAACCCATTATGTGATTCTAAGCCCACGCTGTATGGCGTGGCTGCCACTACCCTGTCCCAAGGCAGGCGCACCGCAGGTAATGTCAAAGAGCATCTGGAAGTGTTGCTTTCATCGCAAGGAGTGTTCAGATCGCAAAGTGGGCAGTGCTGTCAGGACTGCGTGCCACTAGAGGGCACAGGCTGGCCACAAAAGCCTCAGTGGCACCTTATTATTCTATCAGGCAAATCACAGCTGGCACCGAACTACAGCACCCAGCGAACCGCCTGCACCCACAGAAGGCTCCTCAGGTAATTTAACACATGAGCATCAAAAGAATGACCCAGAAGCGCTGCTCTTGACACTGACAACGGTTTCCTTCGAGTCCAGGAGAGATCTAGGGCATTTCTAGAACTCGCAGGCTGATGCCTGTCATCTCACTGCACCTTAGCCCCCCTGCAAGCGAGTATTGTGCAGTGGGTGCAGCGATTTCCAAGATTTACGTTCTCAGTTAGTAGAAATCAGCTGTGTAACTCGCCTGCAACGCCTGGGTAGGTTTCTAATTTTTATTTGAAGCCGAGTGATTGATTCACAAAGAGTTGCTCAGCAGAACGCAATCACAAACAATCCGCTCCAAACCGGAGAGGAGGCTGCTCCACTCTCCCAGCACAGCCTCTGATCTGAAGACAGGGCAATGAATAATCAAGGAACAAAGCCATAACTCACTGCCCTGCTGCAGAGACTGTCATCCTCGGCAAAGCCGAGCTCCTGGCTTCTCTTTGGGGCTGCCTCTTGTCAGTTTTTGGCTGGAGCAATGCCGTGACCTGGCCGGTGGCGCAAGCGTTTCCATAGAAACAAACAGCACCCCGCAGTCCTGCCCAGGCCACATGCTGCGCCAAGAAACCAATCCAAATCTGGGCTCAGCTCATGCACGGTGGCTAAAATGGTTCTGAAAGAGCCATCAGCTCTGATACATGACACCACGCGCAGGACATCTCCAGAACAGAGACAAAGCCCGCTGCACAAAGAGCCCTGTTTGCTTCCCACAGCTTTTGGGTAAGTTAGAGACCCCAGGCTGGGGAAATGATCCCAGGTTACTCTAACTCCTTAGATCACCAACCGCATGGTTATATCCCTCATGTCCAACCCCAGGTACCCCAGTACCAATGTTTTTCCATGGCCCTTGGGAAGTCTGGACGAGCTCCAGGCAGCAGCAGCCAAGCCACGGCTCACGGCCACCCACAGGCATCGCCAACAGCCCCGACCATGCAGGACGGCAGCCACGCTGCTGCTGTTCAGGTGGAGGATGCAGCAGCAGAGCCACCTGCTCAGCTCAGGACCCCAGGACACAGCCAGCCCAACTTCTCTGCAGCAGAAGAGCTGGCAGAGTCTGCTAGCCCTATGTTTGTCTCTGATCCTTGGAGCCGCAGGCAATTTGGGGGTAATTTTCTAGAGGATCAGCAGTTCAGCCCTGAAACTACTTCCCTGGCTGACTTGAGGTGGGGAGGACTTACTGATGGGTTCCTCTGGATGGAAAGCCAGTTCATTCACCGACCCGGCGTGGCCTGGCAGCTTGTACAAAATCCTCCTGGATGTGGTATCCCACACGTAGACAAATCTACAAGAGAATCATTATGAGAGCAGGTATTTGAGAAGGGAAAACAACAGCCTCACACACCACCAACTCCTTCCTGCAGCGGTTCACCACCCAAGCTGAAACAGATGCAACTCTCTGTGTGGATAAAGAAGCAGCATCTCAGGAACAAAGTGCTGCACTGCCAAGCCCCAAAGAGCAGAGGTCCGAGCAGGTAGGAGCTAACACATCAATCAGTGTCAAAAGCCACGCCGCTGTCACAGCACAGCAGCCTCGTTTCACCTTTCACAGCACTAAGATGGATTTGAAAGCGTGAGGCCATACAGATCCTTAATAGCAGCCACACAGCGGGCTAAGGGAGAAAATTAGGGGAATGGGGAAGAGGGTTCTCACCCTCGGAGATCCCTGCCTGCAGGCCTGGCAGTCCTTGGCTTGGGCTGGCCGGCAAGCTGCGAAGAGCAGCCCAGGTGCTCCCCCAGCCCCTGCTACAGCCACAATCCCTCACAGCCAACAGCTTTAATGGCACAGCAGGATGAGATCCATAGACAAAGTCATGATCCACTTCCCAGCACTTATTAGGGAGCCTCCTTTGATTAACCACCTGCAGGCCTCACCGCTGGCCCCCAGTACTGGCCGGGTCCTGCCTCAGCACCGCAGCTTGGCTGAAGGGCAGTGCAGGAACCATCCTTCAGAAGAGAAACTGCAGGCACCAGGCATGGATCAGCTTTCAGATTACTCTTATAAACAGTCCCAGAGTGAGAGAAATAGTGGCTTGCTGTACATCTCACTGTACTGAGATCACTGCTTGTCCCTCGTGGATGTTGACTGTGCCTGCACACAGCTCCATCGGGAAGCAGAGCAGCACTTTGATCCTGATTATGGTGAGAATCCGTAGGAGAGACTGGGATTTTCTAACACATCAACCCAAAAGCCCTGAGCAAAATCCTACAACCCAGGCGCACAGGAACATTGCATCCCTCCCTACCAAACACAATGGCCTCACCACATGAAATGGCATTTGTTACTAGGTCCATAGGTCTGCAAAGCAATCGGTGGCCAGGGAAAGCTGCCAGTTGTGGATTACACTCACTCTGCCTTCTCATTTTGATCTTTAGGCAGGTGACTGGCAGCTAAAACAAAACCTTCCGGAGCAGAAAAAGAGAAGCAGGGGGCAGTAATTGGCTGGGTCTGGCGTGAAGGGCAGCTCTGCTGGCTGTGCACCCCAGAGGCATCGCTATAGCTGTTTATAGGGGACTGCAAAGGGCGAGGGGACAGCCCGTAAAACGTATAAAATCGACCTTCTGCATTATGCTGCTCCACAGGAAGGGGACTGCCAATGCCGCTGTGCATCCCCATGTCTCGCCTGCAGGAATTCAAGGATGCTGGGGATCAAGAGCCTGTTTGTCAGCCACACATGCTGCCCAAGCTCTCAATATCAAAGCTGGACCATTTCAGGCTTACGCAATGCTACCAACACCACCTCCTCAGTTTCACCCTGTCTTTTCCATTTTTCAGGGCTTTACAGACCAGCCGAAGAACACCATTTGCTTTTACAATTAGCCTGTCCTTTAGTTGAAATAAAAGAGAACTGCTTTTCCCTCCAAATCATTACTGAATCATTTATAACACTTGCTGGCTAGACGGACAGGAGACTGGATACCAATGAGGGCAGACCTGCTTTCCTAGGAGCATTCATTTTCAGGCTGGTGCTATTCTTTGATTTATTTTCTTTAAATACATAAAGGGAAAAAATTCAAGTCTGCAACATAAGTCGTGAATGTTACTTAAAGCAGCATGTCTTCAAGCACAACTGCACAAGAATCATATTGACTGTTTCTTCAAAGCACTCCGCAGTTGTGTTTTTAATTTGGTAGTGCAAAACAGGAAAGTGCTTTAAAGTAGTTACATGACAACTATATGAGAGAGCTGTTGTTCAGGCTGGAGAAGAGAAGGCTGCAGGGAGACCTTAGAGCAGCTTCCAGTGCTGAAAGGGGCTCCAGGAAAGCTGGGGAGGGGCTCTGATCAGGGAGTACAAGGGGGAACGGTTTTCAGCTGCAAGAGGGCAGACTGAGATGAGATCTTAGGCAGAAATGTTTTGCTGTGAGGGTGGGGAGGCCCTGGCCCAGGCTGCCCAGAGCAGTGGTGGCTGCCCCATCCCTGGAGGGGTTCAAGGCCAGGTTGGATGGGGCTTGGAGCCCCTGATCCAGTGGGAGGTGTCCCTGCCCATGGCTGGGGAGAGAACCGGATGGGCTTTGAGGTCTCTTCCAACTCAAACCATTCTATGATTTTATCATTTTACTCTAAGTCTTCTGAAGGGCAAAACAGCAAAACCCATACACAGGTAATTGTTCCCCCAGCATACACACTCACTCCACGTAACGCGGGAGGAGGAAGTAATCACCAGGACATTATTTGATACTCAGATAAATGCAGTATTTGTTTACTCTTGCTTTGCTTTCGCAGATCATCCTCCTCAAAAAAAAACCTGTAAAAGCTCAGGGACACCAGGAAGATTTGAGCGGCCTTGTCTGACCTGTCCTGGGACATGGCTGTCTGCTCCCCACAGGTGTCACAGCACATTTCCTGCCAGCTCAGAGCTGCATCAGCACCTGCAGAACCATCCTAAGAGCCTGACTCCTCCTGCCATGCTTCCCTGCGGATCCCCAGCCTCAGCAGGCTAACACGCTCCACCAGGCCGTTACTGCCCACACGAACTTAAAGGCGAGTCACGTCTCAGCCACTTGCTGTGGCGCCCCGTCCTGCTATATCTGGACAGTGAGAGCTACAGTTCTTCCAATCCTCCATCAGAAACTCATTAATTTGCTGATTACTCCTGCTCCATGCCCTGGACTCTGGCCTGCAGAATTCCTGTCTCGATGTCAATCAGAGTGCGTCTGGATTTGCTCCAGTGGAGGCTGGTATCCTTCACGGTGACCTTCAGTGGCTGGCACAGACCCTCTGCTGGCTTCTTCCCTCTACCCACTTTACTCCTCGGTCACCTTGATTTATAGAATATCTAATTTAAAAACCCAGTAAGTGCTAATTTAGTCAGATCTTTATTTTTCACTCTTTAATTAGAGTAAGTATCAAGAATGATCCTTGAAACACCACTGATGCGTCTTGCGAGGCACCATGCAGCAATCTAACCCATATTTGCAGTCCTTATCAGTATAACCCCCAAGTTACACACACTTTCGAGACTTCCTGTTTCTCAGAGACTCTCACAAGCACCTGCCAGTACAACCACAGGTGACCTAGTCCACCAAGAACCATGCTCCGTCTCTGCTGGCCCTTGTGGTTGAACACAGGCAACAATGCAGACCTCTAGTCAGCTTTTGGCATCAGTAAGAAGGTTTTGCATCTATAGGGCACTCCTCCACTGACACAAAGGCAAGATAAAGACATCACTATTGTACTGGGGGCAGACAACGCTCACAGAAGACCACAGAGGGTTGTTTGCGTCTTCAAACCTCCTCGCACAAGTCTGAGCCTTCAGATTATGATCCAGGAGTGCTGCAAAACCATTTGGGATTGATGGTAACAGAGGAACAGGGCGGCAACTCACCTGTCGGCCGATCCCCCTGCTATTTTACTCCCATCTGGGGACCAAGAGCACCTCAGAAGATTCTAAAATAAAAGAATACGCACAGATCTATTTCCAAAGGAAGATTTCATTTCCCTTTTCTATTTGAATTAAAATCACCGCGAGACTTTAAATATCACGAGCACCACTTTAATGATCTCCCTTTGGAAGACGAGATGGTAATTACCGATTTTATTTTACTGCTGGAAACATCCAGTGCCTTGTTATTTTATACAAAGTAGATAGTAAATGTAGAAAATAGTTAATTTACAGCTAATTAGAGCTGAACCAAGCAAAGAAATCTTGTTACTGTGGCTTTAATTGGAATCCCACTTTATGCATTAATCTTTTTTTGAGTTCTTATTAAAGCCTTTCTGGTTTAAACTTGAATTTAAAAAAACAATTTCCAGCAAAGTTAATAGCAGCAGCATTTTACAGTCATGTTTTGGTCTACAGGACACTCACCTTTTCAAAATTATGTACGTTTCCCTGGAAAATCTTTACACATCTTTCTTTAGGGGCAAACGGCCGCACGTCCCAGATGCGAACTGCAACAGAACGCATGGTAATTAGCTGGAGATGGCAGAGGCATGGGGGCAAGGTCAGCTTCTGGAAACGCTCCTTTTCCTAAGACACGCTGCTAACGAGCAAAGACCTGGTCACACTCCTTGTTCTCATCATGCCTAGGTTTCCCCAGAAGCAAAAGGAAACCAGCAGAAAGCTTTTTGAGATGAAAGGTCAAATGCAGAAGTTTATAATTACACTATGACGGCTGCCAACAGAAGGGGAAAAATCCAAACCCATCATGCCACGAACCAGCCACTATCTCCTTACATGAGCATTTGCTTTATTCTAACACACTCTATGACCACGATTCTCATCAGATCAGCACTGCTGAGCATCCTCCACACGGCAGACGGGCAGTTTGGAAACTGTGCTGTCATTCCCTGCTGTGGGAAACAGCCAAACCGCCCTGACAAGAGCCAGACCGGGACTGCGTTCAACTGTCTGCGCAAATTATGTGTGCCACAGCTTGTGTCCTCACTGCCCTTCGGGAGACGTGACAAACTCTTCTGAGGCAGCTGCCCACTCCCTGCAAAGGACGTGACTGTCACCGGTGTAACAAGAATTCCAGCCTTATCTCTGGAGCCAAATTCCCATCACCCCACGTCTGGCTCTTGTTTTATTATATCAAACAATTCAAGCTGTTCCTTCCAAAACCCCATGTGAAGGCTGTGTAAGAGCGCAGCGCCTGACAGCTGCCTGCACAGCTGTGCTGACATCAGGCGGGGCGTACCTGTGTTGTCCATTGCGTTAGAGAGCAGGTAGGAGCCTTCCGAGCTCAGACTGAGGCCCGTCACCGAGTCCGCGTGTCCTCTCATCGTGTACGTGAGCTTGTTCTGGCGAAGGTCCCACACCTTTCAGACACAACATTGTGGTTTAAGAAAACGACAGCCAAGACTGTTGAAACTGCTGTTTCCAAGACATTTCACTCTGGTAGCGATCAGTCATCTCATGACATCAGCCTTCAATTTCAGTTGGTGGGATCCACGTGGACAAAATACGAGGCTAGAATTTTATGTGGGTTGCAGGAAAAATGGAATTTGCCCCTTAGAAGACTTCATAGAATTATAGAATAGTTTGGGTTGGAAGAGACCTTAAAGATCATCTAGTTCCACCACCCTGCCATGGACAGGGACATCCCATTAGACTTCTAACCAAACGTGTCCAGCCCCAAAGAGTTAAACGTCAGCAGCCCCAAGCATGCAGGCATCCTCCCAAACTCCACTGACTGATGGCGCAGAGCAGCACTAGTTCAATGCCCAAAATTCTTTCCTGCCCTTTCTGAGGGGCAGTCGGAACAGATCTCGTGTCAGCGCTACACCTGGCGATGGCCCTCAGACAAGCACATGCTTCCCACGCCAAGGTAACAGCAGAGCCCGAGGCTAAATGGACAGGAAGACAGACAGCCATATAGCCATGAGAAGAATCTCAGTCACCAGCTGAATGAAACACTGTGCTCACTCTTAAATAAGAACTTACCACAGTAGCAGGTGACAAAATAAGCTGCAAACTGGAGCAGAGGGCAGAGTGTGGATGTGTCACCACATTTTCTTTAGTTTACCTCATATACAGCTCCGGGACAGGCACAGGCTGCCAGAAGAGCTGGCGTACCACACTGTTTCCAGAGGGTGATAGCACTGCTGGCTGCCTAGCCAGGAATGCCAGGACTGTCACATGGCAAACAGCCCTGGAGCAACTCCCTCAGAGTTTATTAGCCCTACATCAACATCCAGGTCAGACACAGTGGGTCCGTGCAGTTCTTGTGACTGTAAAATTAATGGACTAGAGGCTTCCACATTTGTCCTTGACCAATGCAAGACGTGATGGGACAGAAAAGGTGCATGCGGTGGGAAAGGCACATGATCACACAGGTGCTCTACCTTAATATCGTTGTCAATGCCTCCAGATATGATCTGATCACTGGTGTCATTGAAAGTTACGGCCAAGACTTGGTACGTGTTCTGAAATGTCTGGACTGCGGCTTTTTTCCTGATATCCCACAGCTGAAAAGACACAGCAGTTGTTAAAGTGGCACATGGATATTCAACGTTGAAACTACAGGCAGTCACACAGACTCCTGGCAGACTCGGACTGCTCTCTTTCAGATCTCAAGATCTCTCTAGAAAAACATAATAAAAGTCTGCTGTGGAGCACAGGAGGGCGGGGAGGGAAGAAGGGGCCTGCATATGAGATTGAAGCAACAGCTTGTCTTTCTCATGCTTTGTTAATGCAGTTCATGGAATGGTTTGGGTTGGAAGGGACCTCAAAGCCCATCCAGCCTCACCCCTGCCATGGGCAGGGACACCTCCCACTGGATCAGGGGCTCCAAACCCCATCCAACCTGGCCTGGAACCCCTGCAGGGATGGGACAGCCACCACTGCTCTGGGCAACCTGGGCCAGGGCCTCCCCACCTTTGCAGTTCAAGGGAAGAAGGACAACTACCGAGCAGCTGAATCTTCTTGATCCTTCTCAAAGAATTACAGAAAACAAGCAGCAGTCGAATTTTATTTCAATTTTTACTTTCTGAAATCAAAGTTATTAGATAATGCAGTTATAAGAGAAATGAAAGGCTGAATTTATTCCACTTAAATGGGAAGACCTCAAAAATTCTTTCAAAGATCCTACCTTGCTTTCATTCCAGATGACCTACTAACCCGATGTACTGACCTTCACTGTCCCATCGTCACTGCCCGTGCAGACCAGCTGGGGTCCTCGCCTTGCTGGGTAACAGGAGTTAACGAAGGAGGTATGGCCCTTCAGTCTCTTCACTCTCTCTCCAGTCTCACTGTCCCACACAGCCACAGTTTTGTCTGTGGATGCTGAGAAGAGCATGCTGTGGAGAAACATTGTGTGAGGTTCTCTATTTAGGAAGCATTTCCCCTCTCCCACCTTTTTTACTGCTGAGTTCTGTGATCGACACTTGAAACATTCAGTGGGGACGTGCCATGAAGAAGATTCGCCCCCACATACCAAGACAAGGCTTACTGACAGCAGAGCAGACACACTGGGGGGTTTACTCCTATAAAACCCCATTTCTAGTTACACATAGACTGATTTTCCACCTCCTCCAATGCTATCTGGGATGAACACCAGAAGGAAAGCTCAGTGGCAATCCTGGCTCAGATGCAATAGCAAAAAAGCCTTTCAAATTAGGAAATATCTCACTTATTTTCTTTCCCTCCTTGGCGTCTCCCACATGACCAAGACAAACTTTCCCATGTTCCTGAAGACACTTGGGCAGTGGTGGATCACAGGTGACTCCAGGGTCTCATGCAAGCACCACCCCTTATCCAGGAAAGCCTCACTACCAGTGTTTACCATACATGCCATGGCCTGAGGAGGGACAATGATGAGATGCTCCAAAGGACTCCAGTCAGCAGGGAGCACCTTCCTTCAGAAAGAGCCAGGCTGAGGCCCAAAGCGATCTGAATGCCCCTTACCTGCCATCTGTGTTATAGTGCAGCTCCATAATGGCCCCGCTGTGTCCCTTCAGGGTGGCGTAGTTATCGCAGTCCCCATAGACGTTCCACAGCACTGGGGGAAAGGAAGGGAGAGGTCAGCACAGGAAACAGGGTAACATCTCCCTGATGAGGATGGAGATGTTCTCTGGGAAATCAGCAAAGCAAACTATGTACTGTCTGTACTGTATCTACTATCGTTTCCAGTCCGGGACAACACATGGCAATAGGACCTGAGGGAACGGCAGGAAGATGCCAGGAGAGGGTTAGGTTGGACGCTAAGAAAAGGTTCTTCCCCCAGAAGGTGATGGAGCCCTGGAATAGCTCCCAGGGAAGCAGTCACAGCACCAAGCCTGACAAGATTCCAGCAGCATTTGGCCAACGCCCTCAGCCCCACGGTGTGAATGTTGGGGCATCCTATGCAGGGACAGGAGCTGGATTCGATGATGCTTGGGAGTCCCTTCCAACTCAGGACAGTCTACACTTCTACAGTCATGTGAGCCCCAGAAGGACAGACAGGGCAGTTTGAGCTGATTTACGGTTTTAGATCAACCTGAATTTATTAAGAACAATAATAATCTTCATTTTGGCAACCCAAAGCATTAAAAGCTGCATTTCCACAGACTGCTGCAGTCAAACACAGACTGACAGCACCCTCTGCGAGGGACCTGGGAATGCAGGGCTGCGACCAGCACTGCGCATGGCCAGCCCCATCAGAGGGCCAGCAGGGCAGTGACCTACTGGAGGAGCTGGAAGAAGCTTCTTCCTCCCCTCCTGGTGATGCTCTCCCTGCTCAGGACCCAGCAAGCTGAGGGCTGAGATAAAATACCACTACAGCTCAACGGCCTGAAACTGGGGGAGCCCCTGCCCTGCGCAGCACGGGCTGGGAGAGCAGAGCCTGGCACTCACGGATGAGCCTGTCGAAGCCAGCAGAGGCGAGGGTGTTGCCGTTGGGGTGGAACTTGCAGCAGTACACCTCTCCTTCATGCCCTGAGAGCAGCATGATGGGGGCTTGCAGTGAGGAGCAGCGTGGCGGACCCTGCCGGAAGAAACAGAGAGCGAGGTGAGGGGATGCCATGGCAGGGAACACAGGGCACCTGTCAGGTATAGCCAGCACACCAGGAACCTCCACCAACCCCTCGCAGGGCTTTTCCCCTCTCCCTTTCCCCATGGGGGCTTTATTTCCCCCCACTAATCCCCTCACAGACTCATCTCCAAATCCCAACATCCTCTCGGACGCCTCCTCTCAGCCCAAAACCCAACATCCCCATACCGCTTTTGACTGCTCCTGAAACCCTGACGTGCTTTCAGGGCTCTTCCCCCTTCTCCAAACTCTGTTGTTCTCTTATGGGCCTCCCACCTGCCTAAACCCTGCTGTCCCCTCACAGCCTCCTCCCCATCCCCAAACCCCAAAATCTCCTTAAAGGTCTCCTCCCACCTAAACCCCACCAACGCCTGAGGGGCCTCCCTCTCCCCAAATCCCACTGTCCCCTCTTAGGCTCCCATTCTCTAAAGCCTGACATCCCCTTAGGGGCTTCTCCCCAAAACTGCCACCCTTTTATGGCCTCCTTCCTGTCGCCAAATCCCGATGTCCTCTCCCTTCCCCCCAACCCCTTCCTTTTCTCCCCAACCTCCACATCCCCTCCCTTGACCCCAAAACTCCTCCAACCCATCCACTGAACCCCAATCCCCATCCCCTTCCTGCCCCCCAATCCTCCCACTTTTCTTTCCTCCCAAATTCTGTCATCCCTTCCTTTCCCCAGAACCACTGCCTCCCTTCCCTTGCCCCCCAAACCTCTCCCTTCCCTCTAAAGCCTCATCATCCCCTCCTTTTCCCCCATCCCCTTCTGCCTCCCTAAGCCCCATACCCTGTCCTTCCCCCCCTTCCTCCAAAGCCCTCCTCCCCTCCTTCCTCCCACGCCCCCCTTAAGCCCCCATCCTCTCCCATCTTCTCCCCCACTTCCTCCTAAGCCCCCCATCCCCTTCTTTCCCCTCCTCTCCTTCCTCCATCACCTTCTTTCCCTTTCCCTTCCCCCAACTCCTCCATCCCCTTCTTTCCTCTCCCTGTCCCCTCCCCCGAGTCCCCATCCTCTTCTTTCCTCTCTCTGTCCTTCTCCAAACCCCTCTTTTCCCTTCCCCTAGGTCTCCGCTCCCCTCCTTTCCCCCTCCTTCCCCTCTCCTCCCCTACTCCCGCTCCCCTCATCCCCCCCAGGCCCCCATCCCCCCGCACCGCCTGCAGCAGGGCCCCTGGGGGGGGCTGTCCCCCTGCCCCCGGTGCCCCGGGTAGCTCATGGCGGGGCCTCTTGGCGGCCGCGGGCACGAGCGGGAGGTCAGCCCCAGGGCCGGGAGCAGGGCCCGGAGCGGGACCCGCCGCCTTCCGCTTCTGCTGCTCGATCATCGCCGCGGCCGCGCCGCACGCGCCGCGCCGCCATTGGCCCGCGACCGCGTGACGTCACTGCGGCGCGCCGCCGCCGATTGGTAGCTGCGGCGACGGGAGGCGGGAACCAGCCGATGATTGGCTGCTGAAGCTAGGGGCGGGACGAGAGAGCCGGATCTGATTGGCTGCTGGAGCCGTGGGCGGAGGGACGAGAAATCCCATCTCTGACTGGCTGCTGGAGCAACGGGAGGCGGGAACCCAGCGCTGATTGGCTGCTGGAGCCACGTGAGGCGGGTGAGCCTGGGACCTTGCTCGCTGACTGGCTGCTGGAGCCAGGGGGCAGGGGCAGAGCGTCCGGCGCTGATTCGCTGATGGAACTGCGTGGATTGGCTGGCGCCGCCGCATGGGCGGGGCTTCACCTGGCGCGGGGGGCGCTGATTGGCTGGGAGCGGCCGCCTTGCCCTCACGGCGCCCGGCGGCTCATGGTGACGTGAGAAGGGGAGGGCTGGCAACATGGCGGCAGCCGGCGGCGGCGAGTGATGGCGGGGGCTGAGGGGACGGGCCGGGGTTGCTCTTAGCGAGCTCCGAAGGGCTGCAGCAGCTGAGGGGAACGAGACGCTGCAGCAGCTGAGAGGGGAGTCCCAGCAGCAAGAAGGGAGTGCTCAGAGCTTCAGGGTTCGCAGCAGCTCAGGGGCTGCAGCAGCAAGAGGGGAACACTCAGAGGTCTGGGGATCCCGGCAGCTCGAGGGGGTCTCAGCAGCAAGAGGGGATCGCTCAGAGGTTTGGGGGTCCCAGCAGCAAGAGGGGAGTCCTCAGAGGGTTGGGAGTCCCAGCACCTCGAGGAGGCGCCAGCAGCAAGAAGGGAGAGCTCAGGGGTTTGGGGCCCCAGCAGCCCAGGGGATTGCAGCTCAGCGGCTGCCGCAGCCCAGCGCCCCTCGCCCAGAGTACATCGCCTGCCAGGATGGAGGCGCTGCCCGAGCTCTACGCCATCTTCCAGGGCGAGGTGTGTGGTGCTGGGGCAGGCATCCTCATTGGACGTGAAAACAAGTTACTATTGCCAAAGCTGGTTTTAGAGCTAAAGTAGAATCAGTTTTCTCACTTCAGCCCCGTCTGATGTTTTATGATGAGGGTGGGGAGGCCCTGGCCCAGGTTGCCCAGAGCAGTGGTGGCTGCCCCATCCCTGGAGGGGTTCCAGGCCAGGTTGGATGGGGCTTAGAGCTCCTGATCCAGTGGGAGGTGTCCCTGCCCATGGCAGGGGGTGGAACTGGATGGGCTTTTAAGATACTTTCCAACCCAAACTGTCCCATGATTCATTCTATGATTCATTTAAGTGAGTGTATTTTGCAAAAGTGTAGTACTGCTTCTCAGTCATCGTTCTCTTTGAGAAGCGATAACGCCTTGTGTCAGGTGTGATGTGTGCTGAGCAGATGCTGTGTCTTCTGTAATCGTTTCTGTTTATAGTCTCCTTATCTGAGGAATGTATGATCGGACAGACGAGGAAACTGGTACAAAGTAGTGGAGATTTGGCTGTTGTGAAGTCTGCAATGAGATTTAAATTAGTTCTTGGAAGTAAAAGAACATGCATGAGATTGCTTGGAAAAGTTAGGCATGTGCATATAGATGGGAAATGTATTCTGTACCCAGCTCTCATCTCATGACGTGATTGGTGGATTTATTCTTTCATGCATCCGGAGCTTTAATAAAGGATATTGTTGTCTTGCTGTCTATAAATCCTAAACAAGACTTGGAGAGTTTATTTGCTGGCATTTTTGGTATCATGTTCCTTTGTTTTGCTGGTTTAGGTCCCACTTAGTTTGGTGGCAACAGGTAGTTGTGTGGCCTGTGTGTTTCTGTACAGTGGGCAGCAGCATCCTGGCTTGGATCAGGCATGGGGTGGCCAACAGGAGAAGGGAAGGGATTGTCCCCCTGAACTTGGTGCTGGTGAGGCCACACCTCGAATCCTGGGTTCAGTTTTGGGCCTCTTACTACAAGAAAGACTTTGAGGGGCTGGAGAAGGGAACAGAGCTGGGAAGGGGCTGGAGAACAGGGGTTCTGGGAGCGGCTGAGGGACCTGGGGGTGTTTAGCCTGGAGAAGAGGAGCCTGAGGGGAAGCCTCATTGCTCTCTGTAGCTCCTGGAAAGGAGGTTGTGCTGAGATGGATGCTGGGCTCGTCTGCCAAGTGCCAAGTGATGAGAGGAAATGGCCTCAAGTTGTACCACAGGAGTTTAGATTTGTATATTAGGAAACATTTCTTCACCAAAAGGGTTCTCGGGCACTGGCAGAGGCTGCCTAGGGCAGTGGTGGGGTCCCCATCCCTGTAGGTGTTTAAAAGATGAGTAGATGAGGTGCTCAGGGATATGATTTCGCAGTGGACAGGTAGAGTTGGACTTGATCTCAAAGTTATTTTCTAACCAAACAATTCTCTGATTTGGTGTCTGCTCCAGAATTGTCCTGTGTTGCAGTGTCTGACCTGTCCTGGAATCTAAAAGTGAAGGAGAGCAGGAGAACTGTTTAGACTTCCTGTGCATATTCTGTGGGTTGGAGCCGGATGTTTTGTGAAGGGTTTTCTGTTGGTTTTTCTTTGCAGGTCGCTGCAGTGACAGAATACGGGGCATTTATAAAAATCCCAGGCTGCAGGAAACAAGGTTTGTTTCCCTGTTTTTGTTCAGATGTGGTTTCACATTGGTGTGTTTGAGCCAAGCAGTCATCCTCAGTATTAAAGGCTCGATAGCATTTAGAAAAAGTTCAGAAAAGGTTTCATAATTGGGAAGAAAATGAGGTTCTCAGAAAGTGTTTAGAATATGCGTGCCCGAATACCAAGGAGACTTGAAGGGCTTTCCTTAACTTTGGTATATTTTAGAGAATCATTTTAAGGTGTTGAACAAATATATAAACTGTCTAGAATTAGATAGCTCGACTAATTAATTTCTTTTATGGTCAATATAAATGAATGAATTAAAAAATACTGAAATGAAGGTCAAATTAAAAATAAACTTGAAAACCTGATTTAAAGCTCTGTCTACGTTTGTGGGGAACCTGCAGTCAAACAACCTTATTCTACAAAAGAAGCAGCTTATGGAGGATGTGCCCCACAAAGCCCCCTTCTCCGCTCCCCTGTTGGAGTGCCCGGGTGCTGGAGTGCTGGCTATAATAACAATTTTTGGACAGAAGTGTGGCTGCTGGAGGGAAATCACTTTGATTCTCCAATGGAGTGCTTAGAGGCACTGCTGAATGTGTGCCTTGTCTCCCCTCCAAACTTGTTTGTACACAATCAAACAAGTTAAAATAAACAAGTTATTTAACACAAGTTCACTCTATCAGTTAGAGTGAACTTTTTTGAGCCCCCTCAATATATATAGATGTATGTAGAAATTGTATACATGACCTACTGTGCTAATCTTATGTACATTATAAATCATACTAAGAAAAAAGAAAAGTAGAACGAAAGCCCATAGAAAGCATGGGCTAAGAATTTAGTAAACACTATTAATTTTTTAAAAATATTTATTTATTAATGATACAATAATATTTTCTTCCCTTACCCAAAGCACTCTCTTGCATCTGCTGTGCTTTGGGGATCACTCTCCATGAGGACAAAGCTGTAATTCAATAGAGACTTTTCTTTATCTTTTCCCTTTCTTCTCTTCCAAACTGCAATCAGGCCTCGTGCACAGGACTCATATGTCCTCCTGCCGCGTGGATAAACCCTCGGAGATCGTCGATGTTGGAGACAAAGTCTGGGTGAAGCTTATTGGGAAAGAGGTAGTGTTAATTCTTGTTTCTTTAGTGCTGTGTGGATAAAATAAACCATAAAACCAGGGAACAGAGAGCCTCTGCATGCAGAGACTGGGTGTTTGTGAAGGGCTCTGTGTACAGACAGGTGAATTCTCGTCTCCTCCAGAGGTGGTTCTGGCACTGACCCTCTGTGGTTCCCATTTGGGAAAGGGAACTTTATAAAAGCTTTTGGCTTAAAAGTAACAAAACACTTCCCTTTCTCTCCCTGTTCCACCCCTTTGCACTTCTATCACCTTAACTGGGTGATGTGGTGTCGAAATGAGCAATTTGAGAGCATCTAAGATAAAAGCCAATATAAACACAGCTCATGAGCTGTTTTGGGAGACAGGCGGGTTCTTAGAAGAAGCCTAGATGTTTGTTTGTTTTCAGGAGAGTATCAATGGCAGCAAATTATGCCCGAAGGAAAATCCTGAGGCTTTTTGTTTGTTTGTTTTGAAATAAGACCGTTATACATGGCATTTTCTTTGCAATCTACATTGCTTTTTCGTCTGTAGAAGTGACAATAGGCAAATTCTCTGTTTAAAGAGTACTTGGAAGGAAAACTGAAGACTCTTGCTTTTGGAAACAAAGCAAGTTACCTGAGTTTTGTTGGCATCAAGGTGGAAGCATTCAGTTCAGACTTGGCAGGATTTGGCCTTAAATGCTTTAAATGAAAGAAGGACTTAATTTTGTGTGAGATAAGGGAAATCATGGAATCATTGAGGTTGGAAAAGACCTCTAAGCTCATCCAGTCTAACCATGTCCCAAAGTACAATGGTTTTTTTTAACATAATTTTTGAACCTTTCCAGGGATAGAGACTCCCCCACTGCCCCAGGCGGCCTCTGCCAGGGCTTCACCACTCTATCAGTAAAGACGTTTTTCCCAATATCTAATCTAAGCCTCCCCTGCATGGTTGACAGACTTGCTCTTGTTTACACGGTATGGAAAATCTATGTGAAAGGCTCTACAGATTCATTTTAGCCATCTCTGGTGTGCTCTTTTTTTACAAATCATATTTATGTACATTTTTATTGAGCCACTGTTTTCTTTATCTGGGGCACAGTTGTTTGGCTCTGGCTTTTTTACTGTAGAGGCAGGGGGCAGGAGCCTGTTGGAGAGGTGGAGAGCAGAAGAGTTCCTGGTTAGATTGAGTGCAAAGATGTCACAAACAGACGAACCAGGAATACCTTCAATAGCAACGTCAGTGAAAATGCAGAAAGCTGCAAGAAAGGCTAAAATCCTCACCAAACATACAACTTTTTTTTGCTTCTAAAGTGATAATGTGGTGATTAAGGACTTACTAGGATTCAGAAAAGAGTAAGCCCCTAATAGGAGACTAAAATGTTTTAAGTGTCTCTAAGAGGATCACAATGGGAGAAAGGATATCAAGTTTTCTTTTTCAGGATGTGTGTTGGGCAGAGAACTGATCTGGGGGAACTGCCTTGGGATGGATGATTTGAGAATTACAGCAAAGCTTCCAGACAAGCACTTGGGTTTGGTCAAATTGAAACAGAATTTTAACGTGAACAGCCCTATAGCTTGACCTTGTTTTATCACTGCGAGAGTCGGGCAATAGAAGCTAGGATACTCTGAAATGCAGCTGCAGAATAATACAGCAAAAGGACTTGCAGATCTCAGCAGGTTGCGAGAATTTGGCTTGTTTAGCCTAGAGAAGGGAAGGCTCTGGGGAGGCCTTAGAGCAGCTTCCAGCACTGAAAGGGGCTGCAGGAAAGCTGGGGAGGGGCTCTTGATCAGGGAGTGCAGGGACAGGATGAGGAAGAACGGCTTTAAGCTGAAAGAGGGGGCATTTAGAAGAAATGTTTTGCTGTGAGGGTGGGGAGGCCCTGGCCCAGGTTGCCCAGAGCAGTGGTGGCTGCCCCATCCCTGTAGGGGTTCAAGGCCAGGTTGGATGGGGCTTGGAGCAACCTGATCCCATGGGAGGTGTTCCTGCCTATGGCAAGGGGTGGAACTGGATGGGTTTTGCGGTCCCTTCCAACCCAAACCATTCTGTGATTCTATGTAGTGCCTTTTGCAGTTCTACTCTTTGCTGTCTGACAGTTTCCTTCTGTCTCTGTAGTTCTCCAGGCACCGTGTCTTGGTTAACATAATTGTAATTTATTCTTCTCGTTCTCTCTTTCTCTTTCAGATGAAAGATGATAAACTGAAACTCTCCCTCTCCATGAAGGTGGTTAACCAAGGCACAGGAAAAGACCTCGATCCAAACAATGTTTCCCTTGAGTAGGTAAATCTCCTGAGCAGAATATAACGGACTGGACAGGCACTTCTACTGCCTACCTTTCCCTGCCTTGCATTCCTGGCTTTCCTGCCATACTTATTCTCTATTTGGAGGGCAAGGGGACTCTTCCCGAGCCCGCAGTGATGTGCTGGCTGACTGAAGGCACTTCCTTGGTTCTGCTGCCCAGAGGAGACGAGCTGGTGAAGGGCTGTAGGGAGTTCCAGCCCTTCACACTGCAGCAGCATTTCCATTCCTATGTGTGGTGGCTGTGTACTTGTTCTGGAAGGATTGTTGTTTCTAGCTGGTGATTGTTTCACTTTGACTTACTATGAAATCAGATCTTAACTGCTTAGATATTCCAGAGCTTCCTTGTCACTTTTTTTTGGTGACGTCTCTTACAGATTAAATAAAATGGCTTTATTTTCATACTGGACGAGTGTATGTGTGTGTGTGTTCACATACAAAATGCAAATGGTGTAAAGGATGAAAGTGCAGCTCCCTACATCTGTCTGTTTTGTGCAGAGAGTGTTTAATTAATCTCAGAAGTAGAAGGCAACAGGTTATGTGCTGTTAATGTGATTTATTCTAATGAGCAGTTGCTCAGCTGTTCTTTGATTTAACTAAGCAGTGTTTAAGAGCAACAGCAGGGAAAAAACTTGTGTTTAGGTTGTACCTGTGTAAATGTTAAGGAATGGACGTGGATTGAACATGGAACTGTCGTTCTCTTTCCAGTCAGGATGAGAGGAAGAAGCGCACGTTCAGAGACTACACGAGTCAGAAGATCACGCTTGAAGCCGTCTTGAACACTGTGTGCAAGAAATGTGGTTGCAAAGGTGCGTAGAAGTAATGACCTGTAGATACAATTGTGGTGACGTCTGTCTCATTGTTGTGCCTGGCTGGCTTTATAAGGACTGAGTTTTGCTTCGAGATTTCTGCCTTGGAGGAGAGCTATGTTTTCCATCACTTGTTATGAAACGGGAAGGCTTAGCTGCACTCCTGTTATGGAGGTTTGTTTCTTAAAGTCACATCACTTTGAGCTTCCTGGAGAACCTTTTTGCTGAGAATGGACTCAGTACATTTTCCCTTCTTGAAGCATTTGTGTTAATGTTTCTTCTAGCTGGGGTCTCATTTGAGTCTTGTGTTTTAATAGATGAATGCCTTCACCAGGTCATTTCATTCTCACAGCCCAGAAACCAACTGTGTCCTGGGCATCATCAAAAGCAGTGTGGCCAGCAGGATGAGGAAGGGTATTCTCCCTTTCTGCTCTGCTTTCATGAGATCACATCAGGAGTCCTGTGTCCAGTTTTGAACTCCCCAGCATAAGAAGGATGTGGAATTGTTGGAACAGGTCCAGAGGAGGCCACAATGATGATCAGAGGAGTGGAGCACTCTCACCTCTGGTATGAGGACAGAAGATTTAGACGAGACATTAGGAAGAAATTCTTCACAATGAGGGTGGGGAGGCCCTGGCCCAGGTTGCCCAGAGCAGTGGTGGCTGACCCATCTCTGGAGGGGTTCCAGGCCAGGTTGGATGGGGCTTGGAGCCCCTGATCCAGTGGGAGGTGTCCCTGCCCATGGCAGGGGGTGGAACTGGATGGGTTTTGCGGTCCCTTCCAACCCAAACCATTCTATTTTTCCTGAAGAACGATCAGTAGAAATAGCTGTAGGGATCCGTTTGGAACAGTGTTAGCTTGTGAGCAGTGAATCGGAGCTGAAAACAAGTGTTTTACTTTGTTTAGACTTGTGAAGTTTTAGTTTTCCCCTTAGAGCACAGTGAATTTGGCTTGTTTGATGCCTTTTGAGTAGCTTTTGCAAGGTGCTGAAGCGTAAGGTACTTTGTGCTGCACCTTGCTTGTTGTCTTACGTTGTTTGGACATAGAGTAAATAGTGAAGCTGGAATCAAAGCTGTTCTGGGGAAGGTTGATCATGACAAATGTAAAGGCAGCTGTTAAACATGAATATAGTTCACTGTGGTGGTAGATAACTCTTTGAAATACCATTTTAACCCCTAAACCTTCAAACTGTATTCTGCATATTTCCAGGCTACTTTTTAGTGATGCTGTCCAGTCATAGAGAGATGCTGTCTGTCTGATCTGCAGGGTCTACTGGGACTGTTAGGTCAACTTTGATGTCTGCAGAGCAGTCAGGATAGAACCCAAATGAGCTGATTTTGTCTGTATTTGTGGCTTTGGTCTCATTTATCAGGTGTTGATCACACCTATTGATTCCCTTTCACATGCACTTTCCCATGCTGTTTCAGTCTTTGCGCGCACATATTTCTGAGTTCCCATATTCAACCAAGAGTGTCTTATTTTTGACCGGACCAGTCTTTCCAGAATGCCCTCAGTTGTGTTTGCTCCCGTGGTTTGTTTAATCAGGGCATGGAATGCTAGGACAAAAAAAATGTAGAGTGTAGATTCTTATTGTGACTAATAATAAAAAGATGGTTGTGGCTCTTCTGGTGTCAAAAAAAAAAAGAGACAAAGGGAGGGTTGAGTTGCTCCTTCAAACACTGTTTTACAGGTCATTTTGCCAAGGAGTGTTTTGTGCAGCCTGGAGGTACCAAATATAGCCTCATTCCAGAGGAGGAGGAAGAGGAGGTGGCAGCAGCAAGATGTGAAAGAGAGAAAAAGGGCAGCCTGGCTGAGGAGTCTTCAAAAAAAAGGAAAAAGGTACGAGATGCCCAACTGCTGGCCTGGAAAAGTGAGCCAGGAAGTTTGTTCTTTATGGTTACAGCTGTGATTTACTGCAACAACCTGGTTCTGGGCTAAGAAAGTGGCTCAGTTTGGTGCAGGTTCTACAGTGAAACAGGAATCTCCTCTGCAGACTCCAGTCCATCTTATATTTCTGCCTTTTTTCTTTTAAACTGTCTTTAAAATGGTTTTCTGCTATAATGCAGAGTCTTCGAAAGACATTTCATACAGCGAGAAAAGGATGATTATTATTTTACTTGCTCTTTGTGAGGCTCTATAGAAATTACTCCTGTTTCCTGAATATCTGTCATTCTTGCCAATAATCCTGTTTCCCCTCCCTTCTCACCTGTCTTGCCCCAACAGGTTTCTTTCAGCTGAACTCCCTGCCCTGCTGCCTGGCTGCAGCGGGTGTCCTGACCCAGCCAGTGCAATGTGAACCAGCCTTATCTGCACAGGGGGAAATCGGCAGTTGTGTTTGCACAGGGAGCGTACTCCATTTCCAGGCTCTGGAGGCAATTTTCGTTGATGTGAAAATGTCAAGAGATAAGAGACCTTTTATGTCCAGTGTTTGCATCCTGGTTTCAGCGCGTGCTGGTATAAAACGTAGGGGAGACCTGAAATCCAAACCAGGAGCCTTTGATGGTCAGTCTGTTTATACAGCAGTGAGTATTCCAGTTTGAGACTTCACTAAACAAACTGTTTCATCAGCCCCTTCACAACTCGAGTCTAACTTTTAATTATACTTCCAAAGGTCTTATTCCTCCATCCCCCTGTTTTTAATTTCTCTTTCCGGCCCTGTGGCCTATCTGTACCCCTGGAGAGAGGGACAAGGGGCAGGAAAGCAGTGGATTTCCTTTTTACCGGAGAGGGACAAGGACGATGTTAGTGATTGCATGGTGAGAACTAACTTCTGAGGGCTTAAATTTCCCAGGCTCTCTGGAATTAAACCATTTCTAGTGCAAGGCAGAGAGGCTGCAGGTGCTGGAAACAGGGAATTGAGGAGTCTGTTTTGATTGACGAGTCCAAAGTGACAGAGGCTGGTGGCTGAAGTCCTGCTTCCAGTCATGTTTTTCACCAGTTTCTGGCACTTGGTTGTGCTCTTATTGGAGTGAGGAGTAGTTAACGGGCTCTTGGTGGGGTTATAGGTGCAGCTTGGCAGAAGTAAAGTGTATTGTGACTTTCCTTGTTTCAACAGTGCACTTTTGCATGCCTGTTTCTGCCTTACAGGGGGTACAGAGCAAAGTTAGCATTAATTTGAAGCCTAATTTGCCGTTCCTGTTGGCTCAATAGTGCTCTGGATAGCTGAGCTGATCCAGTAGTAGATCCTGTTGCCTGATTCCGTCCTGAGATGTGCTTTGCTTCCTCACTATGTAGGCTCTTATTCAAGAATGTCTTGGACTTGTCTGCAGCGTGTCACTGTGCTATGATAGAAAATACACATACTCCTCTATTCTGACTTTGGAAGCACGTGATTGAATGGAGTCATCTCTCAAATTCCATGCTCGCAGTGATTCTGACCTTTCTGGATGCCAGAGAATGGGCTTCTCTCCTGCTACAGAGCAGTGTGAGAGCAGGGCATCAGTAACGCCTCAGCAGGGCTGGTTTCTCCTGCTTTGGCTTCTCTTCCCTTCAGCAGGGATGAGGGTTTGTCTGGTAAAAGCTCATGTAACTTAAGTGCTTTAGGGAAAATTAAACAGTGAGGTGCACAAATAGCTTGCTATCGTATCAGTGCCCCTCTACCAAGCTGGGGATTCCCTGTGGAGTCTTGCCCTGGTGAGCCCACAGGATATGTGGGTCGCTGCCCTGAATTTGTTACTAATATAGGGGGGTCTGTAGATTAACAACCTTCCTTTAAATCTTGCTTGAGGCTTTGATCCTCCTCCCTTTTCAAGGAGGAGATCAAAAGTTTTCAGATGTCTTCCGGTGCTGGAAAATAGAACTTTGAGCTTTTTGGCGGCAGGATGTGGGATCCTCGATATGAATAGCTCCCTTGTTGTCTTGAGCGCCTGCTGTGATCGTGTCTGGGAGCCACCATGTGCTTCCCTGCTCGCCCGGAGCCCCAGGGGGATTGACACAAATAGCTCCATCTCCCCCCTAACTTGCCTTGCTGACCCCATCCCATGCTTGGAGCATAAATGTAGAACTTGTATTTTCAAATGAGTAAGCAGGGAGCTGCTGCCTTCCAAGCATCCATTTAGTGTCATTGCAGTAGTATTACTATTTTTGGTTGTTTATGGTCAACATTTTCTGTTTCCTTAATCAGATGCTTCCTTGCAGTTTCTGGGTACTCTTTCCTCTCTGCAGAGATTCCTCTCCTCACAGAGATATCTGGGGTCCTCCCCCTTTTTTTTTTTTTCTCAGCTTTCTTTCCCAATGAATCCTTTGTTCTTCACTTTTCTCCTGCCTAAGCTTTTACAAGAGTAAGAGATTACTGAAGGCTTCAGGTCTCTGCACTGGCCCAGGCTTCTGGTGGGACCGAGGGCACAAGGCTTCCTAGTGACAGCTCACCCTTTTCTGCATGAGAGCTCTGTCCTGACTCCTGTAATCCCTGAGAAAATAAATGATGTAAGGGAGAAGCTGAGATGCCGCTGTTGCAGAGCTGTGCGGAAGTAGTGGAGCTCATCCGAGGAGGCGCTGGCAGCTGCGCAGGCACCTGACTGAGTCCCTTTCACTTTTGTTCTTCGGGTCGAGAGGTGACAGAGCTCCTATGGGAACGTGCTGGCGTACCCGTGCTGAGCCTGTGGGGGAGGGAGGCGTGCTGGGAAAAGACGAACCCTTCTGATTCTTCTTTCCGCAGCGTCTTTCAAGGAAAGATCTGCAGTTTTGGCAGCAGGAGGAACCCCTTTAATTTAAACTTGATAGAAGCGTCCCATCTTCTGCTCAGATATGTGGATTAACTTGTCCCCGAGGTAGCTTTGCAATGGTCACTGGAATTGCATGGTAAATGTGACCCATGATGGGTTTTTGGCAGATTTTGCTGCTTTTTCTCCCACCGTGTAAAAGATTTCCAGGCCATCTGCTTGCAGATGTTGTCTCTTCATGTATAAACCACACCTTAATTGTTCAGTGACTTGTACATCTTTGAGTCTTAGTGCTCCCTCGCTTGTAGCTGGTACTTGTTTTACTGGTTCTTAAATGGCATCAGCTTAGGGCACAGCTCTTCGCACTGGGCTGTTCTCTTCTTGTCCTTAGCTGTACTTTTCTGAACTTTGCTGTATTTGTTTAATGATCATTGACTGCATCCCTCTCATCAGGTTAATGCTGACTGAGATGCAATAATACCTTTAGATTTACATAATGAATCTTGTTTGGAATTAAATTGGGTGGTGAAATTTCAGGTGTAAGTTTCTTAAGGATTAAAAAAAGGTAGAAGGAACTGGCACCTCTAATCCTGGGTTCAGTTTTGGGCACCTCTCTACAAGAAAGACATTGAGGGGCTGGAGCGCGTCCGGAGAAGGGGAACAGAGCTGGGGAAGGGACTGGAGAATTAGTCTTATGAGAGGCAGCTGAGGGAACTTGGGTTGTTTAGCCTGGAGAAAAGGAGGCTGAGGGTAGATCTCATCGCTGTCTACAGCTCCCTGAAAGGAGGTTGTAGCGAAGTGGTTGCTGGTCTCTTCTCCCAAGTGACAGGCGATAGGATGAGAGGAGATGGCCTCAAGTTGCGGCCAGGGAAGGTTCAGAGTGGATATCAGGAAAAATTCCTTCACCGAAGGCATTCTCAGCACTGGCAGATGCTGCCCAGGGAAGTGGTGGAGTCGCCATCCCCAGGGGGATTTAGAAGATGGGCAGACAAGGTGCTCAGGGGTATGGTTTAGTAGCGGACAGGTATGGTTAGAGTTGGAAGATGTCAAAAGTCTTTTCCAACCGAGCTGTTCTGTGGAGATGCAGGAAGATGTATATCTGGAAATCCATTCTAACTTTTCCCAAGGACAGACAAAAAGTCTCTGAACAAAACCATAACTCCACAAAACAGTCTGGTGAAAAGTATTTAAACTTCTTGGAGAGTTCTGGACACTCCCCTCTTATCTCAAAACCAAATACCTTCAGAGGAATGCACAGCCCTGAGCAACTTTCCTTCCAAACAAAGCACAGGTGGGAGCCTGGTGTGTTAATGTGGTCTCCTCTTAGTGCCAGCTTGTTAAAAGTAACTGGAGCGGCAGGAGAATCAGCACTGCAGGCTCCAGCCCAGCCTGTTGCTCTTCTGCATGCTGGCTCCCAAGATGGGTTTAGATTTTTGTCTGTTTTCACTGAATCGCAGGATGGTTTCGCTTGGAAAAGACCTTTAAGATCATCGAGTCCAATCGTTTATCCAGCCCTGCTAAGTCCACCACCAAATCATGTCCCCAAGTATGACATCTACTCATCTTTTAAACCCCTCCAGGGATGGTGACTCAAACAGCCTCTTCTGATGCTTGAAAACCCTTTCAGTAAAGAAATTCCTTCTAATATACAATCTAAATCTCTCCTGGCACATCTTGAGGCCATTTCCCCTTGTCCAGTCGCTGGCCACCAGGGAGAAGAGACCAGCATCCACCTCGCTACAACTTCCTTTTAGGTATGTAGTGTTTTTAGGTAGATGTTTTGGTGGAATTGTAATCATTATGTAAATTGGACAGGATGTGCAAGGAACCGTAACGTGCAGTCCTTGCACTTACTGGCCCTCTGCATCTTCACCATGCTTGGGCAAAATCCACTCGGAACGCTTACACAAGTGCAGCGTTAGCAGTTGTAGGGGAGCACCTGGCTGTGCCTGGGAGCTGAGTTGGGCTTCATCCACAGCTGTTGGTTCTGGAGGCCAGTTCGAAGCTCTGGATGTAGCAGGGCTTTGCTGGAGGCAGAAATCCAGCCTCTGCTTTGGCGCTGCCCTCTCCCATGTGTAAACTAGAGAAACGTTCCTGCTTGTGCAACTCTGAGCCAACTGGAAACCAGTGGAGCGCTTCTCTCCCAGTACCAGGATGCTGCAGTTTAAAGGAATCGTTGGTTTCGTAGGAGATTGCTGCTCGTGGGATGATTTACTGACAATGCTAAACTCATCGCTGGCCCGCTTTGCAGTCCAGCCTGTGCTGTGCTGTCAGCACTGCTCTGAAAGTACTTTTTATGTGTTGGCGTGGGCAGCTTGGCTGTTAAAGCCCCCAAAAATTGGAGGCTGAGGTTTGTGGGTTGTTTTCCAGCCAGCAGGTGTCCACGCGTGTACTCTCATTTCCCCTGTAACACTGAAGGGACTGGTGTGACATCCTGTCCTGTCTGCAGCCTTCACGTGCTTAGAAAGTTTCCCAAGCTCTGGAATGAACCTCTTTTAGTTGTTAGGGTCTTGCCAAACTTTCTCACTATGTGCAAAGGCTGGAAAAGCTTGAGAAAGTTCCCCTTGCTGCATCCTTTTCTTGAGGAGATTTAACTCTTTACCATCCTCTTTCTAAAGACTATTCCAATTTGCTCCTGCCATTCATCAGTGGGTCAGGGACTTTGGAGCGAGTCTGGTGTTGCTCAGATTTTGGGTGCAATCAGTGCTGTTGTGGAGCTACAAGAGCCACTTACCTGCCAAGTCTCTGCCAGGTGTAAACTCAATCATCTGCTCTTCCCTGGAGTCCCCAAAGACTCTGTTTCGTGTTCAGCTCCCAGCCACGCATTGTCTTTGCTCTTCTGCTCCCTGAAAGAGTTGTTCTGTTTCACATTAAATAAGCTACCAGCTCCCTTCCTTTGTTGTCCCTAATTGATAGCTGGTATCTGGTGCTACCACACGCAATCCCTGCTAAACTGATGTCTTCAGCTGGGTCTTTTGTGTCCCCATTCTCATGGGAGAGTGTGATCTTTTCAAATTAAATGTGGACAGTCTCAGCTTGTCTTCTCATAAGCCAGTATGTTCATCTTCCCATGGCAACTGCACTTGTCTGGAAGTGGCTGGAGCCGATGGAAGAAATGTCTGGTGGGAGGACGGGAGAAACCAGCCTCCTCTGTGCTGTCCGTGTTGGGGCACTTCTTTTTCCCCAAGCAATTTGAGGACGCTTTGTCCTTCAGAGGAGGATTGTGGGTGGCCCTGGTGGGTACCGGCAGCCCCGTACCCTTGTGTTAACGCATCCCTGAATCCAGCGCGGGCTTGGCTGTAGCATGGTGAGCTGCCTGCAGCAGATGAGGCAGAGTCGGGATGAAAGGTCAGTTACTGCAGGGGATTATTTTTTTTTCCTCCCTCTGCCTCATTTTTCATGCTGTGCTTCTGACTCTTTGTTTCAAATGGATGTGTTTTAGCTTGGAGTCCTCTGGGTGAATCTACACATGCTCCTGTGTCTCAGCCTTCCATGAAGTGCGTTTTCTTTGTGCAGATGCTTTCCAATCCATTTCCAGCCAGGGTTGTTTTTCTCTCTGTGGAGTGGGTGTGTGACAGACCTGAGGCAGCACCTGCAGATGCCCGAGGGAGGAGGGAATATCTCACACCGGACCCTCAAAACCGGTGTTAGTGCTGGGTTCAGACCTTTAGCACCCATGACTGGCTCTGTGCTGCACTTGGTTGTGTTGGAGCAAGTGGAAATACTTGGCCTACACCGATCATCCTGATTTGGAAAGGTGTCTCATGTACCTGTGACTGATTTCTGCTGTTCCCTTCCCCTAATCATGCGTTCCTTTTCTCTCCCTTGGCTTAGCTTCTGGGATGGCTGTGGATGTTGGCAGCAGCCAGCGGAGGAAGGTGGATTCCCCAGGGCCTTGTGCTGCTTGTGACTGGCATAACTATGCCCTTGGGCTCGCTGCTGCTCTCTGCTTCCTCCTGGGATGAGTGCATGGCACCAAGCCCTGCCGAGGCAGGGGTGACCTACAACAAGCCTCGCCCAGTAAAACTCTCTTCAAGGGTGGCCTTGAGGTTATTCGGGACAATCTTGGCAAAGAAAATAAGTGGAGCTGTTAGCTTTGGAGCTCCAGGCTTCTCCCATTACGCTCCCTTCCGTAGTGGAATGTAAAACACATTTGTGTTATGTTTGGGACTGTCACTTGACTGCTGTTCCTCTCCCATTGTGCTGCTGCCCAAACCCTGTGCACAGTGGTGCTCCGAGCAAGCCGTTGTTCAACCACTTCCAATTAGAGGTGATGATGGGATGAATATTTTTGTGTCTGCCTTACCAAGACACCTTTTCCTGGTATAGTGGTGCCTTAAAGTGTGCCCTCTGCTTCTCCCACCTGTAGGCACAGGCTCAGCGGCCTTGTTACCACTGCTGACAGGGAGTTCAGCCCTCTGCAGGTGGCAGTCAGGGTGGGAGGCGGTGTCGTGGCTGTGGCTCATTGCTTGTGCTCTGCTTTGAGAGCTCGCTTTGCCCTCAGCTGCGATGCTGCTGTGCCATCCCAACTGCCAGTTGTGTTTTTATCAACCCAGAATGACTCCAATCTAAAGGAACGCATCCTGTAACAATAAAGCTTGTGTAGGGAAAGGAACCGAGCTACGGCTTGGGGCTAAAAATGCCTTCTCTGGAGCAGTAGCCGTTGTACCTGTGTCACGGGCATCTGGCTGTGTGGTTAAGTTATGGGGGAGAAGTTCAATTATCGGGAGGAATAGGGTGCTGGTTTGCAGCAACTTGGGAAAGGTTCTGCCCAGTCTTACAAGTGCACTGGTTCCAGAGCAGTGAGCACACGTGGATCGCCTGGGAAGGTGTAGCTTGCTTAAAGCACGAGTGCTTAACAGATGGCTGAGTCACAGAAGCAGGCTTTGTTTGCTGGCCCATCTCTGCTTCATGAAACCCTCTTGTGCTTCTTTCCTTACGTCCTCTATATGTCCTTGCGTAGAATGGAAGTTCCCAAGAGCTGTTTACGCAGGATGGTCTCTTTGGTACTGATGTGACCATGGGTGGGATCATTGGATCCTCCTTGGAGGCTGCTGTTGCTGGGATGGATGGAGAGCCAGAACCCTTCTTGATCTGAGTAGCCTTGAAGTGCTTTATATTAAGCATGTGAATAGTAAAACTACTGTTCTTATGGCCCCTTAACCTGCCTGCTGCTTCCCTTTACTTCCCAGAACCAAGGGGCATTAGCGAAAACACCTCAGTTTTGAATGACTGTAATTTCTTTTTCAAAGCATCTTCCTAAAATACACCTAAAAAAACCTTCCATCTTGTTCTGAGGCTTGATCCATGGGGTGATTTTTTAGCTCTTCATGGAATTAGAAATGCAAGATGTGCTGGGATGAGATTTTGATGTTTGTGTGTGCACAGAAGATGACTGTGCTGGCTGGTGCCTTCTGAGCTGCTTGTGTTTCTGTCACTGGGACCCCATGGCTGGTGCTGGCTGCCCAGCCTGCCTCCCACTCTGGCTGCAGGGTGATGGTCCACGGGCCGGTGGGCTCCCTGGCACATGGAGGGCTCAGCTGGCTCCCAGAACTGTGGTCAGCCTTTCTCCTCCTGCTCCTCCCTGGAGGGGGGTGAAGCAGCGGGCAGAGCGGGGCTGGCAGCTGGGCTGTGTGTGCTGCCAGCACAGGCAGCTCAGATCCTCTTCCCCAGTACCACTTTCTAATTAAACTTATACAAATGGCTACTCTGTTATTAATTAGTCTTTATCTGCTTTGGGATGCTCTGCCCGATGCAGTTCTGGGGAAAGTGTATCATGGGACTGATCTCGGGGAGATCCCTGCTTGGTACTTCCCTCAGATGCCTCTAAATTGAGGGTTTAGATCCCTGACAAAGTTCCTTACGAGCCTTTCTCCAACACCAGATGTTTTTATCCTGCATCTCATTAGCTTGTGAGCTCTTTGTAGCTGTTGCTTCAGAGTGTTATAGAAACCCAGCCCGAGGGGCCCGGCGCCACCCCTGGACTCTGTGTGGGGGCAGAGGGTGGGAGGCTGTGTGAGCAGGGAGTGTGCAGTCTGCTCAGAGGTTGTGCTAAGAGTTGCTGCTTGCAAAATGAGACTTTCCTCATCCCAGCTCCCCTCCAGGGAGGCTGCAAGAACCTCTGACCTGCGTTTCTTGGGCTTTCCTGCATGGAGGGCCCGTGTTCATTAGCGCTGCAGCACGTCCGCACATGGTGCCCGGCAGTCTGTGGGCTGATGGGGACGTGAGGATGCAGGGCTGGTGCTCACACCCAGCCGGGCTGCTTTAGAAACCCACTTTTTTGGCCAAAAGGCTTCATCCTTCCAACCTCACTAATAAAGAATCACCTTAAATAACGGAGTAATCTTTGACCATGGAGGGATGGCAAGGAATTCTTGTGAATTGACTTGGTGGGTACCAGGCTTGGCTTTCCATTTTGCTACCCCCGGCTCTGAGAGCTGCCCGGTGTGCACTGCCCGGTGCAGCCATGGACCAACAGCGGTGGTTCAATCCTCCTTGCTTGAGCAGAAGCTGAACGCACTATCTGTGTTGGAACAGGCTTGTCCCTGTTACTACTTGTGAGGTGCTCATTGCAGAAAGCTTTTCATTTATTCTCTTTGATTTGCTAGGAGAAAAAGAAGAAAAAGAAGCACAAGAATAAGCAGTCCTCAGAGTCAGACTCAGACAGCTCGGACTCAGACAGTGATGGGACCCAGCCGGCAAGCAAGAAGACCAAGCATTCGGAGAAGCCCAGCAAGGCTCAGAAGAAGAAGAAGAAGAAGAAGCATAAGAAGAAGGCCCGGGACTGAGCAGGCAGGCCCGCGGGGGTACTGGCATTGTGAGTTCTTGGTGCACACCATGAGGAGCAAGCAGAACTGTATTGGTGCATCCCATGCTCCGGGAAGTTTCCTTCTCTAAAGAGTAACACTTGGCATGTGCTGTTACAGGTGTTGACTTTGATGCCAGCTGTCCTCTCTTCCATTTGCTCCCACCAAGCCTGTGTGATGCCTGCCTGTAAAAAGCAGAGCCACGCTCTGCCTGCCTTGTCCTTGCACCGCGCTCGTGGACAAGGGTGGGTGTTGCTGGGCCTTGTGATGGGTCTGCATCCCCCCCAGCTGGTACCAGTTTGGAGCCGCTTGGCTTTGGTGCAAACCCTCCCCCAGCCTCATTCGTTTTGTCTGCAAACATTAAGAGTGGAAGAGTAAGAAGTGAATGGGGGAGTGGAGATATTTTAAGTAAACTGTAGTGTGTTTGCCGCCTTGGTAAGTGATGGAAAATAAATCTCTCCAATCTCCGGTTGAACTTTGTACTGGGTCTTGCCTTTTCTATGCTCCACGCTTCATCTTAGGCAGTGAAAGAGTAGGGCCCACTGTGTGGGAGGGGATGGGACCTGCATCGAAGGGTGTTTTGGAAAGCCCTGGCTGCGTTCCCCGGCGTGGGAGAGGGGGTGTGTGATGAGGTGACCCCTGTGAGAAGCCCTGATGCCTTCTGGTAAGGAGCAACTGGAATATAAATCTTGTAATTGGAGCTGAAGGTCAGGAGGAAGGGATGGCAGAGGGCCGGGCTGGCCCAGGCCAGGGCCGTGGTTGCTCCAGACCTTGGTGCCCACAGAGGAAGTCTGCTGGGAGTAGCTCGTCCTGCTGGGGCAGATGTGTGGAACAGGGAGCTGAGTCACTCCGGGTGCCTCTCGCTCTCTGGGGAAGTGAGAGCAGGGCTGGTGAGTGCCCCTGGCATAGCGGGAGGGTCGAGGTTGCAGGAGGCAGCCTGTCTCTTCTCTCTGCTCTGCCCTCCGGTGCTTTGTGACCCGGCTTCCCACGCCCAAGTCCTCCCTTTTGGGCTAACCCCCTTCCCAAACCCAGGCACGATCTGCCTGTGACCTTGGTTCTCACCATCAGCCGATGCTTTGACAGAGAGCGCCTACCCCCATGGGTGGTGGGAAGATCTCTCGCTGGGAGGAAGCGTGTGGGGGTCCTGGGTGATGGATGGCAGAGCTGCAGTGTGAGCAAACTAGAATTCCCCTCCAGAAAAGCACATTTCAAACCATAATGATCACTCTTATTTCCACAGCTAGGAGAACCAGCTGAAAGGGGCCACTGGAATCACTGGTCAACTAACCCTATTGCTGCCAGGATCATAGAATCATAGAATGGTTTGGGTTGGAAGTGACCTTAAAGCCCATCCAGACCCACCCTCCTGCCATGGACCGGGACACCTCCCACTGGATCAGGGACTCCAAGCCCCATCCAACCTGGCCTGGAACCCCTCCAGGGATGGGGCAGCCACCACTGCTCTGGGCAACCTGGGCCAGGGCCTCCCCACCCTCATCATGAAGAATTTCTTCCTAATGTCTGGTTTAATTCTTCCTCCTTCCAATTTAAAGCCATTCCCCCTCGTCCTGTCACTCCATGCCCTTGGAGTAAGCCCCTCCCCAGCTTTCCTGGAGCCCCTTTCAGTACTGGAAGCTGCTCTAAGATTTCCCTGGAGCCTTCTCTTCTCTGGGCTGAACAACCCCAACTCTCTCAGCCTGTCCTTATAGCAGAGGTGCTCCTTTCCTCTCATCAGCTTTGTGGCCTCCTCTGGACCTATTTCAACAGTTCCACATCCATCTTTTGTTGAGGATTCCAGAACTGGACACGGCTCCAGGTGGGGTCTCACTAGAGTGGAGTAGAGGGCCAGAATCCCCTCTCTCACCCTGCTGGTCCCGCTGCTTTTGATGCAGCCCAGGACACGGTTTAGCTTTCTGGGCCGTGAGCGTGCATTGCAGCTCATATCAAGCTTCTCATCAACCAGCACCCCCACGTCCTTCTCCACAGGGCTGCTGTCAATCACGTTGTCCCCCATCCTGTATTGCAACCATGGATTGCCCTGACCCAGGTGTAGGGGGCTGGAGTCCAGACTGGATGTTCCCCCCATGCTGTTCCCCACAACCTCGCTGAGACTGACATGGCTCAAGGCTACCGATGGACATGTGCTAAAACCACCTTTTCCCAAGTAAACTGATCACAGAGCTGTAACAACATGGCCTTTATTATTTTTCCATGTGGGTTTTCCCATTATTAATAAAAAAAAAAAAACATCCCCAAACCACAACCCCAGCGCCCACTCCCCAGGCAGCCCCACAAGGCAATGGGGGCAGTGGGCGGCCCTGGGGGGCAGCGGGCTCTGAGTCCCCAGCGAGTGCTGCCCAGTGCGGGGCGAGCACAGAGGCAACGAGGGGGCGAACTTGGCACCGAGTGATGAGCGGGGAAGCTGGGGACGGCATCTATGTCGCCTTCTCGTAGGTGCGGGTGGAGGTGACGTTGCCCATGGTGAGAGTCTGTTGGCAGGAGGGACGGTGGAGAGGTTATTTATGCTGAGCTGGTGCAGCCCCAGCCTGGCCCGAGCCCCCTAGTCTGAAATCTTAGATGGGTTTCCTTACCAGAACTAATTTCCCATCCTTCAGCTCCCGGACCAGTGACGTCTCCTTCCCCTCCCACTTCTGCACGTGGATGAGTTTGCCTCCATCCAGTGTGACCACAGACTGTGGGGAGAGAACAAGATGTGCTGTGATCCTCCTCCAGACACTGAGGGGCTGGAGCGCGTCCAGAGAAGAGCAACAGAGCTGGGAAGGGGCTGAGAACCATGGTTATGAGGAGCGGCTGAGGGCCCAGGGGCTGTTTAGGCTGGAGAAAAGGAGGCTGAGGGGAGACCTCATCACTGTCTACAACTGCCTGGAAGGAGGTTCTGGTGAGGTGGGTTCTGGGCACTTCTCCCCAGTGACAGATAGGACGAGAGGGAATGGACTCAAGTTGCTCCAGGGCAGGTTCAGATTGGACATCAAGAAAGATTTCTTCACTGAAAGGTCTCTCAGGCAGTGGCAGAGGCTGCGCAGGGAGGTGGTGGAGTCCCCGTCCATGGAGGGGTTTAAAAGACAGGTGGATGAGGTGCTCAGGGATCTGGTTCAGTAGTGGACAGAGGTACAGTTGGGCTTGATCATCTCAAAGGTCTTTTCCAACCCAGTGATTCTGTGATTCTATGATTCCCTGGGGTTTCTCGGGGGTGGCCAGAGGTAACGCCCCCGGTGCCCCTCAGGGGATGATGCTCCTTCTCACCCTGGAGCCCTGCGGGTCTCTGAGACAGGCTGCGGGTCCCTGCCTTGGGATGCCCGGCCGGCAGCATCATATATGGCTTCATCAGACCAGTTCAGCATGGGCCACATTCTGCTCTGGCCTCCAGCTGGCTCACAGCTTCAGCTGCCCCCAGTAACCCTGCCATGGGCACTGTCTTGGTGACCCTGCCCCTCCTGACCAGCACAGGGAGCCCTGCCCAGGGCCGCATCCTGATCTGGGGCTGCCGGGACCTGATCCTGGCCACTTCCAAGCTTGGCTCGCTGCCTCTGGTGCTGGAGGGGAACAAAGAAGCAGGGCAGGTCTTGGTGCTTTGAACAGGAGGGCCCAGCTAGGGGTTTTGGAGGCGCTGATCTGGCAAACACGCCTCTGCTCGCTGGGGCCGCTGTTTGCACAGCCACCACTGTTGACTCAGCCCCGAAAGCCTGGCTGGTGCCACGGTTAGTGTGAGAGTCACTGGGCGCGGCCGTGGGGCAGCACGGAGTGGGGTTGGGACGGGACAGGTGCTGCCCAGCTATGCCCTACCCTGTGCCCTCAACCCAGCTCCTTGAGAGCCGGGTGCTGCCCCATGAGTGCCACCACAGCTCAGCTTTCCCCACAGCACAGGGGTCCCATGGGCTGGGACCCTGGAGCCCATGGCTTGGGTGCCCCCATGGATTGGGACCCTGGAGCCCATGGATTGGGCGTCCACATGGATTGGGACCCTGGAGCCCATGGCTTGGGTGCCCCCATGGATTGGGACCCTGGAGCCTGTGGCTTGGGTGCCCCCATGGATTGGGACTCTGGAGCTCATGGCTTGGGTGCCCCCATGGACTGGGACCCTGGAGCCCAATGGCTTGGGTGTCCCCATGGATTGGGATCCTGGAGCCCATGGCTTGGGTGTCCCCATGGTCTGGGATGCTGGGGCCCATGGCTTGGGTGCCCCCATGGTCTGGGATGCTGGGGCCCATGGCTTGGGTGCCCCCATGCAGCCCTGGAGCCTGTGCCTTGAGTGCCCCAAAGCCAGAGTCTCTGCACATCTTGAGTCTCCCCATGACTTGACTCCCTTGCTCAAATCGTGCACGCCGCAGCCCTGAGCCCACAGGTCCTGGGTGCCCTGTGGCTTGGCAGACCCCACCTGCCCCATCCCGCGCAGCCCCATTGCTTGGGCAGCCGTCCTGTCTGCCCTTGTCCCCTTGGGTGCCCTCTGGCCACCATCCGAGGGGCGCCTGAAGGGCACGTCCTCAGGCTGAGGCAGGAGCGCGCTGCAGGTCACACGTCCTGCTGCTTGGAACAGTTTCCGCCAGCTCCAGCGGGGCTGGGCAGCGGCAGCCCTGTGTCTGCCCGGCACTGCCACCTTGCTCGCATTCACCCCATGCTCAACTTTTGCCCAACCCTTGTGCTTCAGGGCTGGGAAGAGGGTTTGTGTCCAACAAGCCCCAAGTTTCCCAAGGTGGCTGCTCCATGTACATCGTATTTGATGGTGCACGGGACAAGCAGCTGGAAAACTAGGAAAAAACAGGGGCTGGATCAATCCTGCAGGGGGAAGTGACTCTGCAGGGTGGGAGAGGCCACAAAAGAAGCTCTGACCCCTTTCGAGGTGTTTTTTACCTTTCTTTTATGGGGAGGAACAACCCAATATGGGAGATACTCCGCTGGTATCCCCATGGAGACATCAGCCCCTGAGAAGGCATCAGCCAGGCAGGGTTGCCCAGCAGCTCCACCCCTGCCTGCAGAGCTGCAAAGAGGGGGCTCAACAGAGAGGTCCTGTGCCCCTCTCACCCCCGGAGCAGGGGCAACACTTGCTGCCACCCCACCACATCCCCTCACCTCCTCTTGAGCAAGCCCAGAGGAGGCAGATGGCGTTTGCAAGCCCAGTTCTTGCACAACCTTCTGGGCAGCTCCATCCTGTGCTACTCCCCGGCGGGCAAACACGGGTGTAAAATGGGGTGAGGAGGGTGAGTTGACAGGGGGAGGCTGGGCATGAGCTCCAGCCCCAGCAGACAAAGAAATTCTACCCTTCTGAAGGCAAAGAGGATGGAGCCTCAGAGCCAAGAGCGGGTGTCTGGATCCAGCAGAACCCACAGAGCCCTTCTGGGGGATCCGACGCGGGGGACAGGGCTGGGGGCTCACCTTGACGTGCCTGTCGTCCGCCGTGGTCTCGTCAAACTCCTCGCCCAGCTTGAAACTGATTTCCGTGTTCTTGAAGGTGCTTTGGGTCTTCACGGTGATCTTGTCGCCCTGCACCTCGATGATGGTGGTGGGTTTGGTGAGCCCGGCCACTTGCCGGGTGGCGAAGCCCACGCCTGCAGGGTGCAAGGTTTGGGGGGGGATGAGGATGTGGTCTCAGCCTCCGGTCTGTGCTGGCATCACCCGGGAGCTCTTCGTTTCCATGGTGTTGGCCAGGTGAACCTCAAAACCGCTCCCCATGGAGCCCCGAGTCCACCCTGAGGGGCTCCAAGGCATGAGCAGGCGGCTTGGGAACGCTGCCATTGCTTGAGGCCAGATCCTGCACCAGCACCCACCATCTCTGGGGCTGGGCAGGGTGGGGGCACATCGGTGTCACCCGCTGTCCCTGATGGTTCTTGGGAGGGGGATCCACCAGCGGGGACGGGGGTGAATGCTGGAGGGGTCCCAGTGGCTCCCAGCACCCACGGGCTGTCCAGGAAGGGGGGACACAGAAAGACAAGACCCCCTTCCCCACCCAGTCCCCAATGCATGAAGCCCCAGAGCCCCCCTTAACCCCCCACCCAGGCAGTGGGACCCCCATGTGCTCCTCCAGGAATATGGAGGAGGGGGAGAAAAAAAAGGGGGTGACGTCCTGCCCTCCCCTCACTCACCCAACGCCTTCATGTACTCATCGAAATTGGCCGAATCCACCAGCTTCCAGGTGCCCGCGAAGGCGTCAGCCATGGTGAGGGCTGCGTGGGGACACGCGTGTGCGGGGTCCGTCCGGCTGTGAGCGTGGCACCGCGCCGCCCGGCTCGCAGCTGCCTCCCGGCCGCGGCCGCCTTAAATAATGTCCTCATCACATGATTGGAAAGAGCACAACCGCGCTCCAGAAATACTCCTCGGCAGCGCTGCCAGCGGCCACCTCGGCCTGTCCGCTTGTCAGCCGCCACCGGGCTCTGCCTGGACCCCTTGGTCACCGAGGGTGGGGTTGGGTCGGATTGGCGGTGGGGAGAGTGGTCAGTTGTGTCATGAATTGTGTATGGGCTCTGCAGAGCAGTGGCCAAAGGGATGTGGGGAAACTGAGGCAGGGGATGGCAAGAGTGTGCCCACCCCAAGGTAGCCACAAGGAGCATGGGGTGCTGCCCACGGTCTGCGAGTGGTGGGGCGCAGTCAGGAGATGGGGACACCAGCGATGATGGTGTCATTGTAATGGCAGTGTCCCTGCCTGGGGAGAGGGAGTTTGAGCCAGGGAAACTGAGGCAGAGCTGGGGGTGGCATTTGCCCACCCTGAGGTAGCCCCAGGGGCAGAGGGTGGGGCACAGTCAGGAGATGGAGGTGATGGCAACAGGCAGTGTCCTTCTCTGGGGACTGGGAGGTTGAGCTGGGGAAACTGAGGCAGAACAGAGCTGGGGACACAGCTCTGTGCCCACCGTGTCAGCCCCGGGGGGTGGACAGATGCTGCCCATGGTTTGAGAGTGGTGGGGCACAGTTAGGAGATGAGGACACTGGCAATGGCAGTGTCCCGCCCCGGGGACAGGGAGGTTGAGCTGGGGAAACTGAGGCAGGAGGAGCATTAAGCACGAGAGTGAGGGGTCAGGGATCCAGGGGAGTGTGGGGACACATGTGACCGTGTCCCTGCCCCGTGTGTGTGTCCATGTGCCCAGCAATGCTGCCAGGGGGACGGCAAGGACGGCCGTGGGGCCGTGTGACCCACAGCGTGTCCCCCGATGCCTCCCTCCGCCCACGCTCTGGTGGCAGCAGGATCAGGGCCAGCGCGTCCCTCCAGTCCTGTCCCAGGGTGTTGGGGTCACCTGTGGCTGCGGGCTTCGGCGTCCTCTGACCCCCCATGGGGACGTGCTCCTTCCCACCCCACCCAGAGGGTCCCACCTGGGGGGTCGCCGTCCCCTGGCCCCGTGACCACCACACGTGCCCCCATCCTGGGGACATCGGGGTCGAAGCCACCAGGGACGCTGGGACACTTTCTCCCTCTCCCTGGCCCCAAGGTCTCATCGTAGGTGCCCAAAAATAACTCGGAGCTCGTGTTCAGCCTCCAGCCTCCGGCACTGCCCCCTCACGCGACCCCCTCACCCCGGCCCTGGGGGGCTCAAGCACCGGACCCTGGGGGTGGAATGTCCCCCTGCCCCCGGGACACCCGTGTGGTCACCAGCACCCCCATGGCCCTGAAGGGGAAGAAGAGGGCAGGGGCTGTCCCCCGACCCATGAAGGGGTTGGTGTCCCACATCTGCATGGCTCTGGTCACCCCATGTGCTCCCGGCCACCCCCGAGACACGGAACCATGAGATGTGGACGTTCACATGTGCAGCTGCTTGTGCACATGGACAACCACACACATGAACACCCCCTACATGAGCCCCCACCCGCTGGAGCACCCATACACATGGACACCAACACACACGGACCCTCACTCACAACAACCCCCCTTGCACAAACGTCCTTCTCCCCAGACACCCCCCACACATGGACACCCCCACACAGGAGAAACCATGCACATGGACACCCACCTACAGGAGCAGCCATACACATGGATGCCACCATGCATGGACACCTACCTACAAGAGCACCCATACACATGGACACCACCACACATGGACACCCACACACAGGAGAACCCATGCACGTGGACATCCACGCACAGGAGCAGCCATACACATGGATGCCACCACGCATAGACATCTGCCTACAAGAGCACCCATACACATGGACATCACCACGCATAGACACCCACACACAGGAGCAGCCATACACATGGATGCCACCACGCATGGACATCCACACAAAGGAGCAGCCATACACATGGATGCCACCACGCATGGACACCCACCCACAGGAGCACCCATACACATGGACACCCACCTTCAGGAGCACCCATACGCATGGACACTACCACGCATGGACACCCACCTACAGGAACAGCCATATGCATGGACACCACTACGCACGGACATTCACACACAGGAGCATAGGACACCCAGTCCCAGGAGCACCCATGCCCACAGTCACCCTGGCACAGGGGTGCCCGGGCACACAAGCGGAAGCGCACATAAGCATCCACACACATGAACATGCGTGCCCGTGGCTGCTCCTGCCTATGGACACCCACCACCCACATGAACACCGACCTACAGAAGGTCCCATGCATGTAGACACCTGTGCTCTCAGAGGCCCAACACGCACATGTGTGTCGATTGACGTGAGCACCCATGCGTGGAGAAACCCATGAATGTGAACACACGTGAACATGGACACACATGAACACAGACACATGTGCACGTGGACACCCACCCACAGCAGCACCTGCACACATGGACACCCTCGCTCCCAGCCACCCACCATGCATGTACACATGAGTGTGCACATGAGCGCCCATGCACATGAGCGCTGGTGCGCACAGACACCCACACACGTGAACATGCATGTGCATGGCTGCTCATGCACACGGACACCCACGAACACGCTTGAACACCCCACACCTCATCCCACCTACAGAAGCTCCCGTGCATGGACACCCATGCTCACAGAGGCCCAACACGCCCATGGGTGCCCGCTCACACGAGCAGTCGTGCACACAGCCAGCCATGAACATGAACACACATGAAGATGGACACACATGCATGTGGACACCCACCCGCAGGAGCATCCCTGCGCACGGACACCCACCCATGTGCACACGCACGCTGTCCCCGCAGGTGCACAGGGGGTTCAGAGGCACCCACGCACACGGGTCCTCACGCACACATGATGCTGTGTCCTGTCTGGAGATGGTCTCCACACCAAGGGATGGGCAGCCAGCGTCCTTGCTCGGGCTTGAGGATGACCCTGGGGTTGTGGCCATGGGTGTTGCTGGACATTGTGGCCCTGCGTGTGGCCCCACAAAGCTCTCCCAGAGAGATCAGGTCACCACCTCGGAGGTGTCCAGAGTGGACCCGGGCTTTGGGATTTGTTTGCTGGTCCCACAGCGACAGCTATGGGTGACCATCTGTGGTGGAGGTGGGTCTAGCACAACGTGCAACCACTCTGCGCGGCTCCAGCCTCCAGCCAGCAAACCCCAGCCTGGGAAAAGAGCTCCTGGCCTGGGCAGGACCCGGGCAGCCCAAGCCCTTCCCGGCCTTTCACCACCTGCCAGCCCCTCGGTGCCCAGACAGGGTTTCCACCCCACCCACCAGCAGGAGAAGAGGTTTTGAGGAGCACGGACGAAGCCTGACTCCATTTCACGTGCATCCCCAAAGCTCTGCAGGACCCGGCTGGCCCCGTTTGCTGCTATTTTTCCTCTCTCTGAGCCTTCCCCAGGGACACTGGGGGGATGCCAAGGGCTGCGGGAGGAGATCAGGCATGGGGACCCATGGGTGGCCCTGGCACCATGGCATGGGATGTCCAAAACAACATCTTCCTGCTCACCCCTTCCAGAATGAGCAGCATCCTTCTGTCCCCAGGAGCTGGGACCCCTCACCCCTGGGGCAAGGACCACCCTGGGGTGCTCCTGTCCCTGCTGGGTCCCCTCAGCAAGGTGCTGGCTGCCAGGGGTTGACTTTGCTAAGGGCTTGGGGTGCTGTTGGGATTTGGGGTGCTTCCGCTCCCACCTTATTCTTCTTCTTCTGCAACACCCAGGAAAAAAAGGCCAGGAGACGGAGGTGGTACCCAAAACATCACAGTGAACACCACACTCAGCCAGAAACACCTGTGGGCTGCTCCTGCCACCAGGATAAAGCCCCCCCCGGCGAAGCCCCTGCACTCGGTGCTGCCAAATGCCCCCGAAGAATAATATTCCTCCCACTGGGAGGCAAAAAATCCCCCCTCCCCGGGTGCTCCGCCAGGGTGTGGGTGGGAATCACCCCTTGGTCACGGCAGGTCCCCACCACGCGATGCTCCCCCACGACGGGGACGATGACGCCCGATGGTCTCGCTGCGATAGCACCGAGGAAAACCCAGCGGACTCCAGCCGTGCCAGGAAAGCTGGGTTGATGCTCCACAGCCTCTTCTTTCCTCCGCTGGTCAGCAAGGTCCCCCCAGGGAGTGGGGTTAGGATGTGTCCTTCAGCTCGGGGCTGGGGGGCTGCGGAGGGGGCACCTCCGCCGAGGGCGACTGCATCTCCTGCGCGCTGCCTGCGAGGAGAGACCGAGGGTGAGCAACCACGGTTATTAATTCTATGATTCTAAGTGAGTTTCAGAAATGAATCTTCAAAGAATCTGATTACAGGAATAGGGGAGTTGAGTGGTGAGCTTAGCAGAGCTGGGTCAATGGTTGGACTCGATGATCTCAAACATCTTTTCCAGCCAAATGATTCTATGATTCTATGATTCCCCATGACATACCTGCATTCAGGGACATCTCAGCCAGCTTGAGGGGCAGGTCAGAGGGGCTGACGCCAGCTGGAGAGCCCAGGATGTCAGGCAGGGCATTACGCCGACCTGTTCTCCCCGAGGATGCAAAGTCCAGCACGGGTTCCACCTCGGTCATGCTAACCCTGGAGAGACATAATCCCATCCCCATCAGCCCCTCTGAGCATGGAGAGCAAAGAGGCCCCATCTGTGGTCCAGGCAGGATGCTCTGGTCCAGGGCAGGGAGCATCCTCTGCCTTCAGGCTCTCCAGGAGCAAAGGCAGGGGCCACCCTGCCCACAAGACTCCCCATCCCCAGGCTTGGCACCTTTGGGTGCTGTGATCTGCCCTGGTCACAGCCTCACGGAGGAAGGGGGGGGGGTCCTCAGGGGTCCCACCCGGCACCCCCGTAAGCCTTACCTGGCACCCTCCAGCCTGGCCTGGCACTGCGTCTCCCCTGTGCCCAGGGTCCTGCTTCGCTTCCCAGACTGGTGGTTCCCCCTCCTGATGTCTCCCAGTCAGTGAGGGACCTCACGGGAGATGGGGCTTCGGGCTGAGTCCCCTCCAGCTCTGACCTGGGTGGGAGGAAGAGTAGGGGGTCAGCAACGGGGCTGGGGCTAAGAAGGGGTAACAGAGGGAGTGAGGGGCAAGCCAAGAGGCTGTGACCCCATGCAGGGCACCCACAGCACCCAGCACCCTCCTCCCTGGGTGGCTGCGCTGAGCTGGGCTGGTGTGCAGAGACCCCTCACCCTTGGTGAGCAAGGCAGGAGGAAAACGGCAGCGAGATATGGATGGAGAGCAGCAATGGGGCAGTGGAAGTGACAGGCAGGGGGCAGGTTGGGCAGCAAGGGAGGCTCAGAGGGCTGCTGGGGACCAGGGTGTGGTGTCCTCAATCTGGGGACCCCACTGTGCCGCTCAGAGGGTCGCTCTTGCTGAGCCCGGGCAGGTGATGGTGATGCTGGGGTCGCCTGAGCAGATGGTGGTGATGCTGGGGTCCCCTGGGCAGGTGATGGTGACACTGGGGTCCCCTGGGCAGGTGACAGCGATGCTGGGGTCCCCTCAGCAAGTGGTGGCAATGCTGGGGTCCCCTGGGCAGGTGGAGGCTCTCCTGGGTGCCCCCTGGCACCGTGCAGATCCCACAAGCGTGGAGCTGGCCCTGTGCACGCCACTGCCGGGACCTCACCAGGATGTTTGCTCAGCTTTTGCAGACGGGTTTCGAAGCTGCAAGTAGGGGTGGCACAGGAGCTTGTAGGGACATGGGTGACCTCCACCCTCCCCAGGCCCCTCATGGGGTGCAGGGACCCCCAAGCCATCACTAAGCAGCCTTGGCCCCTCCAGGCCAGACACTGGCAGTGATGCTGGGACTGGTGTCCCCAAGGTGGTGTCAGTGGGAGCTTGTTCTGCTGCGTGGGGCGGTTGAACTCACCAGCGTCCTCCTGGGAACTGGTATCCAGCAGAGGACAAGCCAAGGTCCCCGAGTCCTTGGGCGCAGACTCCGTGCCAAGTGGGACAAGTGATCCTGGCTGTGTGCGAGGAGGAGAAATCAATGATTAACCAGGAGGTGAGTAGTCATGGGCCGATTGGCCCACACAGGGCAGGATCAGGGACTTTTCCAGCTGGGGAAACTGAGGCACAGGGTGACGTTCAGGTGTGTGATGAGGGCAGGGTCCGTGGAGTGGTGAGCTGTGGCTGTGTGACGCAGAGACACAGCTGATTCGTGATGCGCCCTGTGTGGGTGTGTGTGCACCTGTGCACCATCCACGGCACTCAAGGGCTGCGCATGCGCGTGTGCATCAGCACACGTGTGTGCATGTTTCCTACAATCACGGAGTGGGTTGAGTTGAAAGGGACCTCAAATCCCATCCATTTCCACCCCCTGCCATGGGCAGGGACACCTCCCACTGGATCAGGGGCTCCAAGCTCCATCCAACCTGGCCTGGAACCCCTCCAGGGATGGGGCAGCCACCACTGCTCTGGGCAACCTGGGCCAGGGCCTCCCCACCCTCGCAGCAAAACATTTCTACCCAAGATCTCATCTCAATCTCCCCTCTTTCAGCTGAAAACCATTCCCCTCGTCCTATCCCTGCACCCCCTGATCAAGAGCCCCTCCCCAGCTTTCCTGGAGCCCCTTTCAGGACTGGAAGCAGCTCTAAGGTCTCCCTGGAGCCTTCTGTTTTCCAGGCTGAACACCCCCAGCCTATCTGCGTGCATCACCTCAGGACGGGCAGTTGTGTGTGAGTGCACGTGCAGCTGGAGCTGAGCCCCCGCCTGTGCCTGCATGGTGCCCCCGGGTACACGCATGCAAGCATCGTGTCCCATGGCACATACATGTTCATGTTAGGCATCCCTTGGCACGTGTGTCCTGCATTGTAGCACACATGTGTGATTGTCCGGCGTCCCCTGGCACCCGTATGCATGTGTGCACACGTGTATGTGCACGCGTGGCAGCCTCTGGCACATGTGTGTGCGTGTCACAAGCCCTGCATGCACGCAAACACACGTGTGCTGCAGCGGTGTCACCTCCTGGGCACCGAGTTTCTCATCACACAGAACCCGTTGGAGGTCACAGCCCTTCTCTTGCGCCAGGGGCTCTGCAGCAGCCCAGGCTCACCGGGGCAGTGTGGAGGATCCGTGGTGGCACCGCAGCACCCGTCGTGTCACCCTGGCAACCGTTAGGGGCTTGGACGAGCCGAGACTCTCACGCCTGGCGTGCATCGTGGTGTGAGCATGCACGAGCACACACTCATGTCCACACACATGCAACCACATGTGCACACAGATGAACACATGCATGTGCATGTGCGTGCACACATGAACGTACACGTGCGCTCACATGCTGTGCACGCACGCACACACACACAGGGCCTCTCTTTGCACATCCCAGCGAGACAGAGCCCTGCAGGGCTGGATCAAAACCTTCCTGGCAGCCCCGGCATCTCCTGCTGGCTCAAGCTCTGAAGCACCAGGCAAGAAAAAGCCTTCATGACCAGGCTGGATCCTGTGCATCTTCTTCCTGCGGTTCAACATCTCCAGAGATGCTGGAGATGGGGTGTCCGGGCATGGGCAGGGGTTACACCCTGTACTTTCACCCAGCGCACCAAAAAGCCACACAGAGATATCAGGACTTCATTGGTGGCACGAATGGAAAAGCTACTGTGACCCTGGTGGGGCTGAAATCTCTGAGGGGTTGCAATGGGGTGGGGGGAATCCTGAGCACTTCTGGGATGCAGAATTGCTGTCATGGGGAGACCATAAGGCTGCCTTCACTCCTGCATCCCTGGGCTCCCCTGGAAGCAAGGTCCAAGGCGCCAATGCCTGCCCTGTGCTGAGCGCTGCCACATCCTCCCAGTCCAACAGGCAGCAAATCCAACCCAGCGCTGGGCAACCAACGTTGCATAAACCTTGTACCTCCGCCCAGTGAGCAGCAATGTCCCTCTCTTATCAGGGACTGTCTCCAGGAGGTTTGACGTGCTCACAACTTAAAAAAGCTCCTGGAGTCACATGGAAGGTCCTTGGGGCTGCTGGCTCCTGCTTTAATGCTCCTAATGGGATACAGGAGGATAGGGCAGAAATAAACCTTAATCCCTCCTGTGGAGGGGCTGCGGTGGAAGAGACTGGGAAGAGGTGGAGGGAGGACACGGCACTGGGATATGTCATGTCCCCTTTATCAAATCCCTTGGGAATTGAGGTAGAGCCACTGCAGCAAACCTGTCTCCTGCACAGAGGCCACTGGGAGACCCCAAAACATCCTGCAAGGCCATATCCATTGTGGGACGTCCTCAAACCTCAGCTATCTCCACACAACACTGCATCCTTCCAACAGGAGAGCTCCCAGGTCCCTGTGGTGCTGCTGACCCTGAATGCTTTTGTGCCACTCGCTGAGCTGCTTGGTTTGGGCTGGATGCTCAGTTTAATTTGACTGTGGCGATGACCTATTAAACCACAAGAGGGGAAGGAGATGGTCTGGCTGAAGGCCAGTGAACGAGACGCAAAGTGATCATCAGATAAAAGAGGAAAGAAGTGAGGCTTTGCCCTCCCATTGCGGTCAGCGTGTGTGCCTCTCCCCACCACACGCTGCTGCAGATCCCCACCCCGTGCCCAGAGTCCAGGCTGCCAGACCAGCTTGTGCAGGATTAGATCTTGTCTTCAGCATCCAAGCTCCTTGCAGGATGATCTGCTGCAGGAAACACCTCCTAAGCCCTGTTCTGGGCACTATCCCACTGTTTGCCTTTGATTTGGGTACAAATCCCAGGACTGGAGCAGACCAGAGAGCTCCTGCACGTGCAGGCTGTGGGAGGAAGGGCTCCTGCCCCAGCCGCTGTTCCTTACTCACCTCTTCTGTGCTCTAAACCTCCTCATTCAAGCCTCAAAAAGCCCAAATCCATGGCTTGAGAAGGAGATGCTACAGCTGGACTCCTCTGCTGCGACCCCGAGCATCAGCCCTGGGAGGGAGAGTGGTTTAGGTGAGGAGCAGACCACATCCTCTTCCTTATCACCCTTCTCTCCCAGCCTTGTGCCAGGGGAGCTTGCAGGATGGATCCAGCCAGGAGACTGAGATGCCTTGGAAAGAGCCGTCCCTTTCCCTACCCCCTCCAGGCGGACACCGGGGACAGGTGGGTGACAGGCAGGGACAGGCTCTGACCGCACCGAGCGAGGCGTAGACCTCACCATCATTGGGAGGAAATCAACCAAGGGTGTTAGGAGGAGCTCGGTCCCGTCCCACCAGGGTTTGGGCAGAATGGGCAGCAGGCTTTGGTGGTGGAGGTCTCCCCTTCAATGTGGCATCATTAGGTTTGTCCTAACGACATTTGCCTGGACATAAAAGCCTGTGAGGAAGGAAGGAAAGAAGGAAGGAAGGAAGGAAGGAAGGAAGGAAGGAAGGAAGGAAGGAAGGAAGGAAGGAAGGAAGGAAGGAAGGAAGGAAGGAAGGAAGGAAGGAAGATGCTGAGCAGACAGCAAAAGGTGTGAAACCATGCCAGGGACAGAGCAGCTGAAGAGACCGAGGGTCAGAGACCTCCATGGGCAGCACATCCTTGAATCCTCCACTGCGATCGAGGCAGGGATGTCACGGAACTGTTAAGGTTGGAAAAGACCTCTAACCTCATCCAGTCCAACCATCAGCCTAACCCACTGTGCCTGATAAACCACGTCCCTAAGTGCTACGTCTGCACGCTTTTGAACCCCTCCAGGGATGGAGACTCCCCCACTGCCCTGGGCAGCCTCTGCCAGGGCTTCACCCCTCTTTCCATAAAGAAATTCTCCCTGATATCCAATGCAAAGTTTGATTAAGGGTTCATTTAGCTGTAAGGTTTTGCTTTTTCACCTTCAGAGTAGCTGATAGGTCACTGGCTCATCTGGAAGTGTGGGTCTAGGCCACTTAACGTTCTTGGCATCCCTTATAAGGGGGTTTGTTCACACTCTTTTAATTCTATCTGTTATGGGGACTGACAACGACAGGCTGGAAATGCTGCACCCCAGCATGAGCCCTTGGAAAATCCACTGGCAACCTCACAATGTCAGTGTTATTAAGAGATGATGAACAGGGTGGAAAATGGGAAGGATTTACCCAGGCATAACCATAACATTGAATTAAATGAGCGTTGCATGCCAGGAAGGAAAGAGCTGCTCTGGATCAGAAAGGGATGAGAGCATCACCCAGGAAAATCAATGATGAGTCCACATGGGAGGAAAATCCAACAGGGCTGAGCTAACCAGGGACCGACAGCCACCAGACAGACTGAGCAGCCCCTGGAGCCTGGAACAGCAGATGGCAATAATTAAACAGAGGATAAGATCTGGAGAGCTGAGAGATTTCCCATGGAGGCAGCAGGTTTGGTCCCGATGGTTTCATCTCGAGGGATGAGTGCAGGCAGCAGTGTTCGTGCCTGAGGTAACGGCAGCTCTGTCAGAGCCCAGGAGATGCTGAGCAGACACCCGCTGCCATGTGGAAAAGGGCTTCATCAGCTGTCAGCAGCCCCAAACAGCACCCAGGAGAGAGGCGAGAGGGAAGCATGACGATAAATATTGTCCCAAACTCATTGCCTCCAGGGCAGAGGGATAAAACGAGAAGGGAAAAGGCCCTAGGGATGTCAGCTGGTGCGGGAATATTTAACGTGGAGATGCAGGACAACTCAGAGAACTGGCCTTACTTCAAGCTCAGAGTTCAAGGAAGTCTCAACCCAAGTGCCTTGAGACAATGATCCCTCCTGGAAGCGGGTGGGGTGGGATGCGGCTGCCAGTGCCTGCCTGCAGGGAGAAGCTGGCACCTTGCTGCCTGCCCTTGGCAGCAAAACCTCTCCCATTGGCATTTTGTCCCTAAATGGGAAGGTGCCTGGGCCAGCTCGGATCCTGCCTGGCACCTTTGGAGTGATGCTGTCTCAGTCTAAAGCATAGTGGTGCAGGGATCCAAGGAAACTTGGATGTTCAGAGCATCCCCGAAGCCTCACACTATTTTTTGTCCCTGTTTTTTCCCTGGCTCTTCCTTCCTGCGTGGCCTCAGTTCCTTCCCAAAGCTTTGAGGAATTGTTGCAGCAGGTTTTTAGGGAGCAGGTGACACTGGCAGCTCCCCAAGTCTCTGGCTGAGCCCGAGGTGGTCCAGCACAACCCATTACCCATGGGGTTGACTCCTCCACGCGATGCACTTTCCAGCAAATACCATTGCCCAAAAGGCATCCCACACGTGGGCTTCCACCACCTCCCACACCGCGTCTTCCTCATTAGGCTAATGCACTTACAGCGGTAATTCTGGTTACTCCATAAGCCCTTTCCCGTTGTGTCCTGCTTTGCGCTTTGACCTTCCTCCCTGCTCTTGCTCTCGCACGCCCATCCTCGCATCCTGACCTGCTTTCCCTTTCCTCCATGGTTCCAGCTTGAGCTTGGATTGCCTCTTCCACCGGTCTGGAGCACGTTGAAATGTCTCTTCCTTCTCTCCACCATCCTGACATCCCTCTCATCCTTGCATCTCTCTTCCCCCTTTCCCTTGCTCACTCCCTGCTCCCCATCACTGCCCCACAGGCGGGTAGGACCAGGTCAAGGCTTAATCCCATCCCTGCTCACACCCCAATCCTCAATTATTCCACCCAAACCACTCCCTGCCTTACAAGGATGCTTTTAAGGATCATCCTTCACCTTCCTTTATCCCTTCCTGCTTCCTTTTTGCCTGCTTTAGGGCTGACATATTTTTTTAGGATGCTTCCTCCAGCTGTTGGACTTAGAAATTCCTTTTCATGCTCAAACCTGAGTCGTGTCCTAGCTCAAACCAGCTCAAACTGAACACAAAGCCTTCCTTTTGCCGGCTCTGCAGAGAGGCTCGTCCAGGCTTGTTGGGCATTGGTACCTAAATTTCTGTTCAAAGCAGAGTGAGAATGAAGGACTCCAAAATGGGAGACTGATAATCTTCGTTCACCAAAATTCCTGGGTGCCAACAGGGAGATGAGCACAAGAGGCGTTGCTGGCATCCCTAGGGTGGAGTTGCTGGGAGAAAGGATGGATGCATTATTGCTCTATCAATCCTGGTCTCACTGCACGCAGGGATGTCGGCAGAGTTCTGTTCTGTTTAATACCCTCAGAAAAGCCAGGCAAAAAACCTAAAATCCAACCTGAGTGTCTCCAGACAGGATTTCAGGCTATTTGTATAAACTGTCACTTTGGTTTATAGTCCTGCAAACACAAATCAGAGCAAGTCTTGCTCGAGGGTAAGCGTGAAACCAGCTCATGCGCTCACTGGCATCCCAACCCAAAGCTTGCCTGAGCGTCTGCAGGGCAAACCCAAGCGCTGCCAGCCCAGACCTGGGTGCCTCCAGACCTGCAGGTGATCACCACCATGCCCCACATCACGGCTTGGCTCCCCCAAAGGGTAGCAACCCCAGAGAAAATTCCCTTTTGATTCCACAGACCTGGGTTGGGGCAGGAAAAAGCACTCTGGATCTGCAGTTTGATCCCAACACAGCCCCACTGAACACAGCATCTCCTGCAAGTTCGTACATCAAGAAAATTGAGAAACAGCGCATGGGGCATCACAGGCAGATGATGAAAGCATCAGGGAGATCTGAATTCGTGACGGCCTCTGGACCATCCTAATTTCCATTTCCATCCCACTAGCTGAGCAGCCTGATCCAGTGGGAGGTGTCCCTGCCCATGGCAGAGGGTTGGAACTGGATGGGCTTTGAGATCTTTTCCAACACAGACCATTCTATGATTCTAATTTCTTCATTCCTGGACAAGCCTGAGTTGTTCTTCTTAAAGAGCAAAGCACTTATAGCTCAGGGGCCTGAGGATGTGGGCTAACTGTGCAGCATTCCTGGACTTACTCTGCACCCAAAAGCTCCCCAACTCCCCCAGCAAGGGAGACGGGGCTGGATAATAACCTCAGCTGCATCAGCCACAGGGCATGCATTGGATCTCGCTCACCTGGAGAGGGAATAACCACATCCCGGGCCATCTTCTCCATCCTTCCGCAGCCTGAGGCTCCCAGCCCAGTGCACATCCCTGCCTCCCATCCTGCCTGATCTCCCCTGGGTTCCCAATTCTCCCCTGGAAATTCAGAGAGGAGAATTTTTGCTTTGCTTCACACAAGCACCTCTGTTTGTTACCGTCATACAGAGCAGGGCGCCTGTTCTGCAGCAGCCGGGAGGTGCGAGGTCCCTGTGCAAGGGTGCAGGGGGGACTTGGGGAAAGCTCCTGCGGGCAGGGATAGAGCCCCTTTGCAATCCGGCAACCCCGAAGAAGGAGCCAGCAGCTCCCTCGACGGGGTCTGATGCACTGGGCAAAGCACTGGAGCGGGAGCGATGCCATCCCTGTGCTTCAGCCCCACCAGCCCCACCAGCCCCACTGGCAACGGGAAACTGAAAAGAACCCCCAAAATCTCCAGTAATACTCTGCTCATGGCTATTTACTGTGGGAACACAGCAAATCCTTAGGGCTATCCACAATAGAAGCTCCTGGCTTCCCAGTGACAGTGGGGAGGTGACAGCTATATGACCCAGCTCGGATGCATCCAGAACGAGCACAGTAGCGAGTGAGACCTTCACCTCGACATCAGTTTGGGTGCAGATTGGGGTCTCCCATTAAACAGCACCTCCCTGGGCTGGATGGGAGATGCTGTCCTGCATCCCAGGGAGCAATGGAGGTATCCCAGGGAGGGACCCCAATGCATCCCAAGGAGGGATGTAAGGAGAGATCCCATCACATCCCAGGGAGAGATGCAAGGAGGGATCCCACTGTATCCCAGGAGGGACAGAGGTTGCTCCAGCTGCTCCCAGGCCAGCCAGGTATTCACCAGTCTGTGGGCTGTGACCTCTTCCAAAGCTTTCGAGAATCCCTGCCTACATTCTTATCAGTTAATTACCTTTAATTGCCAGTATGGTGGGAGGAGAAAAAGAATTTCCCCTGGAGAGTTTGAGTGCCCGCTGGGACACCACAAGGATGGTGGGCAGGAAGGCTGAGCCCATTTCCCCACCACTCCTCACTCTGTGGGTCTCCTCTCAGTCCCATTGGCTGCATTCAGGTCCTGTTCGAGCCCAAGAGGGGAAATGGAACAGCCCCTCTCACACAGGAATGGTGGAAACACCCACAGGGATAATAGGAACCCACCACTCAGCCATGGTGAGGGACCTGGTACTGTGAGTAAACCAGAGCTTGTTCCCGCAGCCAAAGGAGGGAAAGAGGAGCTTCCCCTACCACACATCTCTGTTGCGGAGCTGCTGTTCTAATGGGAGGTAATTACCATGATTGAGCCCTGGGTAATAGATCTCCCACCGTAACCTTTAGTTGCTGCTCCGACAATGGCACGAACTATAATTTTGCATAATAAATGTGTCACCCACATCTAAATTGGTTTCATTCGTTAGCAGTTTGAGGCTCTTTCCTCCCCAAATGGCTTTTTGTCAGCTGCTCCAGCCTGAGCATCCTGGGTGTGAGCTGGCAGACCTCATCAGAGGTGACGGGAAGGGAATGTCCTTGTTTCTCCTGGCTGTGCATGCGGAACGTGTGGGTGAGCACTGTGGCCAGGGATTTGTGCCAGGGGAAACCAAGGAGCCACAGGGATCATAGAATCATAGAATAATAAAATCATAGAATAGTTTGGGTTGGAAGGGACCTCAAAGATCATCTAGTTCCAACCCCCTGCCTTGGGCAGGGACACCTCCCACTGGCTCAGGCTGCCCAAGGCCCATCCAACCTGGCTGGGAACATCTCCAGGGATGCTGCAACATGGCCTGTGGGCTGCTTGGGACAAGGGCTGGGACATCTGTGGGGACACAGGGTGCCAGCCAGGTGCCACCAAGCTCGTGTTGGGCTGTGCAATACCATGAGCGCATGGTCTGCGCTACAAGAGGCACCAGGCATTTATTAAATGCAAGCGGATGGACCCGGGTGTGGCCGTGCACCACAGGAGCCTCTTCTCTCAGAATCATAGAATTGTTTGGTTGGAAAAAGACCTTTGAGATCATCAAGCCCAACCGTACCTGTCCACTACTAAACCATATCCCTGAGCACCTTGTCTGCCTGTCTTTTACACCCCTCTAGGGATGGGGACTCCACCACCTCCCCACGCAGCCTCTGCCAGTGCCTGAGAGCCCTTTCCATGAAGAAATTTTTCCTGAATGTCCAATCTGAACCTGCCCTGGTGCAACTTGAGGCCATTCCCTCTTGTCCTACCACCTCTCACTGGGGAGAAGAGCCCAGCACCCACCTCGCTACAACCTCCTTTTAGGGCGTTGTAGACAGTGATGAGGTCTCCCCTCAGCCTCCTTTTCTCCACTCTAAACAAGGTCCTAAACGCGGGTCCACACCGGGAGAGGACCATGGTGCAGCTGGGTTTGGTGAAGAAGGCAGCAGGGTGCTCCGAGGAAGCAGCACTGGATTCAGAGGAGGCTTCCCGGATTTGCCAAAGCAGCAGGACCCGTGCAGGCACCCAGATGATGAATTCCGGGCGGTGGAGCTGATGGCTTCCCGGGCCCCGCACCGCAGCTGGTGCCTCCGGCTCCCCAGGGAGCCCCCCGGCATGGGCTTCCCCCAGAGGCCTGGCTGCCGGCAGATTTTCTCCTTCCTGCTGCAACTCATCCAAGAATGAGGTGGAAACATTCCAGAGTGTCCTGCTCCCCCGGCAGCACCCCATTGGGAGGCACCAATGGGTGTCTCTAGTGGTGATGCCTTGCGTGGAGGCGATCCAGATGTTTTCCCCCACCCCTGCGTGGATGCCTGGAGCATCGCTGAGATTCCCCCGGGCAGCGGCTGTCTCAGAGCCTTCCACACCACCCACCGAAACCCTCCTGGCGCCTGAGGAGCTGGTGGGGAAGGGAACGGAATCCAAGAAATCTATGGAGGCACCCTGGGAGCTTGGAATCCGCAGCCCTGAGGGAGCAGAGCTGGATCCATCACCCCTGGGCTGAGCTGGGCACTAGAACAGAGCACCCCAGGACCCAAGGCCAGAGCAGTGCTGGGGCCCTCGTCCCCATCCTTCGTGTGCCACGTCCTCACAGAGGACAGGTCAGGAACGGGTGCCAGCACTTTGCCAGCTGAACCCAGAGCTGAACCCTGAAGCTTCGCCCGAGTGTAGCTACACCCAGAGCCATGGGCAGTGTCTGACTGACTCCCCTGGCTCCCAGCCACCTCCTCCCTCTCCCCCTTGGCCCTCCAGCTCGTCATCTGCCTTTGGGGACACCGGGCAAAGTCCCCAGGCTGGGGTAGGCACAGCCCTCGAGGAGCCACCAAAGACCCCAGCAGCCCCCAGTGTGGCTGGCAGGGGCAGGGCAGGGCACAGCAGCGCTTTTAGAGAGGCAAAACCACCGACATGCATTTTAGACCCCTCTGACCTCTCCTGCTCCAGCCCAGCACGGTCCCCTGGGGCAGGGGGACAGCTTGGGGACAGCCTCCTGACAGTCTGGCAATGCTGTGGCTCCCCCGATTTAGAAGAGTGAGGAGATCCTGGCTCTGACATCACCTTTCCTCCTTGAAAAACTCCTGCTTTTTTGGGCAAGAGATGCTGATGAACAGATAAAGGGTGGAGATAGTGGCAGGGCTGTGTCCATCCATCCTCCTCTCCCTCTCTCCTTTCTATCTCCCCTCTCTCCTGCCTGGCAAGGAGGAGGAGGAACTCCCAGGAGGAGTCCAGGCAGGACTTGAGATTGAGGTGTCCCTTGGTGGACAGCCTCAAGGTCACAGGCAGCGAGTATTTTGGGTGAACACAGGGCATCCAGCCCTGTGACACCCAGCCAGGGGACAGGAGCCAGCTCTGGGACCAAAGGGACCCGATCCAAGCATCTGCAGGGGCAACCTGCCAAAACAAAGCCCTGAAGGCAGCAAGGAGGGGTTGTCCCTGGGGAAACCCTTTCTCCCAAGAGGATGCCACCTGGGAGGAGGCACGAGAAGAGCGTGATTCCTGCATGGACCAGTGCTCAGCCCTGCGCTGGCTCTTGCTGCCTGGGACACCCTCCACCCCCCAGCTCCCTGGGGCCCAAAATCATCTGGGGAATCTCCCATCTAGGAAGCTGAGGGCTGGAACTGGGGCAATTGGGGTCGTTCAGGGCATCTGAGATCACGGTGGGACAGGGTGGAAGGTGGAGATGTCAGTGATGACCCCAGGACTTGCCAGGGAAGAGGGAGGCAGGGAATGAGGGGCAGGAGTGGGTGCCAGGGTGGGATAGAGGTGCCACCACAGGGGCTGACCTGAAGTGCCCACCCCGAGATGGACAAGCCTTGCTTGGTGCCTGACCACCGCTCACCGTGACCCTCCCCGGAGCCACCAGCTCCTGGTGGGATGGGCACGGATACCCCCAAGCCCTTGAGAGTCACTCCGCTGCCTTGCTCAACACCACAGCCTGCTGTGAAGTTTCATCCCCCCAAACCCCACCTGCCTCCCAAGGACACCGCTGTCTCCTGAGTCTCTCGCCTCTCTGCCCTCCCTTTGCTCCGACGCGCTTCCCCCAGTGGTGCCCAGGGTAGGGACCTGCTTCCCAGGGTGGGCACTCGGTCCCCACGGCAGGCACGCAGTCCCCAGCACCCAGAGGCACAGGGCATCAACCACCATGGCCCAGGGCCTCCGTGCAACCACATCACCCGCACCCTCCACCCGTCAGCTGCTCACCTGGGCTCTGCTGGAGCCACTGCCAACGTTGATGCCTACACTGACACCGGTGCCCGCGTTAGTGCTGCTGCCGGGGTTGATGTTGGTACTGGTGTTGATGATGTCGGTGCTGATGCTGCTCCGGTGTTGGTGCTGATGTTGTTGCTGGCAGTGATGCCGGTGTAACGGTTGGTGCTGGTGTTGGTGCCGATGCCAGTGTCGATGGTGCTCCTGGTGCTGATGCTGATGTTGATGTTGGTACCAATGCTGCTCCCGGTGCTGATGCTGATGCTGCTCCCGGTACCGGTGTCGGTGCTGATGCTGTTCCCAGTGTCAATGCTGATGCTAATGGTGTTCCCGGTACCGATGTCGGTGCTGATGCTGCTCCCGGTGCCGGTGCTGATGCTGATGCTGCTCCCGGTACCAGTGTCGGTGCTGATGCCAATGGTGTTCCCGGTACTGGTGCCGGTGCTGCTGGTGCTCCCGGTGCCGCGATGTCGGTACCGACGCCGCTCCCGGTGCCTCTGGCGGTGCGGCCGCAGCCGGGCGGAGGAGGGATGCTCGGCAGCCCCCGGGGTGGCCGCTCCGCCGCTCCCCCCGCCCCGCTCCGCACGGGGGGACCCGCCCGCCTGCCACCCCCCGCCCTCCCCCGGCACCGATCCGCCCCCCCGCCACCCCCCGCGCAGACAGGGACCCCACCGGGACGCGGATACTCCATCCCCATAGCGTCCCCCCATCCCCTCGGGACTCTCGACCCCCACCTCCTCCTGGACCCAGGATCCCCACCCCTGTCAGAGACCAGACACCCCATCACTTCCCTCTGCCACCAGACACCCCAACCCCGACAGGGATCAGACCCTCATCGCCATCTCCTCCCCCACCACTGGCCCCCCGCATCCCCACTGCCTCCCCCTGCCCCTGGACCCAGAATCCCCATCTCCATCGCCCCTCCCGCCACCGGGACTGCCAGGGATTGATCCTCTATCCCCGTTGCTTTCCCAGACACGGAGAACCGGATCCCCATCCCCTCTGCCTCCCCGCGTCGCTCAGGACAGGACCCCCCATCCCCATCACCTCCCTCACCACTGGACCCCAGGTCCCCCATCCCCATCGCCTCCATCCGCCACCGGGACTGGACCCTCACCCCCATGACCCCCCATCCCCGCTGACTCCCGCCACCGCTGGACCCCCACCCCCATCCCGTCCCTGCACCACTGGATCCCAGACCCCCATCCCCACAGTCTCCCCTCGCTACGAGGGTCCTGCCCCCTCCGCAAGCCCCCGCGCTGCCCCCACGCAGAATGTCAGCGTGCCTGGGGCTGCGTCCCCTCCGTGTCCCCCTCCTGCTTTGAGAGATTCGGGGGGCTGTGACTCCCCTGCCCCAGGGACCCTTCTCCCTCCCATGAGGCTGCTTGGAAAATGTGCCAAACCCCCAGATTTCTTCTGAATTAGGGTCCCTGGTTGCAGCCTTTGAGAAGGAGCCCCATGGCCCCGAGGAGGGCTCTGCTCTCCTGCTGGGACAGCTTGGCCACAGCCCACACACCTCCCCATGTATTTATTTCGGCCAAAATTAATTGTGAGGCTGAAAAGCTTTGGAAAAAAAATAATTAAAAATAAACGTGGCTGCACCTCTGTGGGTTGTGGTGCCTGGAGGGGTGGAGAGACCTGCTGGGCTGGGAGACCCTGGGTCCGGCTGGGAAATGCACACCTGGTCACGTCACAGCCCCACGTTCTCCCCAGCACAAGGACAGTCCTGGTGGCAGAAGGACATCAGGGACCACACGCCAACAGTGAGTGCCTGTGGTGGGGTTCCATACCTGCACCCCGCGTGGAGGCAGGGGAGGGGCAATGGTGATCAGACCTGCACCAAGCACCAAGTAAAAGCAGCTCAAATTTGGATGCAGGACCCTTGTGCCACCTTCCCGGGCTGCTGCCCGTGTGTGTCACAGGGAAACAGAAGGGTTTGGGGGAGAGGCTCCAAAATATTGCCTCCTAGCTCTCGAGGTGCATGGATGATCTCCCCAGAGCTGGGAAGCAGGGTGCACTCGGACGATGGGGTGTCTGCTCCTCTTGGCCCTACGCTGGAATAATGTTCCCACCAGGAGGGGAGCTGGGGGCACATTCCCAAATCCCCATCTCTGGCTGTCCTCATCTCCCTGTGGGCAGCCAGGGGTGATGCTCAGCATCCAGAGCAAGGTGCCCACACTGTCCCTGCCCCAGGGTAGCTCAGCACCTCCGGGGGCTCACAGGCCACGGGGAGAAGCTGGCAGCTCGGCTGAGCCCAGCAGAGGTTGCTGACCTGGGAAGGACAACGCTTTCCTGACCTCTACAGTGACCAGCAAGGTAAAATCAGACATGCATCCCTATGCTGGGCTTGTAGAGGGACAAGAGCCACCAGAGCTTGGCTGGTCTCAGCCCCATGCTTGTCTCTGGCCCCCCTGTACCCCCAAATGCTCGGGGGGCTGCAGCCAGCCGGCCAGCGGGAGGGATGTGTATCCTGCCCACTCGCTCACGCGTGTTGACGGGCGACTGGCAGCTCCCGCGCGGCCAGCGGGGAGGGGAGCCTTCGCCAGCTGCTATTTTTAGCTCCTCACGCTCCGTTTTCTCCTTGACTGTCTCCCCTCTTCAGAGCAGTCTCGAGCCGAGCATCGGCGATGTTTATCCTGCCTGGCACCTGATCGGATATGACACTGGCTGTCGCAGGCGAAGGGGACGACTGCCATCCCTCTGCTCTGGGAGATGTGTGGGGGCAAGAGAGGAGATGCAGGAGTGGGAGAGGAGGGAAACCCAGGCTGGTTGGGGAGGGTTCTGCTTGTGCGCATCTCCCTTCCGCCAGCTTCTGGGTGCCCCTAGGGGATTCTCTGCCCTGGGAGAGCTGGAGGAGAAGCTACGGCACCCTCCCCTTTTCCACCTAGGCTGAACACTTCCCTCTGCCAGCGTGATCCTTTGGGGATGGCTGGGCTGGGGACTTGGGTAAACTGAGGCACACAAGAGGTCTGTCAGTCTCTCTGTGTTCAGCCAGTGCATTGGTGGCACTGAATGATCTCCCAGCATCCAGGACGTGGTGAGCAAAGAGAGCAGCAATGCCCAGCTGAAGCTCACAAAACACTTGGGTCCAAGCCTCAGAGATGCAAAAGGGCGTTGGCATGGCAGCTGCGAAAGGAAAATTTACTCTTTTATCAGGCAGCATCTGTTTGGTGTTGGTCTCAGGCTGTGCCACTGAGCTGTACTGATGCAGGAGCAAAGGTTGCTTTGCTCTTCCTCTCCTCTGTAAGCGCCTGCTGTCAGGCTTTGCAGATCCTAGAATCCTTTTCCCGTAGTGTTCCCAGCAGGGTGAGCATCCCTGGAGATGGGGGACCGAAAATACCCTGTCTGTGCCCTCCGAGCAGAAACCCCCTGCTTTATCCATCAGGGAGGTGAAGCCAGTGAGGTCAGACAGCTGCCTGCTCTGGCACCTGCTTTAAATTCCCTTTTCTCCTAAAAAAAAAAAGGGTCTGGAATAGGGATGAAAAGGGCTCAGAAGAGTCTATTCTCTTCCCACTGCTGCTGCCAGTCACCTCCGAGGGAGAGCAGCACTTTGCTCTTCCTAATTTCCAGCCCTGTTAAGACCCTGGTTTCTTGCTGGGTGCAGAGAAGACATGGAGGAAAGTTTATTCCTGACCTGGGCTCAGCCCTGGGCTGCGTCAATCCCTCTATTAAGGTGCTATTTTGGGACGTGGGTCACAGGGTTTGGGGACCTGCAGGTTGTTCCCTGGCCGGGAACAGGGACTTTCCATGAGCCTGGGCAGGACACGGCGCTGGGGCCAACCCTGCATGGGGGGTACCAGCCGTGGAGCAGTGGAGGTGGCCCCTGTGGGATGGATCTGCAGAAAACATGTTCAGCCCTTGGGAAAAACCATCCTACCCATGAGATCTCAGAGACCAAAGGCAGCAAGAACATCTCATTGCCTGGAGGATATAAAACAGGAGGGAAAATGCCAGCAAACACCTCCCAGGGAGGCAATTCATCACCAGGCAGGGTGGAGCATCACGCCAAGATGAAAGTCTGGACATGTCTGCCTTGACAGGAGGCGTTGAGGTCATGGCGAACAGCAATGCCCTTCCCAGGAGTCCTCTTTGCTCTGGGTACTCAGCCATCTGGATCTGAGCTTGCTGCACCATCCTTCACAGGACACATCAGTTATGCAGCACCATCTTCCCCCCGGGCACAACGTGATGGAGGTGGTGGAGATCTCCTCCCCCCCTGCTGTGCCATCAAGAAGCCCCCGGGTGTACGCACAGCCCAGTGCATCCCTACCACCGTATGGAACAGCACATGAGCTGCTTTTTGTATTCCTGTAAGTCAAGGCATCTCGAATCCCTGCAATGAGCTGCACAGGTCTTTGCAACTCAGCTGCAAATTGGCCATTTCCAGCAGAATGGGAAAATTCAACGAAAATAATGATGTCTGTTTTGCAGCAGCAGCAGCAGCAGCAGAAGCTCTTTCTGGACCCAAAGGCGTGGTGGATCGTGCAGCCAGATGCAGCCACAGCTTAGGGCTTGTCCTGCTGTTGATTCATCATGGGAGCTGTGGTTCTATAGGGAAAATGAGGTCCCCATTGACTCTAAACACTGCTCTTGGGGTCCAGTCATCAAAATATTCGTCCCCTGCCCCAATGGACAAGCAGAACATGCAGATTATTTCTTGGACAAAATAGCTACAGTTCAGAAAACCACCTTTCCTGTGTATTGACCCCCAAATTGGCTTAAATCCATCTCTTTCTGGGCAGAAGCCTGGTTTACACAGGCAGGAGGTGAACCCAGGCAAGGTCAGGGCTGCACAGAAGAGCTCAGAGCAACACAGGAGGGTTTGGGAGAAGCTGGAGGATTTGCCCAATTTTTGGTTTAAAAGACCAGATTGGGGCAGTGAAGTGAGCCTTGGGAAGAAAGTTGTTTGAGTTAACTGAGCATAAAGAAAGCATCCCCAAAAGACATCTTTGTGGGAAAAAAGAACTCAGATCTGTTGTTCATGCTCCAGTAACTTCTGGATGGGGATGCAGGGAGCCTCACAAACACCTCTTGTTTTGGGGGAGCAGAGTGTACCTCCTGCCTGCTGCTGTCCCCTGCCCACAGAGAGGCTGCCTGCCCCCAAAGCCCTGGGATTTAACTGAAAACATCAGATTCCAGGCTTTGTTCTCCCCCAGGCAGACCCTCACAGCCCAGCTGAATGCCAGGATACTACAAAAAAGCCAAATCAGCCCAAATTCACCAAAAGCAAGTTGCCAACTGGGGGGACAGTGAGTAGCCACCACCCAGTGCTCCCACCCGAGGGAGATGCGGGCGCTGCCTGCCTCCTCCTCCATCCGTGAGGGGGATTTGTGCAAAGCTTCCAGTGCCCGGGTTGGGCTTTTTTTATCTCTGGCTGCTCTTACGTTGACATTCTTAGCTGTGCCACTGGCTCCAGCGCTGCTCGCTAACCCCTTTTACAGGCAGCTAAATATAGCCCAGGCAGCTAAGCAAAAAATCTGCTCGGCAGGGCCACGTGGGGCTCAGCAAGTGCTGCTGCAGCCACAGCCGGGGTCTGCCAGCATCGGGGGGGACAACAAGGTGTCCTTGCTGGTGGCATCTTTCACCCTGTGGTGTCTCAGCCCCATCCAGGTGAGCATCACTGCTCTTTGATGCTCGCAATGACATCTCATTTCTTTTCTCTGCCTTGGTGGCTCCATTCCTCTCTCACCCTGGGGTTTCCTACTGTCCTTCTACTCAGTCGAGATATTTCATGCTGGAGAGCATCTGGACTTCATTAGCATTCCTCATCCTACAGAAACATGGTGTAAAACCCCAGCTTGCCTCTATCATTAATAAAAACCAGCCGGGTGGCTCCGAGGATGCACATGGATGTTGTGCAAAGCACTCTGTGCAGGGAGCAAACCTGAACCCTGAGGAGGCACCGCGTCAGCTCAACCGCATCCCACAAAGGGTCTACAAAGTGGGGAACAAGGCTTCCACCCTACTGCACGCTTGCCCATGGGTGCAGCTGGGTTTCCGCCTCTCCTGTCAGAGGCAGATATTTCTGCTGGAGCCGTGAGCATATTAAGGAGACACTGATCTAATTGTCTCCATGCCAGCCCTTGTGGGGTTTATTTGGGTTTGTCTCCTTTCTTTTTTTTTTTTGGTTTTAAACACAAGGAATGAGGTGAAAAGCTGGCTGGAGAAATCTAATTTGATCCCCATGGCTCATTAGCCATTTCTTTGAAAAGAAGAATCGTTAAGGCTGAAAAATGCATAGCTCAAAACCGACCTGTGCTGTATACAGCTTTCCAGGGGCATCTGGAATTCGCCATCCCCTCAGCATCCCCCTGGCCAGGCTGTGCTAGGATGCCCAGGTGGCACCAGGTGTGCCCTGTCACCTGTGGGAAACACAAGTGAGAGGCTGGTGCTGGAGTCTGGAGGAAGGCTGGAGCCTTTGGGTGCTGGGAAAGCAAACTGAGGGGCTCAAACCCTGACTCGGGGTGAGCGGCAGAGCAGAAGCACCCAGTGGTGAAGAGTCTGCAGGCTAGGAATGGCAAAAGAACTGTGTCCTCCAGCCAGGTTGTGCAAAGGACAGGAGATGCTGAAGACACAGGATGTCTTCAGGTCAAGGTCTTACCCTGCTTCTTCCTCCTGCAACCTCCCTACCACACCAGCTCTGATGACTCAGATCCTGGTACCTCCAGGAGGACATTTAGCTCACAGCAGAGTCACCTCCTCCCCAGATTTTCCACCCCCTGAGAGACCCAGCAGTTGTGACAGTGCAGAAACTCCTGCGTGACACTTCCATTCATCACCAGCCAGGCATCTAGCCACCACCGTGAGAAAGACAAACAGCATCTGTTCAAACTCAGCAGGGAGACGCCAAAGATTTTCCAGCCAGTCACTATGTCTGTGAGCCCCGGTTAAATGAAGCTTCAAGGACGGAGGATGGCCAGTGTTTCTTGGCCTCCAAGCTCTTCACTCTTCTACCTGGCAGAGGCTCTGAGGAGAAGATCCCAGACTATTGGATGACAACGGATAGGTTTGATGATGGCTCATTATGGAAACCACCAGCCGTGTCAGCTCTGCATCGCCCCACTGGCCTTTGAAGCATCCCAAACTGGCAAGAGGTCCTTGAAGAGGGTCCCAAATGAAGATCCTGATGCTCAGTGAGTTTTCTAGAAGCAACACCAGCTGATGGGATGCCCATCACTAGATTTAGAGGATTTTCCTGGTCTCCTTAAGGTTCCTCTGTCTGTCTGATGCATCTGAGATGTATTTGAGTGCTCAGCCTGTGATATTGCAGTATGGGAGGGTCCAGATAAACAAAAGGGATAGAATAGGAGCTGAAGGGCAGAAAGTACTGCAGGTGCCTGCAGTCACCCTCCCCAGAATCATCCCTTTTATTTCCACTGAGTTTCAATCCCTGTTCCCATCACCCTGAACACCTTGCTTCTGTCTGGAATTAAAGGCCACGCAATCTCTCCTTGTGAGTCCTCCCGTGCCTCTGGTCATTACAGAAGAGCTTAGCGGAAAACTACTTCCCCAACTCAAAGGCATCTTTAGACATGGGGGAAGGGAGATGCTTCAATCTCATGGACTTCTGCATTTCTCCTTCCCATCCCAGCCTGAGTTTGTGCCTCTCTGGGAGCTGAAAAGCCAGACAGTTGGGAAAATATATGACCCCCATCATATCCCAGTGTGGATGAGGAACACCCTGAGATCCTGGAGCAGTTCCCAAAAGCACCCAAACCCCAAAGCTGTGATGTGCTTGCTGCCAGCTGCTGGCCAAGGAGAAGGGTCCTGGGTGCTCTAAAAGCCCCACCCAGGAGCAGGGCCAGCGCCCAGGACACCGGAGACAGGACAGCCCCACGGACCAGGGGCTTCTCAGGCCCAAACTCATCACCCCAAACCTGCACCTTATGTTGTGGCTGTATCCCCTGCACTAAACGATGCTCTGGAGGAAAGGTGCTTCAGGGGTTTAGCTGGTTTTCCAAATATAGACTTGATTATTAATTATCATTAATGACTGCAATGTAGGTTTATCCATGAATAGCATGACTCGGGCTCAGCAGGAACCCTTCTGGCTGCGCCCACAGCTCCACAGCTAAGCCGGCATTGTCCCAGATACAGTCACATGAGAACATTTGTCTCCCCCCAGGTCCCTGGGTGGGAGGGTATCCCTGCCAAGCTGCGCTTTGCTCTGCTCGCCGCCAGTCAGTGCCATCCCCAGCCAGGATGGCCCTAAAATCCCCCCACAGTGAGTGGAAAGTGATACCCTGATCCCTAATGCACCATGCAGGAGGAAGAAGATGTCCCCTTGCCTCTGGAATGCTGAGTGACAGAGGAGAAAGAGCAGAGAGGGCGGCAGAGCAGAAAAAAAGTTGTTTTATCAGGGGTACAAGGGCAATGATTCTCCCAGCCCTGCTGAGCAACAGGAAATAGAATCATAGACTGGTTTGGGTTGGAAGGGACCTTAAAGATAATCCAGTTCAACCCCTCCTCCATGGGCAGGGACACCTCCCACTGGATCAGGGGCTCCAAGCCCCATCCAACCTGGCCTGGAACACCCCCAGGGATGGGGCAGCCACCACTGCTCTGCGCAACCTGGGCCAGGGCCTCCCCACCCTCACAGCAAAACATTTCTTCCTAAGATCTCATCTCAATCTCCCCTCTTTCAGCTGAAAAGCCATTCCCACTTATCCTCTCCCTGCACTCCCTGATCACGAGCACCTCCTCAGCTTTCCTGGATCCTCTTTCAGTACTGGAAGTTGCTGTACGGTCTCCTTGGAGCCTTCTCTTCTCCAGCCTCAACAACCCCAGCCTGTCCTTGTCGAGTCTTGGAGGCTTCTGCTGCAGGGCAAGCTGGAGCAGGCGCGTGTCCCTGGGCTCTGGCAGCATCCCTCATCTCCCACTCCTCAACTTCCCCGTGAGCTGGGTGATGTAAAACCAGTGTGTCGGTTGGTGCAAGGGGGCTGTCCCAGCTCTGTTCCAGCTCTGTCCCAGTCAGATTTCTGCCTGCCTTGCCTGCTCCTGCTCCTGCTCTGACTCAGCTCCTGTGGCACACAAGCAGTGTCCAGAGAAGGGGATAGTGAGTGGCTGATGCTGTGGATGGTGGTGGTCCCGTGGCCTCTTCACAAGCAAAAACCAGGCGCGAGGGCACCCCTGTGCGATGAGTGAGGATCGCTCTCCCTCCTGGCAGCCAGGGCCCTGCTTGGCCACTCAAGAGCAGGCAGGGATGGAGCTCAGCCACTGTATCTCCTGTCCGGCAGTTGTGTGCACTGGTCTCATTCCGGCACTGCCATCTGGCGGCATTATCAAAGGGGACGTGGGGACAGTGTGGGCGGGTCTGGTCCCTCTAGTGTCCATGGAGCCGGTGAGATTTCTGCTCCTGGCATGCCAGCGGGCTCACATCCTTGCAGGGCACAAGATGACAGCAAGACCAAGGGGACAAATACCCCTCCAGAGGTCAGGGATTGAAGGTCACTCGTGTTGTGAGTGTCCGATATCCAGCTGGGAAGACATCGGAGCTGCCAGATCCCCCACCTTCCCACAAGGGGCTGTGTCTGGAGCCAGCCCATCACCTCAGACGCCAGACCCGTGCCCGCACCCTGCCAGGCTGGGCAGGTCCCCAGCGCACATGCCAACTGTCTTCAGAAAGGAAAAGAAACCCGAGCTCTGCTGAGATCAGGGAGCAGTTTATGGGCACTGACCTCTCCTGTCGCGGGACTGCAGCCACCCGGCAGCTTTCGGGAGCCCAGCGAGTCTTCAAAAATCTCTTTTAAATTTCTGCGTACTGATGATCAGAAGCCAAACCCTGGAGGTCTGCCTCTGGAACAAGAAGGGTGACACCGTCCCCTTCCTCAAGGACACAGGGGGCACATCGGCTCCCCGTCTGTCCCAGCCTTGTGCCCCCAAGCCTCCCGCTGCCGCATGCTCGTGTACTTTCCCACTGCCTAAATTTAGGGTCTGGAGTGGGTTAGCACCTCCCAGTTTATCCCAGTCCCTGAATTCTGCATGCCAAGAGCACTCGTGTTCCAAGAGGACATGCCAGGCTCAGGCCAGGCAGGCAGAGAAGGGAAACCCCATGCCTGCCCGTCCCCAGCTCCCACCCTCGGCTCCAGGGGGGCAGGTGCCCCCAGCCCCCTCACTCGGGGTTTGGACCTGCCAAGGGTTCAGGCTGGTGGGTCTGCTGGAGCTGGAAGGCATGTTGTCAAAGCCCGCAAGAAGGGCTGCTATTGGCGACAAAAGGAAGGTTAGAGAAAACACTGAGTTCATTGCTCCGTGGAATGGGAGACCTGGTGCCACAGGACATGAAGAAGGCTGAGGAACTTAATGCTTTCATTGCCTCTTCCCTTGTAGGACCGGTCTTCAGGAATTCCAGGTCCCAGAGACCGTGGGGAAAGGCTGGAGCAAGGAAGATATAGCCTTGGTGGTAGAGGACCAGATCAGGTGATGCTTAAACAAACTGGACGCACGTTAAGTCCATGGGCCAACAGAGGAGGAGCATCTTATGTACGATGAAAGGCTGAGAGCGCTCGGACTGCTCAGCGCAGAGCAGAGAAGGCTCAGGAGGACCTCGTCAATGTATATAAGTACTTGAAGGGAGGGTTCAAAGAGGGTGGTGCCTGGTGACCAGATCAGTAGCTATTGGCACACTTTGAAACACAGAAGGGTCCCTCTGGACATCAGGAAACATTTTTGGACTGCAGGAATGACCAAGCACTGACACTGGTTGCCCAGGGATGTTGTGGAGTCTCCATTCTTAATGATAATCAAATATCATATGGATGTGGTCCTGAGCGACTGGCTCTAGGAGAACCAGCTTGAGCAGGGGGTTGGATCAAATCATCTCCAGAGATCCTCACCAGCCTCAGCTGTTCTGTGATTCTGAGATGGTCAGCGTGCTTGGAGCTGGGTGCTGTGCTGGAGCCGTGCGTGTGTTGGAGCTGGTGGGTGTGCTGGACTTGATGGCCAGGAGCAGCCCAGCACTTTGCTCTTCGTGGGCCTCAAGCAGAGTTACCAATCCCACCTCTTCCGTCGGCAACTCTTGGCAAGGCCACATCTGGCTGCACAAGCAGCATGCAACCGTGAAAAAACACAGGGCTACATTCATTCCTCTCCTGGAGGCGGTGATGGGTGACCCCAGCTCCCCCCACAGCAGCATCCTCAGCTGCTCTGAGGACAGGCGCCAGCAGGGACTCTATCTGGCCCTTCCCAGGGGATCCAGTTCACAGTGAAAACACCCAAAATACCCCCTTGGGACCTAGGGGGTGCAACCTTGTGTATGTGGGGGCTACAGGGGACCGTGGGGGGAACGCAACCCCTCGTGCTTGGGGGGATGCAGGGGATTCGAGGGCTGGAGCACCTCTGCCATGAGGACAGGCGGAGAGAGTTGGGGCTGTTCAGCCTGGGGAAGAGAAGGCTCAGGGGAGACCTTAGAACAGCTTCCAAGAGTGAAAGGGGCTCCAGGAAAGTTGGGGAGGAACTTTTCACAAAGGATTGGAGCGATAGGATGAGGGGCAATGGATATAAACTGGAGAGGGGCATGTTTAGACTAGACATAAGGAAGAATTTCTTCTCAGTGAGGGTGGTGAGGCACAGGAAAAGTTTGCCCAGAGCAGTGGTGGCTGCCCCATCCCTGGAGGGGTTCCAGGCCAGGTTGGATGGGGCTTGGAGCCCCTGATCCAGTGGGAGGTGTCCCTGCCCATGGCAGGGAGTGGGACTGGATGGGCTTTGAGGTCCCTTCCAACCCAAACTATTCCGTGATTCCAAGATTCTATGATTCTGTGATGCTCCCAGCCCCAAGACAACCCAGACCCCGCTTCGGGTCCCGGTGTCGGTGCAGTCCTCTTGGCAGCGATCGGCCAAGGGGGCTCCAGGGCTGCCCCCACCGGTTGGAGGTGCCGGGGGATGGAGGGGTTCCCGTCCCTCCAGGTGATGCGGGGCTCTGGGTGCCCGGGGACAAGGGACACGGTCCCTCCGGGAGATGCGGGGCCCCGGGTGCCCGGGAACAAGGGACACGGTCCCTCCGGGGGATGAGGGGCTCTGGGTGCCCGGGGACAAGGGACACGGTCCCTCCGGGAGATGCGGGGCCCCAGGTGCCCGGGAACAAGGGACACGGTCCCTCCGGGAGATGCGGGGCCCCGGGTGCCCGGGAACAAGGGACACGGTCCCTCCGGGGGATGCGGCGCTCTGGGTGCCCGGGGACAAGGGACACGGTCCCTCCGGGGGATGCGGGGCTCTGGGTGCCCGGGGACAAGGGACACGGTCCCTCCCCTCCCGCAGGAGCCGCCCCGGGCAGGCGCGGCCGTAGCGCCCGGGCGGAGCCAGCGAGGGGGCGGTGGGGAGAGGGAACCGGGAGAGGGAGCCGGGGGCCGGGAGAGGGAGCCGGGGGCCGGGAGAGGGAGCCGGGCGCCGGGCGCCGGTGGCAGCCGCTGCCGCACCATGGGGGCCTGTCTCGGTGTCTGCTCCCTGCTCAGCTGCGTGAGTGGGGCGTGAGAGCGGCGTGGGAACGGGGCTGCGAGAGCCCCGGGGAGGGGGGGCTGTGATGGCGGGAAGGGGGGGGACTGGGGGATTTAGGGGGCACCCCGGGAAGGGGCCCTGAAATACCTGGGGGGGGGGTGGGAAGACAGGGGAGACCCGGGGATGCTGCAGCCCGAAGGGGGGGGGGGGGGGAGGGGGCGAGGAATGAAGCCCTCTGTGCCTGGGGAGATGCGGGGGACCCCCAAGGCAGATGCATCCCTGGGGATGCAGAGGACCCCCGGGGGGGTGCATCGTTGTGTACGTGGAGGAGTCCGAGGGATGCAGCCCTCTGTACCTGGGGGGGATGCAGGGCCCCCCGAGGGGATGCACCCCTGTGTACGGGAGGATGTAGGGGACCCTCAAGGCACGTGGACCCCTGTGTATGCAGGGGACCCTCAGGGGGATGTGCTTTCCTGTGACTGCGGGGGTGCGGGGTCCTGGGGGGATGTACCGCCAAGGCAAACGCATCCCTCTATATGTTGAGGGTCCAAGGGATGCACCCCTCTGTGCCTGGGGGGTGCAGGGGACCCCTGGGGGATGCACCCCTCTGTGCCTGGGGGCATGCGGCGGGTCCCGGGGGATGGAGCCCTGTACATGGAGGGATGTAGGGTACCCCCAAGGCAGATACACCCCTGGAGGTTCCAAAGGATGCAGCCCTCTGTGCCTGGGGGGATGCAGGGGACCCCTGTGTATGGAGGGGATGTAGGGTACCCCCAAGACAGATGCATCTCTGTGGATGCAGGGGACCCCCAGGGGAAGGCGCTCCTCTGTGCTTGAGGGGATGTGAGGGACCCCAGAGGGATGCACCCCCGTGTATGGGGGGATGTAGGGTATCCCCAAGGTGGTTTCACCCCTGTGTACATGAGAGGATCCAAGGGATGCAGCCCTCTACGCCTGAGGGATGCAGGGTATCCCAGGGGGATGCAGGCCCATGTACGTGGGGGTTCCAAGGGATACACCCCTCTGCCTGGGGGGATGCAAGGCACCCCCGGGTTGATGCACCCCTCTGTTGTTGGGGGGTGTTGTGTACCCCCATGGCGAATGCACCCCTGTGTGTGTGTGTGACCCCCGGGGGATGTGCCTTGCTGTGCCTCGGGGAATGTGGGGGACCCCTGGAGGGATGCACCCCTGTGTATATGGGGGATGCAGGTAGTTGTTTGGGGTGAGGTGGGTGTCCAGTCCCACTGTGCCTGGGGGAAGCAGGGACTGACGCCCCACAGCGCCCCAGCGATGCTGAGGGGCCGGGGGTCCTGCCTGGTTCTCGCTGCTGAGCCCAGAAGCGGGGGGCTGGGGATGGAGGAAGAGAAGGAGCTGGGATGGGGGTGCAGGACTGCGTGTAAGGGGGCTCCGTATGGGGTGTCATGGTCCAGGGTGGGCACAGGGTGCGTGATTCGAGGTGCTGTGCCCGGTGGGTGATGTGGGGTGCCATGGTCCACGGGAGGCATGGGGTGTGTGTTTCGGGGTGCCTGGTATCAGAGGGTGGGTGATGTGGGGTGCCGTGGTTCAGGGCAGGCATGGAGTGTGTGTTTCGAGGTGCCGTGCCCAGTAATGCAGGGTGTGTGTTTCGGGGTGCCGTGCCCGGTGACGCAGGGGATGTTTCGGGGTGCCGTGCCCCGTGGCCGGCGCTGCCTTTCCTGGTGTTGCCTCACCTGCGGGCACAGGGCCAGGACAGGGCTGGGAAGCCAATCCTGGAGTGGTGGCCTGGAAACCTGTAAACACGCCTGGTTTTGCAAACTGACCTCTAAGTTTTGGAGGTTTAACGAACCGGAGCTTTTGAAATGGAAGACCGGAGGGAGGGGGGGGTGTCTGCAAAGCCTCTGTGTCTGACACATGTCCAATATTTCTACTTATGGGCAGGTATCAGAAAAGCCAGGAATTATTCAGGATCAGGGCTGGGCACAGTTTGTGGCCTGATTCTGGATTTTTTTCCCGAAAACCTATTCTGGCGCATGCTGTGCTAACGGGGTAGAGTTGCTATATAGGTTTTGTTCTTCTGTTCCTTACAATGGAGCTGATTGAGCTGCTTTAGCTCAATTCTGAACTGGAAAAACAACAGAGGGGAAAAAAAACCCACTCCTGAACCCAAACAACCCCCTGAGTCTTTGTATTTTATTTTTTTTTTTAAATTTTAATAAGAAAATCAGAACTAACTCTTTCTGGTCAGCCTGCGTCGGGAAAGCTGGGGAGGGGCTCTTGATCTGAGAGTGCAGGGAGAGGATAAGGGGGAATGGTTTGAGCTGAAAGAGGGGAGATGGAGATGAGATCTTAGGAAGAAATGTTTTCCTTGTGACGATGGGGAGGCCCTGGCCCAGGTTGCCCAGAGCAGTGGGGGCTGCCCCATCCCTGGAGGGGTTCCAGGCCAGGTTGGATGGGGCTTGGAGCCCCTGATCCAGTGGGAGGCGTCCCTGCCCATGACAGGGGGTGGGACTGGGTGGGCTTTGATGTCCCTTCAACCCAAATCATTCCATGATTCTGTGGTTTAATTCAAAGCAGCATCAGGTTACCAAGTCATCTCTTCATCCCTGTCTCACTAAAACTCTACAAGCCACTCCAAAGAGAAACTTTGGACAACACAAGAGAAGTTTTCCTTTCTATGCCTCCCATGATTTGCCAAACTCTTCCCATGGCTGCCATGAGCAGTGCAATTGTCTCAACGCTGCCTTCGTGGAGGACAGGGTTGGTGTTTGACAGCCGAAGCCTGCCCAAGCCAAAGCAAATCCTGGGTGTGCGTGCAGCCCTCCGACGTGGTTTGGGCACCTTGTGGGAACTATCAGCCTCCTTGTACCAATGCAAAGCCACCAGCCAGACGTGAGAGCCACCAGCCTGTGCCTGACCTTGTGGGTTTGGTACTGATTAACCTGCTGGGTTACTAATGTAACAGGAGATAAAGACCGGTAGCTCAGCATTGCTTTTGGTTGACTCAATCATTGCAGCCCTGGGTTTTGCTGGAGTGAAGGTGGCTTGCAGGAGAAGTGTTGGGCTGGTGGTGTTGGGGTGTAGTTTGGTTGGTGTAGTTGGACCCATGTTGTTGAGACGTTGTTATTGGGGTGTTGTTGTTGGGGTCGTGTTGTTGTGGGAGTGGTGTCGGGTTGGGTTGGTGTTGGGGTGTTGTGTTGGTGTTGTTGCGTTTTTCTGTGTTGGATTGGGTGGACAGTGATCGTCCAGCACCAGCCACGCTCTCCCATCCACGACGCATGGCAGCCCTGTTGTGCGTGTCGCGCTGGAGTTGAGCTGATTTAATGAGGAAGTTGATAGTGAAACTGGAGAGGTTTATCTTTCATCTACAGTGGCTGAAAGCTGAAGCTTCCTCATTAACCTGCCACTCCCATGCTACAGCCACTTCCCATGGTTGGCTTTTTCCATCCTGCTGTTTGACATTCATCCTTACGAGTGTCTTTGAAAGAAGGCGTATCAGAGCGTGTCCAGCAGTGCCTTAGCATGGGGGGATTTTCTTTGAATCATAGGATCATAGAATCATAGAATCATAGCCTGTCCTGTGTTGGAAAGGACCAAAAGGACCATTAAGTCCATCTCCTGTCCCTGCACAGGACACGCCAACATTCACACCGTGGGGCTGAGGGCGTTGGCCAAATGCTGCTGGAATCTTGTCAGGCTTTGTGCTGTGACTGCTTCCCTGGGAGCTGTTCCAGGGCTCCACCACCCTCTGGGGGAAGAACCTTTCCTAGTGTTCTAACCTAGTGAACCTAACCCTCTCCTGGCATCTTCCTGCCATTCCCTCGGGTCCTGTCATTGGTTGTCGGAGAGAAGAGCTCAGCACCTGCTCCTCCTCCTCTTGTGAGGAAGCTGCAGACCATGATGAGGTCTCTCCTCAGTCTCTTCTTCTCCAGGCTGAGCACACCAAGCGACTTCAGTCGCTCCTCACACGGCTTCACTCTTAAACCCTTCGCCAACTTTGTGGCTGCTTTTTAAAGAGAAAGGCTGAAATCCAGAGGTGCTCAGGCAGTGGGTCAGGGTTTAATGTGAAGGAGAAATACAGTAGCGTTGGTGCGTTTAAAATGCATTTCTGTGCAAGTGGTGCGTTTAATGAGCCTGAAAGGAAGCAAACTCTAATTGAAGGCTGTTTTTTTTCCTGCTTGAAGTTGAAAGCATGACATGATGTCCCTTAAGCAGCTCCTGGAGAGATGGGATGAGGGTTCCTGTGGGGTGCAGGGGCTCCCTCACCCGCCCTGGCTCCCATGGGTGCTGTCAGCAGGACATAGAATCATGGAATGGTTCGGGTTGGAAGGGACCTCAAAACCCATCCAGTCCCACCCCTGCCATGGGCAGGGACACCTCCCACTGGATCAGGGGCTCCAAGCCCCATCCAACCTGGCCTGGAACCCCTCCAGGGATGGGGCAGCCACATTGGTCTGGGATCTGAGTAAACAGGAATAAATCAGGAAGGAGGTGATATTTCTCAAATAATGATGTGCTTATGTTCAAAGCAGAAATTCCAGCCAACTCTGGTGGTTTGAGGGTGCCAAAGTCATCGCTCATGAGCATCCCTGATGAGGGAGCTGGGAGTTTGATGTCCTGCTCACACAGCAGCTCAACATCTGGTTTTCTTTTCTGCCACATGCATTTCTTACACTGATTTTAGCAATGAGAAATGTGTATTTGAGCTGACACTGAGTGATATTTGATTAATATTCCATAATTAGGAAGTACATAGCCACATTAAACACAAAACACATGCACATCCCTTAATACTGGAAGAGAGCTGAACCCTCTACAAGAGATGCTTCTGGCTGGCTGATGTGTCTCAAGTGCTGGAGAGGAAGAGCTCTTCAAAGGGAAGAAATGAAATACTAAAAGCAAATTAAATCAATGAAGTTCGCATGTAAGTAGAGGGGAAGTAGTTTGCTGAGGACCAGAGATGGTCACAGGATTTCCTAGGAAGAGGCTGGCTCTGATATAGGAGTTAGAAATGCCTGAGCTGTAGATTTTGAAATAAATGGACTTGGGAAGGCATTTTAGCTAGAGAAGGATGTTTGGAAAGTGAAGCAGATGGGGAGAGCTCTGTGCCTGGCAAGATCATGGAGCTGAACCTCCTGGAGACTCTGCTAAGGCACGTGGATGATAAGGAGGAGGTGTGTGATGGCCAACATCGCTCCACTAAGGGCAAACCATGCCTGAACAGATTTGATGGCCTTTTACAATGGGGCTACAGCGCTGGTGGATAATAGAAGAGTAACCAACATCATTGACGTGGAGCTGTGCAAAGCCTTTGACACTGTCCCACACCACGTTCTGGTCTTTAAATTGAAGGGAGATGGATTTGATGGATGAACCCCTTGGTGGATAAGGAGTTGGCTGGATCTGAGGAATGTCGCTCATCACCCGTCTCCACTCGGACATTGAGCCAGATCGGTACTGGAACCGGTGTGTTTTAACATCTTCATCACAGACATGGACAGTGGGATTGAAGGCACCCTCAGCAAGTTTGCTGACATCAAGCTGTGTGGCATGGTCGACATGCTGGAGGGACGGGATGGATCCAGAGGGACCTGGACAGGCTGGAGAGGTGGTGCTGTGCGAACCTCATGAAGTTCAACAAGGCCAAGTGCAAGGACCTGCGCTTGGTTTGGGTCAACCCCAAGCATAAACCCAGGCTGAGCAGAGAATGGATTGAGAGCAGCCCTGAGGAGAAGAGCTTGAGGTGCTCGGGGATGAGGAGCTCAGCATGAGCCAACAATGTGTGCTCGCAGCCCAGAAACCAACCCTGTCCTGGGCTGCGTCAGAAGAAGTGTAACCAGCAGGGTGAAGGAGGGGATTCTGCCCCTCTGCTCCGCTCTGGTGAGACCCCACCTGGAGCCCTGTGTCCAGTTCTGGAATCCTCAGCACAGGGAGAACATGGAGCTGTTGGAGAGAGTGCAGAAGAGGCCACGGAGGTGATCTGGGGGCTGGAGCACCTCCTGTATGAGGACAGACTGAGAGAGTTGGGGCTCTTCAGGCTGTGGAAGAGAAGGCTCTGGGGAGAACTTAGAGCAGCTTCCAGTGCTGAAAGGGGCTCCAGGAAAGCTGGGGAGGGGCTCTTGATCAGGGAGTGCAGGGAGAGGATGAGGGGGAATGGCTTTAAGCTGAAAGAGGGGGCATTTAGAAGAAATGTTTTGCTGTGAGGGTGGGGAGGCCCTGGCCCAGGTTGCCCAGAGCAGTGGTGGCTGCCCCATCCCTGGAGGGGTTCCAGGCCAGGTTGGATGGGGCTTGGAGCCCCTGATCCAGTGGGAGGTGTCCCTGCCCATGGCAGGGGGTTGGAGATGGATGGGCTTTGAGGTCCCTTCCAATGCAAACCGTTCCATGATTCCATGATCCTTACATGACCAACCCTGGTAATTCCTGAGAGTGCAGCATCTTCAATGCAAATCGCAGAGACACCTTATTCCCCTTTTTCGTCCATAGATATTTAACATGAGTCCTTCTGCTCACATGCTGTAGTGGATTAGGGACGCAGAAGTGACAGGCCATCCAAAAGGCTTCTTCCATTCTCTTGCCTAAAATGCTGTATTTATTCTGCAACTTCACCCCATGTTTGGAAAATAGGGCAGTTGGGATGTGGCAGTGAGCTGGGAGTTCCTGGGGCTGGTGTGGGCGATTAGGAGGCTGAAAATCTTCCCCATCCAGATCCGGGATGGCACTTTCAGGGCTGGCTACAGTGATGACCTGCTTTCCTGTCCCATCATGGTCTTTAAAACCTGAAATGCAAAACCCCCCTGCAGCTGTTCTTCCTCTAAGGCAATGCCTAGGGTGCTCCCACACCTCATAGGTACTAAATAGGTGGGTAAATTATCCAAGTTGTTGGACAGGCTGGTGGGAACAGAGTGCACTGGAGCAGCAAAACTCAGCTCAGCCCAGCCCAGCTCGGGGAGGCAAACAGCATCTCCCTAATGCTCCTCTTTTTATTAAACCCTTACGCAATCATTGAATGGTTTGGGTTGGAAGGGACCTTAAAGTCCATCCAGTCCCACACCCCCTGCCATGGGCAGGGACACCTCCCACTGGATCAGGGGCTCCAAGCCTCATCAAACCTGGCCTGGAACCCCTCCAGGGATGGGGCAGCCACCACTGCTCTGGGCAATCCGGACCAGGGCCTCCCCACACATTGTGAAGAATTTCCTCCTTATGTCTAGTTTAAATCTGCATCTCCCCAATTTAAAGCTGTTCCCCCTCCTCCTATCACTCCATGCCCTTGTAAAAAGTCCTTACCCAGCTTTCTTGTAGCCCCTTCAGGTACCGGAAGGTCGTTATAAGGTGACCTTGGAGCCTTCTTTTCTCCAAGCTGAACAACCCCAACTCTCTCAGACCCTTCTCATAGCAGAGGCACTTCATTCCTTGGATCACCTTTGTAGCCTCCTCTGGACCCATTTCAACAGTTCCACATCCTTCAGATGTTGAGGATTCCAGAACTGGAAGTTCTAGTTTAAGAAAAGATTCCCCTTTTTCCCTGCAAGCCTTTTTCCATGCAATCCTTGTGCAGGAAACCCTTGCCGATGTTTTGTCAGGCAGTAAGCCTGGGATTTGTTCAGCTCGGGATTCCCTGGTTCCCAGCTTTGCACCCAGTTCTGGTGCAGCGGAGGAGCCTCTGGAGCGAGGGTGCACCCAGCAGGATTTGGGGAGCCAGAACCCAGTATGGATTCTGAAGGACGCTGTGCCTCAGTTTCCCCACCTTGAAAGTAGGCTTTGGGGCAGGGGAAGGATCGCAGAACAAGCCAGTTTCCCCATAATGCTGCTATCAGTGTTTTCCCCATCCCATAGTAGTTTGAAAAGGCAACCCTAAATTAAGGCTCAGTGTCTGGTCTTGCACTTGGGCCACAAAAACCTCAGACAGCGCTCCAGGCTTGGGGAAGAGTGGCTGGAAAGCTGCTCAGTGGAAAAGGACCTGGTGTTCTGGTCAACAGCAGCTGAACATGAGCCAGTGGTGGCCCAGGTTGCCAAGAAGGCCAAGAGCATCCTGGCTTGGATCAGCCATGGGATGGCCAGCAGGAACAGGGAAGGGATCGTCTCCTTGGGCTCAGTGCTGGTGAGGCTGCACCTCGAATCCTGGGTTCAGATTGGGCCCCTCACAGCAAGAAAGACCTTCAGGGGCTGAAGCACATACGGAGAAGGGAACAGAGCTGGGGAGGGTCTGGAGAACAGGGGTTCTGGGAGCGGCTGAGGGACCTGGGGGTGTTTACCCTGGAGAAGAGGAGACTGAAGGGAGACCTCATCGCTCTCTGCAGCTCCTGGAAAAGAGGTTGTGGTGGGGTGGGTGCTGGGCTCTTCTCTCAAGTGACAAGGGGTAGGACAAGAAGAAATGGCCTCCAATTGCTCTGGGGAGGTTTAGATTGGATATTAGGAAAAATTACTTCTTGGAAAGGGTTGTCAAGCATTGGAAGAGGCTGCCCCGGGCAGTGGTGGAGTCACCACCCGAGGAGGGATTTAAAAGGTGTAGAGATGTGGTGTTAGGGACATGGTTTAGTGGTAGACTTTGCAGTGTTAAGTTTATGGTTGGACTTGATGGTCTTGGAGGTCTTTTCCAACCTAAACAATTCTGTGACTCTGTGATTATTTGCAATCTCTTTTGTTTGGTTGTCGAAGAGGCTCCTGCAGGGCCAGGCGTTGTTTTGACCAGAGCCTTTGTTCACATGCAATTGCTGGGGAGCAAAAATATGATGAGGGTATCTCCAGGACTCTCAGCGTGGTTTTCCATAGTGGTTGGTCATTGCAGTGAACCTGTTCCTGTGGCTCTTTTGATTTTCAGATTATTTTTGAGGGCATTCAGGGCCATTTCCATGAGGTCTCACAGGGTGCAGGTTGTGATGCTGGCTGGTGAGAAGCTCTAAGCAAAGCCCTCGGCACAGCAATGTGGATTCCTGGTCAGATCTCCTTACGGTTCATGGATGCTCTTGTTGCAGGTGTCCTGTCTCTGTGGCCCTGCACCATGCCTACTCTGCTGCTGCTGCCCCTCAGCCAAGAACTCCACTATCTCCCGCCTCCTCTTCACCCTCTTCCTCTTCCTCGGCACCCTTGTGTCCATCATAATGATAATCCCTGGTGTAGAGAAGGAGCTGTACAAGGTATGTAACTCCCAGAGGTCGCTGGGCTTGGTGGCCACAGGGAAGAGGTTAAGTTTGTGGTGGATACGTAAGGCTGAATCAGAAGGTGATTTTTTGGGGCGTTTTGCTACTTCTGTTCCATTTTTTTCTGAGCATCTCACTGCTGGAGGGTGTTATTAACGCGAGGTTTCCACCAAGGGGACAATGCAGCGTGATAATTTCATGTGTTGTCTAGTATTCTCAGATGTCTCCCGGGAAAGTTTCCTACATCCCATTTTTGGGGGTTCTGTTGGCCAAGTGACTTGTGAGTCATGGAGGTGGAGCTTCAGGCGCAGGGAGCTGAGGTTTGCCAGCAGAGCTAACGCGAAGGCTGGACCAGGCTTTCTGGACAAATGCTGGTTTTATCCCAGCTTTCTGCTGCCCAACAGGATGGCTTTAGCTGTGTCACCCCACTGCTGTCCCCGAGCAGCCCAACCACTTGCTTTGTGGGTGGCACTGGAGCAATCATGGGCTGGCCCATCTTTGGTGTCACCAGGGCTCCAAGTGGGTGCAGGATGCTGGGGTGATGATCACCCTCCCATCACATTTGCAGCTCCCTGGCTTCTGTGAAGGCAGCGGATCGGTCTTGGGGCTTCAGACCCACGTCAACTGCAGCAGTTTCCTGGGCCACAAGGCTGTGTACCGCATGAGCTTCGCCATGGCTTCCTTCTTCTTCCTCTTCGCCGTGCTCATGGTGTGCGTGCGCAGCAGCAAGGACCCGCGAGCTGCCGTGCAGAACGGGTGAGCGCTGCGCCCTGCGAGGAGGATGCTGGTGTGAGGAAGGGACAGATCCCCCTTCCCTGCTGGGTTCCCGCTTGCAGACCGTGCCTCCTCTCTCCTGCCACAGCTTCTGGTTCTTCAAGTTCCTGGTGCTAGTGGGAATCACGGTGGGGGCCTTCTACATCCCCGACGGTGCCTTCACTTTAGGTGAGGAGCTGCCCACATTGTCCTCTGCATCTCTGGGCTAAACCTCAGCACAGGGTTAAACCAAGAGCTGGAGACAGCATCCCCGCTGCAGTGTGCCCGTCACTGCCCAATTCCCATTATCCCTGCTTTTAACTGCTTCTTCTCTTCCCCTCAAGTCTGGTATTACTTTGGTATGGTTGGCTCCTTCCTCTTCACCCTTGTCCAGCTCATCCTCCTCATTGACTTCGCCCACTCCTGGAGCCAGCTGTGGCTGCGCAACGCGGACGAGAGCAATGCCAAGGGCTGGTATGCAGGTCAGTACTGCTGGCACTGCAGAGGCTTTAGGGACGGACATGCTCATCTCAGGGGTGGGTGACACTGAGCTGGTGGGACTCCGGGCTCTCCTCCAGCCTCTTTCCTTTTTGCTTTCTCCTCCAGCTCTTTGCATTGTCACATTCATCTTCTACACCATCTCCATTGCGGGCATAGTCCTGCTCTACATCTACTACACCAAGCCCGAGGGTTGCACAGAGGGCAAGGTCCTCATCAGCATCAACCTCATCCTCTGCCTTATTGTCTCTGTCGTGTCCATCCTGCCCAAGATCCAGGTGAGATGGCGGGGGGCACCTGGGAGGCTGGTGGCTGTGTCACCGCGGGGTACAGGACCAGCCCTGAGCGCCCACCGTTGTGTTTGCAGGATGCTCAGCCGCACTCGGGGCTGCTGCAGGCATCCTTCATCACCCTCTACACCATCTACATCACCTGGTCTGCCCTGGCCAATGTCCCAAGTAAGCAGGATGCGGCCTTGGGTTTGGGAGGGGGTTGCACAGGAGAGGACCAAATGCTGGGGTGGGTGCTTTGCTCCCCGAGGTCTCTGCAGACCATCAGGACTGGGAAAAGGTTCTGAACCTCCTGTGTGTGTGTCCCCAGCCCAGGCCTGTAACCCCACACTGCTGGTGAGGAACAGCACCAGCTCGGCAGCGACCACCCAGGTGACAACCTGGTGGGACGCCCCAAGCATAGTGGGGCTGGTGATCTTCATCCTCTGCACCCTCTTCATCAGGTGAGGACTTGGCTCTTGTCTCTGGGGTCTGCACCGTCCCTCTGCCTCCCCGAGCAGAGAGGCACAGGGAGGGTTTTAGGGAAAGGTGATGCTGGAGGGGAGGCGACAGCTCGGCCCAGGGCTTTGGTCAACTCAGTGCCTCTGGCAAAGCCACCCTGGTCCCCAGGGACACCGCCTGCCCTGTGGGGTTGTGGTCACAGCTTTTAGGGTTTCCACACAAGCTGCATCCCCCAAACTCCCTGCCTGTCCTGGGGATGGCTCTGCAGGGCTTCCCAAGGCAGGTGGGCTTGGAGGGACTGAGCTTGGTCTGGTAGGCAGCAAGGTGGCCCCAAGCAGGCAGGGCTCAGCCTGCCATCCCTCTGCCCGCAGCGTCCGCTCCTCGGACCACCCGCAGGTCAACAAGTTGATGCTGACGGAGGAAAGCACAGCCAGGGCAGGCGGCGAGGCAGCGGCCGTAGAGAGCGGGCTGTACCGCGCCTACGACAACGAGCAGGATGGTGTGTCCTACAACTACACCTTCTTCCACCTCTGCCTCCTGCTTGCTGCTCTCTACATCATGATGACCCTCACCAACTGGTACAGGTAGGCAGAGCTCCTGCGGGGACCGGGGACTGTGCCCCTTCCTCTGCATCCCCTTCTCCAGGCGTCCTCCCTCTTGTGCTGGGCCAACTGTGTCCTGGGCTGCGTCCAAAGCAGCGGGACTAGCAGGCGAGGGAGGGGGTTCTGCCCTCCTGCTCTGCTCTCGTGAGACCCCACCGGGAGCCCTGTGGCCAGTTCTGAAATCCCCAACATAAGAAAGATATGGAGCTGTTGGAACAGGTCCAGAGGAGGCCAATAAGATGATCCAAGGGCTGGAGAACCTCCTGTAAGAGGACAGGCTGAGAGAGTTGAGATTGTTCAGCCTGGAGAAGAGAAGCCTCCAGGGAAACCTTAGAGCAGCTTCCAGTGCTGAAAGGGGCTCCAGGAAAGCTGGGGAGGGGCTTTTTACAAGGACATGGAGTGATAGGAGGAGGGGGAATGGCTTTAAATTGGAACGGGGAAGATTTAGACTAGACATTAGGAAGAAATTCTTCATGCTGAGGGTGGGGAGGCCCTGGCCCAGGTTGCCCAAAGCAGTGGTGGCTGCCCCATCCCTGGAGGGGTTCCAGGCCAGGTTGGATGGAGCTTGGAGCCCCTGATCCAGTGGGAGGTGTCCCTGCCCATGGCAGGGGTGGAACTGGATGGGCTTTGAGGTCCCTTCCAACCTAAACCATTCTGTGATTCTATGATTTTATTGTCTGTGTGCAAGCCCACATGCACTCTAATCAGCGCTAATTATTTCTAGGTAGCACAGGGCAGGTTGTCCCTGGGCTCTCCAGCTCCCTGTGGCAGCATCGTCGGCTGCCACCTGGGATCCCTTGGGATGTGGGGGGAGGAGGGCCTCAGCCCCTGGCGGGCCGTAGGGTGCAGCGTTGGCGTTGCATCCCCTGGACAAGCCGTTGGAGCTGCGTGGGTGCAGGCACAGGGCTTCCCTGCTCTCTCCTCCGCGCTCTTTGCTCTGTTGCTCGATGTTCGCAGCCTCCATCCTCCCAGAGTGGATGCTGCTGGCTCTGCTCGGGCGGGCAGGGGGATGCCGCCCTGCCAGCGCAGCATGGTGATGGTGCCACCCACTTGTTTGTTATTTCAGGCCGGATGAGAACTTGCAGTTGCTGACGAGCCCCTGGGCGGCCGTGTGGGTGAAGATCTCCTCCAGTTGGTCTGGGCTCCTGCTCTACTTCTGGACCTTGGTGGCTCCACTGGTGCTGCCAGACCGGGAATTCAGCTGAGGCAGCGCTGGGCATCCCTCTGCTGGGTCAGAGCCGCTGTGGCTGTGTCTCTCAAGGTGGGGACAGCCCCAGCTCTGCCTCAGCACTGGGCTACGCGTGCCGGAGCAGCTGCTGGTTGTGCCTTCTTGCAGCTCTGCTGTTTGAACTTGAAAGGGATGAAGTGCCAAGCAGGGAAAATCAGCGAGGGCTGAGAAAGACTTGATGTTGTTGAAGCTCTTATAAACTCCGTGTTCGTTTAGTGCCTTTGGCCGTGCCTCTGTCCCCTCTAATTCCAGTGGAGACCACTGCTCTGTCATGGGTGAGTTTGGGTTTCACGAGCTACTGTGGACTCACTTGGTGCCCCAGGACTGTGGTGCCTTTTGGAGCAGCTCTAGAGACCGTCTGTGCACCAGGATGCACGATCTGGACAGTGTTGCCTTCTCAAACAGCCTGAAGGAAAACGTATCCTTGGGATCCTTCTGCATAGCCCCAGCCTCAGCGGTGGCCCCAGCTCCTCGAGGACTATCCTGCTTTGGTGGCCCCACTTCCTCGAGGGCTCTCCTGCTTTGGTGGCCTCAGCTCCTCTAGGGCTCTCCTGCTTTGGTGGCCTCAGCTCCTCGAGGGCTCTCCTGCTCTGGTGGCCTCAGTTCCTCGAGGGCTCTCCTGCTCTGGTGGCCCCACCTCCTCGAGGGCTCTCCTGCTCTGGTGGCCCAGTTCCTCGAGGGCTTTCTTGCTCCACCATCCCTACAGGAGGACATGTCTCTGGTCCTCAGAGGAGCACAGGCTGGGTTTCCCACAGGCTGTGGTGGCCTGGTCCTCAGTGCCTTGCCTCGTTAATAAAGTCTGGTTTGGAATAAACCTGGCAGATTTGTCCTTCTGGGGTCTCTGTTGGTGTGTGCACTGGTTGGGTGGGAGGTGGAGCAAGGAGGAGATGTTAAACAGCCCCATGGCCCCGTGAGGGCACGAGGCAGGGGTGGCAGCGGGCTGGAGCGCGGCGGGCTGGAGGCCTGGAGCCCACTGCCAGGCTGGGGCACCCTGGGGGGCGCTGCTGGAGGAGGGGTGCTGCTCCTGGGGCAGGCGGTGGTGGAGAGAAAAGTGGGGAGCAGGGCATGGGGTGCACAGCACAGGGTTGTGTGGGATGCGCACAGTATAGGGGTGCACAGAGCATTGGGGTTCACAGCTTTGGGGTGCACAGAGTGCAGGGGTGCGTGGGGAGCGCAGGGCTGCACACAGTATTGGGGTGCACAGCTTGGAGGTGCACAGAGCACAGTGGTGTGTGGGGTGCACATAGTATAGGTGTGCAGAGAGCATTGGGGTGCACAGCATTGGGGTGCACAGAGCACAGGGGTGTGTGGGATGCACACAGTGTAGGGGTGCTCAGAGCATTGGGGTGCACAGAGCACAGGGGTGCATACAGTGTAGAGGTGCACACAGACATGGGGTGCATACAGCATTGGGGTGCACACAGTATAGGGGCGCACAGAGCACTGTGGTGCACACAGCAATGGGGTGCACAGCATAAGGATGCACACAGTATAGGGGTGTACACAGCAATGGGGTGCATATAGCATAGGAGTGCACACAGTATAGGGGTGTACACAGAACTGAGGTGCGTATAGCATAGGGGTGCACAGAGCACTGGGATACACATGACACAGAGGTGCACATCCTGCCCAGGGGCACAGTGATGGACTGAGCCCCACGGTGGGGTTCGGGCGGTGCTGGGATGCTCAGCACACTTTACCGAGTGCATCGCGTGCCCGCAGGTGGGTGCCCGCTCTGGCAGAGGGTCCCTGGGAAGGGGGGTGAGGGGTGCCCAGCCAGGGTCCAGGGAAAGCTGCTCCCGGCTCAGCCCTGCGCAGGAGCGGGGATGCTGCCGGAGGGGGCTGGGAAGGGGCTCTGGGGCGGGGGTACCGCCCGCAGCGGCGGGGAGGGAGCGGGAGCAAACGGGGCCGGGCGGTGCTGAGCGGCTCAGCCGCGAGGTGGTGCTGGCAGCCCGCACTGCGGCGTGGACCATGCACCCCGCATCCTGCACCCCGCCCCCTGCATCCTGCACTCCCCAGCCTGCATCCTGCACCTCACACCTTGCACCCTGCATCCTGCACCCCACACCCTGCATCCTGCACCCCTCAGCCTGCATCCTGCACCTCACACCGTGCACCCTGCATCCCTCACTCTTCACCTCTCAGCTGCTCCCTGAATCCTGCACCCCACATTCTTCACTCTGCAACCCTCATCCTGCACCCTGCAATGCCCACTATGCACCCCACAGCTGCTTCCTGAATTCTGCACCACGCATCCTGCAATGCATACCCTGCACCCCGAGCCTGCTCCCTGCACCCTGTATCCCTCATCCTGCTCCCTGGATCCCACACCCTGCACCCCCCAGCCTGCATCTCCTACCCTGCGTCCCATATCTTGCATCCTGCACCGTGCACTATGCACCCCTCAGCTTGCTCCCTGCATCCCTGAATCCTGCATCCCTCACCCTCACCCGTCACCCTGCATCCCTTATCCTCCACCCTGTACCCTACGCTATGCACCCATCAGCCTGCACCCTGCATCCTTCATCCTGCACCCTACATCCCTCACCCTGCATCGTGCACCCCGCGTCCTGCACCCTTCACCGCACATCCTGCACTCCTCAGACTGCACCCCGCATCCTGCATACTTCATCCTGCACTGTCCCCTGCATTCTGAATCCTGCAGTCTGTACGTTGTGCCCTGCATCCTGTGCCCGTCACCCTGCACCCCGTGCTCTGCACCCTGCACCCCCACAGCCTTGAATTACACCTGGGACTCCCCAGCCGTGGCTTTGCTTCATGGCTCTGATGGAAAAGGGATGCCTCAAGGAAAGCTGGCACATACAGGGCATGCAAGAGTGGCATGCAGTGATGGGCTAAACCCTTCCTTTTTATGGCAATTGTCACATCCAAAGGAGATGTCCCCGTGCTGTGCACGTGCCCTGCAGCAGCAGCTGTAGTTTGGGGAAAATAGTTGGATATTTAAGAAAAAGAAGGCAGGCTCTGCTTACTCCATCTCTGCTCGTGATACTGAGCCACAGGCTGTCTCCAAAGGGTGCCCAGTTTAGTTTAGCATCTTTGGCCCCCAGATCCTGGTGGCTCCAGGAAATGGTCCATCCGTGGGCACGGGCCAGCCCATGGCACTCGAATCTCGCTTGGTTTGGAAGTGGAGTGGCCCTTTGCATTCTGATTTTCTGGGTGAATAATTCATCAGCGAACATCTGCCACTTTCTGCTCTGCAGGAAGCACAGCCCTGGGCTGGTCCTCTCCCTGCCTGTCCCTCCCCACCTGCACCCGAGGGGCATCCCCAGCCTGGAGAGCAGGATCCAACCACGCACCTACTGGGAAAGCCACACGCTGGCACTGGCACTGCTGACTGATGGGGCTTCAATTACTCTGATTTGGGGTGGGACATCTCAGAATGATGGAATAAGGGAATGGGGGAACTCGGGCAAATCACGGCAATTTGCTTTATGAAAGACAATTTTGATCACTGCATTGGCAAATTGAACGGAATTTAAATCCCAGAGAAGGGGACGGTGCCTTCCTGGGGCTGCTCGGGCCATCGAGATCAGGAGCTCACAGAGAGGGGAGTCCAGCAATGTCCAGGTCCAGGGTGATGGGGTGGCTGTGGTCCCAAACCACTTGAGCGGCTGCCCATCTGTGCCGGTACCCAGGCCGTGCCAGGGCTTCACAGGGTCTTTTTATTCTCTTTAATGTGTGGCATCCCTTGTTTTTTATTTTATTCATGGGTTTAACACATCGGGCAGGAGCTGGACTGGCTTTTGCTCAAAAGAGGAGGGGAAAGTGTTTACATAATTCATTTAGATGAGGCACCCGGGGAAATCCAAATTGGACTTCCAGCATGTTTACAGTGCCATGCAGAGCCCCATGATCCGCATCTGGAGCCATTAATGCCTCCCAGACAGACCACAGAGCATGTATAATTAATCGTGGAGCAGAGCCATTGCCCAGCCTCTGAAGATAATGCTCAGAGGCAGAGGTAGCGTTGCCCAGCACCATCCCCCCCAGGGCAGGAATTTATTTCAGTGGGTCTTTTCTCTTTCCCAAAATGTTCAACCAACCTTCCTCGGGGTGGAGAGATGCTGGGGAGCCTGTGGGGTTAAAGCAAAGGGAGGAATAAGCTGAGCTGGGCTGTGAAATCACAGCTGCTTGGCTGGGCTTGTGGGCAAGCATCATCTCAGTGGGTGTTGGAGTTGAGCAGAACCCTGTGGTGATGGGCAGGTGCCAGGGCTGAGCTTTGCCCTGGGGAGGGGGAAAACCCTGGACAGCAAAGAGCAAATGACCAGCACCAATTAACCCCAGATATTCCCATATTCCTTTGCAGAGACGTGGAACAATCATCCCCCATGCAATGGGAGACCCGACAACCACTGATCTGAAGCATGGACCAAGCATCCCCTGGTCTGATGAATGGACCCAGCATCCCTTTGTTTGATGCATGGACCAAGCATCCCCTGGTCCGATACATGGACCAAGCATCTCCTGGTACGAGGTTTGCTACTGGAGGTCCTCCAGGGGACCTGGTCCCATGCTCAGCCCCCACCCTGCCCTTGGAGAATCCTCCTTGTGGTTTCCACCCAGTGAAATAGGGCTGATATCCCTCCTTGGGTGCTCTCCAGCTGCAGCGCCTGGAAGCAGAGCCTGCTCTGACCCAGGCTAGCTGCCAGCTGTGGTTCAGGGTGGTGGTTTGTGGGTTCCTGAGGTGGTGCCACTGGCCTTGCACAGGGACACAGGGGCACCTCAACCCACTCAAACACTTCATTTCTAGAACCCGAGGGTGGGGAGCAATTCCTCTGCTTCTCCAGTGGTTTCTGGAGCTGCTTTCTCTACCTTTGTTGCTTTGAAGAGAGAGAGGAGGGCTGTGAAGGAAGACAGGGACTAAAAAATAATGAATAAAAAGCCCAAGCTTGAACCCTGCTGCTGGAGAAACATCTGTATCTATAAATATCCACCGATGTGAGTGGGAACAGACTGATCTCCAGCAGTTCCCTAAGGCAGCGGAGCAGCCTCGCCCCAGCTAACCTCATTCCAACACGTGCTCCTGTAGCACACACAAAGCTGCAGCTTTGCAGGCATTTTGGGGGGATAAAACCCCCTCAAACTGGTCTTTAATAAAAAAGAAAATGAATGAGTGCTGTCTTCTTGTTTGCAGCTCGGTGGCAGGGAGGGTGAGCAGCCCAGGGGGATGCAGTGGCTCTCTGGGCTGCAGGGGGCTCTCCCACTGCCCCTCGCTGGGACACAATGTCCTGCTGCTGGCCCCCAACCCTGCTGTCACCCCTTCCCCTGACCTTCTCCATCCCACCAGCTCAGCTCACGTGCTCAGAGAAACCCATGCCAAGAGCAGGCTTGAGTCTTCACCACACACAAACCCTCCTGTGGCCACAGCAGCCCTGGGGCAGGGAGGTCACAGAATCATAGAATCGTGGAATGGTTTGGTTGGAAGGGATCTCACAGCCCATCCAGTCCCACCCCTGCCATGGGCAGGGACACCTCCCACTGGATCAGGGGCTCCAAGCCCCATCCAACCTGGCCTGGAACCCCTCCAGGGATGGGGCAGCCACCACTGCTCTGGGCAACCTGGGCCAGGGCGTCCTCACCCTCAGAGGGAAGAATTACTTCCTAATGTCTACTCTAAATCTTCCCCTCTCCGGTTTATAGCCAGGTGGGAAACTGTTGTGCTCATGGATGCATCCATCCCTGCCCTGACTCTTCACAGGAGCCCAGTATCAGCCCCAGGGCAGGCAGGATGGGATGGTGGCTGTGGAGATGCAGCTGGAGTTGGTCCATGGATGTGCTAGCGCTGAAGAACTTAGTGGGTTTTGATCTGCAAGTGCTGACCATCACCGCTCCAGGCTGCACCCACTGGGGAGGTGTTCCCCACTGTCCAGCCAGGGACAGCAGGGGGTTGTCACAGACCACCACCACTGCCACCTGTGTTGGTCAGCATTTCCCATCAAAAGTGCTGGTATTACAGGCATTTCCCACACCCTATATAAAGTCCAGCATCTCCTGGGAGTCTGAGTTCTTTCCAGACATGTGCGTGACCTCCTGGTGCCCAAGAGCTGTGGCTGCTGGTGCAAGAAAAGGAAGGGGACGGGAACCCTTCCCTGGCATAGGAGTTGCTGAAGCCTCAGCTGCAAAGAGGTCCCTGCAAGCTCTGGTGGATGCTGCACAGGTGGTGGGTTTGCACTGGTGAGGAACATATCATGTTGAGGTTTTCCACATCCCAAACTAGAATTAACGTTGGGCCCAGAGCCCAGCTTTGAGCATCCCCAAATCCTTGTTCAGAACACTCAGAGTCAATAAGGAGGGAAGGTGAGGTTGCTTGGACTCTCCAGCTCTGCTCATGCCCATGCATGGCACACATGGGGCACCCCAGGAACCCTCCAGAAAACAGTCACCGGGTGATCCCACACCATGCAGTCCCCTGTAAAGTAAACCCCATCCTTCATCTGTCCCCTGTAAAGTAAACCCCAACCTTCATCCGTCCTTGGGAGTAGGACCCTGCATGCACATCCACTCCAAGTGGTTCTAGGTTGTCCCCATTCCCATCTCCAGCAAAACTACCCTCTTCCAGATAAATCCTGTGGTCCCACTGGGTGTCTTGGGGCTGCCCAGCTCCCTGGGACACCCCATGGGGTGGCCCTACCTGGTTACTCCTGGGAAGCTGTTGCTCCAAGCCTCACAGCACCACTACTGGGCTTTTTTCCTGGCATCATCTCTGTTATCTGTGCTTGGATGGGAGGCAAAAGCCCCCCGGCACCCCCTCAGGCTTTGGGATGAACACAGCACCACTTGGCTCAAGGAGGGGGATGGCTCAGCTCCCCAGCTCAGGAGATCCCAAGGGGCTGAGGAAGGAGCAGAAACATTAGCTCTGAGAGATGCTCACACCTTTGGCTCTTTCAGCTGGATCACATATCCACTTTTTTTCTCCTTCCCTCCACCTGAAACGCAGGCGAGGCGGCACGCGATGTCCCAGCTTTGCAAGGACTCAGCTCGCTCCAGGTCCTGGAGAAACCCCATCCCAGAGAGCATCCCTGGGCCCGTTCGCTGCCGCCCGTCACGTAGGGCTGTGCAGATGTCCAGGGAGTCACTGGGGACCCTCGCTGCTGGCAGGGCTGTCAGTGATGAAGGCAGCGGTGTGGGAAGCACAAGCCGCCCTTACGTCACCCTCCTCCGTGGGATCTTCTCAGGAGCACCAGGCCAGTTCTCTTTTGTTTTTTCCTCTTTTTTTTCCCCCCTTTCTTTCTTTTTTCCCCCATCCCTCTGTAACAACCAAGACTTTTCATAAACCTCCTCCCTCCCCCTCTTTTCCTCTCTGACTCATTCCCTTCTGCCCTTGCAGCCGGGGATGTGCTGCTCCCCACGTCCCGCAGCCGTGCTCTCCCTCCAGCCCGACGTTCTGCAGTGGCGACACCAACAACACAGCCCAGGAGGGGCAATCCTAGGGCGGGCGACAGCGAGGGGCTTGGTGCAACAAAGGGAACATTTTCTTCCCTTTCACATTAATTATAGCAGCGGGTTATAATGTAAGAAACAAATCACTCATCTTGAAAACGTTTATAAGCTGAAATCCCCCCTCTCTGCCTGCAGAGGGGTCTTTCATGGAGCATTGATGCAGGTTGGGAGATGTGACAGCATAGAAACACAGAGCGGTTTGGGGTGGAAGGGACCTACCCAGTGCCACCCCCTGCCATGGTCAGGGACACCTCCCACTGGATCAGGGGCTCCAAGCCCCATCCAACTTGGCCTGGAACCCCTCCAGGGATGGAGCAGCCACCGCTGCTCTGGGCAACCTGGGCCAGGGCCTCCCCACCCTCACAGCAAAACATTTCTCCCTAAGATTTCATCTCAGTCTCCACTCTCTCAGCTCAGAACCATTCCTCCTCATCCTCTCCCTGCACTCCCTGATCCAGAGCCCCTTCCCAGCTTTCCTGGAGCCCCTTTCAGCACTGGAAGCTGCTCTAAGTTCTCCCTGGAGCCTTCTCTTCTCCAGGCTGAACAGCCCCAATTCTCTCAGCCTGCCCTTGTGTGGGAGGTGCTGCGGCTCTTGGATCATCTTTGTGGCCTCCTCTGGTTTTGTTGTAACAGACCCATGCCCTTCCTGTGGAACCCGAGGACAGGCTGGCCCGAGTCCAACCACAGAGCCAGGCTGCTGCCCCAGCCTGGGATGTCCCTGTGCCGCTCCCATTAGAGTCCCAGTGATGGGTGGGGAGCGGTGCAGTGGGTTACTCGGGGTCCCAGAGTCCCCACTGGGGGCTGCTGATACCCTGAGTGATGGAGGGGGCTCCATCAGTTGGTGCAGCAGCTTAACCCCACTGCAGGTACTGCCACACAGCCACGGGCTTCATCCTTTCCCCACATTGTTGTTAGTGACCTGCAACGCCTGCAAAGGAAAAGCACCTGGCAGCTGCTGGTCCTTTTTCCATCCCCAGAGCACTCCAGCCATTGCTGCAACGGTTTTACTTGGGCAAAACAACAGGGAATAACTCTCCTCTTCCTCCTGTCCCCTTCCACCCACCTGTGCTTTGCTAGAAGGGACGCAGTGATTTCCAAACCCGGTTCCTGACTCCTCTTTGAGCATCACACCCCAACCCCATGGCTAATCCCAGCACCCCACACCAGCCCAGACCCACCAGCACCAGTCAGGGAGTTGATACCCCATTAAAAGGAATTGCAGGGACTAGAGAAGCGACCAGTGCTGCAGAGAATGCCAGGGCAGCGCTGGGGTTGTAAACTGGTAGTTGTGACACCTAAAACTGCACAGGACACCCCTTGCTCACCATAGGACCACATGAAACTCTGCGTTAGACACATGTGGCCAATTGCTCCACTGCTTCAGCCCTATTCAGCCTCCAGACAGAGGGGTGAGGTTAAAAATCAGCACAATTTGGGGCAGTAATAAATGAAGTAATGTCACTTCTGGTGACACTGTCACAGGAACACTCGTGGCCAGCAAACAACCTCCATCACGCCCAGGGGAACATCTGCAGCTCCATTTTTTCATGCTGCTGCAAACAGCTTTTGTGCTGAAAAATCAGATTGAAAGGGAATTGTTGCCGTTTCACTAAGTTGGAGGAAATTTGAATAAATGGGAAAATAAAATGGCTTTTCAGTTGCGAAGAATTGCTCCATACACAGAGCTCCTGCTTGCCAGATCCCCCACGCAAGGGAGGGAAGGGATTGAACATGGGGTGGTGGCATTTCCCAATCCTGCCTCTCTCCATCACCACGTGGACCTCCAGGAGCAGGAATCCCCCGGGGTGCCCAGTGCTGCTCACATTTGCAATCAGACAAAACCTGAGCTTGTGCTTAATTAGCACAATTTGCTGCTTGGGCTGAGTAAGGCAGTGCTACTAATCCAGGTGAAGGAGCAGCTGAGCGCACACAGCCTCTCCTCCACCTTCTCCCAAAGGCTGGTTACATCCCTGCAGAGTAAAACCCACTGTAGATGGCAGAGATGTTCAAATAGAGGGAGACCAGAACCTGGTGGAGAACTACTGTGTCCTGGGGATGGATGCACAGGGGAGCTATGGTGACTGCTGTGTGAGAGGTGTCTTTAGTGCTGGAGATTTGCTGGAGGCAGGGAAGGGAGCACATATGTGCCCAGAGGCAGGGACTGATTTCTGCTCAGCTCTGCGCCTTTTCTGTGGTTTCTTTGGTTTCAGGAGGTCAGGCAGGGGAAGGGCAGGGGATGCAGAGGCAGGAGGGGCAACAGGTCAGACTGGAGCTTCTAGTAAAAGCACGGCTGCATCCTCGCGCAGTGCAGCAACACTAAATGTGCAAAAGCTTTTGGGTGCAAACGTGGCAGAGTGTCCCAAGAACATAGTTTGGACCCCACGCATTTGTGCCAGTAAATGCCTTTTTCTGTGCTAAAATCTTCTCTGGTGCTCTGGAGAGGGCAAAGTTCCATGCTGCGCTCTCCGGTGTGCGGGGGGGATGAACCTTTGTGCCGCTGCAGTTACTGCTCCTACAAGACTGCAGCCTGGATTTGCAGAAGGATTTAAGGGCTTAGCTTCCACTGCTTAGGCACTCAAGTGCCTTTGAGGGTCTGGGCTGGAGGATTTACATGCAATTTGCCACTGTCATTTGTTGCTTTTAGTGGAAACAGCTGGGAATTGAGGAGGGATGAGGGCTCCTTGCACAGCGATGCCCTGAGCTCCTGCTTTCTGGACGTTGCAGCGATGCCCACGGCCCCTTACAGTGCTGCGAACGGAGCCCAGACCTGGCTGCGGGTGGCTTTGCATTGCTTTTCCCCAGTGCCTGATTGCTTTGTCCCCTGGATTTTGGGGGAGGAGGAATTTTTGCCAAATTGCTTATTAGCCTGCAAATACACATTTGTGTACTAGAGACCAGGAAAGCCCCAGAATCTCCTCTGCCAGCGCCCAGCCGAATGGGTGCGTGAGCAAGCTGTTACCCAAGGAAATCGGTTGCTGTAGGAGCTGAGGTGACACTTGCAGAGCCCCTGGGGCAGCAGCAGCACCTCATCCTCCACCCCCCGTCCTCTCCACTGCTGCCAGTCCCGGGCCTGCTGCGGGCAGAGCAGGTGAGCTGGTGGGTGCTGGGGTGGTGGGGGCTTCATCCCCACCCACGAGAAACCATCTGGGGCTGCAATGAGTGAGGCTCAGCTGATAACAAGCAACGCTTCCAGCGACTGTGGGCGCAGGGACCGGGGTGAGGACAGCTCTTCTCTGCAGCCCCCGCTCCCAGCCATGCTGCCGGGGGTGATGGGGTAGGAAATGAGCAGATGTGTTCTTCTTCCAGGAGATAAGGGCTAAGGAGGAGGTAGGGAAAGGTGCTGTCGTTGCTCTGGAGAGGGATTTTGAACAGGGAAAGCAATCTGCTGGAAGCGCCTCTCTCCCTGCGCAGGGTGCCCGGGTGCCTGTCCCCACATCTCCCTGGGGACAGCAGATGCTCAGGCAGCCGCTCCCTTTCTCACAGTCTTGCACTGTGGTTGTCATGAGGATATCAAAAATAAATGAGCAGCTCAGGCTCTCGCCTGGGGAGTTTGCAGTCTCCAAGGCTGGATGTGGCCGTGACCGTGCTCTGTCTCTCCAACTCCCCACGAGCCTGGTCCAGCCCAGGCAGTGTGGGAGCATCCGGATGGTGGTGATGGAGAACCCTGAGCACACTCACGCCCCTCAGGCAGACAATTCTGCACCTGGATCATGCCTTCTGTCATATCAGGGCTGTCTGTAGCTGCAGCAGGCACAGGAGCACGCGGGGGCCTCATCCTGCTCATGCTCAGCTGTCCTGGGCCATTACCTCGTGTTTGCTCTAGCAGCTCAAGGCTCTATCTGGAAGCCCGCATGAACCCATGATCAGCCCTAAATCCATCATTCTTGACAGATGTTTCTCTTCCTGGACTTTAAATTCCCTGGAGAAAAGTTAATCCCTCTAGCCCTGGGGACGCTGCATCCTCAGCAGCCAAACCCCTCCTGCTCTGGCCATGGTTGACCTGCAGGTCCCTGGCTGTGGCAGTGGGTCCCACTCTCCCCGTGCGCCTCTGCAGGCGGGTGGCACCGAGTGCCCATGCACCCTTACACCCAGCATCGAGCAGCCTGATGCCTTCATGTGTCTTGCAGTTCTTTGGACCCCTCAGTACAAGAAAGACATGGAGGGGCTGGAGTGATATCAGAGAAGAGCAACAAAGCTGGTGAAGGGTCTGCTGAAAAAGTCTTATGAGGAGTGGCTGAGGTATCTGGGGCTGTTTAGTCTGGAGGAAAGCAGGTTGAGGGGAGACCTCACCACTGCCCACAACTGCTTGAAAGGAGGTTCTAGTGAGGTGGGTGTTGGCCTCTTCTCCCAAGTCACGGGTGATAGAACAAGAGAGAATGTCCTCAAGTTGTACCAGGGCAGGTTCAGATTGGACATCAGGAAAAATTTCTTCAGCAAAACGGTTCCAAGGCACTGGTAGAGGCTGCGCAGGGAGGTGGTGGAGTCCCCATCCCTGGAGGGGTTTAAAAGATGGGTAGATGAGGTGCTCGGAGATCTTGTTTAGCAGTGAACAGGTACGGTTGGATTTGATGATCTCAAAGGCCTTTTCCAACCCAGTGGTTCTATGAATCTGTTTTCCTGTTTACCCATCCCAAAGCATTGTTTATCAGCTGTGACAGCTTGACATGGCTGAGTCATGCTCATCCTGTGATCAGCTCTAACCCCCAGCTCTTCTTGCTGAGCTCCCACCAGCCCCTCGTGCTGTCCTCTGTCCCACCACGCAGCTCAGCCCAGGCACAGGGCCCTGCACTCACTCCTCGTGTGGGGCTGGGTTTTCACATCAACCTCTCTGGATCTGCAAGGACTCTGTGAACACCAGCCCTGTCCTCCAGCATGTTGGTGGGACTGCTGCGGTGCAACCTGGAAGGTGAATATGTTCCTTCTCTGTCCAGAGCCCATAGTCATGAACTACAGGCATGAGCAGCACTATTTCTTGAAGAGAACCAGCGAGCATTATTTAATGAAGATATTGGACCTGTATTGTCTTTCTTTTGTCATTAGAGCAGATTCAGAGGAGGCCACATGGATGATCAGCCTGTGCTGAATTGCAGCTTTCCCTTCTCCTAAGTGGATGCCATCATCTCAGTGAAGTAAATCACAGAGATTCGTCCCCAGAAGCAAACTCTTGGGGCTGAGAGCATCAACCATGAACCATCAGTTCCCAGCATGCAGTATTCCTGGTGTGAGTTATTTTCAAGAGGGGGTGAGATGAGTCTTAATATGGTTATGAAAAATGATACAAGCTGAAAGGCAGGATTGCTGGTTCTTATTTGCTGTGAAAGGGGCACAAATGTGCTGGTAGCAAAGCTGTTCTCCTTTCCAGGGACACGGTGCATCCCTTGGTAGAAGTCCCTTGGCTGGGTGGTCCAGCCTGAGGGGAGAAAGACAAGCAAGGTCTTGAAAGCAAAGGAATCTGAGTGGAACATGAGATGCAGGGGGGCTAGGAGGATGTGTAAGAAATCCCTAAGGATTCACATAGTGCAGAGGAGGGCTTCTCAAAGAGAGGGTTTTGTTGGAAAAGACAGTGGAAAGACCACAGACATAACTTACAAAAGCTTCATAAAGTCCAGGTGTTGTTAAATGAGTTGAAGCAATAAAGAAATCATCCCTTCTTACAATAGTAAAGAGATTTTCTGTGTACAGGGATCATAGAAAGAACCAGCAGGCTGGATCCAGCGTGATCATAGAATCACAGAATGGTTTGGGTTGGAAGGGACCTCAAAGCCATCCAGTCCCACCCCTTCCATGGGCAGGGACACCTCCCACTGGATCAGGGTGATCAAAGCTCCATCCAACCTGGCCTTGCACCCCTCCAGGGATGGGGCAGCCACCACTGCTCTGGGCACCCTGGGCCAGGGCCTCCCCACTCCCGTGATGGATCAACCCAGCAATGTTCTCCTCTAACACTAGCGCCTTGTAGTGGGGTGGCTTTATGAAAGTGGGGTGCAATTGAGAGCTGCCAGGGCTCTCTTATGGGTACCTCCTAGATCTGTGACCAGTTGTAATCCAAATAATTTCAGTTTATGGCTTTAAGATCTCCTTTGTTCACCACAAATTTTCATGCTCTTTTCATACACTTTGAATGTAAAGTTTGAGTGTGAATCATGTTTTTGCTTTAAATAAAACTCCTTCCATACTTAAGAATGTGTTTGTCATCACTTGTGTGACTTCTGTGATTGAGCAGTGGTTTGAAGAAATAAAGCAGCCAATAATTATCCTTAAACTCCACGAAGGACTGCTTTATTGAGGAAGATATGATGAAAGAGGCAATGTTTGTGGGAAGAAATAAGTTATTTTATTAAATCAAATGATATATCTGGAAAATTAAAGACTAGCTTTTAACCACAAATCTGAATGTGTCCACAGACAGCAGCATAGATGTCCACTGGTTCAACAAGACTCAGTGTTGGGACACAACAAGCCTGTGCAGCTCCAGGCTTGGAGAAGAGCATCTGGAAAGCTGCTCAGTGGAAAAGGACCTGGGGATGCTGGTTGACAGCAGCTGGTCATGAGCCAGCAGTGGTCCAGGTGGCCAAGAAGGCCACCAGCATCCAGGCATGGATCAGCCATGGGGTGGCCAGCAGGAGCAGGGAAGGGATTATCTCCCTGCACTCGGTGCTGGTGAGGCTGCACGTCGAATTCTGGGTTCAGTTTTGGGCCCCTCACTACAAGAAAGACCTTCAGGGGCTGGAACATGTAAGGAGAAGGAAACAGAGCTGGGGAAGCGTCTGGAAAACAGGGGTTCTGGGAGCGGCTGAGGGACCTGGGCGTGTTTAGCCAGGAGAAGAGGAGGCTAAGGGGAGACCTCATCACTCTCTGCAGCTCCTGGAAAGGAGGTTGTGGTGAGGTGGGTGTTGGCCTCTTCTCCCAAGTAACAAGAGATGGGACGAGAAGAAATGGCCTCAAGTTGTGCCAGGGGAGGTGTAGATTGGTATCAGGAAAAATTACTTCTTGGAAAGGGTTCTCAGGCACTGTCAGAGGCTGTCAGTGGTGGCATCACCATCCCAGGAGGGGTTTAAAAGATGGGCAGACGACATGCTCAGAGATATGGCTTAATAGTGGACAGGTACAGTTGGACTCTATGATCTCAAAGATCTTTTCCAACCAACCAATTACATGATTCTATGATTTTTTTCTCTCTATGCTATTTAAGTTCCTGATGGGCTGTGACTCACCCTGCAGGCTTGCCTCCCTCCCATCCTCAGGCAGGCAGAGCTGTCACAGCACCGTTGCACCGGGACAATAACTGTCATGTTCTCATCTGCCAGGTGGATGAATCTGTTAAATGATATTTGGAACAGGTCTAGACACAGAAGGGAATAAAATCTTACATTTCCTTGCTGCACATTCCACTTTCCTCTGCTCATTTTTCTGCTGGCTCTTCAAGATGCTCTTCTAGGAAACCAGGAAAGCATAGGGTGGTCCCTGCAGCCGGCAGCTGGGGCTCTGCTGTGTCTCACATGACTTGTGCTTTGGTGGCTTTTTCTCCACTGAATGTCACAATCCTTTTTAGGCAATGAGAAGCCGTTTGGAGAACTGGCCTTATAAGTCAGAAAACTTTCTGCAGGGCTTGCCTGTCAGATGCAAGGCTCCGCATCGTTAAGCCCAGACTGCGAGAGATCCCCTGGGAGCTGGGGATTGTGTCTACAGGAGACCCTTCTGCACGATGCTCTGTTGGGTTTTCATTCATCTTCCCATCTTTTACTGCATCCTCCCTTTTTTGACCCAGCTGAGCTGTGCCCTGGGACCATGCCTGGCCCTTCTCTTCTCATGGACCTGTGGAGGAGGAGGAAGTCAGGCAGGGAAGGAGGATTTTGGTGACACAGCTCACACAACATTTCACAACCCCCTCCTGGATCATAGGAAGGGGTCACAGCCCGAGCCAGGAAGAGAAGAAAACACTCTGTGTCTTCCCCTAAGCGCTTGGAGTCATGGGCATGGGGTCACTACTTCTTCAGGCTCTGTGCAGGGATGGAGAAAAGCAGAAAAGAAAGAAGGTGAGGAGAACTGGCTAAAGATGCCTTGTCAACCCTGCAAGGATGCTCTGACCTAAAACCAGATCGCTCTCCCTGACCTATTTCTCCCATGAGTCATTGGCAGCGTGGGCATCCATGGCTGCTGCAGCGAGCTGGGGATGTGCCGGTTCTCCACATCGCGCCTGGCTCTCTTCCTAGCCCTGGTTGCCGGCTGATGGGAGCCGGCCGAGGAAAGCGACCACATCCTGCCTCCCACATTGGGCGCTGCGAACGATGTGCAGATGTGCTTCGTGGTTGTGAAGTGACCTGCGCTGCAGAAGTAGCCCAGGGGGTGCCTTTGTTCACGCGGAGCTGAATCACTTCCACGGTGCTTCACTTTGGGAAACTGAGGCAGGCTCATGGTCAACCCACAGGGATCCAAACTGCACTCTTCAGGCTCGGTGTCATCCAGGTGGCTGATGGGGCAATATTGTGTCCTACCACAGCTTGTGGGACTCTAGGACACGCTGTAATTTAATAACTACGTAGTATCCCTCCCCTCAGGCCCCCAAATACATCTGTAATTTCCCCCTGCTGTTTAGATACTCATGTCAAGCCTAGAGGACACACAGCCTTGAATGTTTAGCAGAGCCAAGAAAATGACTGAAGTGTCTTTGAAAACTGGCTGGAATATGAGCTGAAATCCCAGCAATGTATGAGGTGTAAGCCTGGTGGCCGCCAGGCTCAACAGAGCAGGGATTTCCCGTGGACACCTGTTGGGGAGCAGGGATAGAGCAGCCTGGGGATCTCCTGACGTCTCGTACAGACAGACGGGAGATGCCCTGCTGGCACGCTGGGGCCAGCTGTGTGGGCCAGACCCCACTTGCGTGACCATCACTTGGGATAAGTTTAAGAACAAACCCAAAGAAATCTGTGTTTGCAAATTGAGGGAACACAACGATTGTATCAGAAACATCTGGAGGCGAACAATGTCAGTGTTCCCCAGGGACAAGGAGTGGCAGACAGAACTATGCAATCATGCGTTCTGTTACTTGGAAGAAGAGGTCATGGGAACCCTCTGGAGAGAGAAGGGATTCCTCCTGAGGAAAGAGAGTGACAGCAAACATGTGGGAGCCTATGGAGCTCTTGACAGCTTCAACTGCTCAGGAAGGGCTCTGGAATTTATTTAGTCAAAAGAAGAGCAGGCCAAGAAGGGTCCTAACAGCAGCCTAGAAGTCTTTGAAGGCTGGATGGAAATGATGGATAACGGTGCCAGGTTCTTCTTGGTACTGGTGGGTGGTAAAACATGGAACAGTAGATACAGTTGTGACTTGGGAAGTTCCTCACTGGGAGGGTGCTGCAACATCTCTGCCCTTGGAGGTTTTCAAGGCTTGGCCGGACAAAGCCATGGCCAATCTACTCTAAGGACAGTGACAGTCCTACTCCAAGTGGGAGGAGGGATTGGAGATCTTCAACATCCCTCTCAAACAAGGCTTCTGCGATTCTACCAGCAGCAAACCCAGGACCCTGAGCCTCACCCATCAGCAATACTGAAGGGACAACACCCTGGTGTAGCGGGGTGTGAGGTGAGGACATAAGCCACAGCAGAAGCTGCTTGAGTTCTCCAGCCTGAGCTCTGCCCATTTGAAAAGCAGGGCTCACCTGGACCCCTTGAGTAGGGGAGAAGGCTGGAGCCACCTGTGGGGCGGTAGGGGCTCAGAAGGGATGTGTGGAGCTGTTCCAAGGACAGGACAAATAAGCTCCGTACTTGTCTGTAAGCCAGCAAAAATGAATCCATTATTTCTCAAACAATTTTCGGAAGCAGTTGTGGAGTATCCACTGCTGTTCTGTGCTGGGAAAAGGCTTTAGAGTCTCAAAGAAGGTGGGAGGCTCCTGCTTGGAGGTTGTCTGCAACCAAGTGGAGGGGTTTTCTCCTTCCTGCCTGGTGTCACTCTATTCATGCCTTGGGAAGCAGGTTGGATTTGGGACTATTTGGGTGTTCCCTTAATTCTGCTCAGCCCAGCATGTCCAAGCCAAGTCTTTGCTCCTGCTGCCACACAAAGGGCAGCCAACCTCATGGAAGTGGTGACGTGTGGAGAGATGGATGGAGGAAGGAGGTGGCCTGAGAGGAAGCATCCTCGCATCCTCTCTCAGTGCCTGTTCTCCTGTGGGCAGCAGCTCAGCCCTGCCTCGTCCTAAGCCCTTACCCCTGCCCCAGCTCCACCCAAGGCACACAAACTGCTTCACTTTGAAGGGTTAAAATCCACCTCCTTGTCCCTCCTTGTCCTTCCTCCTCCTTGGTCCTGCTGCCCATGACCTCCATCACAGTGTGATGCAGATGTCCCCGTATTCCCCCAGGAGGCTGCCATGCCCCATGCAATGCCTAATTAGTCCTTACAAAGGGCATCCTAATTTCCCTCCATTTCACTCTGTGATTTGTCAATGACGTGTTTTTAAGCTATTAATGGCTCCCATTTGGAGTTATTCCTGGTTCTTCTGGAAGGAGCTGGGCTCTCAGTGAGGCAGTCAAGCCCACACCACACCAGAGAGGAAATCAAGCAAAACCCACTGTTTCTAGCAAGTTATTTAAAAAGCAGTTGCTTTGCCCCATAATTCTCCTCTTCTTGCTTTTTTTTTGCCCCTTGAAAGACTCTTCTGCCCTGTTTACAGACTCAGGAAAGGCAACTGCAGACCTGAGCATAGCCCAAGTCCTTAAATATCCTGGCCAGACCTGGAAAAGACATCTCTCCCAACATTAGACTTTCCAATCATATCTAAATTAAGTCATTCTGGGATAAAAAACATCTTTTTTTCTGAGTATTTCTCTGCCCTTCTGCAAAACCACTCGACATGACCTTCAGAGGATCTTCTCACCATTCACAGTGCAAGGAAATTGAGGAGTCCCTGGTGCCCTGCCTTGAACCGAGCTGTCAGAACGCAGCAAGTTGGAAGTCACAGGGCTACCTGGCACATTTGCAAACACTTTGTTTTCACACCTAAAAGCAGGGCAAATCTTTCTAAATAAGCATCGTTCTCCCAAGGTCAGTAGGAACCAGTGGGTGGGTGGGAACAATTCCTTCCTGCCATGGCTGAGAGCTAAGAGCTCTACAGAAGATGCTGTTCCTGCCCTGTAAATGAGGAGAAGTGTCCCTAATTTAATTTTAAACTAAAAGAGAAGAGGTTTAGGCTAGATATTAAGAATAAGTTTTTTATGCCGAGGGTGGTGAAACACTCCCAGGTTGCCCAGAGGGGTGGTGGATGCTCCATCCCTGGAAAAAAATCCAGGTCAGGTTGGATGGGGCTTTGAGCAACCTGATCAAGTTGAAGAAGTCTCTTCTCCTGCAAGAGTTTGGATTGGATGACCTTCACGGTCCTTTCCAACCCAAACTATTCTATGACTCTATGATTGATTCTATGACTTGCCTGACCTTCCCATTCCATGTTAGCAGCCCTAGAATAGCAGGCTTCCATGTGGTAGAAAACAACCTGGGAAATGCATGGAGCAGGAGGAGACTTTTCATAGAATCATGGAAACATAGGGTTGGAGAGGAGCCACAAGGATCAACACCCGTCCCTGTACAGGACAACCTGGATGTTCATACTGCAGGCCTGAGGGTGTTGGCCAAATGTCCCAATGAACATGACCCTGCTCCAGCATGTGCCACAGGCACCCTTGGTTTAGTCGGTCTGGGCCATGTTTTCCCTGTGGAAGGGACACGGAAGGAAGTACACAGCTATTTTGCCCAACGATGAACTGAAAGCTTGACGTCTCTACACTGTACGTCTCCATATAGATTTTTCTCTCCCCATACTGATCTACCCACATGCAATCTGCCACTCTGCAAGCTATCTAGGTTCCCATGAAGCCCCTGGGGCGACGGTGAGGGAGCTGTTCCAGTTTATGAGCGTGCCAAGAGCCTCTTTTATAGCTGGGTTAAAAATCTTTTTTGCTCCTTTACCCTTCCCAACTCTGCGTTCTCTGGGGAGTCCAGGGGAACTTTTCCAGCCAGTGAGGAATTTTCCACCTAAACACTTTTCTGACCTAAAATCACGTCTTATCTTTCCAGCAGAAAACACTATTTCCATAGAAAATGACTGCTCGCTGAACAAATAAAACCCTTGAGTTCTCAGCTTCCAGAGGAGAGGGGTTGTATCCTGCTCGGTGAGCACCAATGAACAGTTTTAATCAAAAGCCTCTTTTTTTTTTCACAAATAAACTTCCCCATTATCTGTCCTGAGGGGCCCATCGTGAGTTTCCAACCCCCTCAGATGAAGGCTTGGGAGCCAGCAGCACATCAGCTTCCTGCAGAGCTGCTCAACTTCTTAAAACCACCAACACTAAGAAGGAAAGCCAAAGAACCCAACAGACCCAGCCAGCAAGACTTGGCTGCTAGAGAAGACTGAATGCTGAACACATTTCTGATGATGCTGTTGGCAGCTCTGCTTCCCTGGGCTTTGTGGACCCATCCTTGGAAATGCTGTTGCTGCTTAATAGCAAACATGTGGGCATCTCGGCCCCTTCTCCTTCCAGCTCTGAGGTGCAGAGTGAAGGTAGAGGGCAGTGATGCTTCACGTCTCTCCTCTGCTAGAGCAGCTCATCCAAGCAGGCAGGACCAACTGTCCTTGCAAAGGGCTTGGCAACAAGTCCTAACCTGGCTTCAGTGCTAAGTTGGCAGCAAAGGAGCCTCTTCCAGGCCACATGAAGGGAGGGTCAGTGTCTCATTGCGGTGCTGATGGCTATCATCAGTGTAGACCTGAGGAGAACACCTCGAGAGCCTTCCCTTTGAGTCATAGAATCATAGACTGTCCTAAATTGGAAGGGACCCACGAGGATCATTGAGCCCAGCTCCTGTCCCTGCACAGGACACCCCAACATTCACACCGTGGGGCTGAGGGTGTTGGCCAAATGCTGCTGGAATCTTGTCAGGCTTGGTGCTGTGACTGCTTCCCTGGGGGTTGTTCTAGGGCTCCACCACCCTCTGGGGGAAGAACCTTTTCCTACTGTCCAACCTAACCCTCCCCTGGCATCTTCCTGCCATTCCCTCCTGCCACAGGTCACAAGAGAGAAGAGCTGAGCGCCTGCTCTTCCTCCCTGTGTGAAGAAGCTGCAGATGGTGATGAGGTCTCCCCTCAGTCTCCTTTTCTCCAGGCTGAACAGTCCAAGTGACTTCAGTCGCTCCTCATATGGCTTCTGCTGTAAATTCTTCACCAACAATGTGCCCTCCTCTGGACACTCTCCAGTAGCTTTAGATCCTTTTTATCCAGGCTCAGAGACAAGGAGCTACACTGGGAGGGACTGGGGATTTTCCAGTTAGGTTTTTTACTCTGCAGGTGGATTAAGCAAAAAGCAGATGGCAGTGACCTCAGCTGGGAGCTGAGCGTGCAGATAGCAGTACCACCAGGCAGCCTCTGAGCTGGCATTAAAGAGCTGCTTCTTGCATGCAAGTGCTGCTCCATGCTGGATGAGGACTTGCCAGAGGATTTTCCAAGACAGGCACCCATGTCTAAGAGTATTTGGAGAAATGATTTCTCTTACCTGTCTCGTTTCTGCAGGAATTGTGCTTAGTTTCCATGGTATCACAGCATCAAATTCCTGAGTTATCCCTTTCCCTGGGGAGGGCAGAAAGCCAAGGCTGTGAGTGATAGAGAGTGCAGGACCACCTGGGCTTGGTGAAACACAGGGAGCTCATGGCTTTTCTCCTGAATGATTTAAGGAGGATTGGGAATCACTGGGCTGTGGTGGGCAGGTCAGGCAGCTCCATTTTGTCAAGCCCAGAAGTCCTGTAGGAGGGAAACGTGTCTGTGGGAGGCGAGAGGGATGCCCAGCCTTGGTGGAAGAGAGGAAGCTCGAGGTCTCAGGGATTTGAATGATACTTGCAGGGAAGCAGGAGGCTTCCCCAAAGCATGAAGCTTTGGTGGTTCCCCTTTGCATGCACCAACCACAGAAGTGATAAGACTTTGAAGCATAAGTAAGAACAGGTTCTTCCAAAGAATTTCTCTCTCCTGAGATATAAGGGCTCCTGCGATGGGTCTCATCTGCTCTGTCCTCTCTGAGCACTTGCAGACACCAGGAACAGCAATGACCCACTCACACCCATCGGAGCCTGCTCCCTTGGACCCTTGTTCAGTGGTCCAGCAGGGTCTTGGACTCATTAAACCCCTCCTGAAACCATGTCAGGTGCCTAAGGTCTCTTGCATTTTATCCTTAAGAGTATCCACTGCCTCAGCTCCCCACCTGGAACTCACACCACTCCTGCATCTTGTTCAAATAGGCTGCTGGGTCCACCTTCTGCTGCCGTCCTGGCACCCTAAGCTTGAATTACACCTCTGGACACGGAATTATAGTAACCATATGATCACAGCAGTCCATACGTTAGCAGAGAAGACAGCTCTGCTCATGCTCAGAAACATCTGCAGCACATGCTGACCATGTCTTTATAGGGATATAATGTGATTGGAAGCATGGAGATGATATTTTTAAAGGGTAGTAAAATCTGACCCGGATTGCTTTTTGATTATTATCGCAAATGGATTTAAGCTTGGAGTTGCTGATACAAAAACATAAGTAACATAATTAGTAACAAACATTGCTGTGGTGAGGTTTCTTTTTATTACTTCATAATTTGAAACAGAAACTCTTTGTGGGATCTACTGGGATTAAGAAAAAGGCACCAAACTTCTGCTCCAGACGATTTGAGATGAATATGCTGGATGTGATGAGCACAAAGGAACAGACTCCAAGGCCTGAAGTCTGTTGATTTCTCTGCTGCTGTTATTTCCAGTTAAAGTGTCGTCTCGCTTGAATTTGCTATCAAAACTTTTTCAGACTGATTTGGAAACACATGAACCTCAGTCCCACCAGGATCTGCCTTGCACAGCATGTTCCATGTAAGGTAGCAAACCCCAGCAGCTTGAGAGCAGGTCTCACAGCTTTTCCTGAGGCAGCTGCTGGAAATAGAGGATTTTCAAAGACTCAGCGTGCCAATATGTACTCCTCCAGACAACCCCTGAACTCCCTGACCACGATCGGGTGCTGTGAGGGCATTGAAATGATCCTACATCTTCAAAGGAAGAAAAGGATTCCCATGTCCCAGGACATCTGCAGGGAGATTCATTTGCCTTAATTTAGATTTAGTGCCCAAAAATTAGACTGCCAAATGTTAACCCATCCCCCGGCTTCTTCTGAAGGCAGTGGAGCTCCTCTAAAGAGCAATTCATCTCCTCCCGGTGGCCTCCGAAGGCAGGGCAGATGACTCCCCATCTGGAGGTGCCCGCTGGAATCTGTGGGCTGTCTGGGGAGTTTAAGGTGAATTAAACAGAGGACAGGCTGAGAGAGTTGGGGCTGTTCAGCCTGGAGAAGAAAAGGATCTGGGGAGACCTTAGAGCAGCTTCCAGTGCTGAAAGGGGCTCCAGGAAAGCTGGAGAGGCGCTCTTGATCAAAGAGTGCAGGGAGAGGATGAGGAGAAATGGTTTTCAGCTGAAAGAGGGGAGATTGAGATGAGACCTTAGAGAGAAATGTTTTGCTGTGAGGGTGGGGAGGCCCTGGCCCAGGGTGCCCAGAGCAGTGGTGGCTGCCCCATCCCTGGAGGGGTTCCAGGCCAGGTTGGATTGGGCTTGGAGCCCCTGATCCAGTGGGAGGTGTCCCTGCCCGTGGCAGGGGGTGGGACTGGATGGGCTTTGAAGTCCCTTCTGACCCAAAGCGTTCTACAATTCTCTGAACTGGAAGAGATCACTTGAAGGAAGACAATCTCTTGTGCTCCCAGCAGTTTTGGGAACCAGCAGAAGGATTCCGTGTCTGCAAGTCACATCAGGACAGCAGCAAGGATTAGTGATGCAGCTTTTTTTGCAGGTCTAGCAGGGCACTTTCTCTCTAGTGATGTTGATTTCTCTGCTCCTCACCAGCACCCAGAGGATATCATGTGTCAGACTGGAGGTGTTTGTAGATGGGAGATAATAACTGTTGAGGAATTAATTTAAGTGTCCTTAGAAAGTGTTGGCCAAGGTGCAGAAACAAAACAGCTGTAACTGCAACACCTGGGATGCAGAGTGTGAACTTGGGGAATGCAGCAGAGTGATAATATCTTGCTGTTTCAACCAGCAACACATCCTAAAGGTAAACTGTCACCTGGCCAGGGAGAAGGAAGCAGCCCTTGGAGCCAGAAGAAGGCACGTGGGCAGGTTTCAAGAGGCACATGCGATCTTGCCAGTCCTTTTATCTGTGTTTCCAATGCATGTGCTAACAGTCACATTCCCAGGGCCAGGTATGCCTTCATTTAACCCTTTTGTTTTGACCCAGGTGCTTGGATCATGTCCGTCAGCTCAGGCAGAGGGAATGGCATCGGGGAAGCCTCGATGTTTGGACCAGCACTGCTGGCTTCCCCCATCCTTGTCAAGCCAGGAGGGTGCAGGAAGAAACTTTCCTCCACACACATGGCAAAAAATGCACACATTTTCTCTGGAGTGGCTGGAGAACCATCGGGAAGTTCTGCTTCTCTGTTCAAACTCCAGATGATGGAGATAAAATTTGGGAATAGATGGCATGCGATGCTCTGGTTGGCATGTACTGCAGTCTGGGTCAATCTGGAGTCCAAACATGCTCTACACGTCCAAGACCACACCTGCGTGAGGTTGCAGGGCTTGTGAGGATGCCCCAGGCTGTGTGACCTAGAGAAGGGCTGTGACAGTGACTGCAGGGACAATGGAGAGCCTGAGAGGTTGGAGGTCCTTCAGGAGCCGGGAATTTGGAGTGCTCTTTGCAGTGACAGTGCAGGTCTGCCCACATGGCTAAAGACATCTCCAGATACCTCTGTGATGCTGAATTCCTCCCTGTCCAGAGGGAACTGGTGCAACAGACCCAGACAGGGTAATTTGCCTCTTTTTCTCAAATGGAAACAGAAAGACAAACTTGTTCCTTCACTTTTCCAGGCATCCCAAAACAAGCTGTTATAGCAATTTCAAGACAACCATCCTCCCAAGTGGTTCTCAGCCTCACAGTCTTGGCCAGGGACCATACAGCAGCCTATACAAACAGTGGTTAAGGATGCTGGCAAGGAAGCTTCCACGTGCACAAATTGTTGGTAGACAGCAGAGCTAAGTCTTTAACTTCTGTGCTAAACCTTCAACTCAACAAAGAAGCTTTACTTGTGTAGACAGCCCAGAACAAATTCGACATCTATAAATGTGGCACATCAGCTCTGTGTTGCACCAACATAAAGAGTCCCTGGCTTTGTGTAGACGAGTGAGCAGCAAGTGATCCTGCCTGTAACCAGAATCTCACAAGCAACGTGATGCCGGTCTTTGCTGGAATTGCAGGGTCTGCTATAGCTGAAGAAGTGGAGGCCCATGATGTCCCAGCTTGGGGTGTCTGCTCCCAGCTTGCTCAAGTGTTGTGAGATTGATGTAATAAACATGAGTGTTGTTTGCAGAGTGCAGATTTGGAAAGGAAATCTTGGAAAAGCTAAACCCAAAACTGTCTAGAGAGAAGTGGTTTCCTTTCCCTTTGTCTATCCATCACACCTGCCAAATGCTAAAGGCAACCCCAGGAGAACATCCCGTGTTCACTTACGGAAAAGAGTTTTGTGTTTGTAAGGGTTCTCCACTTGCTGCCAGAGGAAACAAAGCAATGAGAGGACTTTCGGCTTCCAGACACGTGAAATGAGTGGCATGCTGCACCTTAAGTCTGGCCGTGTTGGAGCCGTGATTGAAGGCATGTTCAGGCACTGTGCTGGTGGATGGATGCTTTGAGATGGATGGTTTGTAATGAACCCTGCCTGTCCTGTCTCGTGTGGTCCACGGAAAGGCCAGATAACCCATGCCAGTGCTCCTGTAAACTCTTAAGAAAGCCATGGAGTGGGTTGTGTTCATATCATGGTAGAATGCTCCCTCACGACTGATGACAGAGCAGAGAAATCACCATCCTGCCACGGCTCCTCAGCCCTCCCCAACCAGAAGTTGGACTCAGGACCAGGCATTCTGTGGGCATACAGCTTCTGGCACTGAGACTGATCAGCGCTGGAGAAGGGACCATGTGGAGCCAAATCCTTGTTCCTCACAATCTTCAGGTCAAGTCTGGATGTTTTTCTGGTTGAGATGCTTTAGTGAAACAGAGGTAATTGGGAAAAATTTTATATCCTGTTTTCTGCCTGAGGACAGGTGAGATGAGCTAACGGTCCTCGCTGGCCCTGAAGTTCACACCTCCAGAGTGGTATCATGCACAGCCTCCAACCTTGAACACCACAGCAGATGGAGATCCAGACGCCAGCTGTGCTGTGTTTGGTCCAGAGAGAGCCTCTTTGGACACGAACGTCCCTTTTCATGCATCCAGAGAAAAAGCTGCCTTTGCCTCAGTGTATAACCAGAGACAGCAACACTAGCCATTGTCTTGGCCAGACTTCTTAGTCAGTGGTGTTTGTCCCTGTTTTCCACTGACAATGAACAATGACAATGAATGCTGGACCTAAGCTGTGTGGACAATTATTTCCTGATACTTTAAATTTACTGGCTATTAACTGCCACTGCCAGAGGTGAGGATAAGGGGAATTCGGAAATGATCTTCAGAAAAGAATCACGGAATCATAGTATCATAAATGTTGGAAAAGACCTCTAAGCTCATCCAGTCTAACCATCAGCCCAACACCACCGTGTCTACTAATCCATGCCCTGAAGAGCCACATCTACAAGTTTTTTGAACCACTTCAGGAATGAAGACTATTTTTTGGCTCTCAGGATGGCCACACAGAGCCCCTCTGCTCCCTAGACACTGCCAACATAATCTATTTCTATAAACCTAAATCAATCCTACAGAAAGAGTTGTTTTTGTGGGGTCACATTGCTTTGAGGTAGGTACAGGTCAGGTCCTGCATCAGCAGAAATCAGTTCTTTACCTCTGCAACTCTCTCCTTCTCCGTACTTGCCTCAGGGTAAACCCAGCAGTATCCTTTTCCCCTAGACGCCTCTTACTGAGGAGCAGGAATTGCTCAAAAACTCACAAGTAGTCCCGTCACCAGGTCCATGCCTCTGCCATAGGATGGACCACGCCATGGGCACTTCATGAGCAAGAGAAAGAAATGAGCCCTTCGATTCTGCAAATATGAATTTAGCAGAAATTCAACATCCTTCAAATGTTTATTTTCATGACCTGATAGGTCAAACAGCCTGAAAGTACAGAGATGTTTTCTCAGTAGGCTTTGATTTGAAGCAATCCAAGAATGCCGGGAATCTTCCGCAGTCGGGTTCTTCGTCTCGATCTCGGGCTAACAATGCAGGACGCGGCCGAAGGACTGCGTGAAACATCCACCCTCTACATCTGTTTGGTTTTAACCGGAGATTTATTATGAACAAAGGCAGCTCTTGGAAGAGTTACTCTTCTCTGACATGCCTGCCCGGTCTGTTGGACCAGATGGACAGAAATAGTTTCACATATTAGTCAAATTCTGGATGGCTACTCACCATAAACATGAGCAGAATGGACATTATACTGTCATTGATTTATAGAGAACCACAGACAATAAATTCTAGCCTCGTATGGGGACGTTAGCCACTTAAGTTGCAGTATTGATCTCCAAGCCAAGAGACTGAAACTCCAGGTTTTCATAACCCCAAAGCCAGTAGCAGTAAAGGTTTATATTCTCCCTGGTGAATTTGTGCTGCAAGTTGGATGGGGAAAGTGATCTGAGGAGCAGAAGAGCAGATTAAATTGTTACACTGGAAACCATGGGATAGATTTCCTAGGCTGCACTTCCAGGGCTTTGCTTCTTCCTACCTGGTTTTGAGCAATAAATATTAAATGAGGCAAATTCGTCCTCCTGCACTTATAATTAAAGGGAGATAAACTGCATTCCTAATTATTCCTTACAAGAGGAAAAGCAATTTCTGCCAGGATCAGTGAGAATTCCCATATGTCCTCGAGTGAAATAAGAGCGTGTAATGAACCGGGTGAGGAACTGATCTAACCCAAAAGAGGACATTTAGCATCGGCCGCAAAATTAAAGGCAGTGTTCATCTTTCGTGGGTACTCCTACCCAGAAACACGGAGTTACCAGAAGGGGTTTGTGGGCTCCATCATTAACTCACAGACTATGGGAATCTCCCCATCTCTGGGCCTCGGTTTCCCATTTATAATGTGAGGATAACACTGGCTCAAGCTCACAAGGACTTTGTTGCTGGAACACTTTTCTTGATGCCAAGATATGAATTGCAACATCTTGTGGAAAAATACTTTTAGAGCATATTTGTTGTTGGAAAACATTAATATTTGCATTTGGAATTGTCAAATACTGCTTCACATTTTGTGATATTTTTCCCATAGTTATTTTTATTACTTTTAAGAGTTTTTTTCTATTACCCCCCTAACATCCCCTTGAGGGCACAGGGAAGTCATGGCTTTGACGTTACACACAAACCAACACCAGCATGGGGTGCTCATGGCCCATGTCCCCCCTCCAAATGCTGGCAGCATGCATAGGTACCATCCTGACATTGCTCTGGTCATTTACCACCATGCAGTAGGTCACTGATGCGGTGGAGCATCAACCCCAGCTCTACAGTGGCTGAGCCCAGTGTGGTGAGGATGAGCCCAGCATGGTGTGGATGAGCCCAGCGTGGTGAGGATGAGCCCAACGTGGTGAGGATGAGCCCAACGTGGTGAGGATGAGCCCAGCGTGTTAAGGATGAGCCCAGCGTGTTAAGGATGAGCCCAGCGTGGTGAGGATGAGCCCAGCATGGTGAGGATGAGCCCAGCATGGTGTGGATGAGCCCAGCGTGGTGAGGATGAGCCCAGCGTGGTGAGGATGAGCCCAGCGTGGTGAGGATGAGCCCAGCGTGGTGAGGATGAGCCCAGCATGGTGTGGATGAACCCAGCGTGGTCAGGGTGAGCCCAGCATGGTGTGGATAGAAGCTGGGGGCACAGGGAGCCCAGGGAGGTGGGGAATATAGGGCCAGGATGTGATACAGAGTAAAGGTCTCCCTCTGCCAGCAGCATCCTACCAATTCAGTTGATCAAACAAAACCACACCACGCTTCTTTGCTACACCAAGCCTTTACAGCAATTTTTTTCCATTCTGTCACAATGTGTTTTTTCTAGGTGACAATAAATGGCAGAGTGTCACCCAGAAATCACCCTAGAGTCATAGATTCTATGATTCTACCAGGGACCCTGCAGACCCTCATTGCAAAGAATGGGGAGGTCACAACTTTTCCAAGAAGAATTGGCCAGAATTAGCAGGCCAAAAGGATGTTGTTTTCCTCTAACTTTGTTCTTAGAAACTGTTGTTGTAGCTGAATTTCACTCCCTCCCCTCCTCTTGTCCCTAAATGAAAATCAGCCTGAGGTGGATGCTCCATTAGAAAAAATATCAGCACAAATGATTTAAATTCAAATGGTAACTCCAAGTAGAGTCTCACAAAGGGAGTTTCATACAGCCTTAATAGGCAGCGGTGCTAGAGATGGGGCAAGTGAATCACTCCTTTCTACTGGATAATATTAATAGAACTCCTTGCACAATTATATCCAGAAACAGCAATTAAAGTAAAAATCAGAAAGGGTGTAAACTCTGTGCCGGATCCTCAGCCAGCGCTAATTGGTGCAGCACACAGAAAGCAGCAGATCTAAGCAGATTTACACCCATTTGGGCTGCTCTGAGGAATCACAGATTTCCTGCCACACTCCTCTTGCATTTATCTTCTTTCCTCTTGAAGAGCTAAGGGCACAACTAGTTTAACCCTAACCACTGAGACAAAGGAACCTCTTCTCCACCAAAAATGAAAAATAAGGCAGCCCTGGGATGATTGCTGATGTCTTTCAGTTTGGTAGGCTTCTTTTTAATGCCTCATCACTTTTCAGTTACAGTTGTAAGAGTTTAGATCTTCAGGACCTCTTCTCTCTCTTGTATCCTTGGTTGAAGAAAAAGGTAAGGGTAAGAATAAAATAAAATAAAATAAAATAAAATAAAATAAAATAAAATAAAATACTGACTTACTCTCAAGCTGAGGGTGATGAGGCCCTGGCCCAGGTTGCCGTGAGAAGCAGTGGTGGCTGCCCCACCCCAGAGCTGTTCCAGGCCAGGTTGGATGGGGCTTGGAGCCCCTGATCCAGCGGGAGGTGTCCCTGCCCATGGCAGGGGGTGGAACTGGATGGGCTTTGAGGTCCCTTCCAACCCAAACCATTCTGTGATTCTAAGATAAAAGATAATACAAAAACAAGACTTTCTTCCAGTTAAGAGATAGGTGTAAAGTCCTGGCTGGCTCTGGGAAACAAGAACTTCAATTGCTTCACGTGTAGGGAGATGGGATTAAGGCAGAGGAGAAATATCACATTTCATTATATTTAATTTTATACCCCATCATGAATATTTTAGTGTGAATTAGGAATGACACACGCTTCTCTCTAAACCCTTCCCTGAGCACACAGGAGAACCATAGAATCACAGAGTGGTTTGGGTTGGAAGAGACCTCAAAGCCCATCCAGTTCCACCCCTGCCATGGGCAGGGACACCTCCCACTGGATCAGGGGCTCCAAGCCCCATCCAACCTGGCCTGGAACCCCTCCAGGGATGGGGCAGCCACCACTGCTCTGGGCAACCTGGGCCAGGGCCTCCCCACCCTCACAAGAAATCATTTCTGCCTAAGATCTCATCTCAATCTCCCTTCTTTCAGCTGAAAAATGTTCCCTCCTGTAAGAAGAAAGAAAAGCAGGTATGGCTGTTTTTCCTCTTCTTTTGCTTTCCTCGGGTCTGAAACCTCCATCTGGATTTAATCCCTTACCAGAAGACAAACGATTGGGGAATTTCTTATGAAGGTGTTTTTCTTACTTTGTGCCACTTTCTTAGCAGGTGTTAGATAACAAAGTCATGTCATCGGCAAATTTATATGGCAATCTTGGCAACTGGGAAATTAAATGGTCCCTGAGTGCCTTAAGAAAACAATTTTTTTCCATCAAAATTGGATTACGTAAAAATAAGCCTTTTTTTTGCATCTTCTAAAGGAGATGACAAACAAGCACTGGGGAAATGAAGGGAAGGAAGAAAGATTTAAAATGCACGTCATGAAGTCGACATCTGGATTTGGAGATGTCTGCATCCATTTACCTACAAACACCCAAGGAGGGCCGTGAACTGTCTTGGCCAACACATGAAGACTTGGCCCATGAACTGCCTTACTTCGCCTCGGAGCCCAGGAAATTGCGCAGAGGGGAACCATATGATGCTGAAATGCTTTGTGGAGTTTGCATGCACTGCCTTGGAGCTCGAAGCCACCGAATCGCTGCAGCAAAACGCACTGCATCCCCGTCTTGCAAACACCTCCAGAGGACTGACCTCGGGGTGACATCTCTCTGAGCCCATTCTAGCATTGTCAAATAATAATCTCTGACCTCCATAAACACATTCATTAATTTTTATTGTCCGATGAGTTAGTAAAGAGTTGTGGAGTGCCTGGTAGACCCATCTGTGTGGGGAGAGGAACACTGTGAAGCTTATGCGCTTTGTTAAGTGGCAAAGCTTGCAGGGAGATATCACCGTTGAGGGCCTGCAGTTCTGTTTCCTCATGGGATGGCTCTGGCTTGATGCCCCAGCCCAAATTAACCCTTTGCTTCTCCTTGACAGGTTGGCAGGGTGAGAAGACATGGGTTGCAGTGGTGCTCACAGGGAAAGCAGAGGCATAGAGCAGTGAGAAAGCTGTGCTCTGGTGTCAACTTCACCTGAGGTATTTGCTGGTGCCACTCAGCAAGAGGGACTTTGGGTCTGATCCTTAAAAAGCTGCATCTTACCCAAGGTTCTGCTTCCTCTCTGTTTTCATGAGGACTAAAATAGCCCTCTCTAGCCTGCCCCCTAAGGACAAAAGGCTTTCGCCCTCTGTTTTCTGCTCACCCTTCTGCAGCGTGGGACCCCAGGGAGTCAAACTGGGTGGTGAAGGCCAAAGATTTTAAGCTTCTGAAAACCTCTTAACAGTGGAGGGAAGAAATCCTTGTGATCATCCCCATGAAGAGAATGGCAGCAAGAGACACCCATCCCTCCAAACTCAGCCTTTCCTATCCCTAACTCCCACAATGACGGTGCCACGGTGGCCCCACGAAACCACAGCATTGGAGCACCCATGTCCAGTGCTTGTGCCCTCCTCATGCCTGGTCAGCTTGGCCAGTCCTCACTGCAGACTGGTGCTGGGGCTGGTGAAAAGGGCACAAGGCTGGGAGCAGAGCCTTGTGGTCGATGGATCCAGCTTGACAAGCTGGGACCAAATTATGGATGACCTGCAGGTATCTACAGTGGCATGCAGACACCTACCAGCACCTCCAGCCAGCACAATTCACGCCTGGTTTCCTGGATCCTCATGAGATCCACAGATGGAAGACAAGGCCAAAGAGAGGGGCAGGCTCCTCGGTTTTTACTTCCTTGTTGTATAAATGATTAAATATAAACCTATGTGACACAACCCCCCGGCACAGAGACTGGCTGTGGAGCTTGTCTACAGAAGGATTCATGGGAAGGAGCAAGAATGACAACAGCCCTTGCTGGTTTCTGCATGGAGCAAGAGGTAGAAACAGTCAGAGCCTCAAATCAGAAAGTGAAAAGATTCAATCTCACATTTGCCAGTCCTGCTGGGTGTGATTCTCCAGAGGGGAACGGAAACAGTTCCACTCACGCAAACATCTTTTTGGATGAGCAATGACCTGGTCTGGACAGGAGCCACATCTTCAGGAACCACCTGGGGAGGGAGGGCGACTTGGCTGTGCCCCGTCGCAGGATTTGTGCCTGTGTTTAGCATGAATAACCCTGCTGCAGGGCTGCGAGACAGCGCTGCCAGGCCCTGATGACGTCCACTGCGTTGCTGGTGGTTATGAACAAGCCATCATCCCCTGCTTTTTCTCACAGCACATAATATTCTGATGAAATACAATGCTTGGCTCTCTCGCTGATTTTCTTAGCGCCCTCTACAAAGCATCAAAGTGTTTAACCCTGCAGTAAATTCGCACCAGGAGGGAATTTATGAAGAATATCCTTCTCTTGCCTTTTTTTTTGAGGCAGAAGGAAGCAAAAATTCACTTTTTTAATGCCAGGAATTCAGAAGTGAGAAGTGAGGCGCCCCCTTCCCCTTCCTAAATATAACAGGAGCAACTTAAAAGTCAAGATCTTTGTTGCTGTTATAAATAGCTAATGAAGTGACAGTGCTTGCTCAGAGGCTGGCTCTCCAGCGTGAGACTGCTGCCAGCCACCACCAAGGCTCACATCATCAAGAAGCTTAGGAGCAACCTGTACAACGGCAGCAACCAAGTTTTGTAAGCGCAATCTGGGAAAAAACAATGATTGTGCAAGAAAATATGGCAAAAACAACCATCTGTTTTATTTTCTCATTTTTGTTTGTCCATTGGGTTTCGAGTCTGTAAGGGCTTAAGTTTTCCACATTCGCTCCAAAACAAATAATTGGTTTATTTTTCGATGAAGCTTGAGATTATCACATCATCACCTGCTTCCTAGCGGTGAGCTTAGGAGCGAATGGCACAAGCCCCAGCGCAGCCAGAAAACCCAGTGGTGCTCTGAAATGAGGTGTCTCTGGACATGAAGAGGAGGAAAACTCCAACCTCCCCATTTCTAGACATGTGTGAGAACCAGTGAACCTTTCTCCTCTCTCCTGAGACCTACAATTGAGGAGACTTCTATATAGCCTCATCGTTAACGTAGCGGATCCAAAGAAATAAAAAAAAAAGCCTCTGGATTGAAAAAAAACTCCATGTTTTCCCTTTGAATGCCAAAACATATGCCTTTGGTTACACCTCTGGCTTGTGCCGCTCCCATGCGCTGCAGAAGGGGAAACAAACTGCAGGGATTTCACTGCTGTGCCTTAGCCAGGCTCCTGTTCCCAGCGGAGAAGCCATCTCCACACAGATAATGTTGGCTCAGAAAGCCCGAGAGCCACATGGAGAGAGAGACAGGGGAAAAACACAGCCTTGCTATTCACTGGTAGTAAATTGTCCTTCCTGGGAGACGCCAGCATTCCTAAAGGAAAGCTGTGGAGGGGCTCTGGATCAGGGAGGGCAGGGAGAGGATGAGGGGGAACGGTTTTCAGCTGAAAGAGGGGAGATTGAGATGAGATCTTAGGCAGAAATGTTTTGCTGTGAGGGTGGGGAGGCCCTGGCCCAGGTTGCCCAGAGCAGTGGTGGCTGCCCCATCCCTGGAGGGGTTCCAGGCCAGGTTGGATGGGGCTTGGAGCCCCTGATCCAGTGGGAGGTGTCCCTGCCCATGGCAGGGGGTGGGACTGGATGAGCTTTGAGGTCCCTTCCAACCCAAACCACTCTGTGATTTCTGGGTGCTATCTGCCTTCAAGGCAGTGTTTTCTCCTTTCGTCTCAGAGGCGCCGGGAGCAGCAGGAGGCATTGGCCGCGCCGGGTGAGGGACTCCCTCTTACCAGGCCCAGCTGCTGGAGATTCCTCTGCTCTATTTACCTGTAAACCATATTTAAAGACCAACGGATCATCCTGCTCACACATACACATGTGGAGGGTGCATACACGACAAATCGAGAGTGCAAAAATGGGGTTGCATTAAGAAAAATACAGCCCAGGGCAGCTTTTTAGAGGATTCTCCATTAAACTGAGATTCAGGCATTGTCCTAGGGAGGGTCTTCCAAATGAAGAGGAAAGGGAGCTTGGCAGCAAATGAGCCAGGTGGGAGCTCTAAGCTGTGATGGGAGGACAGACACAGCTGCCCTGCGTGTAGAATGCTGAGGCCAAACTCTCCAAGTCCTGGAGGAGCAGACTGGATTCTTTAGTCTCTTTTTTTTTTTTTTAGCATCTCCGTTACCATCTCGGTTCCTATCTCACAGCCTGTTGCCCTGGCTGTGGGGGAGAGGGGAGCTGTTAATGCCATCTCTTGGTCTCTGCAGGTCCCATCCTGTTTAACAATAGGTGAGATGCTCACTGCATGCATCCCTCAAGCTCCCTGCTGAAAGATGATTTTAACCCATCCTTGCACCTATAACCACTCTGCAGAAAGGCAGGGAGTCGATGCATGCCCAGAGATGTGTTTTTTCTTATATTCACACATCAGATTATTCAGTGTTCAGTATGACTGGGCCTAATCTTTCATCCAGCTCTTGCTATTTTGTGTCTTGTAAACTGTATTTAACAGAGTGATCATCCCCAGGCTCTAAACCTGCTCGGAGGGGAAGGGGTAGCATAGCTCATCAGACCCTTTCCCTTTTGCATCGGTCAATCAGATGAGCAGAGCCTCACAAGTAATGAAGATCCCAAGAGGTCCTTAGGAATCCGCAGGGAGGCAGAGGACAGAGACTCAAGGTGATGCCACTACCGTCGCTGCAGGTGGATTGGGGCTGGGATGTGTCTTGTTTGGCTGCAGATCGTTCCAATGAAGAAAGAGAGGGTGAATGATTTACTCTGCAGTTCTTGGTCATGAGCAGCCAACGTCTTCTTTGCTCTTCCAGGCCTTTCCCAGGCCAAGGCAGCCTAAGGCTGTAGTACAACCCACCACGCCCAAATGAGCCCTGGGCTTTGGGGATGGAGATGCCCGGAGATACAGGCTGGTGCAAAGCTGAGCTATTGGGCTGTGGCCAAGTCTACCTCAAGGCCACATTGAACTGGTGAGCTTCATCCCACCTGTGGCTGAGGGTGCAAAGAGGGAAGGCGTCATAGGAGACACAGATAATAATCACAGAAGGTTAAGTTCTGGAATCTTCAACATAAGAAGGATATGGAACTGTTGGAACATGTCCAGAGGATTGCTGCAAAGATGATCAGAGGGCTGGAGCACCTCCCATATGAGGACAGGCTGAGAGAGTTGGGATTGTTCAGCCTGGAGAAGAGAAAGGTCTGGGGAGACCTCAGAGCAACCCATCCCACTCTTGTCCACTGCAGAGCTCCAAGCCTTTCAGCAGCCTCTGAAAAGCAGAAGCAAGAGGAAGAAAGAAAAGGTGTCAAGGAAATGGCTAAGTACAGACGAAGCCTCACATCTGCCACTCATGTAAATCAGCACAAGTCCCTCAGCAGCAGAGGTGGGCTGACAAGTACTGAGCATCCAGCCCTCCTGGTCCTCCTTACCAGCCAAACCACCACAAAAACATACTAAAATGTTTGTGGGTGCTGCCCTGGCCCTAGTTGGCAGCAGAAAGTTAGAGGATGAGATCCTCCCAAGACGTCTCTTCTGGAGACAAACTGAGGATAATTAACAAACGTTTCCTTGAGGACTCCTTTGCTGAGCCGGCTCAGAGGCACGAGGGCTCCCAGAACCGAGCTGTTTGCTGGGGGCGTTTTGCAGACACAGGGGATGGAGTTCAATACTAATGAACAGTCCCATGTGCTAATGAGAGAAGTGGCTCAGTGCCACAGATGGGCTCTTCTGTGCCTCCTGGGTTGTGCATCTCTACTTGTAAAGTCAACGCTTTGCGTTTCTGCAGGAGAAATGACTGCTGTGTGGTTTTGAGTACCAGCAGCCACGGCTGCATTGATCTAATTAGCCTGCTAGAGCATGGTTTGGCAGCCTGTGCCAGTGTCCCCCGCCACGATACAGTCACCGGTGACAGGCATCTGTGGCTGTGAACGGCAGGAGAAGACACGGTCATGGTGTATGATCTGCACGCTGTTGTCTTCCTCCAAGTGGGGATGCCAGGGCAGGACAGACTGCGTCGAGCTCAGTTCCATTTCTGGTGGCTGCTCTTTATTTTTTTCCAGTTAGTAAACCAGGGCAGCAAAAGAGACAAGGAGAGGAAGGGAAAGAAAGGCCTCAAAGGGAAAAATCCCTGCTGATGGAGCTGAGATGACAGCACGGCCGGGCAGGCCCCTGTGTGTTGTCCCTGCAGGTCTGGAACGCTTTGCAGGTCTGGTGCTCTCCTGGGGCCAGGGATGTCCTAGCAGGATGTGTCTGTCCGTGCCTCTAGTGGGATGTCCCTGCCCATCGCAGGGTGGTTGGAACTGGATGATCTTTAAGGTCCCTTCAAACCCAAACTATTTTATGATTCTATGATACTGTCTTGGGCAGAGCGCAGCAAGTGCCAAAACTCTGTTGAGGCAGTTTGACTCTATCCAGAGCTGATCTCAAATGTGTCTTCAAAGGTCTAGGAAGGGATAAAAGCTGGAGCAGAGCCCACAACAGCCAAAGCTGTGACCTTCGCTCATACCCTCCCAGTGTCCTTTCCAGAGCTAAGAGCTGTGAGAGCCTGAAGGCATCTGTTGGAGCATAGCGATCCACACCAGCCTGAGCTCCTCGAAATGTTTCCCAACAGCCCACTCAGGGGCAAGAGAGCCAGGGGTTTGGTGCATTTGCAGCCCTGTGGGTGCCCAGAGGGGCTGAGGAGGTGGAGGCAGCAGAGCTCAGGTCTGGTGCTTTGCAGTGGTCTCTCCAACGAAGCAGGAGTGACCACTGTCAGGACCTGGTGGGGCCAGTATTGGTCTTTGCTGCCCACCTCCTGTGGGCTGTGCAGCACTCAGAGGTGGGGGAAAACATGGGGGGACAGCAAGGACAACATTTACAACAGGATGCCACATTTTATTGGGCAATAACAAGGGACGAAAAGGACTTACGAAGGCTACCCTAGTTATTCCCCCAATAATTATAAAGCAGAATTTATTCCTGCTTCCAGTGAGCCTCATGCAGAGAATTAAACACAAGATTAATGAGGTGCCTAATGGTTTGTGTAGCCCCACTCAGAAATAAAGCAACTGTTTGCTCCTTGTGTGACTGGATGTCTGAGAGCAGCCAGTTTCTCTCTAGATGATGTGCACTGCTCCAAGTGACAACTGCAGATGGGTCTTTATGCTGCTTGCCAAGCTGTTGGGAAAAGCACTGACGCAGATCTGAAAGAAATGCACTCAAACTTGCTACTCCGAGTCACGGGGTTGAAAACAAAAACTCAGGGAAGGAGCAATACGCAGGGCTCGGCTGGACATTGCTCTTGCAGCAAAGTTACTCTGATCTCTCTGGGACTACAGCTCTTAAACTGAGATGCCACAAAGCTGCTGGTGACTCAAGGCACTTTGTCATCCAAAGCCATAGGTGCAAGAGTGGCCCTGACAAGCAGCATAGCGCTCGTGCAGGTTTGTCTGCGTCCCTGACAAGCAATAAAACCTTCAGCTGTAGAACCCCAGCGTCTGCTCCAACTGCATGTGTTATCTTTCACTCTCCTTCATTAATTTTTTAAGGACCACCCAGTTATAGTATTCGCTTCCAAAACACTTTGTCTGTGCATCAAAACCACATGCTCTCCTCACGCCTCCAAACATGAGCTCTCCGGGCAGGCTCCAGACACTGATGCCTTCTCCCAGCGAGGGCTGTGAGCAAGCAGTGGCCCCTGGAGATGCTCTGCAGTGGCTGGGACTGAGAGAGATGAAGCAGGAATCAGAAATGATGGCGTTTCTGCTGGGCACACTCTGCATCTCCCCTTTAGAGGGATTTTTGAAGTCTTTTCTAGCTGGTATTGTGCCATGAACCACAGTCTGCAGAAGCAGTCATGGCTTCAGATGTGCCTGCTGGGACGAACATCATGACATACTCTTCCTCTGCAGCTCCTGCAGCCCTCCCCCTGACAGGACATGTGGTGGGACTGTGGCTCAGCAGGTGCCCCGTCCCTGCTCCTCCTCTGGGTCACTGTAAATCTGTCCATAGGAGGAGCTTGGAGGTCTGTGATGGTGGCCTGGAGATTGTGAGCATCACATTGGTACCTAAGGGGATTCGCCTACAAACATTTTTGGAGAACTGTGAGCTGAAAGATTTCCTTCTAAGAGCAAAGGGCAGGAGAGACCCCAGGAGATGGCATTAGCCATGCCCTGCCAGATTGATTCTCTTGTTCCTTGTGGGCACCAGCCTAGCCAGGTCTCCCAACCTCAGGTGAGACCCAAACCTCCTCCATGGCCAAACCTGGGACTTCCCTACTCTCCCACCAGGATGTTCTTGCTAAACCACTCTAAATCACCCTTTTGTGGGACCTAGATACAAGGCGAGGAGTTCATTCCCTTCCCTTTGCAGGAACCTCTCGCATAGCCGAGGGCTGTTATCACGTCTCCCATCCCCTGTCGGTTCTAGACTAAACAAGCCCAGTTCTCGCAGGCTTTCCCCACAGGTCACATTTTCTGGATCTCTGATCGCATTTGCTGATCACCTCTGGACCTTCTCTGGCTGATCATCATCTCTCTTCAATGGTGGTGCCTGCTGGATGCAGTTCTCCGGCTGCGCATGTGAAGCAGAAAGATTATTTCACATTTCCTATGGACAGCATTTGGATTTATAGCTCCCAGGGGAGGGGAGAAAGCCAATGTCTTCTTAGCAGCTCCACTAATCGCCCATTTATGATACTGTCTCAAAAGTCAGGCCTCCAGCATCCAAGAATCACAAGCCATGGCGTATCAGGCATTTTCTTCCTAATTTTGGTGTCCCAGAAACTGCCAGGTTGACCCATCCTGGTGTTCCTCATGCCCGAGAAGGCTGGAACCCCATGCTCTACCCTAACATCCAGTGATGAGAGATTACAGATGGTCAGATAATAAAACAAGGCAATAAGAATACATTTCCCATTCCCTGGGAAAGGATTAGGAGAAACTTAGTATTTTTTTCTCACACAAAATAAAAATTCTGAGAATTCTGGGCTGAAAACCTATAGTGTTTTTTTTTTCTTCCTGTGTTTTTTTAAATTTCATTTATTTATTTTTTATTCCAGCAGTGTCTTCTGCATCTTCCTGGACTTTCCTCTCCATTGTCTGGCCAAATCCCGTCCCTCAGGATGCTTCACCTCCTGCCTTCAGCTGGCCACGGTGTTCCACCATGGAGGAATCTCCACGTACCCTGAGCCATCAGAGATGTCATTCTTTGGCAAAAAGTCATCCTTCTTTAAACAAAAAAAAAGCAATCTGTGATCCAAAAAAGCTTCATAGTGTCCCAAAGTTGTCAGTAAACACAACACAGAAGACTTTACGCTCAGCACCAGACGGACATGTGCACTGAATACTCTTTTGCAGGAGGTCTCATCACTTTCATTTGAGGGAGGAGTCTGTCCAGGGAGGTCTGGGCTTGACGAAGGGGCAGTTGCAAAGGTGGGAGTAAAGCATCCTTATCCGGATCTGTGTCCAGCAGCAAAGCCCTGGTTTGGGAGCTTAAAATGACACAAACCCTGGAGGTGTCATCTTTGCCAGCTGGCCAAGGAGCTTTGGGGAAGACTAGTGGGACAGGGCCATGAGTGAGCTCAGAGGGAACCCCCTCCTGTCTTTGTCCCACCTCCCAAAATTCAGCCGAATGGGAAATGGTCTGTCCAAGTGCTCATGCTGCAAATTCACTCGAAGCTGTATTTCCTAACCAAGAGGCTTTTACAGTCCTTACAGTAAGTAATAAACCTTCAGGAGGATTTTCTTGTGGTTAAACACTGAGGCCTCTTTTGGCCAAGCAAAGTGGGCTCTGCTCTGTCCTCCGGATGGAGTGGAACTGGATTTATTGATATTTATGTTTCGGTTTAAACATTACTCAGAAGGTACCATTAGTCATAAAGCTGGCTCCCTGCGTGGCTGCCCTTGTTTCCCTCGTGTTCCTTCCCCTGCCGTTAGCTGAATTCTCTTTGACATCAGCCATCAGACATTAAACTGCACATAGATCACATCTTGTCAGGGGCTGCCAGGGTTTCCGATTTGGCCTCTCTCTGCTCTACAGCTGTTTGGAGAGCTTGCTTGGGTGGAAGGAGGGTGGTCTGTGTCTCCTGCCCTTTGAAGTCCAAGAAGTTCCTAGGCACATGCTCAGACTCCGATGTGCTCTCAGCTCATCCACTTTCATATGTCAGCTGCACTGGGGCTGCAAAACTGTCTCGTTGGAAGCTTTGAACTGGGAGGGAAAGAGCAGAAGTGCAACACCCCCCTTAGGTGCTTCATCCTCAGACTCTATCTGTAGCTAAGGGAGAGAAACAAGGATGTCTCACCCTACTGCACCAGGTCTGTATGGAGATGTTCTGCTCGCACCTTTGCAACTGCCCTTTCATGAAGCCTGGACCTCCCTGGGCGGACTCCTCCTTCGACCAAAAGTTATGAGACCTCCTGCAAAAGAGCACTCAGTGCATCTGGCTGCCTGCTGACGATTTTCTGTGACAGGAGAATCACCCAGTGGACCATTCTGGCCTTTACCTTGTTGTGGAGGGAGCTGGGAGGGGCTGGTTCCAATGTAGTCATCCAGCTTTGAGACTTCTAAAACCAATAGCGCAATCCTACCCTGCACTCCATGCGGTGCGCCTTCTTCCATCTCCTACATAATTTCATCTTCCTAACCACAGTTTCTGCTCTACAGCCAACTCCACCCATAATCCATGCAGTTTCAGGTTGTTCCTCTTCCCATTTACGACTCTCACCAGCCTGTGCTTAAATTTGCTCTTTCATTTCTCCCTCACTCAGCTGTTCCAGTTCATGTATGCCCATGTGGGTCCTCTCTTTTAACACTCTCCATCTCTTCTGGTGGGTGCAGTCACATCTCTTCATCAGCCACAGGTTTCCTGCTGTGAGTGCAAAGGGTGTGGCAGCATCGGTGGATGGGACCAAGGGGAGCTATGTGCCCACCTGAAATTTGCTCCGCAGACTGAAAATGCTTCAGTCCATGACGGATTGTGTCTGTCACTCTTCCCATTAGACAAAGGGCCCTCAACAAGTCACCGGGGGTTACAAACCAAGCTGCATTGCTGGACGCTCCCTTGGCCGTGCCCCCAGGTCTCCTCATCCAGCAGCTCTCCCAGCCTTGGACCTCCTTGAAGCTGTGTCCATCTTGGCAAAGGCACTCAGCTTTCCTCCTGCAGCCTCTGCGCTAGACAGTGTCTCTAAATACATTTTCCAAAACAGATTATTATTTACTTACCCAAGGCAAAGAAAAATATTCCAACACGAGACGGCCTCCTGTATTGCTCTTACACAACCCCCGGCGTGTTCCTCTCCGGGTGCTGTAATTTGGGATGGGGAAGGCAGACAGCATTGATGTGGTTTTTCTTTCTCCCGGAGCTTCTCCAGTACACTCATCTCCTCCTACCCATGCCAAGTAGTTCTCTTTCCCCTCTCAGCCAACATATAATTGTCCTCTGATATTAGGAAGATAATGAAGAAACAGTTTGTTCAACTGCTTGGAGCTGGAAAATGGACTTTTTCTAATTCCGGGTCCCTAACCTGTGCCCTGCTGGGTGCTTTCACCATTGTGACTGCTGAGATGTTTTTGAGGGATCAATCCTGCAGTGTATAAGTAACATTTCACTCAGTGTCCACAGCACTGCTGGTGTCCTCGGAAGTTCCTGAACTGCAGGGATTAGGAGGTGAGTCCATTTTACAATCTCATCTCTCTGCTGGCTGAAAGGCCTGATCCAAACCACCAGATAAACCCCAGTGTATGTCATTATTAGTTTTCAATTACAAATTAATAAATTAAAAAGCCATACTGGTTAATTACAACAGGCTAAAGCAGTAACCTGGCTTTGTAGCAATGTTAATATATGATCCGAGAAATAACATAAATGGGATGGAGGCAGGTAAAAACAGAGAGAGAGGGAATCACATGGGAGGGTTGCAAGGAAGGAGGTTGTCATCGTGTTTTCTGCTGTGGCTTCATCATCATGGACATGTGGTGATTCAGAGCCAAAAGCCGGAGCTTCCATCCCACATCGATCCCCAGAGGAGCTGCACGCAAACCTCCTCAGCCTGAGAAAGCAGCAGGACCTTGTGGAGCTGAGGCAGAGGGACATCGCTGCCAATACCCACTTGCAAAAGCCACTCTGTATTCTGCATCTTTCACAATTGCTGGTACCAAGATCTAAACAAGCACGCTCCAAATTAACAGTGCTCTCCTCCAACCTTAAATTATTTTCATGGATTCTCCTATTGAAATCACAGCAGAATTTTGCTTCCAAGCTTCATGGGAAATAAATCATGCAAGGAGGAGATGGGACAGACCAAAGTCTGCACTCCTGCAGCTGAGTCTATAAAGCCCTGCTGTGCCAATTGCACACATAGTAGTATCCAAGCGTGTTTTCTCTCGGTGATGTCTGCACAAGGTGCCTCACCCCCTGCAGAAGAAGCTGGATCTGGCCCATGGCTTCTCTAACACTTGCCCAGGAAAGCAAGCAAGCCCCAGCAAATCGAGCAGCGGCAGACGAGTGGTTAATAACCCCTGTGATGCCTCCTGGACTACTGTTGTGTTTCACCATGCTGAGCAGAGGTGACTGGTGGGTGCACAGGCATGTGGATCCGTGTCCCAGCAGCTCCAAGATTTTTGGTGTATGGGCTTAAACTGTCCCTGAAGGCTGGGCTGCATCTGGGTGAGCAAAGCACTGGGAGATGCTTTCTTTACTGACAGAGTGGTGAAGCCCTGGCGGAGGCTGCCCAGGGGGGCGGAGGAGTCTCCATGCCCAGAGGGTTATAATAACATGTAGACATGGCACTTTGGGACGTGGTTTAGCGGGCACGGTGGGGTTGAGCTGACGGCTGGGCTGGATAAGCTTAGAGGACTTTCCCAACCTTAACGATTCTGTGATTCTATGATTTTACAAGTGAAGGCAAACCAGCGCTGGGGGATACACAGAGAGGAATTTCCCTTCCGTGTCCTGTGGAAAGCTGCTGCCCTGCGTTAGGATTGTAACTTCCCAGTTAATGGTCTCCCTTTGGCCTCACCAGAGATGGGAATTGCCTGGAAGAAAGAGGCAGAGCTGGCTTTTTAGTGCTGCTCTGTGAGCTCCAGGAGAAGAATCCTGCCTGACCCTCGCATCGCATGAGTCCTGGCACCGGGGGCCTGGCTGCGTTTTTACAGGGCAAAGCCTGTTAAAGAGGAGAGACGAAATTTTATGGCCTTGCTTGAATGCCAGTTCCCTCCAGAAGAAAAACAAACCACTTAAAATGATAAAAAGGCCTGTTTTTTATTTACTGGAGTGGCAACAGCACTTCCAGCTGCATCTTTCCTGTATTCTTGCCCATCAGACACTACCAGGCACACAGTCTTTCTTGGTGTAAAAGAACGGTCTGTCTGCAGGAGAGATTTGAAGGCTGTTGCAGAAATGCCTGCCTGCCTGCTGGCCCCCTGCCTCCGTGGGTGAAGTAGATCCATCCTTGAGCTCTTCCCTCCAGCCCCGCTGTGGCCGCATCCCTGCTCGGTGCAGGAGAGAGGCAGGAGGAGGGAAGGAGGATGAAATCGGTGGTGGGTGTCCCAGAGGAGTAGCCGTCCAGGGAAGAGGAGGCGATGGAAAGGATGGGAAGAGAGACAAGGTGAGCTGCGAAGGCTCAGGCTGATAGCTGAATGGGGTGGAGAGGTCTGAGACAGGGAGAGCCTCTGAAACACTGAGGAAGAGGAAGGCAAAGAAGGGGAGGAAGGAATGGTGGGGACCTGACCTTGAGAAGAGAGAAGAGGGAATGACATAGAATGGACACCAAAGCCACGGTAGAGGAGGAACAGACCCCCTTCAGGCCATTGGTGGGGTGGGATGAATGAGAGGGTCACACTCCAAGGGTGGGAGAAGCAATTCCTCCTGCAGCCCCAGTCCAGGCTCCACAACTCAGTCAGAGAAAGGAAGGACAGGGGCGGCAGGGTCCTGAGGGAACGCCTGCAAAGAGGGCAAACGCAGTTAGCAGGGTTGAGCCAAACCACTATCTGAGTGTTTAACCAGCACACTCTACATGAGACACTGCTTCAGCTTTCATGAGCTGCAAAAAACCCCCTTTTTTAACATTTTCCAGGCTCCCCAGTCCTACTGATTTCAATGTGTTACAGCCTGTGAGATTCGCAGTGCCCCAGGGACGGGGGCTGCAGAAGCGGGCGAGGTGAAGGTGTCTGAGCAATAAGCACTTTACAAGACAGTTCACCCCCCACTATCCCTGCACGTGTTCCGCGTGATGCAGATGTCTCTGTCGGTACATGTGCTCTCTCCAGCATTACCTCATTGCAGTGAAACAGCAGCAGGTAGCAATGCAGCACGCTGCAATCAAGGGCCGAGGCAGGCTTCTCGCTTCTCCCTTCAAAATAAATCACAGCAGCACTTGGGGGGGAAGGGGAGGCTTTCAAGTTGGGGTTTTGGTTGGTGCCATCAACAAAAGATTTGTACCATGGTGCCTCAAGGAGCGTATGTCTATCAGGTTTAAGAACCCGAGTGGATGCACGATTGCAGTAATGGGACCCCACAGGGGAGTCCACTACTGTGATTTAGAGGCTTCTATAAGAGAAATAAGAGTCTGTTCAATGTGCCATCCTTGGATGGAGAACAAGCTGTCATGGCAACCATATCCGTGTCATCCCAGCGTCAGGACAAAAACAGATATGGCTTGAGGTGTCACCTCATGGAGCCAGAGAAGGCTGTTGGGAGCTCGTATCCATATCCAGGGGATGCACTGTCCCCATTGCCCATGGCAGGGAGTGGTTCCTCACCTCTGGGGCCAGCAAGCGAAGGCAGCCACGTATGAGACTATTTACACCCCATCCTTGTCCATGTAGAAAGCATATGATAACCCCATCAGTCCAGGAGGCTGAACCTTTGACCAGGAGGAGTTGTGTTGGCATCTGAATGGCAAGAGAGGATCTCAGTATCTGAGCTGGAATCTTTGAGTTGTGTCACAGATCACGCTGGTTGCAGAGCAGGTTGTGTATCTGTTTATAGACACTTCCTTATCAAAGTGATACTGAGAAATTGGAGCAAAATCCTCCAGGGATTTTTGAGACACAGCTTTGCAAAGGAGGCTGAAATGTGCTTAGGATGAAGAAAAGGACTCCGTTGAATGCCAGCATAGTATCTGTCAGGCAGAAATGCCAACTACCCCGAGGGGGGAACATCAGATTGAGTGGTTTGCAGTGGTAAAACTGCCTGGGATGAATTTAGGCAAAGGAAAATTTAGTCTGGGTCTCAGGAAGGCTGAAAGGATGCATCAGAAAAACATGAATTGGAACTTAATGGAGGACCAAAAAATGACTTTAAAAGGTTGTGAAAGTACTGACTTATTTTCAGATGATTTGTTTGACTATAGCCATATATTTTCTTTCTATGGTCTTTAATGCATATATAATGAGTGCATTCTCTTGAATGAAGGGCTTGGCCGCTCTTCCAGACCATCATTGCTCCACACGCATTTTCACTCCTAAGCATTTTAGTCAGGCAAATCCTTTGCTACGTGCAGCTTATTACAAAACCGAAACCCTTCTTTTCCTGTATCCAGACTGTAAACACAGAGCACTTCTTGTGACTTTATTCACTCTTTGTTTACCTGGCAAATGCAAACACAATTTGGTTCTTGTGTCACCCACAACATTTTTCCGCAGCTATTTGCAAAGTGTGTGTCAGGTAAGATGTGGAACCAGTTTGTTGAAATCAGTGACGCTAGGTCTGGTTTTTGGCCAGCATCCCAAAATTAACTCTACAGGCATTTCTGCCATGGACTTTTAGCATCCTTATGCAAGTATTTGCTTTTTCCAAAGGAAAATTGTATTCCTACACATAAAACAACCCCTGCTTCCACTGATGTACCTGGGACATGGCAACCCTGGCTGTCCATACAGACTGGGGAGTGAGAGGATGGAAGGCAGCCCTGCAGAAAGGGATTTGGGAGCTCCGGTCAACGGCAAGCTGAACATGAGCCCTGGTTGCCCAGGAGGGCAACCGTGTCCTGGAGTGCATCCAGCACAGCATCTCCAGCAGGGTGAGAGAGGGGATTGTCCCACTCTGCTCCACACTGGGGTGACCCCACCTCAAGCACTGGGTGCAGTTTTGGGCACCACAGGATAAAAAGGATCTAAAACTCCTGGAGTGTCCAGAGGAGGGCATGTAGTTGGTGAAGGGTTTAGGGGTGAAGCCCTTTGAGGAGCCTCTGAAGTCACTGGGTCTGTTCAACCTGGAGAAGAGACTGAGAGGGCACCTCATCACCATCTGCAACTTCCTCACAACGGGAGGAGGAGGAGCAGGCACTGAGCTCTTCTCTCTGGACCCAAGGGGAAGCTGTGCCAATGGGAACCAGCAGGAAGCTGTGCCAGGAGAGGGTTTAGGTTGGACATTAGGAAAAGGTTCTTCCCCCAGAGGGTGGTGGAGCCCTGGAACAGCTCCCAGGGAAGCAGTCACAGCACCAAGCCTGACAAGATTCCAGCAGCATTTGGCCAATGCCCTCAGACCCACAGTGTGAATGTTGGGGTGTCCTGTGCAGGGACAGGAGATGGACTCGATGGTCCTCGTGGGTCCCTTTCAATTCAGGACGTTCTATGATTCTATGATGCAGATGCACAATGAATCAGTGGCTCAAGGAGAATTGCCTTCAGAAATCACTGAAAGATTTATGGCTCTGTACTGTTTGTTTGAGCATGTGCTTACAATCCAGGAACAGGAGCACTGCCGTACTGTGCTCAAAGCACGGCCCTTTTCAAGTGCAAGGTTATATTACAGCTATGGGCCATGCTTGCATGAACAGGTCAGCACGACTGGCACGACAGAGGAGTCTGTTCACTGAATCTGGGGACGACACCCACTGGGAGAAACCGCAAACAAGTTGGAGCACACGATTTGAATTCAAAATTGTTTGGACAAGTTGGAGAAATAGTAGGAAAAAACAGACCTCAATTCAGCAGGGACAAGTGCCAGGCACGGCAGAGGTGCAGTTGCACCCAGCAGGAACAGAAAGAATGGTTTGGGCAGTAAATGTAGATGGAAGGGAAGAAAGAAAAGTAGGAGCTGGTGAACTGTAAGCTGGACGCAAGTGGCAATATGATTCAAGAGAAAAATAAGACAGAGAGAGGATGTGAACCATGAGAGAAAAGCAGAAGGGTCGAGAACATCACCTGCAGGGAGGGAGTGGGGACTGGAGCTCCTGGTGCCCCAGTGCAGAGGGATGCCCGGAACCTTCAAACAGGTCAAGTGTCTGCTGAAGGGAGGGAGGAGCAGCCCGTGGTGGAGAGCACACAGATCAGCTCAGACTGCAGCCAGAAGAAGGTTTAGACCTTTTTTAGGACAAACATGAATAACAAGCAAGGTGGAAAAATCAAGCTCAAGGAGCAACCCACACCAGGAAACTCCTCCAGTTCTTTTCATGACTGATAATTTTACTGTATTTGTCCAAGCTGGTTTAAGCATCAAAGCTGCTGGTACGTGGTGCAGTTAGAAAAGGCAGTTCTGCTGTTCTACCCCAACAGCAAATTCCTCCCTGGATAAATCAGGCAGTAGGCTCAGAGTTTCCACTGCTGCCTAATCCGTGCCCAGCCTGCTCCGGGTACAGCTGCCTCTCTGAGATTAGCTCCAGTATCATGCCCTGACCTTTACCTCCCCTCTCTCAGCCATTTCAGTTTACTTCCAAAAATGATTTAAAATTTCTACATCTTCGAGCACCTGAACACATTTCGAGTCCTGCAGCACCTGGTGAGCAACACCAGGACCCACCGATGCAGCTGTAAGGACTGCAGAAACTGCTGCTGGTGGCTCAACAACCTCAGTAGAAAGGGAAAACAAGCGTCCCCTGTGAAATCTGCATTGCACGGAGCTGCCCATGCTTCCAAAACTTTTCCAGACCATTTGCATGGTGTGAGCAATTTGTTTTGTTGGGTCAGTAAATACTATGTCTTGGTTTTATTTTTTAAGTTGTATTTCTCCAGGAATGCAATAACTTGGATGAACCTGCAGCTCACCAAGGGATTTTTAGATGAGTGAAAAAGACAAAAAGAAGGGAGCGCACAGGGTTAAAGCTCTGGGAAAGCACAGGCTGCAGCCTGGGAAAGCAGCTCACCGGCCTGAAAATGGACCCCTTTGGTTTTTACATCCTGCTTGTATTCTCAAGGGGAGAGGTGGTGTGCAGTTCCCTCCAGAAAAGGATCAGGTCCATCTTAACACTCATTTATTCTTTATTTTCTCCTACTTGCGTTAAATTGAGGCTATTTCTACTCTTTGTATTGAGAATGGCTTCTATTTGAAGCTTAATTTTTAAAGGGAAATCCTATAGTATCTATAAACATCTTCCATCAGCACTGGGAAAATTTTTCTTCCCTTATCTCACAGTGTTCCCAGCTGGTTTTCCCACTCCCTTGCCCCACAGATGTTTAGGGGGATGGCATACCCTGGATGCTCAGATTTTGTGGGCTCAGTGAGCAACAATTCAGCACATGACACAGGGACAACACAGTGCCAGCGGCTGCTCTGTCCTCCCTGCGCAGAGGGCAGGCTGGAGGGTGGCAGGGACGGGGATGCTGAGCTCGTGGAGGCTCTTGGCTCTCGCAGGTTGTTCTGGTACTGAGCTTCTGGGCTCTTTCCAGCTTCCTCGAAACACTGCTTTATCCATTAACCTCTACATCTCATCTTCTCGATCATGGGACTGGGGACGGCCCCTGCTGTTAGCACGCACAGAAATAGCAAAACTTTCTGTCCTGTCTCCTTATCAGACACTGTGAGTGTTACCCAGGCAGTGTAAGTGAAATACATCAATCAAAAACTAATTGTGAATGGACACAGCAAAACATTTGACCTATAAACCCTTCCAGTACTGAAAGAGGCTCCAGGAAATCTTGGGAGGGGCTCTTGATCAGAGTGCAGGGACAGAATGAGGAGGAATGGTTTTCAGCTGAAAGAGGGAAGATGGAGATGAGATCTTAGGAAGAAATGTTCTCCTGGGAAGGTGGGGAGGCCTCGGCCCAGGTTGCCCAGAGCAGTGGTGGCTGCCCCATCCCTGGAGGGGTTCAAGGCCAGGTTGGATGGGGCTTGGAGCCCCTGATCCAGTGGGAGGTGTCCCTGCCCATGGCAGGGGTTGGAGCTGGATGGACTTTGATGTCCCTTCCAACCCAACCCATTCTATTATTCTATATAAGCAATAATCATCACGCATGAGCTGTAGGGCAGCAGAGCAGATGCAGTGCCTGAGCTGCTACAGCATCAGAAGAGTTGGAAGGTATCACCCAACACACATCACAAGCTGGGAGGTTTCACCCAACAAGTTTTCTCTGAAAATCCCCACTAGCATTTCATTCTGCCAGTGCTGGTCCCTGATGTTGCCCATCAGTAGTCAGACCATATGCCTCTTGACCAGGGCAGAGTGGAAGAGGAGTAGGTAGAGAATTGCTAGATCTTCTTCCCTAGGCATTGAGCTGAGACTTCTCTGCACAGAAGCGTCTCCTGAGGGACCAGGGGTTTGGGAGACCATAGTGCTGGTCTTCGTCTGGCATGAACTTACTGCTACAAAGACATTTCACCTCCATCCTGTGTGTCAGCTTTGTCCAACACGGCAGAGCTTTACCAAGAAAGTTTGCTCCATTTCCATGCAATATTTGGGACACTAGAGTTCCCAGAGACCTGGTAGATCCCAAGGATCCTGGAAATCAATAACACTTTCTTAGAGGGTCCTGCAAGGTTTGGTCTTCCCTTGCGCCTCCTCAGTGGAGAACAAGGTAGGCTGACAGCTTCTTACCCCAACCTAGGGCTGAATCTTAACAGTAAGACTAAGGCTCAGAACAAGAGGAAGCAGCAAACCATGGATTTTCAAGTCTGTCTTACCTGAGCGCTCACTATCCTCATGAAGCTCTAATTTCTTCAGGCACACAAGTGGGTTTCTGTGTGTGCCAACTGGAACAGCTTCACAGCAGCAGTTGCCCTGAAGTCACTGCTTTTTCTTTCCCTCACATTCCCCTTTGAGGGAGAAACATCCACTTCTCACCCAGCAGGAGTGCTTTGATCTCCCAGCCCTGAGCTTTTTGGCTCTGCAGCCCACCTGGATCCAAGTGAGATGCCTGCAGACCAGAGGATTTCCCGTTGTCTTGTGGCAACCACCAAGCTTTGCTGCAGGGGACCTTACTGTTTTTTTTCCCTCTTTCTTTGCTTCCCAACTTGGATGTACAATTAACACCCCAGGGACCAGGTCAGCACGCTGTGCTCACAACGCAGCACCGGAGCTCTGGGGTCTTTGCGTTGCAGGAGGGTGACAGAGCAGAGCCATGTGTTGTACCCCTGTTATCAAAGTATGATACTGGTACCATATCTATACCATCTCTGTGTACGTGCCACCAAAATGATGACCCAAGTGCTCCATTTGGCCCTGCCTGGCCCTGTTGTGTTTTCCTCCGTGCCTGGTGCCCAGCCTGGCACTGTTAGATGGGATGGAAGCAGTGACAGCAGCGCTGCAAGGATGAGGGGGGAAAGACACGTTGAGAAGGACAGGTCTGAAGCATCACCCTTACCTCCTTGTGCATGGTGAAGCACGAGGAGGACCCCTGATGCCAAAACAAAACCCCACTTCCACTAGCACGGCAGCACTACCTCGCACAAAGGTTTTCTCCAGGATCTGGCCCACGAGGTGGCCCACGAGCAGCAGTGAGATGCCGAGCTGAACCACTCTGCCTACCGAACCATGGTTACCTCCCTGAGTGGCACATCTTCCCACAGAGGTGACACACAGGGACAGCCCACCCAGTGGCCCACGGTATGACGTTCCTCTCCTCTTTTGTAGGACATATTTTCCAAGCAATCTGCAAGCACCAGCCAGGGTGTTTCTCATACATTGGCAGGCAGGAGTGCGGCAGAGCTGAATTTAGTCACATAGCTCTCCCGATGTGTCACTGCCAAAAGGTCACTGCATCTCTCCTTACCCTGCTGGCGCTGCGCCCGAGGGAGCGAGTGGCATCATATAACCTAGCCTTGTCAAGATCTTTTTGTACTTGGCCAGGCAGCCATACCTCTCTTTATTATTCCCTGCAAACAAACAGCTTCGGTGCTTTGTGGCACCCTCAGAAATTCTCCATGGGGTGAGGCTGATGTGGAGCTGAGCCCACTGAGGAAACAATGCTTTTGCTTGATTGCTCTCTGTCATCTCCACAACATCTCCACACTCCCGCATGGCCAATCTTTGCTTCTGTATTTTCCTTTTCAGGCAGCTGTTGACATCAAACCTTGCACCTGGAGAGCTGCAAAGAGAAGAGCCAGGCATGCCAGGAGAGGCGGCACGAGGGCAGAGTACAGAGCGGGCAAATAAATGGTAGGCAACTTAGCACAGTCTGGTTGTGACACTGCAAATTCTTCAGCAAGCAGCACTGCCAGGGGAATAGCTCAGGATGGGGACCGATGTGCTGGGCTCGATGCCCAAAGTCCCTCAGGGTGATGGGCACAGAGGTGGCACTGCAAGACACAGCCCTACATCACACACTGCCATCGCACCATTGTGATCATCGCAGTGTCACACCTTCGTTTGGTCTGTTCTTGACCTCCTGAGCTTCCCAGCCTGATCTTCTCCCTGCCCACTTTCTGGCAGAGCCTTTCTCCTCCAGGCTCCTGGAATAAACACTTTTATCCATCCCTTGAACTGAAGGATGGGAACTACACTTATTCCTCAAGTAATTTTGTTGATTTGTGCAGCTGAGAATTTTGCCCTAAAGTCAAGGATCTGCTGTCTTTCCTCCCAGAGCAGCCTGTGAAAGCAGCAATGCTCTTTGTGGCTGTAGAAATCAGGTCAGCCGGATGGGTTGGAGGCCATAAATGTGCCTGGAGGAACCAGGTGCAAGCGGTAAAGAAATGCCCCTGCACGGCAGGACAGGCTGCAGAGCAACGGAAACCGCTTTGTGTGTTTGCAGCTGGTCCTCAGCACTGCTCTTCTTCCTCTGTCTCCAACGGGATCTTGGCCATTGATGCTGGACGAGGTGTGGCCCCAAGGCTGTGAGTCCTTCTTCAGGAATGACGGCCTTAAGATTGCTTCTTGGTTGCCAGATGGAGCATCTTCAGGCTACTTGGACCTCTCTTTCCCGACACCCGTCTGGAGCTGCTCAGGCTGCTCCGGGGAGGGGAGTGCTGGCTCTGCTCGAGCAGTGCCCGATTGCCCATGCAGCTCTGAGCTCACGTAGCCACAAGTGTCAGCTGCTTCTATAGAGTTCCTCCCTGATTCACATCACCTCACGGGGGGACAGCATCATCCCAGGGATGTGACCGTGACGGTGGGAGCGAAGCTGCTGCAGACACTCGCATTCCCAAACCCCTGGGAGTTGTGCCTTTTGGGAGGAAAACGCCAGCACAACACAAGCCCTTGGATTGCTTTGTTCAGAGCAAGAAAAAACAAACATTTTACTTCTTAATTAACATCCTTCAACCCTCAAGCATGCCAAGCAATTATTCCTTCTATATGTCACTCAGTCTAATGACTGGTTAGTAATAAAAGCCATGCTGGTCTGCAGCCTTCAAAGCCAGGAAGCAGGTTTTAGAGTTAATCTCCTTTCACAACAAGCTTCAAAACATGTCTGTGTTTATTCTGGGACAAACCCATTGGGAACGAATAGGCCTGAACAGGGCAAGCAATTTTTTTCTTTCTGTATGGGATTTTTTTTTTAATATATTGTTATTAAGAAAAGTGAATAATAGAGGAAAATGCTTTGAAATGATGGCTGGAAGGTGGCAGCAGGTAGGGCTTTGAGCCAGTGAGCCTGGACTACCTCTAAATCATAGAATCATAGAACATCCTGAGCTGGAAGGGACCCACAAGGATCATGAAGTCCAGCTCCTGTCCCTGCACAGGACACGCCAGCATTCACACCGTGGGTCTGAGGGCGTTGGCCAAACGCTGCTGGAATCTTGTCAGGCTTGGTGCTGTGACTGCTTCCCTGGGAGCTATTCCAGGGCTCCATCACCCTCTGAGGGAAGAACCTTTTCCTAATGTCCAACCTAACCCTCTCCTGGCATCTTCCTGCCACTCCTGAAAGCAAAAGCCCTTCAGCTGCAAAGCACTGGTTGAAGGCTGTGCCACCCTTACCCTTCAGTGAGGTTCTCCTCCCTCCTCAGCCTTTTGCCTTTCACTTAGTTTGATTTGGAGCTTAACTTCAACCCATCAGGCTTTCCCCCAAAGCCACCCTCATGTCCACAGCCTCCCTCAGCAGCTGCTCGTGGTGCTGGCGTAGCTTGGCATAAGCTGTGCTGAACTTCTGCCAGGCTTTTAGCTGTCCTCCTGCTGCTGTGGCCGCAGGGCTGTGAGTCCTTCTTCAGGAATGATGGCCCTAAGCCTTCTTCTTGGTTGCAGAAGAAGCATCTCCAGGCTACCTGGACCATCTTTTCCCAGGTCCGGATAACCCAGGCTGCCCAAGGCTCACTGGAGGTCAAGGTGAGCTGCAGCTCCTCCTGGGCCACAGAGATGCAGGTGTGCAGCAAGGATGACGTGCCTCGGTCCCGTCCCAGCATGCAGTCAGGATGTGGACAGCCAAGCATCCGAAGCCAGAAGCTGGGAACCTGCCTGTTGTGGACAGGAACGAGTATCAAAGTGCTCTGATTCACCCTGGGGAGAGGCCTTTTGCTGGTAATTGCATTTTTCTGCAAGGACTCCAATGTTGCTTTCCCAGATCTCCATCTCCCCATGCCTTGAACAAGACAATCCTTTCCCAGTGCAACAGGCAATGGGGGAATGCAGGAGAGGCCTGAACTTAGCCCAAGGTGCTGGAGATATCAAAGGGAGGGAGCTCGGTCATTCATGATCTCTCTGCAAGGCAAGCTTGGGGAGAACAAGAAAAATCCCTTCTCCAGAAGGATGTGGCAACATGAGCAACATGAGAGGAAGAACACTTTGGGGAGATGTGGAGCAGTTATTAAACATCTGCCTTCCTGAATGAGGACTCAAGAGGTTCACAGACCACAGACAATTTGAAAAAGAGAAGGAAGTGACTAAAAATAAAAGAAAAATGCTGTTGTATTGAGGAAAAAGATCGGGTCTGGACATGTTGTTGTAGAAAGCAAGGTGGGAAAGGCAAAGTTAGGGGAGATGGTTTCCCACAGTCTGGGGAATGACTCAAGGCTCCAGCCCGGTTGAGGCTGCCTGTGGAGGTGGCCCTCCTTCTGGCTCTGGGCAACTCAAGGTCAAAAAGTGAATTACTGGGCAACTCCAGTGCTTTCAGATGGGAATGAGGCATCCAAATACCTTCTTGGTTTGATGTTTAGTCTCACAGAGTCTTGGCTCCTTTCCTAAGAAAGTGCTGCCTCCATCCCCCTCTGGGGGACTGGTGGGGATGGAGACTTTCCACTTGAGGTGCTTGTGCACTGCGTAATGGGTATCTGCATTGGCTTCCTCAACAGCCTTACTGGGAGGGCTGGAAGAGGGTTAACATCACCCCCAGCTAACAGAGCTCCCATTTCTGTGATGTCTGAGCTAGGGACAGCTTCCACTCGCTACACGTGGATAGTCTGGGAGGAGGACAATAACAACCCTGAAAATACCACCCTGAAAATACCAATGCAGTGCCTCTTGTGAGAAATGTGTTTCACGTCTTAGATTTTTCAGGAATTGATTGAAAACACACTTGTGGAGTTTGTTGTCATGGGGGTTGCCATGACAACTGCTACAGCTACTCAAAATAGGAAGGGCTCACATTGTCCCTGGGGCCATCTGTCCCCTCCATGGAGGGGCCTTACAAAGCCACATACCGACCTTCCCGAGCCAAATCTTCTTTTAAGCCTACAGTGACAAAAGGGATGGGTGCCATTTATCAAAAAGCTCCTCTCCTGAATCACTGTTTCTTTTCTCTGCACTGACATGATAATTTCCTCTGTATCGGTGCAAATTAAATTCTAATGAGGAAGCTTCGCATTTCAATGTGATGGAGAACTTTTCTTCTCTGAGATGCACAGAAGCATCCTGCCCGTTGTGGATGGAGGAGAAGGGATTAAATATGAATCAAGGTGCACGAGACAAGACCACACTTTCCTTGCTGGTGTCTCTGATGCTGCCTCCCAGCACTAGAAATGCAGGAGCCCTTGGGCAGCCTTGGGAAAAGCAATTTTGCTAAGGTGTCTTATGATCATTTACCTTAAGACTATGATTTTGTGTAGTCTGGGTGCCTGTAAGTTCCACATGAGACCACAAAACCATCTGTGGATGGAGGTGGTGAGCAGTCCCGGGTAAAGCAGTGCTGGGCAGCGCTGAATCGCCCTGGGCTGGAGATTCAAAGCAAGCACAGGATCTTCCCTGCTATGATACTATGGGCTGTTCGCAGAGCATTTTCAGTGGTACTTAACACCAGGGTCCTTGCTACGCTGATGCCTCCAGTTCCTCCAAGTCCAACAGGGCATGAAGAGGCTGTCATCACTGCTGCAATTTGATCCAGAGGATATTTTCATTTGTTCTGTCTCTGTGACACTGCTAAGGAGAGGGCATCCCCATGTCTCAGCAATGTGAGCTGTTCTTTCAGCTCCATCATCCCCATCACACAGCCCACCTGACAGCTGAAGGCCTGGAGACCCCTTGGCAGAGAGTTGAGGCTGTGTCCATGGTTCTCTGCATGCAGGGGAGATCCTTGGCAGGGCATCAGCTGGGGGAGATGCAGAGACGGTGGGGGCTGAGGGCTTCCCTACCCCATGGGTCCATACCCATGTGGCTAAGGGAGACAAGAAGAACTCAAGCATGGAGATCTGTTCTTCACACAGCAGGAACAAATCCCAGTCCCACAGGAGAAAAACACAGGGGGAAACCTCAAAGGATACTCCCAGCTGAAGCTCAGCAGTGAGGGCTTTTCATTTGGATCCTCTCTGGAGGGGGAGGGTCTTGCTTGAGCCACGGGGAGGCTGAGTGGCTCCAGGTTCAGCTCCAAACAGCTTATTCCCAGGGTCACTGCAAGCTGCTGAATCTTCTTCTGCCACAGATTCCCCACCAGAAGGGGGGATCACAAAGCCCAGAGCTTCGCTTGTGAGCGGGAGGAGGCTACACCTCTAAATTACTGGAGAATCCATTGCGAGGGGCTGCTGGGACCCTACCAGCAGACCGACAAAGTCTATTTGGATTTGACATTCAGTGCAAAATCAGGAGCAGGGAGAGAGTCGACTCCAATCCACACTGCACTGGTATTAGCTTGACCCCTGTAATGTGAATCTGCTGTGCCCGCGTGATGCTGTGCATCAGAATAATCTGCGACATGTGCTGCGACTCAGGGCCAAAGCCACCCTTGGTGGAAGCAGCAGGGGTTTATTTGACTCAGTGCCCTTTACTCCAGGGTTGCTTTTGGCCCTGGGTGTGCGAGTTGCTGCCTCCACAGTGTTATTTACTGGATGCCTGTCTGCAGTTGTAGCTGTGATTTTTGGATGGCAACTTGTATCCTGTGCTTTGGAAGCTGCTTATATTGAAGCTTCACAGTGACACTCAAGCCAAAAGATACCCAGCAGAAAGTGAAAGATTTAGAGGCCCTGGAAGAAGGTGGTCAATCTGAGCCATTGTTTTTCTAAGTCCGAGTAATCGCTATTGTAAACAAAGTTTGCAGCTATCATAGGGAAAAAGGAAAGTATGTGTTTGAACTCTATCCCTCCTTAGGATACGTGGCTGCTGGGCTTGTCCTGGAAATCTTTTCCTGGAAGGAAATCATGAGTTGTTCTGGAAAAGTTGCTTGGAAGACCTGGATGTGAGAGTGCTGCAGAGTCCTCAGTCCTGTTGTGATGCTGGAGAGATTGAGCTGCCTTTGGTCACATCAGGAGCACCAAGGTCTTCCGAGCTGCCCAAGGCATGTTAAGCCCATGCCCTCTTGTCTGTATACACAGCGATTGTCTCCTCGTACTCTAGGAACCATCTGGCTTCTACGAGACTGTAAATCTGCCTGATTTACAGAGCACTGTGGCGGATAAATTCCTTGGAGCTAGGCAAAATAAAGCTCTGCAGCACCAGAACACATCATGACCATGTGGGCTGGACATGACATAAGCACGGGACAACCCTGGGGTGACCATGAGACCCACAAACAACCCAAACACCATCACACTTGCATGGGATACGTTTAGAGTGGGCCAGGCAGGACAGAACAATGTAAGCAGTAGTAAGCTTCTGCCTAACAGCCCCACACATCCAAGTTGTAGAAAAGCCAAACCAACCAATCCAAAAGAAGAGGAACAGAGAGGAACAAGGGCAGGGGAACAAGAGTGAAAAGACATCCAATGAAAACACCTTGGGCCCAGGCACTGCTGAGTGCAGAGGAAGGAGCCTGAAGGAGTTAGTGAGGGACACTTCCAGAACTCAGTGTCCTCCTGTTTTATCTTTTGGGAACTGTTTTATCTCTTGGCAAGTGTTTTATCTTTTGGGAATGCCATCTCTAAGATTGCAAACCCAAAATTTCCTTGACTTCAAAAGACCCTTGTCGGGACCTCAAAACTCAAGTTTCTCTTCCATTGGCTGTAGAGGATTGGTAGGACTTCTCATTCACTCTTCTTCGGTCGTTGGGATTTCCAGAAGAGAAAGCAGACCCAGGAGTGGGTCTCCTGTGGACCTCTGTGCATGGTGGGCCTCCTCTGCAGCCTCATGCATACCATGGTGCAACTTCCCAGCACAAGAATTAATGAAGAGTAATTAGCTTGCCTTGCTGTTCTCAGTCCCAGGAGGTCAATCCCCTGGCTGGGGTGATGCCGACACATTTTTCCAAGACAGATTGCTGCACGCTCAGCCTCTAACTTGGGAAAGGAAAATGTGCTTTGGCACAACTCTTGGAAAGGCTTTGGACACATGCTTCAGGAACAGAGCTCTGCACAGGCGTGTTCCCTCTGCTCCTGGAGGCCAGCTCCACGTACCTGTGTGCAGGGCTGTAGTAGAAGCAGAAAAATACACTGTTTTTTCACATGAGGACTAAGTGAAGGTGCCAGGCTCTTTCCTGGAGACCTGGACTCAAAACAACACACTGGCAGGAGAAGAAGGGCTTTCCTTATGTGAAGCCGGAGCCTGTGCTGATGGAAAGCAGACCAGCTCTGGTGAAGGACTAGCACTTACTCACTCGTGAGAGTAACGGGGGCTGCAGCAAGGGAAAGTCTGATTTTTTTATATCCTTGGATTTGCAGCAGAGCTTCATCCAGCAGGATGACTGATTTATCTGCTAAAAGAGAGAATGATGTAATTTTTTCTGTTTACCTTCCCCAAGCAAAGAGCTGAGCTGGTGGCTGCTTGAGGTCTATTCCTCCTCTGTATTTGCTAGGAGCTGTTTTGACTGAATTTTGCTGAGCTGCTAAATAAACCTCTTATGTAAAATGACAAATTAAGGAATTTTTTTTAATTACGCTGCATACATCACATCTCTTTGTTCTGGGACACCAAAACTTTACAGTCTGGCCTGGTCAGCACATCAAAAACCGGTTCTCCTGCCCCTTCAGTGGCCTAGGGACATGGGGACAAAATTAAAACAGTAATTGTCCATGTTTATGTGAATTATTGTTTTGTGTTTATTTATTTCTGGTATTCCTTGCAACAGTGTAATCTCACAGAGTGTGAATGACATGAAAGAGGAAGAACAATACATCCATAAACACCGCACAACTCCTCGGAGAGGCAGCATGACACAGGTAGATTTGTTTTTCCTGACTTTGCCAACTCTGTGCCTTTCACTTCCTACTTGAGCCAATGTTTGGGGCCATGGAGGTTTCCCAAAAGGCACAGTTCCCCAGTCAAACACCAAGTCTTCTTGGACTACCCTCAGCTGTGTGTCCCATCAGTGCAACCAACACAGCCCCGCCTTTCTTTGGGATTTTGGAGGATGGATTTGGATTTTTTTTTTAATCTAGACGTAAAGCAGAATTTCTTCCCTGTGAGGGTGAGGAGGCCCTGGCCCAGGCTGCCCAGAGCAGTGGTGGCTGCCCCATCCCTGGAGGGGTTCCAGGCCAGGTTGGATGGGGCTTGGAGCCCCTGATCCAGTGGGAGGTGTCCCCGCCCATGGCACGGGGTGGAACTGGATGGGTTTTAATATCTCTTCCAACCCAAACTATTTTATGATTCTGTGATCTTCCTCAGATCCAGGCCAATGGTATCAGTGGGAAAAAAGAAAGCAGGTCACCTGAGTTTGGTGGTCACTTGGGAGCACCAACTATTGAACCTGGACTGTAACCCACAGATTGCATGTGTTAGTGGTGTGTCCATTTCTTTCCTTTTCATCAAAAATGCCCACCTTGCTGGGCTTGTCACTGCAAAGAACATAGAATCATGAAATAGTTTGGGTCTGAAGGGACCTCAAAGCCCACCCAGTGCCACCCCCTGCCATGGGCAGGGACACCTCCCACTGGATCAGGGGCTCCAAGCCCCATCCAACCTGGCCTGGAACCCCTCCAGGGATGGGGCAGCCACCACTGCTCTGAGCAACCTGGCCAACTTACAGGAGAACATTTCTTCCTAAGATGTAATCTAAATAGCATCCTGTTGCCTTTCCTCTTCCTCATGTCTGTGTAGCTCCCGTATCTTTGTTCTCCTGTTGATTCTGTTTTGAGATCCATCTCACACACAACCTTTTCTTCATGGGTCAGCTTCTTGATGTTTTTCCACACAACTCTCAACTTCGCATTTCTAATTCTTCTAACAATTTCTCTCTCACTGCACCTCCTAATTTATCTGCTGACATTGTTATCTTCTATTTAGCTCTGAAACCCATCCAGTGTGGCAGTTATGGGAAGGATGACTCAGGAATGAGCCAGACACAAGGCGGTCTTGCCACTTGGGAGCAAGTATCTCTAAGACAGCTTGGCCCACTGATTCCTCTGCAGCTTTCCTGCAGTTCCTTAGAGGTATTTTTAAACCATGAGTGAAGATGACTGAATTTAATGTGGCAATGCTGAGAAGGCAAGAAAGTTTCAATATTTAGCTGTTCTCATCTTAGGAAAATGAGACTCCAGAAAGCTGATCTCTGAGTTACTTTTTCAAAGGCAATAGGGTTTGATCCTCTTCCAGTTACAAGGAAGAAGCTGAGGACACACAGATGCTTGGCTGATAACTCTCTGCCCTTAGGGTGAAGAAGGCACTACTTGAGGCGTCCCAGCCAGGCACAGATGCTGTGAAGGAAGGGCAGGATTCCCAAGGTAAATGAATTCCAGTATTTTCAGGCACTCTAAAGACTACGAGTTCTTAAACATGAGATTTGTGTCTCAAGCAAAGCAGGTAGCTGGGTGGGGATTGATCCACTGGGTGAAGATGCTCCCAAGCCTCCTCTCAGCCCTCAAAGCTAAATATACCTGCATTGTCCTGCTTGCATCCAGGAAAGGAAAAGAACTCGGCAACTACTAGAGCACCATCTTAGCTCCATCCATGATCGGCCAACAAGGGACATTTCCCAATGACTTGTCAACTCAATTGTTTGAGATGAATGAGGTGATTAACGATAATGGGGATGTATGGAAACTTCAAGGATGTCCTCACTGCTCTCAGTCTGTAAATAATTGGCAATGGATGTAAATCCAGTTCTGAACAACAGTTCCACATGTCCACAGGCAAGAGGCTGCCCTGCAAGAAGAAACCGCAGCAGCCAACCCCATGCTGTTGGTTTGATGTGGATGGTGATTTAGCTTTACCAGTACTTGTGGTGAAGCTTCCATCGTGCAAGAGGAGCGCTCAAAATGAGTGAACAAAACCATCGTTTTTCATTATATTAAACCACAACATTCACGTTTAATGGGAAAAAAAAGAAACCGAATGTTTTCAGGCAGCATTTTGACATTGAATCTCTGGAAATGGAAACCAAGGATCACCACCTCCATTCCCACACCAAACTTTCTGCCACTACAAGTCCTTTGAAGGGTCAAGGAAAAGGTGAAGAAATATCCTACTTTCAAGGTCTTTTATGTTTATTGTATGTAAAGTTTTGGCAGAAATTCTTTGCCAACATTCCCAAAACTCCTCAGAGTTTCCTCTATGAGGCTTGGTGACTCAAACAGACATCATCTTCTTGCTGGTCTTAAATGGCCACCACAAGTGTCTGGGAAATATTCTACTTGCCTGAATACTTGTGTAAGTAGATTCCATGAGATATAAAAAACACTAGACAGTATGAAAGCTGAATGAAAGCAAAACAAGTCCATCCTACGTAGTCAGATGGATTTTATTAACTTGTGAGGAATTCTTGGGCTGCTTTACCAGTATAGGCACACATTCCGGTTAAGGGCACACAAGGAATTGGAGGACTTCACAATTTCTCACTGATAAGAACGCGTTTTTGGAACACTCACATTTCCAAATAAGGAAAATGCTAATAACATAAATCTGTGAATTAGCTGCTGTTCCTCTGAAGAAGTTTTTTTGTCCTTTTTTTTTTTCTTTTTTCAGTCTCTTTGTTGCACAAGGGAAGCATAGCAATTAGCGCTGATTGTGTGACTGGTAAATTAGCAACTACTGACTTCCAATCGACAACGCATTTGAAAGGCAGCTTTGATTGTAGAGACTGAGATCACAGCTCAGGCTGTCTGGGGTCCAAGGGCTTGTACAAGAGTACTCAGAACACACGGGAATCTCCAACTTTCTGTGAGATTCACTCATTTTCTTGGTAATGAACAGCGGACAGTATCGCTGAAATTAAGTTTGAAGATATTAACCTCGTGGTTGTGTAACTACTGGTCTGAGAAGGAAGGACAGTCCTGGGATGAGCGGTGACTCACAACTGACACAAGTTTGTTTAGATCATACCAGAATGATCTAATTTCCTATTTGACAGAGAAAGACAGACTAAAGAGATAAGGAGGAGCAGTAAAAAGTAATTTATCTTGAACTTAGAAAGGCTTTTGTGTTGCCTCATGGCATTTTCCTAAGTCAGCTCTAAAAATAAAGTCTAAGGATAAATACTGAAAGGCAAAAAATGAGTTGGAAAATGATATTAGAGGGAAGGGAAGGGAAGGGAAGGGAAGGGAAGGGAAGGGAAGGGAAGGGAAGGGAAGGGAAGGGAAGGGAAGGGAAGGGAAGGGAAGGGAAGGGAAGGGAAGGGAAGGGAAGGGAAGGGAAGGGAAGGGAAGGGAAGGGAAGGGAAGGGAAGGGAAGGGAAGGGAAGGGAAGGGAAGGGAAGAGGGATGAAACATTGCATGTGCAATGGCACCCGTAAGAAACTGCAAACATGTTGAGCTGAGGGTTAAGACTCAGCATGACCTCGATCAGTTGGAAAAATGTCCCAAAGAAATGTAATGTCCTCTGATAAAGATTAATGCAAAGTTTGGCACATAGGGTAGGAATAATCATACAGGTATGGGAAGAAGAACATTTAAGTGGTTCTACAAAACACAGGAGATGATAATGATTTGCAAAGTCAATGCCTGGCAGTAATGCTATATTGCTGGGGGAAAAAGAGCAGTTCTGCAGTTTAGGAAAGATACGGGCTGATGGGAAAGAGCGCAAAAGAGGCTGTGAAGGACCGCAGGCTGAGATGTCTAAAAATGAGAAGGGAAGACAGTTTCCAATGCACAAAGGACCACCAGAAAGAGAAAGGATAGACCGCATGCCCCATGTGCAGGGCAGACAGAACAAGGTGTAATAGGTGTAAATTGCAGAGAGGAGGCTGGAAGTCAAAGTTTTGGAAAAGTATCTAATGGTGAGGATTTCTGGGCATGGGGAATTGCCTGGAGTGGCTATGGAAGACCCCAACTGAGGTTTTTGGAGGACAGCATAGACAAGCATCTCTCAGACATAGGCGATTACAGATAACTCCCCCTCTGCCAGATGAATGAAATGACATTTCAAGGTCTTCATCAAGCTTATTTTCTTGAGTCGTCTTCTTAATCCCTGTGTTTGGCAAACCTCAAAGGACATAGTTAATAACAGCACTGGAGAGAATTGTTTGTTATTTTACCTTATTTGGTGGAGAACAGCAGAACCTTCTTTGTGACAAGGAGGAAACCTTTTCTAGGAGCATGAGGGTCTCAGAATGTCTGCATTTGCAGATTCAGGCAAAAGCCCAGACCAGGGATCCTGGATTCCTCCCTGGTTCTCCATGTCCTCCCGTACGAGAGCTGCAGCGAAAGCCAGCAGTGTCATTCCCTCATTCTTGGCCTTCACAGGGCTTTGCTGCTGTGTGACATCAGCCACAAGTTTCACCTCAGCGAGGTGGGAACTTCTTGCTGCATAGAAAGGGAAACCCACCAGCTTGGATTTCACATTAGAAATTAGTGGGTTTAAAATTCCTCAAGACCCTCAAGGAGCAGATGCACAAATACAAAGAAATGAGTGGGTTTGCAGACAGAGAGAACCCTGCGTGCCAAGAAACCCTCGTGCTCACTGCAGAGCAGCAGAAAGGCACCTGCGATGTGGAAGAGAAAGAACCACACGAGGCATCCAAGCTCACCTCTCAGAAACAAGGATGAGACATCCCTTTTCGCCCCCCAAAAGCCCCCACGCCTCAGCATAACACATAAAACTCAGGACCCTTGGGTCAAAAAAGCCTCAGATCACAGCTTACACAAAGAAGCAATCAAGACAGCCAAAAGATGCCGTCAACACCTAGATGTCTCATCCATCCTCATGGGTAGAACGGACACAGTCTATAGGAGTGCTCCACAGCTTCAGGAAGGGCTGTACATACCGTTAAATTTCCCAGATCTGATCACAGTGTCAGTGATATCGATATAAATCAGGGCTATGGAGCTATGAAGGCATGAAATGAGATCAGAACGAGCCCTGGAGCTTTCTCCCATACTCAAGACCTATCTCTGATTCCCTGTCAAGCTTCAAGCAAGATCTCGTTTGTGGAGCCTGCTGTCATCGGCATAACGCCACCATCGGAGTTTCTGCTGAAATCAGCCAGCCAGTAACTCATTATTTCCAAAACATTAAATTATTTCTCTCTAATCCAATTAGTCACGTAAGCACAGAACGGCCCATTCTACTCACTGCTATCGGATAGTTCAGCAGGCCGCTCTGTATTCCTGTACTGACACTCCCATCACTGGCTGAGGCGTAACCAGCAGGCGGGATGCTCAGGTGAACATAGACAGACAGCAGGTTGTTGATGACGTACTACGCTTGTAGGGTCAGATGCAATGTGCATCTTAAAGACTCGTTATTTTGTAGTCATAGAATCACAGAATAGCAGAATGGTTTGGGTTGGAACGGACCTCAAAGTCCATCCAGTCCCACCCCCTGCCATGGGCAGGGACACCTCCCACTGGATCAGGGGCTCCAAGCCCCATCCAACCTGGCCTGGAACCCCTCCAGGGGTGGGGCAGCCACAACGTCCCTGGGCACCCTGGGCCAGGGCCTCCCCACCCTCACAGCAAAATATTTCTTCCTAAGATCTCGTCTCAATCTCCCCTCTTTCACCTCAAAACCATTCCCCTCATCCTATCCTTGCACCCCCTGATCAAGAGCCCCTCCCCAGCTTTCCTGGAGCCCCTTTCACTACTGGAAGATGCTCTAAGGTCTCCCCTCAGCTTTCTCTTCTCCAGGCTGAACAACCCCAATTCTCTCAGTCTGTCCTCGTATGGGAGGTGCTCCAGCCCTCGGATCATCTCCGTGGTCTCCTGTGGACTCACTTGAACAGATCCACATCTTTCCTGTGCTGAGAACCCTAGAGCCGAACAGAGGACTCTTTAGATCTAAATATCCTCTCTTTCAGCTAAAAATCATTAGCCCTCTAGAACCCACTTTTAACTCAGCAAATGCCAGAGGCATAAATCACGCAGAAAGTAATCCTAGGAGCCACCTCTCTCTTCTCCCTTTTCACCCTCCAAACACCCACGCTCAACTCCTGTTGCCTCGATCCGACCCCATATTGCTTTTCTTGCCCTCTTAAGCAAAACTATACCAATCAGAGAGCTTTGAAGGAGCCAGAGCTGTTCTCAATAGCCGCAAGGCCGGTGTATAATGAGCTTTCAGCTTATTGTTTCTAAATGGAAAGGCACAATTAAAGCCCATTAGCTACCATGACATCACCAGTTTGGAGGAACCGCTCAGTGCCGGGCAGGAAGGGAGCAGGACGGCCATGCAGTCTGCAACGATGCCCGGGGAAACGCCAGGCCCTAGGAGGCCATTTCTCTTTGTTCAAGGATGTCAGCAACAGCCCAGTTCCAAACCAAAACTCATTCTTTCTCACAAAGGCGCTGTGCGCTGGAGACATGCACAGATTCAGCAATTCTGATGGCTCGGAAAGCCTGTGATGCTTTCCATCCACACTTCAAAATGTTCACCCCATAACTCATGACTTGAAGGGAGCTACAGGAAAGCTGGGAGGGACATTTTACAAAGGCATGGAGTGATAGGGCAAGGGGGAATGGCTTTAAATTGGAAGGGGGAAGATTTAGATTAGACATTAGGAAGAAATTCTTCACAATGAGAGTAAGGAGGCCCTGGCCCAGGTTGCCCAGAGCAGTGGTGGCTGCCCCATCCCTGGAGGGGTTCCAGGCCAGGTTGGATGGGGCTTGGAGCCCCTGATCCAGTGGGAGGTGTCCCTGCCCATGGCAGGGGTGGGACTGGATGGGCTTTGAGGTCCCTTCCAACCCAAACCATTCTGCGATTCTGTGATTCTATGATTCTAAGACAGAGAAACACAATGTGTCTCCCCGAATGGAGTGAGACAGAGCCTGCTGGGTTTCCTTCCTGGGGCGGGCGCGGGCAGCTGGCGGCAGGACAGCACCCGTCTGCTTCATGTCAGCACCAGCCCAGCCTTGCTGCTGGCACCCCAGCCGCCGCGGCCGAGTGTGTGCCGGAACCAGGCAGCCGCACCAAGACCCACGGGGATTGCTTGAACTTTGGCTGTCCTCACCCCTTCCTCTTCAAGAGAGGGATATTTTTTTTCTTGGGGTCATGTTTCTCCAAGGCAGGGGGGGACAAGCACTGCTGGGGGATGCCGTTTGGGTTGCTGTGATCCGTCCACAAGCTGTTTGCAGTTTTGGAGCTGCCAGGATTTCTAAACAGCAGTTTGGGATGGGGCTGTATTAAGACCCGCTGCCTGCTGCCCTTGCTGTGTGCAGGCACTGAGCGGGCGTGCAGCAGGGCTGGCATCGCAGGGCACAGCCACAGCCCTCCCAAGTGCGGCAGCACACACACAGCTCTCCTTTATGGGAGCCGGGAATTGCCTTAAAAAGCCATGCCAGCAGGGGATAGGGTTTGGACGGCTGTTTTTCATGGATACATACTGAATTCTTCAGTTTGTTTGCATTGACGAGCTGCTTTCCAGGGTCATGAGGGCGCACTTCATAGTTTCAAGCTGGTTTTTGCAACTGTGAAAGTTCCTTCCTTCCTTCCTTCCTTCCTTCCTTCCTTCCTTCCTTCCTTCCTTCCTTCCTTCCTTCCTTCCTTCCTCCCTCCCTCCCTCCCTTCCTTCCTCCCTCCCTCCCTCCCTTCCTCCCTCCCTTCCTCCCTTTCTCTCTCCCTTCCTCTCTCCCTTTCTCTCTCCCTTTCTTTCTCCCTTCCTCTCTCCCTTTCTCTCTCCCTTTCTTTCTCCCTTCCTCCCTCCCCTCCTTCCCCCTTTCTTTCCATCCTCCCTTTCTCAAGTGATGTGGAACCCCATCCCGAGCAGCTTGGGCTACTGCCTCGGGGGAAATGGCAGAAAGGCAGGAGATTTTCCTAACAGCTGGGAAGATTTACTTCCCCACCGTGGAAAGCTGATATAAATTTTGCAATCCAGCAAAGCTCGGGGTTGAGGGCAGCCAGCCAAGCCCCATGTAAATCAAAGGGAGTTTCCTCTTGTTTCCACGGGGGCCAAGATTTCACCCCAAGAAATGTTGCAGTTGCTTTCCGGTTGTGTGTGCAAAGGTTCAGGGTCCTAATGTTGTTTCTTCACTCTCGTGGGAGATTTGCTGAAATCCCAGGCTGAAAACAGGCTCTGGGTTCAGGAAGGTGGGAAGCAGTCTCTGCCCTGCCAGGGCTCTGCTGGTCCTTGTGCTCCCAGAGGCAGAAATACAGCACTTTTCTTGCAACAAGAGAATAGCCGGTCTCCTAGAGCCTCTCCTGGCATGTGTAAAATCGATGCACTCAATGCAGGGATGGAGATCTGAGCCTGCCAACTCTCAGTCCTGAATGTAGTCAACCATGTCGCCCTGCTTAAGTAATTAATTACATTCTCAGTTGCTAGAGAGGGGGCTCAGAAATGTTGTGCAGGGATCTTAGTCTCATTTTTTAGATGAGAGAGTAGAAACCATCAGAAAAGACTTAGATGGGAGTAAGATTGCACTGGTCTCAAGAAAAAAGAGTAGAAGATACCTGCTAAATGCTTTTCAGCCTCTCCCACCAGTGGAGTTTGCTGTACCGGAGTCTGCTGTACCCCCTGCTGCAGTTTGTGTGACACATGGGAGATGCCACAAGCCGGGCAGGGCAGAGGAATCCGACATCCAACCCTTCCGACGCCATCGGCTCCTCACTGTGAAATGTCTGTTGCTGATGAAGAATTCCTAAGCTTCCATTGCTCATGGAGAGATCTTGCACCATTCCCCTTTCACAAAGCTGTGTGGATTTTGAGTAGGAGAATAACTTGTCTGTGTCTGACCCTCTGACTGTGGAGGCACTGAGCTCTGCCCAACAAACACGGAAACGGAGGATGCGTTCAAACCAAAATCGGTCCCATTGCAAAGGGGGATCCAAGATGTCACTTGTGTTTACGGGAAGGCATTCACTGGCTCTGGCACGAATGAGTCTCTGTTGGACAGTGAAGACCATTCAATGTCAACAATTAAAAAAAACCAACAAGATTCCTTAAAATTGTACCCTTGTCACATGCACAGAGCACAAAATTCAAAAAACACACTCCTTGGAAAACTGAAAGGAAGGTCAGCTTTCCCCGGGGAAGGAGCCTGGTACGTGTGAGTGGAATCAGAAGGAAGTGGAGTTATCTGATAGGAAAGCAAGCTTCAGAAAAACGGTTTCTTAATCAATGTGTAGGAATGGCAGGACGGATGCATCCCTAGCCCTGCTACGGGTAACTCGGAATAGCTGCTCTGCTTCTCTTCTGCCTTTGAGCATCATCATCTCTCTCAGAAGTGGCTGCTTTGCAGACAGTGCTGGCTGGAACTGATGCTTGCAAAGGACAGGAGGTTCCTGGAATCCAAGACGCGTGAGGTGTGTGAATGCCAACAGACAAACCCATTGCCTCCAAAGGGGCACCTAAAAGGAAAGGAGTGGAGGACAGGCAGGAGAAGGTTCACCTCTCATTTACTGTTTAGGGAGAGAGCCTTGGATCACTCCAGAGTTGTGATGGTTTCTCATTTTCTGGGATGGGACACACAGACTTACAGAACCGTTAAGGTTGGAAAAGACCTCTGAGCTCATCCAGCCCAACCACCAGCCAAATGCCACCGTGCCCACTAAAAGCCCATCCAGCTCCACCCCCTGCCATGGGCAGGGCCACCTCCCAGCTGCCACAGTTACACAGTTTTTGAACCCATCCAGGGATGAGGACTCCACCACTGCCCTAGGCAGCCTCTGCCAGGGCTTCACCAGTCTTTGAGCAAAGAAATTTATCCTAATAACCAATCTAAACCTCCCCTGGCATAACTTGAGACCATCTCCTCTCATCCTAAGAGGACCATCTACATCACAATAGATGTCCTGCAACATTCCCGTGTGTCACCTCTCTAGGCATTCGTCCACCTTTGAGCAAAGGGCAGTAGTTCCCAGATTCCTCATTTCTACCTTTTTAAAAAATGGATGCAATAATTCCCTTTTCCCAATCACTGGGGACAGCCACGACTTTTCAAATATCATGGAGAGTAGTTTGGTGACTACATCAGCCAATTCCCTCAGGACTCTGGGATGCATCTCGTTGCATCCCTTAGACTTTCATATATTCAGGTTCCTCAAGTCGTCACTGCTTTAAAATGGATTATAAAGAGTTAATGATTAAAGATGTTCTGACCATATTACAGACATGTTTTATGTGTTTTATCTAAGAGCAGCATGGGAGATCGTTTATAGAGAGTTTTGCCCTGTTGGATTCTATCAAAAACACTAACAAATAATTATCCATGTTTATTAACACTTTGTAAATTTATTAACACTTTGTAAAATATCTATAAACGGAACCTCACTACACATTATGGCCTAGAGCAGCCACCTAAATAAAAAGGCATTCAGAGCCCCAGTTGCTTTTGCAGACGTTGGCAGCGGTGTTTGAGGCCATGGCGCGGGGCCAGGTGTTGTCAGGGCTTTCTCTGATACGCAGCACAAGGCTGGATGAATGCTGCTTTCTTCCCGAATTTGCGATTATTTGGTTTTGCCAGAGAGGGTTTGGGACCCCAGGTTTTATTCTTCCATGCGGAAAGGAGAATATAATAAAATAGCAAAAGCCTTTGCCCAGTGCTGTCATTGTTGTTTGGGTTTGAACGCACTGTCGTTCAACTCCAGAACTCAGAGCGTTGCCCCCACACAGGACAAGACACAGGACAAAAAGAGCACAGGAAGGAAATGGACCTGTTGGAGCGGGTCCAGAGGAGGCCAAACATGATCCAAGGCCTGGAACACCTTTCCTGTGAGGACAGGCTGAGAGAGCTGGGGTTGTACAGCCTGGAGAAAACTCCAAGGACTTCTTATTGCAGCCTTTCAGCACTTAAAGAGAGCTGAGAAGAAAGATGGAGAAAAGCTTTTTAGTAGGGCCTGTGGCAACAGGACAAGGGGTGATGGTTTTAAACTAAAAGAGGAGAGGTTTAGCCTAGATATTAGGAAGATATTTTTTATGCTGAGGGTGGGGAGGCACTGGCCTAGGTTGCCCAGAGAGGTGGTGGAGGTCCCATCCCTCGAAACACTCAAGGTCAGGTTGGATGGGGCTCCGAGCAGCTTGACTGAGTTGAAGATGTTCCTGCTCACTGTAGGGATGTTGTACTGGATGACCTTCAAGGTCCCTTTCAACCCAAACTCTACAAGCTCTCCCCAAAGCTAGGGTGGGAGCCCTGAGCTGGGGCTGCAGGATTTAGCTCAAAGCTGATTCCCAAAATACAAGAGAGCTGTAACAGCTTTGTAAGTGGAGCCCAAGTTATGCAATCACCGAATGGCACGTCAGGCTTCAGCTCTTGCAGTTGGCATTTCCTTCACTCAAGCTCGAGCCTTCAAAGGTCTGAGCTCTCTGACCTGGGAGGTTTTTGGGAGCTGTGGGAATGCTCAGCTCCGTAGGAGCTGGATACTGCAGCTCCCCTCACTTCCCTTGATATCCCAGCCACGAGCCCTCTCGTGAGTGCAAGCACGTAGGCAGCACAGAGCTGTGTTCAGTGGGGCTCTGCAAAGAGGCGAATTTTCTTCTCCCGAAGAGGTTATTCCTCTGGAATTCAGGCTGCTCCACAGGAGAAGCATCATCTCATTGGCAAACAATGTGCAAGATGCCTATCTGTGCTCCAACTCAAAGGTTTACCCTCTTGTTATTCATTTGTCATTCTTAATTCACTTCTGTCCCTCTCCTGATAGCTCAGACTCAGTAATTCCTTGTATTCGGTGGTGAGTTTCCTCAAGAAACATCTAGGGGAATGATATTATCAGGCTGTGGACAGAAAAGCATCCAGCGATTATCCAAAGACACAGCATTTTCGTTTTTCAGTCTGAAGCAGAGAGTTACTTCTATTTATAGAGAAAATAGCGCAAGATTCCTAAACAGTGCTTTGCAAATTTACATTCCCATGGTGTCTCCTTTCGTCTCACATGTATACATCGCTATAATTTAGAAACCCACTGACCCTACACATTTTATTTTGCTTTGCCATCATTTTACCCCTGTATTCCAAGCACAGGGATTTCCTGCCAGTGCCTGCAGAGTCGAGCCAGCAACGAGCACTTTGGAGTTTTTGCACTGAAAATGCCTTTCCAGACCCACCCTCTGCCCTAACCTCCGCCGTTTCCAGCACCCCTTCCTCGCACAGCAGCCGGGTGTGCTCCGCTACATTAACAATTAATAACAGGGCAGCAGTAAGGAAACAACTTGACAATAAATTTGGTTTAATTGGACAAGAATGTTGCCAGGTAACCTCCTTCACATTTTCCATCCAGGCTCTCCATTGCCCAGTGAGGCTCCCCCCTCTTTGAGGGCAGCCCTTTCTCCATTAACCACTCCAGGATGCTGATCCTGGAGGCTCACTCCATCAAGGCTTTTGGTATCATCTCCACATTGGATCAAGGCTAAGTCAACACCTTACATAGCTTGAGAGCACAGAGGTGACACAGAGAAGGACATTATTACCTTGATAATGCAAAAAAGCATCTGGAAATCTTGAAATAAGCCCAGACTGGGCTACGGTTACTGCAGCAGGAAAGGTCACCAGTTGGGAATCAGCAGATGGTCCATCATCCTGACAGCAGCAGCTCTGCGGGCAGCAGCCAGAAAACCTTCGCCTGCAATATAAGCCCTGTAAGATGCTGAAAGCTTCTTGAGCAACGAAAAGCACCCAGGCTCCACACTGGCTTCAAGAGAGAAGGTGACACTTGGCACCAGGCAGCATTTGGTCTGTCCCTGAAAAACCTCAGTGTGGTTTTAAGTGTACGAATTGGACCTTCAGCATGACAGTCAGCACACCAACAGAGGGTGTGCAGGCTTGTTCCAGGCATGACTGGAGCCCAAAAGCGTGGGTACAATTAATCCCAGCACCATACAGAAGCAGAAAGAAAATCTCATTTCATCAGTGAACATCGTGATATACACCCCACCTCCCCCAAAAAAACCCTTAGCGGGGGATACTGAAACCAGAACCTTCACCGCCAAAAATCATGGAATTATAGAATGATGGAATGATTTGGGTTGGAAGGGACCTCAAAGCTCATCCAGTCCCACCCCTGCCATGGGCAGGGACACCTCCCACTGGATCAGGGGCTCCAAGCCCCATCCAACCTGGTCTTGAACCCCTCCAGGGTTGGGGCAGCCACCACTGCTCTGGGCAACCTGGGCCAGGGCCTCCCCAGCATCACAGCAAAACATTTCTGCCTAAGATCTCATCTCAATCTCCCCTCTTTCAGACAAAAACCATTTCCCCTCATCCTCTCTCTGATCAAGAGCCCCTCCCCAGCTTTCCTGGACCCCTTTCAGTACTGGAAGCTGCTCTAAGGTCTCTCTGGAGCCTTCTCTTCTCCAGGCTGAACAACTCCAACTCTCTCAGCCTGGCCTCACGGCAGAGGTGCTCCAGCTGTTGGATCATCTTTGTGGCCTCTTCTGGACTCGTTTCAACAGATTCACGTGTGTCGTGTTCTGAGGACTCCAGAACTGAACACAGGGCTCCAGATGAGGAATCTAGGTCTCAGCTACTTGGGTTACAGAAAAATTCTAACTGTGGAAGTGATTCTGACCACCCAGCACAATGTGATGCAAGCACAAGTTGTGGACCAATCAACCACACCAACGGCAGAACTGCAGGACTCTGTTGCTCAGCACATGGATCTGCAATCTCAGAACGAGATATCCTAAAATATCATCACTGCTTGTGCAGGGAGGAATTAAACAGAGCAAGTTTACTTCTCTGAGAAAAGTGGTCCAGGCTCTTCAGATCTGATCTTTCTTTCTTTACTCACTTTGAAGATTCCATCCCTGAAGTGGGAGCAATTAGGAGTAATTAGTGCGAGACAATGTTGTGGTCACCAGGACCATCATTAGCACTTATTTTGGACAGGAATACAGCCTGAGCGGCTTCTAGAAAATAACTTCATCCATCTTCTGCCTGAATATTTTCCCCTTATTTCAAATGTCAGGTTATTGGCATCAAAGAACCAGGGTAATTATGCCCTGGATATCACCGAAAGGAGGAACTTGGCCACGAGCAACTCCATCAGACAACGGGCCAGAGCAAGGTATGGAATGGCAAGTGGGATGTTTGAACAAGGTTTCATCAACTTTCATTTTACGGCCTGTTGTCAAAAAATGAACTTTTCCTTCAACAGAACAGACATAGGGAGAGTAAAGAAATACAACTCCAGCAATGTAATCCTCTGCAGTGGGTAATGAGAAGGAAAACAAAAGTCGTTTCTTGGAAGTCTCTTATTTTACTGATACCCATAATTGCCCATTGCAGAATCGCTTGGTTTTTCTTTCTAGTTAGGCATTTTCCTTGGGTTATAAATACATCATAAAAGTGCCACATCATAAAGTTTACAAGTTATGTGAGGGCTGGCTTAGTGTATAATTACCTTGTTTTTGCTCTCAGGCATTGCTGTCTTCAACTGTTATTCTGCAAGATCTCACGGGGAGCAGGACCAGCCAGAAAAATACAAATAAAAGCAAGAAAGAGGAGATATCCTGGTATTTGGTGGCTCAGTTCTGACATAAACACTGCCAGGATCAGGCAGACATGATGGAACGTTGTGGGACTCAAGGTTGGAGTGAAAATCCCCTGGTTTTCACATTCATACACCCGAAACCACAAAAGTGCAAGTTTCCCATCTCCAGCTTGAAACCTCAGAGCTCTTGTAGCCAAAAATGGGACAATTGACAAATAGGAACTCCAACCAAGAGCTGCTGTGGAAAGACTGGCCAGGAAAGAAAAAGAGAAACATTTCCAAATAGAGAACTGTGCAAAAGCTTCATTGCTGAAGACAAGGATAATATTTGCTATGTTCTCCTAACCAAATATGCCACTCAGCACTCGCTGCTTTATCGCAGTTATTTTAGTGATGTTGAGTCAGGGTCAAAATGAAGTCAAAGATTCACAATTTTGCTTTCCAGACAAGGCTGTTTTCCCAATGAAATAGAGACTTCACTAAATATACCTTTCCATGGCTCACCCTCACTGCAGAGGCATCATTAGATACAGCATTTGCTGTTCACTTGCATCCTCACTGTCTTGTTAATAATTTCTATCTGTAATCAGCTATTTTACAAAATAAATGGACTCCTACCTTATAACAGAAAACCCATTTTAAATTTTGAGGCAGAACAGCTACATTTTCATAGAATCATGGAATGTCCTGAGTTGGAAGGGACCCACAAGGATCACCGAGTCCAATTCCTGCCCCTGCAGACGACAACCCCAACATTCACACCGTGGGGCTGAGAGTGTTGGCCAAATGCTGCTGGAATCTTGTCAGGCTTGGTGCTGTGACTGCTTCCCTGGGAGCTGTTCCAAGGCTCCACCACCCTCTGCGGGAAGACCCTTCTCCTAGTGTCCAACCTAACCCTTCCATGGTATCTTCCTGCCATTCCTTCAGGTCCAGAGAGAAGAGCTCAATGCCTCCTCCTCCTCTCCTTGTGAGGAAGCTGTACCCTGCAATGAGGTCTCTCCTCAGTGCCCACTTCTCCAGGATGAACAGACCCAGTGACTTCAGCCATTCCTCACACAGCTTCCCTTCTAAACCCTTCACCAACTCTGGACACTCTCCAGTCACTTTAGATCCTTTTTATCCTGTGGTGTCCAAAACTGCACCCAGTGCTCGAGGTGGGACTGCATCAGTGCAGAACAGAGCGGGACAATGCCCTCCCTCAAGAAGCTGGTGATGCCGTCCTGGATGTTGGCAAAGCTATACGAGGCAGAACTTCATGATCAGGAGCTCTGAGCAGTTTTAGCTGTGAAGATGCCACCAGCTCTGTTGATAATAAATTATCCGAGGATGGGCGTAAGGACAGCGTTTTTATGCGGTGTAATGGGTTGCATCTACAGGAAGAGCAGCATTGCAGAGAGGGGTAAGAGATCTCCACAGTGCTATTAAATGACAAAATGACCATGAAATCAAAATCAGGCACAGCACGCCACAGTCTGATGCAGCACTTATTAAAACCAAGCAAAACTTAATTAAGGACAGTGGATGATGCTGCAATACAGCTCAACTCACTGAGGAACCGCTTAATTTTCTGAACAGGTTTAAGTGCTGTCGACATCAGTGGGACATTAGCACACAGTTAAGTCTCTGCAGCAGATAAATGGATGTAAGCAGGGCTTCAGTCCTTTGCTAAACTGGGGCCTTGGTGTTTCTGAGAGAGAGAGGAGTGTTGGGCTTGCAAACCAGCAGGATCCTTTTGATGTCTTCGAGTCCTCCAAAGGCACCCCATGGCGGTGAGGTTCTATTAGGTTTGACGTGTTAGAGCTGTTATGGGGCTGAAGAAGCTTGTTTTTGTTCTTAATGAGACCTTTTAAATGAAAAGCAAATGCTTAGTTTCACGTTTTATGTCACAGAATGGCTTCAAGGTTGGAAAGAGATCCATGAATCATAATTTTAGAGTTGCAGAATAGGATTTCATACTTCCCAACTAAAGTTTTAGAGCTCTCCAGTGTAAGAAAATACTGCTATTTTTATTTACACTTTAAAATAATAGCGAGGCTTTAGGGAATGAAGACATTTTTCAATAACATTTTTAGAACCCTCTTTGCAAATGCGTGGCTTCCACAAATCATTTTCACAGCCCCCGTCTTGCAGCGTGGATCCTAACGGGAGGCACGAAAAGAGTCCCTTTTGATCCACATTGGAACAAATAGCTGCTAAGACAGCCCACATCCTCAATGCTCTCCCTTTGCTCCATTAACACGTTTTGGGTCTGTAAAGATTTCAAGGTCGTGGAAGCTTATTCATTTTTCATTTTGGCTTTTATCCTCATTTTTCCCAATTTGGGCTGGTGCACAAGCAAGGAATGGCACACAGAGCCCATCCAAGGGCCTGGGGTAAATAAAGCCACAGGGCAACCCCAAACGTAACCAAGAGCAGCAGTGAGCGATTCACATCAAACGGGCATTTTTAATGGACTAAACTGCCCTTGCCTCCTTTGTTAGAAGCTTTATCCATTTATATTTTTTCTGTTGGTGGGATGTTGAACCGACCTGGAGCCCTGTGTTCAGTTCTGGAGTCCCCAGCACAGGGAGGACATGCAGCTGTTGGAGTGGGTCTGGAGGAGGTCAGAAAGCTGATCTGAGGGCTGGAGCACGTCTCATATGAGGACAGGCTGAGAGAGTTGGGGTCATTCAGCGGGGAGAAGAGAAGACTTCAAGGAGACCTTAGAGCAGCTTCCAGCACTGAAAGGGGCTCCAAGAAAGCTGGGGAGGGGCTCTTGATCAGAAAGTGTAGGGAGAGGATGGAGAGGAATGGCTTTCAGCTGAAAGAGGGGAGATTGAGATGAGATTTTAGGCAGAAATGTTTTGCTGTGAGGGTGGGGAGGCCCTGGCCCAGGTTGCCCAGAGCAGTGGTGGCTGCCCCATCCCTGGAGGGGTTCCAGGCCAGGTTGGATGGGGCTTGGAGCCCCTGATCCAGTGGAGGTGTCCAGGGCAGGGGGTGGAACTGGATGGGCTTTGATGTCCCTTCCAATACAACCCTTCTATGATTTTATGATTCTATACTATTTTTTATTTTTCAGGCAGCAAAGCACTAAGAGGGTGATGATCCAGGAGCTGATGGGGGAAATGAACATCTTGTGGGCCTTGCCTCCTTTGCTCACTGAGCAGGTGGCACATTTTCTGAGCAGATCTAAGTCCATGGAAGCGAAGGGCTGAGATCTAAGAACAACCTTGACAATGAGGAGCAGGAAGGCAGAGTCCAGGTTAGGGCACTGTCCCCCTTCTATCCTTGCAGCAATGCCCCAAGTTCTCTAGTGCCTTAAAAGCCAGCTTTGGAGATATTGAGGTGGATTCCTCAGGGGGAAAATGTAGGAAATGTTCAAATATTTAAGTGAACTCAAACCAGAAAAAGCCCAGTTAGGATTTCACAGATGGAAAAAATAGGGCAGGTTTCAAAATAAAAGAGAGAGCAATTAAATATCATGTAATCTATTAATATCTAAGTTATGGCCCTGCTGCTTCCTCACTTAACAAGAAACACCTCGTTCTCTTCACCATATGGAATCGCAGAAACAAATAAATTGATTTTTATTGTTCAAAACTGGGCTTGCAACTCGTACTTCTGCTGGAGACTGGGGAATGGTCCCTTTACTGTAGATGCATTTTCATCTAGAGGGAAACATAGCCTGGTCTCTGGTAAATGCCCAAGTGAATGGGAATTCTGCTAGAAGATTTAAGATGTTATAGGGCTATTTTTTTTAACTTGTAAATAGAGACATCTTAAAGTGCTCTTAAAGCTGCTTTACAACAATTAAGAAAGAGATTTTAAGAGACCACACTTGCAGGATGTCAGCCTTAGCACTTTAAAGAAAATTAATAAGTCTCACAATTACAGACGTCTTCCTGCTTGAAAAGCAAGAGCGAGGCACTCATCATCCTGAAACCCATTAGCAGAGACGATTGAGGGTCTTCTCATCCCGGGCAGCAGGGCTGTAACTCCCTAATTCAGACAGTAAGCAAAGTAAAACTTTGCTTTACACCCTCAGTGGCACTGCAGGAGGATTTGAAGCTGCCCTCCTAATTAACTGTAAATGATCTGGATCAATGACCACACCGATTTTCTAGTCTGCGTGTGTCCTTACAGATTAAGGTTCTACCTCAGTCTGAAGTTTCCTTTCCATCATTCCAACATTTCAGAGCAGGGAAGGGTCGTTGGGGCTCACGGGGCTCAAAAGTTGGCTGTGTGAAATTAGAGAAAACCTGTTTTTCAGTAGACCTTTTACATAGAGGAAAGCAAAGCTCCCATCAGATCGGAAAGGGATTCTTTTTTAGTGCTGTCTGTGACTTATTGTTACTATCCCGGAATAGAAGCAAACAGATTAATGCCTCAGATGACATCATTTCCCATCATATAGGATCTGCTGTCGGTTAAAGTACTCATTAAGTAGATAATTCAGGCACCATGGATTTGACAGTGCTGTTTTAGGAACAAAGATGTTTTGGCCCCTGTGTTTTTCATAAATGTGCAAGTGAGGGGAAACAGTTTTCAGCTGAAAGAGGGGAGATTGAGATGAGAGAAGAAATGTTCTGCTGTGAGGGTGAGGAGGCCCTGGCCCAGGTTGCCCAGAGCAGTGGGGGCTGCCCCATCCCTGGAGGGGTTCAAGGCCAGGTTGGATGGGGCTTGGAGCCCCTGATCCAGTGGGAGGTGTCCCTGCCTATGGCAGGGGGTAAAACTGAACGGACTTTGAGGTCCCTATTTGCTTCTGAATAGATGTTATCCTTGACAAAAGTTCAATAAACCTTGGTAACATTACATGAATCCCATAAACACAGCAAAGTGCTATTTCCAAAGCTCTTGGCACAGTCCCTTGGAGGAGCACACCAAACTTGTGTTTCGCAAAAAAAACATACTCAGACTAATGAAATCCTGTTGCAGTGCACAACAAACCCATATTTCAGCTGTGGTGTCAGGCAGAAGCATGAGGCAACTCTGCCCCGGTGACTCCCACCCCTGCTGGTTTCAGAAGTGTCTTCCCTCCCTATCCAGAGTATTCCCAATGTCTTTGTAGAAAATAGCAGTTATTCCTTTATTTTCATTATTATTATACACATTGGTGGCCAAGAAGGCCAACAGCATCCTGGCTTGGACCAGGCATGGTGTGGCCAGCGGGAGCAGGGAAGGGAGCTGGAGTGTATCCAGAGAAAGACAACAGAGCTGGGAAAGGTCTGGAGCCCAGGGGTTCTGGGAGCGGCTGAGGGACCTGGGGCTCTTTAGCCTGGAGAAGAGGAGGCTGAGGGGAGACCTCATCACTGTCTACAACTGCCTGAAAGGAGGTTGTGGTGAGATGAGGGTTTGTCTCTTCTCTCAAGTGACAGGTGATAGGATGAGAGGAAACGGCCTCAAGTTGTGCCACAGCGTGCTAGATTGGATATTAGGAAAACTTTCTTTACTGAAAGAGTGGTGAAGCCCTGGCAGAGGCTGCCCAGGGCAGAGGTGGAGTCTCCATACCTGAAGGGCTTCAAAGAAAATGAAGATGTGGCACTTCATGACATAGTTTAGTGGGCACAGTGGGGTTGGGCTGATGGTTGGACTGGATGACCTTAGAGGGTTCTTCACACCTTAATGATTCCGTGATTCTATGATTAATAGTAATTTTTTGCAGCAGCAGTTTCTGTCCTAAACGAGATGCCCAAACCGTGTACCTAACAACATTGACTGTTAAAGACTCTCAGCTTATTTTACCCTTTAACAGTAGTTTGAAGGAGGCTGAGCTGTTACTGCTTCCACTTCTCCAAAACAGGTAAGGAACTTTTTGCTGTTCTGTTCACACTCAGTCTCGAGGAGTTAGGCTGATGGTTGGACTGGAAGATCTTACAAGTCTTTTCCAACCTTAATGATTCTATGATTCTATGAGTCTATAAGTTACTGGAGCACTTGTATGCCATCATGGATTTATAGGGCAAACTAACATCATAAAATAATTCAGCATGAGTTCGTCTTGGAGTGGGTTTCAGACCACAAGAATTTTGAAGCCTCACTGCTCAAGCGGCTCAGGCGGTTATCAGGGTTGTTTTTTTTCTTAAAAGCGTGTTCAAAATTAAAGGCGTTTTTATGCCAATTTAAACAGGGAGTTGAAGATAAAATTCCAGCCAAAATATGCTACATCTCTGTATTCCCCAAAATAGGTTGGTTATTCGAACTGAAAAGGCTACGTGTTGAACAAGATCGACTTGCGCAGAGAATACTTTTTTCCCCATACCAGACTAAACATTTAAATGCAGTGAGGTTGTTTTTATATAAATTCCTGTTAGAGATTAATGTTAAGTGAAAAGATAATCTCACAGGGCACCAGAGGGTGAAACACACTCTGCTGCAAGGAAGAATGTAGTGGAATTGTTATATTTTTGGGTATATATTAAGTAATTTGTCACTTTGCTTTTGTGATTGTTTTGTGGATATATTGCAAATTTTTACTAGGAGCTGCAGGAAAAGTGTGTTAAAACTGTTTAAAGCTGTGCTTATGGGGTTTGTTTTCCTGCTTTGTATTCAAACAGCAGCAAACCTGGAGAATAGTTGCAACGACCCTTGGAGCCACGTAGCGCTGGGCTGAGATGAGTTAGGAAGCACTTCCAAGGGGACTTTGCTGGGACACGTTTCATGGTTGCAGATATGGATGACAGCATACGTAACTCAGTGTGAAAAATAAAATCACATTAAAAAGTAAAAGGAAACCTTATAATTCTGGTTCTCTACCTGGTCCTCTGCGGCTTCTGGGCATGGCCCCATTCCTGAGGCCAAAACCATCGCTGTCCCTGCACAGAGCAGGACCGACAGCGCCGGCTGGGGCTGCGGCAGCTCCAATGCCTCCTTCCCCAGGGCAGCCAAGGGGCCATTTCTGGCTTAGTCAGAGGGAGCTGTAAAACACAAGCGTGGGTGGCCAGGGGCTGTAGGCAAATGCCCAGGTGCTTCTGGCTCCTGGAGGCCCTTCCTGGAAATGGCTGGCGCGTCGTATTGCACCCTCACTTGCAGTGGGTGTTCACACTAAGACATCTACGCCCTTAAGAACCTTTCTGCCCAAGCCTAGGTCCCGGTGAAGAAAATCAGCTCCATTTTCTGGCTGCTTCATGGCGAGTGGGCTGCTAAAAGGAAGGTGCTGCCTGTCCTGGAGGGCTTCTCGACCACTGCTGGATGGGTGAGGAGGATTTTGCTGCTTTGCTCCTGCCCCAGCCCCTTCTCTGTCACCTAGCCCTGAGATTTAAAGGTTGAATGATGCCAAGAAGCTTATGCAAATATGGATGCGACTCCAGCATTGAAGCTGGAAAGTCTTCTGGGGGCAGTTGTCTGCCCTCGTGGGACTCGTTGAAGTCGTGGTGGGTTGCAGCTGATATCCTGGGAGACTCTGGGTTGCATCGGAACTGGGGTGGTGAGAGAGGTTTCGGGGTCTCAAGGCAAAGCTTTAGCTGCTTTCCCATTGTGGAACAGATTTGTTCTCATCCTGCATGACTTCAGGTGTCTCCATAAGCCAAACGTTCCAAATGTTCACATTTTCTTACAGAAGGAAGGGGTAGGAGGGCATTTCACAACACTTCCAAGAAAACAAAGCTTTCACTGTTCGCTCTGCCCTCAATGACTCTTGGAGCCATGTATCACTGGGCTGAGACGAGTTAGGAAGCGCTTCCAAGGAGACTTTGCTGGGACACGTCTCATGCAGTGGGACGAGGAGCAGAGGCTCCACTCAGATGCCCGGCGAGGGTGGGTGCTCTTGGTTTGATCTCACAGGGTTAGTGCCGGAGAAGACTGCTGAAGCATTGCTTCTGCTGGTTTCCCTGCTGTGGTGGTGTTCGTGAAGGCTCATCATTATAACTTCTGTTGTTCTGGAGTTTTAGGGCTGTGGGAAATGTTTTCTGCCAGCCAAACTTTTTTTTTTCTTTTTCTTCTCTTCCTTTAATAACCAGCATTTCTCCCCAAGAACTGCATTAATAAACAAGGCAGCTGCTGGCAGGAGGAGGTGCAGCAGAGATAGCTTTCAATTGATGTTTGTTTTGTCAAATGAAACCCTTTTCTTCCTCCAAATCAGGAAAAACATAAACCCACACATTTAGATTGTGGTGCAGATACTTCTAGGGCCAACAGGGACAAAACATTGACTTGACTCTTATCAACAAGCTGATTCAAATTTTAACCCTTATAATGTATGCTTCTCTGTATGAACAAAAAAACCCCAAAAAATAAAAAAGAGGGAGGTTTCAAAACAGTAAAACCAAAAATGAACCCTATTTGGCCCCTGTTGCCAATGTTAAAGACTACTTGACAGTAGATGGACTATGATATAAGCTGGATTGTTCTATTAATCATGGAATCATAGAATGGCTTGGGTTGAAAGAGACCTTAAAGCCCATCCAGATACACCTTCAGCGATGGGCAGGGACACCTCCCACTGGATCAGGGGCTCCAAGCCCCATCCAACCTGGCCTTGAACCCCTCCAGGGATGGGGAGCTACCACTGCTCTGGGCAACCTGGGCCAGGGCCTCCCCATTTTCTTAATTATTTTTGTCTTTAATTTTTAATTCTCATTGTGTTCTGCCCAGATCAGACACTGGATATCACTTCAAATGCAGACATTGCATGCAAAAAAATGTTATTTGTGTTTGAAACACCTAAGGTTAATCAAGCTTTTACTTTCACACTTTTACACTTGTGACTCTCCTAGGAATGTGACCTACGTGTTTCATTAACACTTTTTTGCATTTATTGCCTCTTGTTTTTTAAAGCTGTTATTAAAGTAGAGATGTAAGGGAAGTGTTAAAACTGGAATCTTGGGAACTCGGTGTGCTCATTCCAGTAATCCTGTGATCAGAATGTATTTTGACTATGTATGAGCACATGATTTCTCCCCCTGTTTAGAGCTAGGGTTCTCACACGTTTTAAATCAGATGGACCTTCTTGGGGTTCCAGTCCTTCCCTCTGTGTATGTCTGTGCTCCCAGCCCTGCCCCATGTGAGCTGCAGCATTTGCCTTCATCCGTTGTCATCTCGTTTGGCTCCAATTTCTGTATTTACACTGGAAAGGGGTTGCTGGGAAGGGGCTGTATAAGGGGAAGGGAAAGGCTGGAAAGGAGTTTTCTTTTCCTGGGATTCATGCCATAGCATCTGCTCCCCCTGCAAGTTTGAGAAATGAAGTCCAGGTGATGGACTCTTATCTAAATCTGTCCTGGGACAGACTGGACACTGGAATTTGGTGACTCTAAATAAGGACTTTAGCTCAACAGACATCACCAGGCAGGAACAGCCACCTTTTATTGGTTAGGAAGGATGTAATGTCTAAAAAATAAACATAAATGGCTTTGAGTGTCCTAACATCACCTTTAAGTGCAGGTTTGGTCCTGCTGCAAGGGCTCTCAGTCTTGTGAATCATCAGTGTGGTTTCTGCAGTACCTTTGCTTCGCTCAGTTTCTCTCTGTGTCTCACCTGGCATGAGATATGAAATGTAAGAAGTTTAATTCAACTTTCCAAGTTAATTACTGTATTCTGCAGTCTCCTCTTTGGTGAAAACCTTGCATCACTGGCTCATCCCTGCAGCCTAGGATGATCTCGTCTCTCACAGCAGCTGATCTTGGGTGAGATCCCGTTCAGCAGGTATCACGTTTGGTTTTCGTTTTAGCAAGGGATTACGATGTATTTTGACCCAATTTGCTTTCTAGGTCCTGAGTTTCGCTTCCCCACATAGTCCAAGACTGTCTGTGCTAAGGAAGAGGTGTAAACTTTGGATGTGCATCGTTCACCTTCTCTAAATCTAGATATGAAGAACTTCAAGCAATTGTTAAAATATCTCAGTCAAAGGAGGATCCTTGAAGAAACAACCTTCACCCTGTCCCATGGATACTTAAAGGGGGTTCCAGGAAAGCAGGGAGGGCAGGGATAGGATGAGGGGAAACAATTTTCAGCTGAAAGAGGGGAGATTGAGATGAGATCTCGGGAAGAAATGTTTTGCTGTGAGAGTGAGGAGGCCCTGGCCCAGGCTGCCCAGAGCAGTGGTGGCTGCCCCATCCCTGGGGGTGTTCAAGGCCAGGTTGGATGGGGTTAGGAGCCCCTGATCCAGTGGGAGGTGTCCCTGCCCATGGCAGCAGGGTGGAACTGTATTGGTTTTAAAGTCCCTTCCAACTCATACCATTCTATGATTCTGTGATACAACAGTTAATTCATAGGATGAATTTAGGGTTACAGCACATGGTTTCATGCCAGAAGAGTTGGGGAGTGCAGTTGATGGGTGCCATGGGCAGTCCCAGAGGTGTGGACATGGGCTGCTCAGGGACAGCTGGTCGGTGGAGCAGGGGTCACCCTGCAGAGCTGCCTGGGCTAATTTAGTGCTGGGCTTGCCTAAGGGCTGGTCTTGCCCAAGGAAGGCTGCTGTGCAGCTTCTGCTACTTTCATACTCTTTGGTGAGAACTAGTTTGGAAAGGGAAATTCCAGGATGGGGAGGTTACTGGGGTGCACGTGCTTTCATGTGAGTTGGCAGTGGGAATGGATTCGCACCCTTGGCTCTTGGTTTCAGCCGGGTTTCTTCCCTTCCTGGCCCCACAGTGCTCCCATGCAGGAAAGGCAGCACCCTGCAGGGCTGAGATATGGTGCCCATGCTGCTGCAGGGCCAGGACTCTGCACACCCAACGGGTTCTCATCTGTTGTGCAGTGATTTGCTCTTTTGCTCAAAGTTTTTTTCAATCTCCTATGGCCTCACTTCAATATGGGTCAAGGGAAGAGATGAAAACTACTCTCTCTGGGCACATCACGTGACTAAAAATCCTTATGGAAAACAAATGTCCTTTCCCCCACTGAGCGTCTGTCCCAAGATTTCCTCTCTTCGTGGCTCTTTTTTTCCAACCAGAGTAACTTTTTAATGCCATTGGTCATGCTTTTTGTTTCCTGCTCATGTCTGTTTAAATACAACTCCAGCTTGTCTCAAAAGTCAAACACATTGACAGTTGTTTATTCCTCCTCTTTCTCCTCTCCAACTCATCCTCCTCTCTGCGAATGCAGTGCTTGGCTGGCAGCCTCAGGCACGTCCCAGGGTGCTGGGAAGATTTATCTTTGCAAAGTTTTCTCCCTCTATTTCTTGGAGGCTGGGTTCTGCTACTTCAAATACAAATACATTTCCCTTTAGGTCACTAGCCACTATTTGAGGAATAAAAGTTTTGCCTCTTTCCCCCCTTGTTGCAATACAACCAATTTTTCTCTCATGAAATCATCTGTTGATTTTACAGGCAATTTTGTTCTTTTATCAAAATGGCAGTTTCAGGGGAATCAGACCTGATCAGCTAATTCATTTGTTTTTGATCTGAATGGGGGATGAATAGTCATAGAATCATTAAGGTTGGAAAAGACCTCCAAGTTCATCAAGTCCAGCCGTCAGCCCAACACCACTGTGCATGCTAACCCATGTCCCAAAGACCCATGTCTACATGACCGTTCATAAACCTATTCCTGAGCAGTCATTTAGAGGAAGTAGCCAGGAAACAATGATGTTCTGGGATGAAGTTCTCTGAAGATTGCTCAGAAGCACAAGCCAATAGTCCTGCATATTGAAGTAATGCACTACCATGGGTAGTGATAATTTTGAGGAGCACCCCAGTCTTTACAAGGAAATACCCATAACAGCAAGGAAAATGGCATTTTTTTTCATGACTTGTCCACTTTTCTCCAGTGTAATTGCTGTAAGTTGTGGCACTTGGAGTGTAAAACAACCAACCGTCACCCTGGAGGGAGTGTAAGGGCATCAGCCCTGCTCGCACTGCCCAGTGATCGCTCTTTGCTGTGATGATGTTTAGTCACGGGGTCTGATGTGTCTTGGTAACCTAGAAAAGAAGGGCTCTGTAGCTAGTTTCCTAGGAGGTAGATCTTGCTTTTGCTGCATATTGACTCTGTTTTCCATCTGGGAAGCTGAAAAAGCCTCTGGGTTTGGTTTTTTTTTGCAGTCACAGCTTTGCAGAGAGCATCCTGCTGCTGAGGTTACCACCAATTCCCACCCCAGAGAAGGGCTTGTTTTTATCCAGCACCACCTGGCACTCCTGAGAGAAGGCACAGCAGCAGCAGTTCAACGAGTTCGTTAGACCGTTTGGCAAATCAGTTCTGCTGCTTGTAAGAAACCTAAGTGCCTGCTCCTGCTCTTTGCAGAGCGACTTTTGCATTTCTCTCATCTGTGAATGTTATAAAACATGTGATTCCTAATGTCAGCAGAGCTCAGGTGGTTTCCTCTAAATCCATTTTGAGGCAAACCAGACAAACAGAAACCAATAATTTCTCTCAAGGAAATTGAAAGCACCAACTTCAGGACTTTGCAAGCCTAAACGGCCTTCTGCTGAGCTAGGGAGGCCACCCAAGGGATGCCAGGTGTACCCAGGGGACTGTGAGTTGTAATCTACTGCTGCTCTCCCATTAATCATGTTCTGCAAGGGCTGTTCCAAATAAAAATGCTTCCTTTTGGTTAAAGCTGGGGTATTGTTGGAGTCCCAGACTGGGTAGAATCATAGAACCATAGAATCATGGAGTGGTTTGGGTTGAAAGGGACCGCAAAGCCCATCCAGTCCCACTCCCTGCCATGGGCAAGGACACCTCCCACTGGATCAGGGGCTCCAAGCCCCATCCAACCTGGCCTGGAACCCCTCCAGGGATGGGGCAGCCACCGCTGCACTGCTTTCCCCACCCTCACAGCAAACCATTTCTGCCTAATATCACATCTCAGTCTCCCCTCTTTCAGCTTAAAAATTACAAATAACTTAAAAATCGATAATATAAGGGTTATTGCTGTGAGCAGGCTGAATTTTTGCAGCTGTTTGTGAACTGCTCTAGCTAAGACCACGTAGCTCAGGATCGAAGGAGAGTGTCTAGGTGTAAATGCAAATATAAGCAACCAGATCAGCTTAACTTCTCCTCAGCCAGGCTGGGGCAATTGTATCTTCTCATAAGAAGTCCTTCCCTGAGCACAAAGAATGTGCATCTCCAGGGAGAAGATGGAATGTGCACGCTGGGATACACTTTGCAAACAGGTGTTGCAGAGGAATAAAAGAATACGGCTTTGGTGTGAGATTTGACCTCCTTAAACAAAAGAAATTGCAAGTATTAGAGGAGTGAGCATTCTTTTTAATATACTCCTAGAAACCAGTGAGGTGACAACACAGCATATGCCCCAAGCATCAGAACATGCTATAGTTCAGTTTTCACCCTTTTCTTTCCAGAGACGCAGAAGTTAAACATATCTCTTACCTTGAATGACCTTTGCAGGAGGCTGAATCATTTGCATTTTGATGCACTGGCATTTTCTAAACCAGAGAGACATCAGAATTTTTATCACCCTCAACAACCGTGTTGCCAGGGGCAACGCCAATAAATCTGCTTACCAGCATCAATCGCAGCGTGCAGCAGAGGGCGGTGTTTGTGTGTGAAAAATGCATATTTATAGCGAAATTATGAAAGCCTGCTTGAACCTTGGGCAAGATTTGGGGTACAAGTCTATCACACTGCTAATAGGCATGGTAACAGCATCAGTCAAATGCACATGTTAATCTGTTTACAAATTCCCTTGCATCTGAAAGTGTGTTGGTGTGGAAAATGCTAGTAGTGTATTCTAACTTCTACTGGATAATCTTTGTCCCAAAGGATTTGTGATTTAAAAATACACCTCCTGATGCATTGCCGCTGTCCCCTTGATAACACAGCCTTCCCGGGCTCCGATTCCTAGGATACAGCCCGTTCTGTTCTAAAAGGAAAACTATGCAAGGAAAAAGAGCCCGTTAAATATTTGCTGTGGTCATTTAGATGAGAAAACCCAAACACAGTAAAACTCTTAACAGAAATGTTTTGCTGTGAGGGTGGGGAGGCCCTGGCCCAGGTTGCCCAGAGCAGTGGTGGCTGCCCCATCCCTGGAGGGGTTCCAGGCCAGGTTGGATGGGGCTTGGAGCAATCAGATCCAGTGGAAGGTGTCCCTGCCCATGGCAGGGGTTGGAACTGGATGGGCTTTGAGGTCCCTTCCAACTCCAACCATTCTGCAATTCCATGATTCTATGATTCTTGTGTAGGAAAGCAGAGTGATGCTCACTGAGGACTGGTGGGTAAGTGGCAGCTTGCTGTCGGTGGACATTTCTCTGCCAGAGGCCGCTAGGAGCCTAGGAAGGAAGGCAGAAACCAGACTGTTAAATTTTATGTTTCTGCACTGAATAGGAAACTCTCTGACAAATCAGACAAGAAAATGACATGTTGCAAGAAATAGTAAAGCTGCTGGTAGGCTGATGGTGTCCCTGTTTAACTTCTTAGCATTTTTTTTTTGATTTTTATTATTTTTTCGACTAGGCTTTGTTAGAGGAAATAAAACTTTTCTTGCCTCTTACAGAGGAGAACAGCAGGAGTGAGCTGCCCTGCAGCCAGATCATAAGAACTATAGAACAGAGTGGTTTGCGTTGGAAGGGACCTTATAGCCCATCCAGTTCCAACGTCCAAAACATTTCTTCCTAGGATCTCATCTCAATCTCCCCTCTTTCAGCGGAAAACCATTCCCTGCCCCCATCCTATCCCTTCACTACCTGGTAAAGAGCCCTCCCCAGCTTTCCTGGAGCCCCTTTCAGTAGTGGAAGCTGCTCTAAGGTCTTCTTGGAGCCTTTTCTTCTCCAGGCTGAACAACCCCAACTCTCTCAGCCTGTCCTGGTATGGGAGGTGCTCCAGCCCATGGATCATCTCCGTGGCCTCCTCTGGACTGTCTCCAACAGCTCCATGTCCTTCCTGTGCTGAGGACTCCAGAACTGAACGCAGGGCTCCAGGTGGGGTCAATACCCCACCAACAGAAAAAAAATTTAAATTGATAAAGCTGTTTTTCCTGTAGCCCCTTTAAGTACTGCAAACGCTCAGTGCAAATCTCCCTTTGTCACACGGTTACTTCAGTCTATTTTTTATGGAGACTTAATTACACGAAATCTCTTATTAAGACGAAAGGCTCAGCCTGCCTGATAGCTTGCTTTTAGAATTTGCTTCAGCTGAGGAACTTATAATGAGTGATCTACAGGAACTTCCTTGGTCTTTGTAGCATCATTTCTACTTGATGGGTGACTGATGTGTCCCAGTGTGACAGGTCTAGAGGACAAAGAGAGTTTGCCTTGTGGCTACGTGCAGTAAACTGGGTAGTTAGCAGTGTCTTACAACAGTAATGTGACCTCACTATCTATTTTTTGTTGAGTAAACATCTTGAAGAACTTCATTATGTTAAGTAGGAACCATTACAGTTCTGTGGTGTTTTGGTTTTAAATAAACTGACTTGAATGAAAGACTAGAAGGTGGTGGGAATGATAAAACGGGTGCCAGAAAAACCAAAACCTTCTGAGAATACGGAGTGGATAAACTGTAAGGGAGGAAAGAGAATAAAAGCAGTAGCTAAAGCACTGAATGGTCTATAAATAGCAATCAAATCAGATTGGGGAGTCAAGGACCAAATGGACTTGACTGCCACTGACAATTAACCTCCTGAAGCATTCCTGGCTATGGAGAGAACTTCATGATGCACCATATAAGCCTCTTCCCTCTATAAATACACACTGACTCACAGGCTGCAGTGTCCAAACCAGTGTGGTTTGGCTGTGTGGACACCAGGTATCAATGCAGCCTCTGAGTCTGGGCTTTTTATTCTGGTACCGTCTGGTTGTCAGAGGGCAGAGACATCAGCATTGCTGGCATCAGAGGCAAAGGATGGAAAAGAGGGTCCAGTTTCAGTAAAAGCTGCTGAAAGCAAAGGTGGACAACTGCTCTTTTCCCTTTTTTTTTCTGCAGAAAGGTCTGCAGATGCCGGTGTAGATCGAGAGGGTGAAGCTTTCTTGCTGGCCTGTATTTTGTGCTGTTTTGGGGGAGATGAGAACACAGCCCAGCTGCTGCTCTGAGCGAACAGAATATTCCAATTTAGGTTAAGCCTCTTGCATGGGAAAGTCAAGGTGCGTGGGACACGGAGACAGTGAGACCCAAATTATTCATGGATACCAGAAAGTGCCCCTATAAAAACAGCAAGTAGCATCTACTGCTACAACCACTTGCTGGTTTAATGGGGAGGTTTCCCAGGGCCAGGTTATGAGGTCATTCAGCATCATACGGACACCTCCACTGGATCAGGGACTCCAAGCCCCATCCAACCTGGCCTGGAACCCCTCCAGGGACGGGGCAGCCACCACTGCTCTGGGCAACCTGGGCCAGGGCCTCCTCACCCTCACAGCAAAACATTTCTGCCTAAGATCTCATCTCAATCTCCCCTCTTTCAGCTCAAAACCATTTCTCCTCGTCCTGTCCCTGCACTCCCTGACCCAGAGCAGAGCCCCTCCCCAGCTTTCCTGGAGCCCCTTTCAGCACTGGAAGCTGCTCTAAGGTCTCTCCAGAGCCTTCCCTGTAGCTGGTTCCAAATGTTGCTCAAACGCTCACCAGCACTGGGATATCATCCTCATTTATTGACTGCTTCTTTCTAAACTGCTTTTGAACAATTGAGGAAGTGATACCTGATGCTTGGATTTCCCTTCCTAGAGTTCTGCAGGCTTTCAGTGAAGTCCTCAAGGACTTGTATTTTTTTTCTTTTTATTAAAAGGAAGTGTAAAGTCGTTTTATTTAAGTACAGAAACTTAGGGCTAAATCATATGAGAGCATAGTATGCATACTGAAAAAGGATATGAAGTGCTATTGAAAACTCCAGGGGAAAAACCCGAGTTAATTTTATAAGCCACTGGTGGCACATTTTATTAATGGATGTCATAATCTCTGAATAACTCACAGAAAAACTTAAAAAAGTTGCTACACTTCACAGCCGCTTAAAACAGCATTTGTAATGTCTTTCTCCCTGCCAACTTGTAATTAGGAAGGGGTATTTTAGAAACTGCCACACACTACTTGTGCGAACTGGCAGAGGTTTTTGGTGAGAAGCTTTACCCAAAGGGTCTTTAGCTTATGTGAACTAAACAAAAAAAAAAAAAACTAAACTGAAACATTTTGGACGAATCATTTGGGCTTCTCCTTTTTGCTGAATGGCCACAACATGTGAAAGGCATAATCATGGAATGGTTTGCGTTGGAATGGACCTCAAAGCCCACCCAGTCCCACCCCCTACCATGGGCAGGGACACCTCCCACTGGATCAGGGGCTCCAAGCCCCATCCAACCTGGCCTGGAACACCTCCAGGGATGGAGCAGCCACCGCTGTTCTGGGCAACCTGGGTCAGGGCCTCCCCACCCTCATCATGAAGAATTTCTTCCTAATGTCTAATCTAAATCTTCCCCCTTCCAATTTAAAGCCATTCCCCTTCATCCTTTCACTCCAGGCCCTTGTGAAAAGTCTCTCCCAGCTTCCCTGAAGCACCTCGCAGGAGCGCAGGCAGCTGTAAGGTAAGGCCTCTTCAGAGCCTTCTTTTCTCTTGGCTACTGGTTTTATTCTCTTTTCTCCCTTCCAGATTTTCCACTCCTTGTTCTGAGAAGGTTTTGGTTTTCCTGGCACCCATTTTTTCACCCCCCTCCCCCTCGTAGCACCTCCAGTAGGAGGAGAGGTGCAAAGTCTGTCTCCTTCAGTGGTGTTTGTTGCCTGAGGGGCTCTGCAGTGGCTCCTGGGGAACAATGAGAGGGGAGGTGTAGGAACAGGCACCTCCTCCTCCTCCCCTTGTCCCATCCCTTGAGGATGGGCTCTGGGGCTGCACCACCGCCAGTGACCCTGGAGCTCTCAGCACCAACGAGAACCTTCTGTGCGTGCCCCATGGAGACCTTTCACCGCTCCCATGGACTGGGATGGTGCTTGAGCAGAGGGCCTGGAGCTCTGCCATGGAACCGCCCTGAGAGGTGCTGCTGGAGATCTGCCAGGCCGTGTGTTCCCCAAGGATCGCTGCTGGAGGGGTTCCTGCCAGATGGACCACGTTTTCCTGAGGAACCTGATGCCGTGAAAAGCCTAACTCAATAATCAATGCTAATTTGATTATTAAGCAGGTATTCCTTTAATAAGCAGCGCCGGGGTATGCATGGGGCAATCACCTAGTGTGTCCAACTATTGGGACTGGTTACATGACTTTTATACCGGTTAAACATAGATATTCATGTAGATTCCGGGAAATACTGATTAAACAGTTACATATTACTTGTCCTTTGTTTTTCCATACCCACTGTTGTATGCACATCACAGTTTGTGTCTTCAGAGGCCTCTGATGGCCTTTATCTTATCTCCATATTGTGTCCTTTTGGTGAGCTCAGGTCTCTCCTTTGTTCCTGCTGCTGGACTGGCCTTTCAGTGCTTGATTTGGTCCTTGTTTCAACTCGTAAACACGCTAAACTCCTGTTCCAATCACATTCTTACTGCAAGCTGGCCAAGGTTTGATTTTTAATGTTCTTATTATTGCTTAAACTAAATCATTCCCTTAACATAACGATTTATTCCTTCCTTCAAACCCCTGTGCCCCACTGGGGCGGTGATGATTTTTCCTTTTTCCCTGCTGATACCAGAAGTAGTTCCTATTACAAAAAGTGAAATATTTTGACTTAAGCAGAAGCAGAGTTAAGTTTCCTCTAAGTGATTGTGTTTTTTCTAAGTTAGACACAATGTCCCTCTGATAGCATGATTTCTTTAAAAAGGTGTTTTTCCAGACACTGTTTATTCTTTGAAAATGATAACGTCTTGTGTTAAGCATGATCTGTGCTGAACAGATGTGTCTTCTCCTATAATCACTTCGGTTTGCAGCCTTTATTTTCAAATGCAAGGTCAAGCAGAGCTGGAGCCAGCTCCAAATTAGCAAGAGATTTGACTGTTGTGAAGTTTCATAATAACATTAAAATTAGACCTTGGAAAGTAATAGAATATGCATAAGATTTCTCAGAAAATTTATATGCATTCATGTAAGTGGGAAATATCTTCTGTGAGCAGCTCTTGTGTTGCTGTATATGATTGATCATCACTCCCTCTCGCTGCCCAGTGCTTCACCACTCTTTCAGTATAGAAATGTTTCTTAATATCCAATCTAACCCTTCCCTGGCAGAACTCAAGGCCATTTACTCCCATCCCATCACTTGTTACTTGGGAGAAGATCCCAGCACCCACCTCTTCCCCAGCCTCCTTTCAGGGGCTGCAGAGAGCGATGAGGTCTCCTCTCCGCCTCCTGTTCTCCAGGCTAAACAGCCCCAGGTCTCTCAGCTGCTCCTCATTAGACTGGTGCTTCATCATCAGAGAGGTTTTAGGGGGATCCTTTAACAGAGGCAGGGGAAAGGAGAAACCTATGGCTGAACTTTTAGTCACCTGGGATAGCGAAGTACTAGACCTTATGGCCCAGAAAAGCGCCATCCAACCTGGCCTTGAACACCTCCAGGGATGGGGCAGCCACCACTGCTCTGGGCAACCTGGGCCAGTGTCTCACCCTCCTCCACTCTCGTAGTTAGAAGGTAACCATACTTCTTAAAGGGAGTCCTTTCTTGGCAGCTTTCTACAAGCAGTGAATGTATTGAGCAAATCCTGAGTGATTTATTTCTCTCATATTGCTCACTGTTTGAATGAAGAGAACAGTCTTCCTGCTGCTTGAGCTGCAATCCAGCATCATTAATAAATAGCACTGGTAAGGAAGTGAAGTGGCCAAATTGTCAGCTCCCCTTTGGAAGCTGCCCTGATTAGAATATCCATTAGTATAAATTGTATTTTTATGGTTAACCCACTGTGCTAAATATGAAACTGCATTAAACTACTATAGTCTCCATAACCACTAAATTGAATTACCTGGTGCATCTGTTTAGTAAACTGCAAAACCTGAAGAGTTTGGCAATCATTGTTATTTATTTTGTGCATTTTAAGTCTTTCCTTTGACTAATATGTAGGCACTGCTGGGGTTTGGTTCACAGCAATATATCCCTCTGCATTTAAACGTAGTTGCAGAGTGCTGAGAATTGGACGTTAAGAAAATTGCCTGTTTAACTTTGCAGTGCGCAGTGCCATAATTCTTTTTTACTCCGTATGCTCTCGCGCCAGCAGATTTGGAACACTTTTTTGTTTATATGAAAGATGATACATTTAAAATGGGCAAAACCTGCATTTTGAATGTTCATGCCTGCTCGGATCAATGCTGACAGCTCAGCTCCCATTGAATGATTTAATGCATTCCTCCACCTGCTAAGCAAGAGAATGACTTGACCCTAAAAAATCTGTGCACGTTGGAAAAAAAAAAAACCCTCTTTAAATCTCTTTTTGACTCAGGAGGAAAGTGTGTTTCTCATTACTGCAGTCAGGCCGTGCCTATGTTAAGGAATATAGCTCAGAAAGACCTGAGCTGGGTTTGCTTGTGTGAAGCCATGGCAAGGAGTGGAGGGAAAGTATGGTGAGGGACTGGCTGCTCCAGACCTGGAAGGTGTGTAATCCCTCTGGTTTTACTCCTGTACTGGTGTGTTAAGTCTATGCAATGCTTTGAACGTGTTTATGGACTGAGATCTCCAGGCTGTGTCTGTGCTGTAGTCACAGTGTAGACCTGCCAATGTCCCAGCCTCTTTGCACCCTAATCTCCCCTGTGCCTTGTGCCTCTCCTGCGCCCAGCATTGTCCCTCCTGGTGTTCACTCCTCTTCTTAAGAATAGAAGGGACTGGTTTTTGTGACTTTTCTGTGCCTTTGTATGACTTATTCTGAAGTTCTTGGCTCCTGCAAGTGCGTGGCTGTGGGGAATATCTGCTTTCAGGAAAGCAGTGCTTGGTTTTTCTGTACCCTTGAGGGCAAGATCTTACTGATCTGGCTGAGGTCACTCCCAGGGCTCTCGAGCTGCAAGAAAAAGAATCACATGCTTTTTGAACTTCTCTGTTTCCGGACTGCTTCGGTTTGGTGGTCCCAGAGCATCATTCCCACCACCATCTCCTCTCCTTGTTTCCTATGCTGTTCTTAGCGCTTTTCTAGATCTATAGAGCTTTTCCAGATCAACAGAGCCTGGTGGAAGGGGGCATCCTTTTGTTTCCCAGTTTGTGTACGGTTGTGTTTTGCCGTATGGAGTTCCAGTGACCTTTGTGGAGCTTATGGGAGTGGGTGGGTGCTGTGCCAGTGAAACCCTGAGTCTCAGGGGTTTTCCCTGAATGGCCAGTCCTGTCTGGGCCTTTGCTTTGTTAGGGGCTGAGGAGCTGGAGCAGTGATGGTCTCTGCTGGAAGCTGTGTGAGCTCAGGGCTTGCAGCCACGCTTCTGCTGATACTCTGGCAGGAAGCAAAAACAGCCGCGTCGGCTCCATCTTAGCCTGAAATTCCCAGATGCCAGCAACTTCTTGAGAGATTCACAACTACTAAATTTGCGCGAAAAACAAACAAAAATGCTGACAACTACAGCCCAATGATTTCACTGCTTAAAACACATTTTTACTTTCTTTCCTCCCCTCTCCTAAAGAGCTAATGCTTAATGCCAAGAGCTGGATTTGTCTCGACTCCTGAATCATCACTAGTATTGTTACCCGCACCAGCTGTACAACTTTGTGCTGGTGATGATCCTTACCCAGTTTATATTTGCTTCTCTTTAAGCTTGCAAGGCTGGAGCAGGGAAAAACTGAACCTTTTCCTTGCAGTCTGGGAGATCATCCTGCCCAGTGTGTCAAGACTTCAAAAAAAAAAAAAGAAAAAAATCATATTTCTGCTTTTAATCAAGTGTCTTGTCAAAGCACAACTGCATTTCAGCTTTCGGTTTGGCCTTTCTTGCTAATGCCAGAGATGACAGCACAGGTTTGGCTCTCCAGTACAGGTAAACACAATGGGAAATGGGCTAGGAGGTGTGTCTGAGCTGGCTCGCTTGTTGTGAAGGTGAACACTGTGTTTAATTCTGTTACTGTGTCCCTTAGACAGCTTAGGCATGGCACAAGTGTAGCAGCTGTATAGCATGTGAGTTAAAGCTTAAAGATTCCAAACTGCAACAGCTGAAGTCACCTTAAGCCATAAGTGCAGACCTTGCTGAAGAGGAGAATAAAATGGGGTCAGTGCAGACACACTGGTACATGGAAACCTTGCTTTCCACACCTCCTCTTGGATTCAGTTTTGGGCTTCTCACTACAATGACATTGAGAGGCTGGAGCATGTCCGGAGAAGGGGAACAGAGCTGGGAAGGGTCTGGAGCCCTGAGATTCTGGGAGAGGCTGAGGGACTTGGGGCTATTTAGCCTGGAAAAGAGGAGGTGAGGGGAGATCTCATCACTGTCTACAATTGCCTGGAAGGAGGTTGTAGAGAGGTGAGTGTTGATCTCTTGTAACAAGTGATGAGATGAAAAGGCCTTAAGTTGCACCAGGAGAGGTTTAGATTAGCTATTAGGAAAAATGTCTTCACTGAGAGGGCTCTTTGGCACTGGGAGAGGCTGCCCAGGACAGTGGTGGAGTCACTATCCCTGGGGCGAATTGAAAGATGGGCAGATGAGGTTGTCATGGATCTGGTTTAGTAGAGGGTGGGTACAGTTGGACTCAGTGACTTCTAAGGTCTTTTCCAACCGAAGAATTCTGTGATTTTCACAGAAGTATTTTCTAGAGCAGAGTGCTTTATTCTCCTGCGTTTTTTTTTTTTTTTTTTAAGAAAAGCTTTTTTTTTGTAGTCAACAGTATTGGTATCCCTTGCCAGAATGGCCTTTATTCAGGCTTCTTTGGATGGCCATTATTCCTCTCACTAGTTATGTGCTGATCTGCTTCAGATGACTAATGGGAAGCTACTTCAGAGATTCTGAAGGAGGAGCTTGGAGCCTGGACTTAGGAACTAAGTAACAAACAGTTAGTTAGTTATGTGTATTTAATAGAGAAATCAAAAAAAAAGCGTTATTCAGCAGTAAACATCTAATTTTTTTAACTGTGTCTGCCACTATTGAAAGGATCAGCTGCAGTCCAGGGCCTGTCGTTATTAATAAACAGCGTCTGCAGGAGAGGCTTTCTGCCCTGCATAGAAAAAGAATGGTCTAGAATACATTAGGTAAATGTGGGGTTTTTTTTCAGTTACCTTGTCCTGATGGACTTCTTGGTGTACTTGAATATGAATAAAAAAGCAGCCTAAGCAATGTCCCTGATGGTGGTTATTTCATAGCATCCTGGAATGGTTTGGGTTGGAAAGGACCTTGAAGCCCATACATTGGGCTTCAAGGGACGCCATGAGCAAGGACACCTCCCACTGGAGCAGACTTTTCAAAGCCCCATCCAACCTGGCCTTGAACACCTGCAGGGATGGGGCAGCCACCACTGCTCTGGGCAACCTGGGCCAGGACCTCCACACCCTCAGAGCAAAACATTTCTGCTTCGCATCTTAGTCTCCTCTCTTTCAGCTTAAAACTGTTTCCTTCTCGTCCTATCCCTGTACTCCCTGATCAACTGTCCCTGACCAGCTTTCCTATAGGCCCTCTTTAATTTCTGAGATGTCATGGAGAACAGTTGCTGAGTGGCAAGTTTTGTGTCTTTAATTATGCTTAATTTAGCTGCAGGTACCATTAGAATGTTACAGTTTTCCTAACTTAGTGTCTTCTGCATCTTGATGAAGCAGTTCCAGAATGGGCACAAAGTTGGTGAGACAGCCATATCTGCAGACTAATTACAATGTCCTGTCAAACTGGGAGAGCACGTGGAGCAGGGCTCTATGGGGGCCTGTCCTGGCTCTAGTGACATCAGTTGTTTGAATTAATGAGAATACACTTATTAAATATCCAGATGACACAAAGCTGAGATGGGCTGCAAGGATGTTAAAGGACAGGATCAGAATTCAAATTGATGATGACAAAGTCGACAAATTAGAATGTAATTCAATAAGGGCACAAATAAACTTCTAAATATAGATGGGAACCTTTCGCCAGTTGTCGTGCAAGGTTGTAGTACGGTGCTCTGGAGCTGGGCTGGGCTCTAACCTGCTTGTGGGGCATCAGCATCGTGCTGTTGGGATGTGCACAGTGCAGCGTAGGGCTATGTGATGCATGATTAACTTGGTCTGCTAATCATCAAGGGCAGTTTTTGGTACCCCACACTTGAAAGAAATGTGGACCAGATAGATTGAGTGCTTTGGAGAAAAGGAACAGGAATGACAGGAGCTGGGAAACCGGGCTTGTAAATAAAGGTGGAGAACCTTAATCTACAATAAAGACTTTATGTGCGCACTATCAGTCTTGAATTGGAAGATGTTATTGCAAAGGATAAGGATGTGCTGAGTATGACGTCGCCTTCGTGGCAGGGCTTAAAGTGATAGGAAAGAGTGGCTTGGCATTAGGAATATAATGTTTCTACAACTCCTGTTGCAGAGGTAGGAAGGCACCTGATGCAAGAAGTGGATGCCAAAGAAGCGTCCTCCTTATTTTTGTGTTGCTTTTATTTTGCACACCTAAGTTGTTTTTGATGAGGCACAGGTTGCCCATGGAGGCGATGGGAGCCCCATCCCTAGAAATATTGAAAGCCAGGTCGGACGGGGCTCTAAGCAACCTGATCAAGTTAAAGATGTCTCTGCTCTTGCTGGGGGATTGGACTGGGTGACCTGTAAAGGTTCCTTCCAACCCAAAGCATTCTATGATTAAAGCCAGAGTTTCATTGTGATTCTGAAAGCATCGCTTAATGCCTCTGTTTTTAATGTTTAATGTCTTCTGCTTCTCCCTGGTTAGCGAGGGCTGTACCCAGTAGCTCTGCACATCACCCTTGGCCCGAGCTTGTTCTACAAACAAGCTGTAGTTGCTTTGCATTTGTGTAGATCTGCTGCTTCCTCCCCAGTTGGTGAACAATTTCATGATTCAATATGCGGGCCAGAATTTCCCGTCTATAAAATAGAGATGCTAACAGAAGGGAAAGAACTGAAATCCATTAATATTTTATAAAGCATTGAAACACTATAGCGATGAGTGCCATAGAAAAGCCTCTGAGGAAATAAACAAATTCCTGTCTTCAGAGCAGATGTTGAAATAATTATAGTAAATAAGGCACCAAGGCCACACACTGAACAGCGAGAACAGAATGGGCTGTTGAATCTCTGCTTGCTGCCTGCACAGCGTCTCCTCAGTGTGACGAGGGAACCTGTGAAAGAAAGGATCGTCTCAGAACAGTTGCAGTAAAATTCATAGGTATGATAGGGTTTAAGTTTGGGCAGAAGGAGCTGATTTTCATTTTTCCAAGCTTCAGAGACCTTTATTTTGCAATCCTAAAGTGCACCATAAGGTACACTCAGGGAAAGATAGGGAAAAACAGTGAGACCGTAAAGTCAAAATGAAATATTCTCTTGGGTTTACAAAGGAACTACTACCTGCAGAAAGCAAGATGTGACACATTTTGAGCAACCTGATCCAGTGGGGGGATGTCCGTGCCCATGACAGGGGAGTTGGAACTGGATGGGCTTTCAAGTCCCTTCTAACCCAAACCATTCTATGATTCTAAGTTCAGAATAGGCAGCTGATTGTTGGATAATTTTTATGCCCTGCAAAGTCCGGCTATAACATTTACACCAATATTACAGTACCCATAGAAAAAGTCTTGGGCATCCACATTGCATAAACTAATTATCGTCCAAGTGTCAGAAGACAATCTTTTTCATATTTGTATCTCTGGGAACAGTTTGAGGTTTCATTGCCCATCCTTCCCTTGTACTAAAATCTGTCCTGCAGTGAAGACTAAATAAGCCCCTGTGCTGCTGAACTGGTCAAGTTGAGCCCTGGTCCCTGCTGTGGTTCAGTGCTACAGATGGGAACTCTGCAGTCTTACCCACCCTGTGATCCAAAAGCTTCCACAAGCTCTGTCCTGTGTGTGACAGCTGTGGTACGTTGCTAATGTGATTGGGGATTGCAACAAGGGTGGGATTGAATACTTGTAGAGAAGCTGATTTCAAATCATAGAGTGGTTTGGGTTGGAAGGGACCTTAAAGATCATCTAATTCAACCCCCTGCCATGGGCAGGGACATCCCACTGGACCAGGCTGCCCAAGGCCCATCCAACCTGGCCTTGAACACCTCCAGGGATGAGGGACATCCATACTTCCCTGGGCAACCTGTGCCAGTGCCTCACCACCCTCATCATGAAGAATTTCCTCCTTACGTCTAGTCTAAATGTGCCTCTCTCCAATTTATACCCATTCCTCCTCATCCTATTCCTCCACGCCTTTGCAAAAAGTCCCTCCCCAGCTTTCCTGTAGCCCTTGCAGGTTGGTGCCTTCTCTTCTCCAGGCTGAACAACCCCAACTCTCTCAGCCTGTCCTCGTATGGGAGGTGCTGCAGCCCCAGCTGTGTTAATATTTTGTTTTAACAACTTGGGTTTTTTTTAAGAAGCAAGCCACCTACTTGTATACCTAAAGTTGTTTAAGTTCCCCCTTGCTTTATTTCCTTAAAATTTTCTCCACCCTCAGCTTGTGATTGATCTCATTGAGGTGGGTAGTGGTTCCAGCATGTTCCTGGCAGAAGCCGAGGCTATGATTTTTTGACTTGGAGCAGTACTGCTGATTTCACCCTTTTTTTGTTGCATTTGTGACGTGAGAGCTGTTCTGCTTTGGCAATGCTGCTTTTCTAGAGAGAGAAAATAACTGCATTGGACAGCCTGAGTGAGGCACGCTTTCCTCGGGGTTGGAGTTCTTTGGGGTCTAAGCCATTCATGGTGCTCCCATTGCAGTAACCCTCCTGTAGGTTCCCTTGTGTCCCTTACATGGTGCTGTGTGCCGGGGATGAACTGCAGCCTTATGGTGGGCCCGTTGATGACAGCCAGCTAGAGCTGTCTTGGCCACACTCGTGCTGCTTTTTCCATGTTTTGGGGCAGGATGTGAACACCTACAAATACCCGAATGCTGCTTTTCACCATTTTTTTGTGCATCCCCTTTGTAGAAACATAAATCCCTGAGATTTATACTTGTATTTTGAATTTAGCTGCAATTTGGATGTGCAAATAAGTATGATCAAATAAACCTTGTTTTCATAGGAAACCTTGCTAATAGCTAGCACTGCAAGGTATTGCAGTTCAAAAAGTCAACAGGTTTTAATTCTGCCTTTCACCACTGTTGGAGGGATTTATTCAGATGGTGCAATGCACACCGCATGTTGGGGCACGACAGTGCCTTGGGCTCCTGGCTTCTATGATGCCAAGTAATAAGGGATAGAAGAAACACAGGCACTTTGAGCTTTGCCTCCTGGGTATCCACACACCATAAACATAAATATGAAGAGTCCAAAAAAAAAAAAATCAAAAAGCCAGAAGTTCTATAATTAAAACAGTGCTAATCTAGTGCTCGCTCACTGGTTGGACTTGGACCTCGCTCTTTGTGTTGCTGTCATTATGCGTGTATGTATGCCTATATACATGTGCACACACATATACTGGAAGCAAGTTTCCTTTTCCAGCACCTGCCTCCCTCCTGCCTCTGCCACCCCAGTCCAAGTGCCGCTGACTGGCTCAGCTGATGCTCAGCTGCCTGCACGGGAGGAACGAGGCTTGTGGCTCAGATCCCAGCTGTCCTCGCATTAACCTCAGCAACTCCTCATTGTTTTGGCATGCTGAACTCCAGCATTACATGTTTTTCCTTGTGTGGACTTATGTTTTCCTTGTTAATCTGGAAAAGAGAGGAGGAGGCGAGAGCTGTGTCCCAGCTGTGTCCCACTTCTCCCTGTTTTAGATGAGGTTGACACCTTTGCTGCAGGGAAACCTGCTGTTCCGCAGTGCAAACTCTTCCTCTGATCTCTCAAAACTGCTTTCGTATATGTCTTTCCAGTTTTTGTGCTTTAGCTACATCCTTCTTGGTTTCCAACCGAGATGTCCCCGAGTCACAGTTGGTTAAACCTCCCTGCAGCTTTCACTGTTGAAGGACTTTTGAGCCAGGTAACAGACTTACAGCCCAGAACACACAATATCTTTCTGATAGTTACTCTTAATTCGGATTTCACTGTGCTGAGGGACATCACTTACAAATGTCTATGCAGGTTTTGAATATTTGTCCTCTTTTAACCCAGAAAAAAATGATCCTGATAAGCTCTGCTGGCATTACTGAACTCTTCTACAGTATCATGTAGGGCTTTGTGCATTGTCTTTGTTAGGCATAATTAGCACTTTGAATGTGCACACATCAGATGGTGCTTGAAAGGGAGGATTCCTTTAACTCTTCAGCCTCCACATTGCATCTCTCTGTGTGTCCTGGAATGACACCACTAGGGAACAGCAGGCGGGTTTCTGGTTTCAGTGGCGTGCTTTGGAGCCTGGCGTTGCACTGAACCTGAAGAATGGACTCTATGCTCTGTTCTCCAGGTGTGGAAGCAAGCAATGCTGACACTGATGCTTGTTAACAGTTTTATATTAATTCCAGTGTTAAATCTCCTCTTTCTTTGATTCATTTGTGCCACATCTGGCAGTGTTATGGCAGGCTTAAATGTCCCTGGCAATACATGGGCAGAGGAGGGCATCAGCTGGATCTTTTGAAGTGGCTCAGGTGGGGTGTGCATGGGTTGGTTTTAGTGTGGAGAGAAGCTGGCACTTTTCTGCTGAATTCAAGTTTTTTTCTACATAGAAAGAAAAATATCTTGATATTCCATTTAATCTTTGAAGAGTAGGATTTTGAGGTTGACAATCAGAATCTATAAACACGAGCTTTGGGCTGAGCAAAGTGTAGCCTGACTAAGCAGGACAGGGCAGATGGGCAGAGAGGAGCCCTTGGTTGCCGGGGGTGGTTGGGCATGCTGCTGCTCACCTGCTTCCTGCAGGAACTCCTCCACGACTTCCACCCTGCTGCACTGAGGGCAGGTTTCAGCAATAAGCACATCCTCTGGCACTCCTTGCTTACCCAGAAGGTTTTCCTAGAGGAAAATGTGGTGGAGTGGCAGAGGGTTGGGGATCCCGATAAAGGCACTCAGCCCTGATCAACTCTGTGCCATGTATTGGGTTATTCTTGCATCAGACTGTGGGAAAAGCTTCTTTATCGTTTATGGAGCGATAGCGACAGCGATGCCAGAAGCTGGAAGCTTGTTTCTTGGCCCTGACTTGGTTCAGCCTCTGCATAGGATGGCTTGAACTTGCCCTGCTCAGGAGGAAGGCCTGCTGGGGTGGTGAAGAGCGGGGTGTGAACTGGGCAGCTCTCCTGCATGGATTCCTGATGTGCCTTGTGATCTGAGCCAAGTCTTGTGCTGGTCTTTCCCCCAGGGTTAGGAGCAAATTGAAGTGACCTCCTGTTTGAGTCAGAGAACAGAAAAAAATCTTTTTTTTTTTTTAAAAAAAGGGGGGGGAGTGTTTTTGTATGAAATCGAGAAATGATTTGCATACTTCATTTTCTTTACTCTCGAGTCCAAGCAGGTCCCTTCCTCTCTCTCTTTAGACATCTGTTACTGGATTTCTTGTTTTGTCCTTCCCAAATTTGAAGTCTGCTGCAGGAGTTTAGGGAGCCTGCGGGGCTTTCCCAGCAGAGCACTGGGAACCCATGTGTGACCCTGTCTCACCAGTTTCCTCTCTGCCAGGGCTCACAGCACCAGGAGCTCGGAGGGGTCTGATGTCCTGACGTTCTTTTGATCTTTGTTAATACCAGCACTGAAGGGCCCTCCTTCATCCTTCTTTGTGCGTCTTATTGCTATTAAAGTTGAAGCTCCCCTTGGAATATGCTATGAGGTTATCTTTTATTTATTCATTGTATGCACATAACCATCTCTGTGTAGGAGGAGGCACCGTGTTTCAAAAAGAGAAGGCTTGAGCTGTGCATGGTCTGCCCCAGGATTTATGCAAATGCGTATATTTTTATGCCAATTTACAGTCAACTGTCTGTCTTGTTAAGGAGAAAGTGGCAAGTCTGGCTACAAGCCAGAGCACAAACCAGCCATTCTCCCCGTGCCTGCTCTGTTTGCAGGGAAGGGGCTCCCATGGCTGCTGTACCAGGTCAGATGAGTGGTGCTGGGGCAGGGGCATTGCCTCTGCTGGTTCCAGTGCTCCAGTTGAGTGCTGCTGGCCCTGGGAGTGGGAAGAAGTGAAACCCCAGACTAGGGAATTAATTTCCTTGCTGCGCATTCCCCTCTGCCTGTTGCAGAGGTTTATCTTGGCTTGGTCGCTGGGATGCTCTGCATTCATGTCTCGGCTGCGATTACCACCCATCAGCTGCCCCCAGCCCCAAGATGCTGAAGTACCCGAGCTGCCCAACATTGAGCACTCAAAGATAAGAGAGGAGGCGAGGAGCTGCCTCTTAGTCCTGCCCTGCTGTTGGTTTTTCCTTGACAACCCCCTTATCAGCCCTGAAGACCTGGGAGCCTGGTTAAAGCACTGGGTGAGAAAAGCCGCCAAGAAATCCCAGGCACGCTGTGCTGAGCTGCTGCAGGAAGTGTGGAATTATGTGCGAAGCTGGACATCTTGCAGCTGTTTTAGACATGGGAAAACTTTCTGTAAACATTTCTGGATGCTTTGGCTTTTTGAATGAGATTCTTCTCAAAATTAGTAGTGGGGATTGCCTGTTTAATTGGGAATTTGGAAAATCTGTGTCAAGTTGTTGTTGATATCCCTTGCTTTAAATAACTGCTGTGGCAGAATCTGTGCATGGGACATCTTTGAGTTTTAAGATATTAAAAGTGTTTCTCAAGTGATAACTCTTATCTTCAGCATCGGTTATCAGCTCAAGCTTAGTCATACATGCTGTCATGTGTGCCAAATCTGCAGGGTTTTTAGGCTCTATAAATGAGGAGTTCTGAAGAAGTTCTGATTTTAGCTCAAATAGAAGTTATTTCAAAGTGAAAGCTCTAAACCTTTTGCCTTTATCACGTTTGTTTTCAGTTGAATATTTGGTAGAGGTTTTAGTTCCCTTTGGATTTCTTCATACAAAACAGAGCTGAAGTATAAAAATTACAAAACCAGGAGAGTTTGTTCCAGTCTACAATTGCAGACACACAGGGTGGGATGGACTCTGCTCCCTCCCAAGTTTTGGAGTCAGAATTCCAAAGACGTTTTGTTACTGAAAATTCTTGAAAATCATAGAATCATTGAATGGTTTGGGTTGAAAGGGACATCAAAGCCCACCCAGTTCCACCTCCTGCCATAGGTAGGGACACCTCCCACTGGATCAGGGACTCCAAGGCCCATCCAACCTGGCCTGGAACCCCTCCAGGGATGGGGCAGCCACCACTGCTCTGGGCAACCTGGGCCAGGGCCTCCCCACCTTCCCAGGAGAACATTTCTTCCTAAGATCTCATCTCCATCTTCCCTCTTTCAGCTGAAAACCATTCTCCTTCATCCTGTCCCTGCACTCCCTGATCAAGAGCCCCTCCCCAACTTTCCTGGAGCCCCCTTCAGTACTGGAAGCTGCTCTGAGGTCTCCCCTGTGCCTTCCCCAGGCTGAACAACCCCGACTCTCTCAGGCTGTCCTCATGGCAGAGGTGCTCCAGCCCTCAGATCACCTCCACGGCCTCTGGAGTTGCCCCAACAGCTGCGTGTCTTTCCTTTGCTGAGGACCTTGGAACTGAGAAAATCCCAATAAGGTACCTGTGGAGTCTGGGAATGTCACTCCTTATTTCAGTGATACTTTGATATTTAGATTTTTCAGGTGCTTTATGAGCATCTCAGATCACATTAAATCTGCTTGAAAAATCATGTAAGCCTGTGAGAGTCAGCTTCCCAGCTACTATTAATGCACCTCTCATAACAGGCACGAAACTTTATATGCAAGATATGCTTCAAAAATTCATTATTTATGCCTTGACAACATATTTTACGTTGATTTACTTGGATATTGTATATATAATGTCTATAAATATATAAATGTTTTATAGCATTTCTACTGAATTCCAACTCAAAGACATCTTGAAAAGATTATTGAACTGTAAATACATGTCATTCTGTATTTCCTAGAATAATAAAGCACCTAAATTAAATAAATTAGGATTTCAAATATAGCTCCTGACTGAGAAAATCTGGATTATAATTGCTTGACAAACTTAGAGAATACTTTGTGTTCTCTAAGTAGCAGAAAAGTACCAAATTTGACATGAAGGCTAAATTACTGTGTATCTTTAAATCACTGCACCCTTTAACAAGCATCAGAAAAAGAGCTAGAACCAGATAAAAATCAATTTTTAAAATTGAAGTTTATTGTGGTTTTAAATTATGCTCTAAATTATCACGTTAATTAACTCTACTCTGAATTTTGTATAAATTAAAGGGCAGGGAAGGTAATTCTTGTGAAAATTTCAGTTCTGTGTTGCAAAACAGTTGTGTGACTGTTGTGCTTTGCTAGCATAGCACAAGACCAGAGAATAACCTAAACAAATGTAATAATAAGAGTGTTTGCAGTGCAGATAATTAATTTCTGTGTTTCTGAGGAGACTGGACTTTGTAGCCAGCCGCTGGGTAAAGGAGAAATCCAGGTTTGAGGTCTGCCCTTGCCAGCCAGCGTGGAGTTTTTGTTCCTATTTCAGCCCACATTTCAGCATTTCAGGCAAGATAAAAGTGTGTCTTATTTGTGTGGAGAAGCCCAGACTTAAAATAATTAAAAGCCACTTGGGTACATGGAGCAATGGAATCGTTTGGGCTGGAAGGGACCTCAAAGCCCATCCAGTTCTCCTCGGAGCCTTTTCTTCTCCAGGCTGAACAAGCCCAACTCCCAGCCTGTCCTTGTACGGGAGGTGCTCCAGCCATCGGATCATCTCCAGAGTTTTCTCTGGACTCTCTAACAATTGTGACAATCCAGGAGTGATAGTCTAATGGATTTATTTTATTAAATCCTGTGTAGATCTTCATCAGGGAGGTAGTTGCTGGTTCTGTGTCAGGTTTCTGGGCTGTCCTGTGTGTTCAGCATCCTGGGGCCCAGCTGTGGCTCTGCAACTCCCTGAGAGGGGGTTGTGGGGAGGTGGGTGTTGGTATCTTCTACCGAGTAACAAGGGATAGGATGAGAGGAAACAAACTCCCCTGGCAAACTTGAGGCTTAGGTTGGTTATTGGGAAAAATCTCTTTACTGGAAGGTTTCTGAGGTGCTGGCGGGGGCTGCCCAGGGTGGTGGTGGAGTTCCCAGCCCTGGAGGAGTGTAAAAGATAGGTAGAGGAGGTGCTCAGAGATGTGGTTTAGCAGTGGACAGGTGCAGTTTGACTTTATGATCTCAAAGGTCTTTTCCAACTGTACAGTTCTATGATTAAGGTGGTTGGATGCCTTAGGCAGAAAATCCCTGTTGCTGCCAGAATAAGAGAGGAGATGTCACCCTCACCATGTGCTGTCCTCCAGCACAAGCAGTTCTTGCCCTGCTATGTCCACATCCCACTTGATGACAGCAGGGAAAACCTTGCTTCCATACCAAGCTGTATGCAAAGGCTACCTGGGAGCAGGGTTTCCCTCTGCCTCTCTCTTGGAAATGCAGGAAAGCCTTCCCCGCGGTTCTTTTGTCTTGCTGGTAGCAGCTGCTGGTGCCCCTCTGCTCCTGTGGTTTCTTTCCTCTGCCTGCTGCAGAGCTTTGGAAAGGGGACGTCAAAAGGGGCTGGGTTGCTTTTATTTATTTAGGGGGTTAAATTAAATGCAGATTTAGTCCTTTCCTTGTGCCTGGTTTCTTCGTCCTCTTTCTCTCACACCTCCTGGTAAATGTGTGCCTGGTTTCTGTGTACTGCAGAGAATAGAAAACCACATTTCTTTAACTGTAGCCTGAGTCCTGCCCCTTTGCAAATTCACTCCTGGGCAAGGCAAGGATGCTGTTATCTCTCGATGCTGGGATGGACCGCGGTCGTGGGCTTGGAAGCTCTTCCCATCCTACATCAAATCAAAGCCTTCTGCCCAGAGACCTTGTACTTTTGCCAGACCATTGAACTGGCCCACACAGGACAATTCTGGGATGGTGTTTCTGCACTTCATAAAACCCTCTTTAATGCAAGTGTTTGACTGTCCTGACCTTTTCTTTTATGTTGCATTTCTGAGGATTTCAGTTGCATTAAAGGCTATGCAAGTGTATGCTTTGTGACGTGGACAGGGAAAAAAGTCCAGTGGGGACTAAAAGGAAACTGAATTACATCCTGCCTGGCCTGTGAGTGAAAACCGAACTGAAATTCTGCCAGGTGAAAGGCTGGTAGAGGGACTATTCAGCGGAGCATGGCTGGGCTCTTCTCTGCTTTTCTCACCACTTCTGCCTGGTGTCATTATAAGGCAACACAATCTGAGTTTCCATTTTATAGGTAGACCCATGTTTGTGCTGTTTCCATCTTTGTTACTGCTGGTTTGGTGGTGACTAATTGCTGGAGCATCAATAAGATCTGAATAGTCAGGGAGAGGAGAGGGGGAAATAAGGAAAAAGCTGTGACATTCATCAGGCTCTGGGATCCTTTATTTATGTGTTGGTGGAAGGTACCTGATAGCCTGAGAGAAGTCCTGGGTGTGCCCTCCAATTCGTGTGCCTGGAAGAGCAAGTTTGTCCCTAAGAGACTTCATTGCATAGCAACCTCTTTTTTTCATGATATGTGTTCACTGTGGGGCTATTAGATCTTGGGAAGAAATATTTTGCTGAGAGGGTGGGGAGGCCCTGGCCCAGGTTGCCCGGAGCAGTGGTGGCTGCCCCATCCCTGGAGGGGTTCCAGGCCAGGTTGGATGGGGCTTGGAGCCCCTGATCCAGCGGGAGGTGTCCCTGCCCGTGGCAGGGGGTGGGAGTGGATGGGCTTTGATGTCCCTTCCAGCCAACCCACTCTATGATTTAGAAGCAGTCCTGATTCCTGGGAGAAGGAGAACTGAGGGTCGCTGGACTCCACGGATTGAATCAGCACTCACTAGCTCTTACAGGCTTTTCCCCAAAAAACTTGAACTGATGAAAAGATCAACTAAATGACAATAAGCAAAGTCTTCCTTTGTCTTCTTTAAACTGTGGCACTAGTATGAAAAAAGGAAGTAACCACCTTATGGATGACCCATTTATACTCTGTGGGCTGACGTTCCTGATCCTGTCTTGCAGAAGGAAGCACTGGGTTTGTTTGAGGCTTGTGCACCAGCAAATTGTGAACTGGGGCTGAGCATGTTTGTGGCTGATGGTGCAGAAGCCAGAGAGAAACCAGGCTGGATTGCAGACACAACCCTATGCTTTCAGGGCTGTGTTTTTTTTCTTAATGGCCAACATCCTTTCAGTTGCTAATTAGAGAAACGATGAGGAACCTCACAACGCTGTTCTCTGCTCCTAAGAATATGAACATATTTTTTGTGGTGCTTGACATGACTTTGTAATCTGATTAAAAAACCCCTGAAATACAGCATAAATACATTCCTAAAGCTCATTAATTTAAAAAAAAAAAAAAAAAAAAAGATTTCATTAAAGCACCTTTCCTAGAGGAGAGCCTCTTAATTTCAGAGATGTAGCAGATACAGAGGGTATGCTGTGTTCCTTCTCTCACACCTCCTGGTAAATTAATGTTTCGGAGCCCTGCAGACTTCATGGCTTCTGGGAGCACAAACAAGCTAAAATTGTTATTTCAGGTTAGGAGAAAAGCTGCTTGTTGGAAATTAAAATACTTCCTTTGTGGTTTGCATATAACTTGTAACGTATGTTTCTCCCAACATCCATAAAAACGAAGGCTCTGGTTACTGTATTTAAATGGCAATATTAAAAAAATGGAGCAGTTTAACTAAATTACTTTGTTAAATGGAGAAATTATTTCTCTTGAGAAGTGTGAGACAGAGACCAGCCTTCACAGGTACTGAACCACCCCGGGCTGATTCCAGGCTTGTCCTGGAAGATCCTGGTTGGTTTGGGGTTTGAGGAAGAAGCGATGCTTCTAACCACGCCTGTGGCACGTCAGGCTTCTGCTCAGAAACAAGCCTTCATTTGTCATCATATGTTGACGAACCATGCCAGGCACTGTTTGCATGTGTATTTTAAAAGGAATTGGGAAATAATTTTCTAGGATATTAGCAATCCATTAATGGTTGGTTATTCCTTCCTCTTGATCCTGCTGTGTAAGGTTCAGTAGCTCCCAGCTGAGCATCTTCCAAACATTGACGCCATAAATTTCATAATGAGCAAGCCAGGAATGCATGTATAATTTGGAATATGATCTCACTGAGGTCACAAAACCCCAGGTATTGCCCTGTGGTACCATAACAGTTAGGCACTAAAATACCTGTCTCCTGAGGCCATGCTCTGACTTGAAGGCTTCTCTGTGGTAAGGCTGAGGCACCAGCTCTGATTTCAAAATGAAAATACTGTGATACTGTATTGTATAATTTATTTGTGATATATAAGCATTGAATGAACAACTGTTATTTTTTACTTTTTCGGATGCACACCCATTCCAGACTGGTGTCCTTGGAGGGTACCTGTGGATCCTTTTTTTTTTTTTTTCTTTTTTTTATTTCTCCTATACTTTATTATCTCAGTTGAGAGAGAATTTGCAGGGATAACACCCTGGATAAAAAAAGCTCAGGAATAATTTTTGTGTTCCAGACTAAAATCCACATTATGGAGAAGTTAAGTAATAAAAAAGCAAACTTGGGAACTGCACCCTGAGTGCATTTGCTGTGGAATTACTGAGAAAAAAAGTCCATGAGGTCAAGTGAGTAGAAATGCCAGTTAAGACAAAACTGTGCTAAATTAGTAGCTCTCAGGAGAAAGAGAGAGATTGGCAAAAAATGTTAAACTGGAAGGAGTCTTAGCCAAGAAGGAGTTATGAGTAGACTCATTAGCAAATGAGGAAGATGGATTTCCAGTTACAAGTGCATTTGACACTGAGAAGAATTAAATCGCTCTCAAATGCAGAAATTTTGGGGTCGGAAATCTGACCTTCGCTCTGAGACATCACTAAACTAATCTGAAATGCACGGTATCATATGAAACATCTTGAGCATCAGAACAGGCTGCCCAGGGAAGTGGTGGAGTCACCATCCCTGGAGGTATTTAAAAGATGTGGAGATGTGGCACTTAGGGATATGTTTTGGTGGTAGATGTGGCATTGTTGGGTTTACGGTTGGACTCAACCTCCAAGGTCTTTTCCAACTTAAATGGTTCTATTATATAAAATGAATAGTTAAAGAGTCAGTGGGTTGGAAAGGAAACGAAGATGGGTAAAGTCTTGCTTTAAAGGGCTACAGAAAAATACACTGAATCAGAATATAATCATCAGACCAACTCTAGCCTCTAAAATACCTGAACCCTTTTGGAGTCTGTGTTAATACTTGCTGGCAGCATCTGTAATTGCAATAGAAAATAAGTTTGATTTGGACAGGAAGATGATATTGCTAGAAAACAAAAGAGCGCTGATTGTCTTGACTTGCATATGTGCTGCCAGTCATAACTTCTGCAAAATGGGAGCTAAATGCAATTTAATGAGCATATTGGTGTTCTTGTTCACTTATTTTCACACATTGGGTGGCTGTCCAATTGTGTGAAGATGATCTAAGAGGAGAAATAAGGTTTTCAGGAGGCCTGGTGCTGCATTCTTTTTGTGCTGCATGGTGGTGGAGAGGAGGTCCAGGGGGAAGATAAATCACTCGGGTTGATTTCAAGCCTCTATTGAGGTCATTAGATCCTCTGATGTCCAGTAGATGACAGACCATTATGGCGCACAGCACACCTCTGTTTAGGTGTAAAGTCTTTACATTGCGTCACTGGAGAGGACACAGTTGTTTTCCTCTGTCCTTCCTGTCCTCATGTATACAAGCAGACACACTAACTAGCATCCAGGAGCATTTTTATAATAAATACCTTCTTCTCGTTGCTCCCAGATTAGCTGATGCTGCCCCAAAGGAGGAGTCAAGATCAAATGGCCTGAGATAGGGAAGGAGCCTGCCCTCTGCCCCTTTCAGATGTGCAGACATAAATCAATTTATACCAGTTGCAAAGCTGTAACCTCAGATGCAAGCATGTCATTTGATTAGGTGACAAATACCTGAGTGATCCCTGCAAGAGCCCCGCCGGGCTGTGTGTGCTTGTGATCAGACTGGCTGCAAAAAAGAAATACGTATTTATCTTACACAAAATTCTCAAAAATGTGCATCTGAGAAGCCCAAAAGGCAGATGAAAGGAAAGCAAAGCTTGGCACTCAGAATAGCTCGTCTTTTCTGAGTATGGCAGCCCAGCCTTGGCATGTGGGGTTGGGAGCAGCAAGTGTGGTGTGGTGGCCTTGACCGTGAACCAGCCACCTGCTGCACCCTGGGTCACTGAATAACACATTATATTGGTATCTATGTGTACGTGTATCCATAGATACGCGCACATACCTCTCTGTGTGAGCATATCTGTGTATAGAGCTGCCTCTGCTGAACAACATGATAAAGAAACATAATTGTAGAATGGTTTGGGTTGGAAGAGACATCAAAGCCCACCCAGTCCCATCCCCTGCCATGGACAGGGACACCTCCCACTGGATCAGGGGCTCCAAGCCCCATCCAACCTGGCCTTGAACACCCCCAGGGATGGGGCAGCCACCACTGCTCTGGGCAACCTGGGCCAGGGCCTCCCCACCCTCACAGCAAAACATTTCTGCCTAAGATCTCATCCCAGTCTTTCCTCTTTCAGCTGAAAACCGTTCCCCCTTATCCTCTCCCTGCGCTCTCTGATCCAGAGCTCCTCCCCAGCATTCCTGGACTCTGTTTCAGTACTGGAAGCTGCTCTGAGGCCTACTTGGAGCCTTCTCCAGTTTGAACAACCCTAACTCTCTCAGCCTGTCCTCATATGGGAGGGGCTCCAGCCCATGGATCATGTCCGTCGCCTCCTCTGGAGTTGCCCCAACAGCTCCATGTCCTTCCCGTGCTGAGGACTCCAGAGCTAAATGCAGGGCTCCAGGTGGAGCCTTGTGAAAGTTGAGGGGCAGAATCTCATCCCTTGACCTCGTCTTGCTCTACTGAAAGAAGCATTTAATTCCCTGAAGCCAATGTGTTTTGCAAAACCCATCTTTCATGTTTCTGGATCCAATTTACTTTGATAAAATGCCTGAGATACCTGTCAAACCATGGCCTTCATCGTTTGCGCTTGCTTGTCACTTGCCAACAGTTGCTTGTGTAACTTTATTGATGAGACGAATGGCTGGCTGGTGTAGCAGCAGCCAACCTCTTCCCTTGTTTTATTTATCGAACAGTTAAAAGTTTTTCTTTGTGGGCTTTTTGTTAAAGAAAAAGCCCTGCCCTGAGGCATTTTTCCCTTTTTGCAGAAGGTCATCAACCACAGTTCAGTTTTCCTCTTGTACAGCCAATGCTCTAGGGGAGTTAATGTAATTGAAAAGAAAAAGTTACCAGTTTTTGTTACCAGTGTTAAGAAATGAAAGGTGTGACCATAACCTGTAGGGAATTGCATGTGAAGCTGGGAAAAGTCTTGTTTTATCCTTACTGCTTTTACTCAGTGACATTAATTGTGTTATTTTACTGCGAAGCTGTTTCTCCCCAGCCCACCTGTGGTTGTGGCCAGGCTGCTGTCTTGAAAACTTCTTATACTCAGGCCTTGATATATGCAAATGGTTAAGTCTGTGCTAATCATTCCAGAAATCCTGTTGAAATGACTTGTCCAGCAGGAGGGAGGCACACTGGGCTGTTTGTGTCCTTAACCTACCGTTTCAGTGTCAAATTGCATGAGTTCACAGAATCATAGAATGGTTTGGGTTGGAAGGGACCTTAAAGCCCATCCAGTTCCACCTCTGCCATGGACAGGGACACCTCCCACTGGATCAGGGGCTCCAAGCCCCATCCAACATGGCCTGGAACCCCTCCAGGGATGGGGCAACCACCAATGCTCTGGGCAACCTGGGCCAGGGCCTCCCCCACCCTCACATCAAAACATTTCTTCCTACGATCTCATCATCAGAAGGTGTCTCTGCAGGGTGCATTTTCCCACCCTGCTGTCATGCCTCATTTCTGGGGGGGGTGTGTCTTTGTTTTTATCTGCCATGACTAGCTCTGGTGATAAGTGATTTCTTCCATGTTGACTGTGTTCATCTGGGGCACAAGGACCCGTTTTGGTTCAGCCAGATGTTGAAGTGGGAGCAGCAGCCAGTGAAGGGGCACACAAACCTGTGAAGGTCCACTTGGGGCTGGAGTGAGACATCACTCCTCAACCCTGATGCCAGAGAATCCTTGTACAGCTTATGCCCACTAAGGAAAGAAACATGGGTTTCTTCATGCTTTCCTGCTAGTTTCTCTTTCTTTGGGTTTGTGGTTTTCCTTCTCTTTTTGAGGTGGAGGGAGGTGAAGCACCAATTTGACTGTCTCTTGTTAACTGTGATTTGACGTCTTCTGATGAGCAGCCCTGTATAAATATTACTTCTCGGCCAATGAACCGAAAAAATGGCTGTTTTAAAGGTAATTTGCAGAAAGTACTTTTGCGAAGGCTGCAGACTGCCTGTTTCAAAATGACACCTGTGATTTCTGCAGGCAAGCGTGATTCCATCAGATCAGGCACAGGGAGGACATAAAATGCTGGAGCCCACTGCATCTCTGCAAAGGAATGCAGACCCCTGCATGGACAGCAGGGCTAAAAATTCTTTGCAACTGGGTACTCTCTCAGACTTGTTAGTCAGCAGGCAGTGCCCTCTGTGCTGCTCGATCTCATTTTCCCCTCCTGTAGAGAACACTGACCTCTATGAATAAAGTTCTTTTCAGGTGTACAAATGCCATAGAAGACAAATAGGAGTATATTGTATCTTGGTTGCAGTTGTAGTAATGTTAACTTGATTTTCCTTTGTTTCTTTGAAAAGTAAGTCCTCAGCTTTCTCAGGATGGTTTGAGAAATCGAATGGAGACTCTGATTATGGAGCAAATTTTGGCTTTCTCATCTTCTCAGCTCTCCAAAGTGTCCATTATTTTGACAGTAATTTAGTCAGTGGAGAGGAGCCAAGCTGTGACCCTGAGCATTTTCTTACTAAAAGACACCTAAGTAGTCTTTGTAGACACTCTTAAATTACATCCACGAAATATGTCAGTGGGACTAATGATTATTCTCAGTAAATCTCATTTTGGTCACTGGTACTTGAGTAAATTTTATAGCTGGATGCATTTAAAAATCCTTAGTAACGCTTATAGCAGTGTTAGAAATGAAAACATGGGTCATAAATTACAATTTCCTCTCATTTCAAACACATGTTGTTTGTAAATATCCCGTACAAGAGGCTGGAATAAATATGGCATTTACAAATGAAACATTTGTGCCAGATATAAGGGTACAACACAGTCTATAAATTCATGTTTGAGTGCGAATTGCTTTAGGACTTGGCATTGGAATCACTGAGGATAGTTGACTGGCTAGTTTCTGTGTTTTGTCTTTATCATTCTGTTTGTGCCCTCTTGTTGCCACTCATCATTTGTTGCTTATTGCACAAACCCTGCCCCGATGGCAGGATTATTAGTTTATTTATGAGCTTCTCTGGGATAGAGAGTCAGCAAGGGTTGCCCAGAGCAGTGGTGGCTGCCCCATCCCTGGCGGGGTTCAAGGCTAGCTTGGATGGGGCTTTGAGAAGTCCGCTCCAGTGGGAGGTGTCCCTGCCTATGGCAGGGGGGTGGGACTGGATGGGCTTTAAGGTCCCTTTCAACCCAAACCATTCTGTGACTCTATGATGCAAACAGAATCTAATTCACTGTTTCTAGTGGTCAAACTCCAAAGAATGTCAAGCACAATATTGTGTAGATATTAATTCTCATGAATAGTGGGGTGCTTGATACAGCTTTGAATTTAATTGGAACTATTTCTTGATCCAAGCAGGATGTTATCTGGAATAACAAGTGCTGGACACAAAGGAAACTCTGTGAATTCTCACCTGAAATATTAAACAGCAGTGTTATTTTGTTCCTTCTAACCCAAACAAACCAGATGAATTGTTTGTCTTTGAACCATGCAGAAGAAAAGTGGAGGCCAAATATGATTTTAATCTTTTGCTTCCACCAAGAATCTGTTCTCTGAAACATTTGCTGAAGAAAACAAAGGCATTTACTGGGCTCCAGATCAGCGTAGTACAACTGGTTCATCGTAGCTTCAGATTTGGCTCTGACTTTCACAGCAGGCCGATTCCTTCCCCCGCCAGCGCCGATGTTTATTCCTGACCATCTTGTTGAACTTTTTCTTGTTTCCTCCTTGTTCCATTGTGGGGTTTAAAACTATTATTCATCTGGATATGGTTATGCAGGGCTAAGCCCTCTGCTACAAACATTGTTTTAGAAAGCCACGGAGGAACTACGTTTGTGCTCCTGGTTTGCTGGAGGTGATGGGGACTGCACGTCTTGTTGCCTCTTGATGACTGTAGCTGATGATGGGGCTTTGCAGTGAGCTCAGACCCTGGTGCATGCAGGTGGGCAACCAGAGGTTGGCCAGTCAAAGTCCTCTCTGACCCAGTGCCAAGATTTTCCTTCAGACATCTTGCAAAGGGACCAGGTTTTGTCTTGTAACTTCTTGCTTTTACTCTTGTGGGAGGGAAACATTAAGACGATGTCAGACTTGCAGACTAAATTAAATCCTTGGCTGTGTTATGCCCATTGGTCTTGTGCCGATACTGTCCTTGGAATAGCTCTTCGCTTAGCTTGCATTTTGCTAGGTCAAACAAATGGTCCTCTTTTAGTCGTCCCTTGTAATACATTTTCTCTGTGGCTTCAGTGACCATCATTACAGTTCTCTGCATCTTTGCTGGAGATCACTTCTCTGAGATGTGTTTAGAAGGATTTTGGTCACATCAGGGACTGGTACAACAGCACAGTTATTTCTTCAGTTAAATATATCTTCCGGGATATATTTTTAACACTGAATACTGCTTTTTTGCTTCCTGTTGGTTACCTTCACCCTTTGGTGCACATCAGTCTCTCTTTCCAGAGCCCTGTCCTTGTAGCTAATGCAAGCAAAACTCCTGCTTAGACCATCAAAAGTGATTCACAGCAGTATGGCGAGTAGTTATGTTCAATATATACTGAATATATTTATGTAGTGAAACACGTAAATGCATCAGAGTGCAGGTAGCTGATGCTGTAAATAACGCTCCCATTCCTGTGCAGAACTAAAGCTTCAGCAGTAGCTGCTGAGGGTCATCAGAACAGCGTCGTTCCTTAGGTGCATCGCTCTCCTTAGCTGTCAGCTAATCTCTAATTTCCTGCTCTTGCTGCTGTGCCCCCCAACACCTCTTGGGTGCTGAGCCTCTCTCCATCACGTCATTCAGGACTTGGTGGTTTTGCAGCTATCAGCACGCCTGGGCAAGGTGGTAGTAAGGATTATCCACTTGGCAAAGAAACGAGGGGAAAAAGGGGGAGGCTGGAAGACAGAGAAACCCAAAATGAAAGCAGAATATTCTGTAGTAAAACAATAAAAAGACTGGACAGAGATTTTGGCGGGCAGATCATGCAGCAGAGCAAAATCTGCCACAAAACCTGATCAAGGCGATGCCCCAGGTTATTGTTTGGGAGCTGGACGAGCAGCAGATGACCTCTCCAAGACAGGGCAGCCCATTTATCCTGCTCCAGCCCTCTGGGACCGAGGCAGGTTGGCATATGCCATTTCCCTTGAGTGTGATGATCTTCAGTTATTTAGATTTGATTTAATTGTTTCTGCAAAAGATGTTTTCATTAATTTCTTCCCAGTGACTGCTTCTTCAGGCAGCCTGGCTTTTTAGCTGGAAATAAGACGTTTATCCTCCTGATAAAGTCAGTAATAACAGGCTTTCTGAAAGCCTGAACGTGGATTCCTTGTATATATTAGTGACGTATTTTGTAATTGCCATGCTAGTCTAAAGGTATTAAAGGAATTCATAAGGACTGGATCTTCCAGTGGACCAGCTGGTCAGACTGATAAAAAATAAGCAAGGTTTTAGGCATGCTGGTCAATTTATTTCTGTTCCAGACAGCTTAGCTGGTCTAATAATTGATACAAGTTCTTACACGCTTGAATTCTCTTGTATGCTGGTCACTTCTTGGTACTTGTGTAAAAAACATAGATTTTTAATGTGAATGAACAATATTACCTGTCCATCTCTGGTAAAATCTACCAACCCAGTGTTTATTCAACCTTGCAAAAGATATTTTTTGAGCTCCTACATGCTACTGCCATTCAGCTCGGTGCTGAACTCATTTTCTCTAGGGTTAATGAGAACAAATCCTTTGAACTCTCTAGTTATTTCTGTCTGATTTGGTGCAGGGCTCACTCTAACGTCCTTTTCAGTGAAATTGGTTATATAAATTATCAAGGATTGGGCTATGGAAAAGTTTGATTAGGTTAATTAGAAATTGAGAACTTGGCCTTTGGCCAAAATGTAATTTTCTTTCCTTAAGTCCAATTTGAAATGCAATCCTGCGGCAGGTTTTAATCTAAAAATTCACAAATGTTCTTAGCACTTATTTTTCTGTTTAGAAAACAGTGCAATGAATTAAATGTGTTGAAGTATTTAAGTAAAAAACTTTAACATGGACAAGTTCCAAAATCAGAGTGCGGAGTGTTGTCCTGTTGAGCATCGAGGTGAGTTAGCTTAGGGCAGATGCAAACCTTGTGATTCTTCAGTGGGTCATGGATGAGAATCATACAACAGTTTGGGTTGTAAGTGACATTAAAGATCATCTAGTTCCACCCCCCCTGCCATGGACAGGGACACCCCACTGGATCAGGCTGCCCAAGGCCCATCCAATCTGGCCTTGAACACCTCCAGGGATGGAGCAGCCACAACCTCCCTGGGCAACCTGTGCCAGTGCCTCATCACCCTTGTAAGGAAGAAATTCTTCCTTATGTCTAGTCTAAATCTGCCCCTCTCCAGTTTATACCCATTGCCACTCATCCTATCACTATAAGCCTTTGTGAACAGTCCCTCCTCAGATTTCTTGTAGCCCCTTCAGGTACTGGAAGCTGCTCTGAGGTCCTCGGAGCCTTCTCTTCTCCAGGCTGAACAACCCCAAATCTCTCAGCCTGTCCTTGTGTGGGAGGTGCTCCAGCCCTTGGATCATCTTTGTAGCCCTACAAGGGGTCCAGTGGTTGTGCTGCTACCAGTGCTGGGCTGTGGACCTGCTACAGGCATCCAAACGTCTGTGCTGCTGAATTGTCCCTTGTGTGGTTTGGTCCAGACAAGGTCTCTCCTGCAAGCCAAGCCTGGGCTGGGTTCAGAGGAAAGCGTGAGCCAAGGACCATCCTTAGGATGGAACTTAGACCCACAGCTTGGGCTGTCTTGATCCTCAAACTCACTTTGGGGCTACCAGAGGACTCTGAATTCTCCAACCACCCTTCCTCATGGTTGCACATGGATACAGACGTCTCCATGAGGCCAGGATCTGATCATTGCCAGTGTTCATCCTTCTGAGTTATTGCAACCCTGAGATGGCAGCACAGCCCTACTCTGGGCAAGGTGTGGAGAAATGTGCTGTACTCCAGTTTCTCAAACCCAATGTGTAAGGAAGCTCATCTTTGCTGCTCTGTCAGAAATCTTTTTACTTCTGAGGCAGGGCAGAATTTGCGTCCATATCCACAGAATAGTTTAGGTAGTGCCTGTGTCTCTTTTTCTTCTCTAAATGAGTTTCCCTAGGGTTTTGCTGCTTGGCGAGGCGTTTCCATGCAGGGGCACAGGGTGGGAGGCTGAGCTTGGCAGGAGGACGGGAGTGCTAATGCTGCACAGCTTGCAGGTCTGAGTGCTGGCTCTTGCTCCAGTGCAGCAAGGGAGGATGAACACACTCACCTGGGATTTAAAACAAATAAACCTGAAACTAACTATTTAAAGACTAGGCTTTTTCAGAATTCTTAAATCTAGATCTATCTTGGTGAAGGCTTTTTGGGTTCAGTGGTAACTCAAGATGCAGCTGGGACGCTGGGGCTGTGGGCTGTCTAGCTCAGTGCTTATAGCAGAGAGTTCTTAGTCAGAACCTGTAGACTCTTTCCGGGCTGACTCAAAATCATAGAATGGTTTGGGTTGGAAGGGACCTTAAAGATTATCTAATTACACCCCCCCTGCCATAGGCCTAGACACCTCCTGCTGAATCAGGCTGCCCAAGGCCCTGAACACCTCCAGGAATGGGGCATCCACAGCTTCCCTGGGCAACCTGTGCCAGTGCCTCACCACCCTCATTATGAAGAAATTCCTCCTTATGTCTAGTCTAAATTTTCTCCTCTCCAATTTATAGCCATTGCCCCTAGTCCTATGACTCTAAGCCTTTGTGAAATGTCCCTCCCAACTTTCTTGTAGCTCCCTTCAGGTACTGGAAGGTCGCTGTGAAGTCCTCTTGGAGCCTTCTCTTCTCCAGGCTGAACAACCCCAACTCTCTCAGCCTGTCTGACTCTCCTCACTGTTCACTCTCTCCATCCCTCTGCTTGTATGTTTCTGAATAAATGGTTCTGTGACAATGAGGTGTCATTAACATCTGCAGTGTATTCTGATGTTCACAGGGGAAAGCGCTACCCTTGTGAATGACTCTGTTGATACTTCTTTTTAATCATCACTGTGTTGAATCCAAGATGAGGGCCCAGTATTCCTGACAGTGCAGGGCAGGAAGGAGGGAGAGTGATGTAGAGCCCTGGGTATGGACTGCAAGGCCGGCTGCTTAAACCCCCTTTGGGTCAGGAAAGCAATACACTTGCTATTCCACCTAAACGGTTTTATAATCATCCCTGGAGTTAGTTTTATTCTTTTGTCCATTCACTATTTTAATTATGATTTTTTTTCCTCCCTGGGCAGACCAACCTCTTGGATTTTGCCTTTTGGTTCAGTTTTTTTTCGGGAACTCATTAAAGGCCGAAATCACGTGTCCATTATTAGAAAGTGAAAACAACTCTAGCTGTGCCATGGGAGAGCCTTCATGGTGAATTAGCGCAGTTAAGTAGTAGCTTAACAGCTTGAGACTCTTCTAACATTAGGCAGGGTTTTTTTAGACCTTTAATGCATGGCAGATTATGATGCTTCCTGTGCTGAATGGGATGAGGTTATTGTCTGTGGTTGGGTTAATGTGGATCCGTGTAGAGGGATAACACACAATGCATATGTGCTGTAGAGGAATTAAATAATGCTCTCTTATTTGACCAGGACAAGGAATGATTTAAATAAAAGGAGAGGAACCCCTCCCCAATAGTAAGCAAAGCCCATCCTACTGCTTAGCTACTTTTATAGCTCTCATCTAATAGGATTCATGCTAGAATGGAGGTGGAATCATGATGGGATTCATCAAACTTCAAATTTTGCTTTAGTGTCATATCTAGACAAACCATTTCTTCTGAAGAAGCTGATTCCTCTCATCCCTCTACTCCTGGCAGTTGAGATCATCAAAACCTCCAGTGCAAGAGTGCTAAAGAGCCCCATAACTTGCCCTGAGAAGCATCGCAGTCAGTGGTGAGACAACGGAGGCGAGGAATCAATACTGCAGGGCTCTGCTGGCAGCAGCCTCATGGAGACTGACAGGGAGTTAATGCCTGTGTCCCTGAATGTCACTTTGGGTGATAGATGCTAAGGTGCAAGGTATTGCTGTTTAGTGACCGAAACAAAAACATGAAAACAAGACTACTCACTCACAAGCTTTTATGGCTGTCTTTTCTGTGCATTGGTTTTCTTTATAACATGGTGACAGATTGTATTTTTTTTGTACCAGTTGCTTAGTTAATTGGGCAAAAATGTGTCTGATCTGAAAAACGTGAGGTTGTGAGCTCGGTACAAAGTTGACAGGAAAAACTCCCCTGAATATCAACTAGTTTTCCAATCTGAAGCTTGAATCGTTTGGGATTCACCCATCATTTGGTATTGGATGGTAACTTCTGATCATGGAACACGCTAGAAATTATCCAAATATTTGCAGATGTTTGTTGTTCTTCGAGCAGTCATAGTTAATATGTGTTCACTCTGGGTGTACAGACAAGCTTAGAGATATGTATCCAAAAATGAGGACAGGTGGTGGAATGAGAATCCAGGCAAACATGTGGGTACTCTCAGCAGATACAGTTTGCCGTAGCAGAGAACTGGAGGAGTAGGAGGAATGGAAAAAAAACAAAACCCAAGACAAACATCTCTACTAAAAATTGAGAGGTTGGTAATGAATGCATTCAGGTTTGCTCAGTGATACTCATTTCCTCTTACTAGACAGTGCCTCTTTCAACCAAAATGCACCAGATTGGGTGAAGTTCTTTTGTGCAGCGTCTTGCACACAAGTATTTCATGCAGCTCCTTTCAGAGCTCCTGGCAACCCCTGGGGCACATGTTAGGACTGGCTGTGAGGTTAGTGATGGGGAAGGCTCCCACCCTCGTGCAAACTCCATAAACCCCTTGTCCACACACTCTTGTACTATCTTTCTGTTGTTGTATTAGGTTTTGGTTTTTAGAATAAGTTTCAAGAGTCGGGCAGCTCATGGCACTGCCCAGCCTGGGACCACGCTGCTGGGCGATGCAGGAGGCAGCAGCTCCCCAAGATAAAACCCCAGCTGTGAAGAGCAATCAGGCACTCATCAACATCTTATCTTTACCATCCTACTCCCCACTCCACTGCTGTGCAAAAGCCCCGAGTGGCAGTGAGCAATGTGGGTGCTGAGAGAAGCTGGATGATAATCCAGCCACTGGGTTAAGGCACAGACACTGGGGGCTCTGACAGCACTCTCAGCCCTGTGGTCTGTTCCCCTGGTTACAACTCATCCCTTCTCCCCGCATGTGCTGTTATCTTCTACATCTTCCTAAACCACAGTATGTAATCCAAACACAATGTATTATGTAGTGGCACCAGGAATGCGATTTGCTTTGCTGCATTAGGTCCCAGGAAGGCAGTGGCTGCAGAAGGCTTGAAACCAGAGCCATGCTTTGCCTTCGCATTTTTTTATGGCCTCAAGGTTGCGCCGGGGAGGCTTATATTGGATATTATGAAAAATTTCTTCACTGAAACAGTTAACAGGCATTGGAAGAGGCTGCCCAGCAGTCACTATCCCTGGAGATGTTAAAAGATGGGTAGATGAGGAGCTCAGGAATATCTTAGACTGGACATTAGGAAGAATTTCTTTACCATGAGAGTGGTGAGACACTGGCACAGGTTGCCAGGGGAGGTTGTGGCTGCCCCGTCCCTGGAGGTGTTCCAGGCCAGGTTGGTGGGCCTTGGGCAGCCTGAGCCAGTGGGATGTCCCTGCCCATGGCAGGGGGGTTGGAACTGGATGATCTTTAAGGTCCCTTCCAACCAAAACCGTTCTGTAATTTTATGATTCTGTGATCTTTTAGTAGTGGACAGGAATGGTTAGACTCAATCTCAAAGGTCTTTTCCAAACAAAAAATTCTCTGATTTGTTACTTATTAAAAACAGCAAGAAGAAAACCAGAACAACCGCCCCATACCTTGCCTTTTTGATCCCAAGAGCAGTAGTGAAGAAATTAAAAGGAAATACAACCTTCTGCTTCTGGTTGAGGAGGCTTGACAGGTAGTTTAAGAGAAAAAGGCAACAACTATGGAGTCTCCCATGCCTCTCTGTCATTTTTCCCAGGAGAATGCCCATTAAATGTCAGAACCATGAATTCCCACGTAAGGAGCTTAGACTCATCCTGCTGAGCAATGTGCGCTGTACTGTGCACAGTATGTACACAGCATTCCGGAGGCATGCGTCTCAGTGCCTGGGGGAAAGGGGCCGCCTGCCTTCGGCAAATGTTCCCAGGGGTTTGGAGAAGCTTTAAGCTGGTCCCTGCACCTCTGTTCTTCCTCACCTGCTCACTTAGGGTTAAGTAGGAGAGCTTTGTCAAGAGAAAAGTATTCACCAGGCAGTGTCAAATAGTTTTGAAGCACGTTTTGCGCTCTATTATTCTTTTTGAGGTCATTTTCATGGGAGAATAAGATAGACGAATGAGCTGTGCGGTGATGTCTTCAGTCTCTAAACTCCAGCCAGTGGCTGGTGCGCGAGCAGCACAGAAAGCTGGGGAGAGGCTCTTGATCAGGGAGGGCAGGGATAGGAAGAGGGGGGGTGGTTTTAAGCAGAAAGAATCATAGAATCGTTAGGGTTGGAAAGGACCTTAAAGATCATCTAGTTCCAACCCCCCTGCCGTGGGCAGATACATCCCACTGGCTCAGGCTGCCCAAGGCCCATCCAACCTGGCCTTGAACACCTCCAGGGATGGGGCAGCCACAACTTCCCTTGGCAACCTGTGCCAGTGTCTCACCACTCATCGTGAAGAAGTTCTTCCTTATATCAAGCCTAAATCTGTCCTTCTCCAGTTTGTACCCATTCCCCCTTGTCCTATCACCACGAGCTTTTATGAATAGAAAGAGAGAGGTTTAGATGAGGCCTTTTGAAGACATATTTTGCTGTGAGGGTGGGGAGGCCCTGGCCCAGGTTGCCCAGAGCAGTGGTGGCTGCCCCATCCCTGAAGGGGTTACAGGCCAGGTTGGATGGGGCTTGGAGCCCCTGAGCCAGTGGGAGGTGTCCCTGCCCATGGCAGGGGTGGAACTGGACGGGCTTTGGGGTCTCTTCCAACCAATAGTATTCTATGATATACCTCCTAAAAAAAGTAGAAAACTAATTGCTTTGTCTCATTTGTTTGGCCCATCCTACGAATCCTGCCCCTGTTTTTCACTGACTGCAACCAGCTTCCCTCCATGACCACACAGCAGGATGGTTTTGCAGTCATGCTACCTCACAGCAAGACCAGCTCCGGTGTGGAACACCACTAATAAGCCTTCCAGAACTTATTAGGTCAGCTTTGGTGGACTGTGTCACCTCTAATGAGGGTGTGGTTCACTGCGTGGGGAGTGGTGAACTAATGCACCCATTGAGTGTTCAGGCCCTGCTCTGCTGCTCAGCACATGAAGATGTGGGTGATTTGTAATGCAGGTCTTTCCATTGCTATTCAAGGAGTTCTCCATGTGGTTAATGTTGATTCATAACAATTTTTGAACCTCTAGGAAAGCTGAATTTGTTTTGCTACTAGAAAAAAGGGTCAGAATGCCAAGGTAATTGGTACAAAACGTGTGCATGGATGCTGCATGCTTGCTGTTCTCCGTAAGAAGGGGTGATGCAACTTCAGCATGGCACACATGAAAAGAATTGAAACGTAGTTAGCTAACTGGTTGCAAAGTGATTATATTTATTTCTGTTTCTGGGGGTAAATCAGGTGGTGGTGGTCTTGCTGTAACTATTGTGCCACCTTCTGGCATGGGTTTCTCTAGAAGGATCTGTAAGAGTTGTGTGGGGTCAGGTGAAATCTTGAATGACAGTAAATGAAGAGTACGCCTTGAAGCAGAGTTGTTTGAGCCTGTTATGTAGATCAAGGTAGTGTGGTAGTAGTCTACAAGAGCAAAAATGGAGATCAAAACTGGTAGCAGGTCGTTTCTTCCAACTCCTGCTCATTCTGAGTCTTCTCATTGAAGCATCATGGGGAATGAAACCAAGACTCTGGCTTTGCTCAGTCAGGAGTGACAATTTCCCCACATCAGGAGCTGAAGCCAGGTAAATGCAGGCTGGTGATGAGGCTCATGCTGAGCTCTGGAGGTAGATAGCCACCAGAGGCAAGTTCTAAGCTGATTGTATGTTTTCTCAAAGAGAGTCTCCTGCTCAAACAGGATTTCATTCTGGGCAGCACGGTGTTTTCCTTGGGAGTTGGACTATGTGCTCCTGCTTGCACAAGACTTTCAAGCGCTGCCTGCCCAGCACCGTGTTATGAGGCAATGGTTGTGCTGGTTTTGCTGCCAGTCATGTAGGAGTTCTGATGTCAGCTTGGCAGACTACAGTAAACTCTACCATGCGTTCTTGGCACAGCTGGTTTTGTATGTGACTTGCTGGTTTGGAAAGTGAGGCCTATGAAGACAAGACACTTCTCAAAGTCTGCGTGCTAGAGCGAAGTGGCACGTGGAGATCTGGGTGGTGATGTTGGTAGGAGCATAGTGGAAACATGTTGACATCATTTCTATAACTCCATTAATTGGCCAAGGTTCTCATGCATGGACCTGCATGGCATCTAGCTGACTGACCATGGCAGATTTGGTAATCTGTCATGTGAAGTCCAGGCTAGTGTAGGTGATGCAACATCTTGTTGTGTGGCTTCCTCTTGAAATCTGGAAGTGGAAGACCAGCATGAAGAAGTGTGTCCTGTTTGCTCTGGCCTGAGACTGAGGTTTTTTTTGTTTAACAGCCTGATTATCTCTCTTTCTTCTCTCTTACTGCACTTGTTCTAATGCCTACAGTGACACACAGTGGTGATGAGTTTCTGCTGTGCCAAAGCACTTGTCTTGACACAAGGAGGTAGAGTAGATGGTGGAAATGGTGAGTGCCAAGCTTCCCTTGCAGGACTGCCCGGAGCTGATTCCACTTGCTGATGTGATTTGGGCTGCAGGCTGCTCTTTGGATACCCAGATAAGGAAGCTTTGGAGCTTATTACTCTTCCATCCAATATTTTGTCCATTTACTACTGAGGTTTTTTGCAATCAGTTGAGAACTGTGGGTTTTGTAAGCTGATTTGTGCCATAAATGCTGCTCTCAAATCCTCTTTATTTTTTATGACAATGCAATTTTTTTATCCTTGTGTAAGCAGCAGCAACGAAATAAGAGTTACCATTTGGCTGTCGGATTTCCCCTGCTCCTCACACTCCCGTTGTTCTACGGAGCCCAACAGGAATGCGCGTGGCTCAGCTGCTCCTTGGGAGAACATTTTTCAGTGTCACTGGATCTGTTCACCTTTCATTTCTGGGTGATGTGTTTGCAGGGGAGGTCAATGACAGTTTGCATCAGCATTATTCCATTCTGCTATTCCATTGCTCCATTTCCCAAGAAGAATTTTGGATTTTATTCCTCTGCTTTGCAAAGGAAAGTGATCAGATTATGAGAAATCTTGGGCCGTCTTCCTGCTTGAAGCTGTTTGCTTCAAGCTGTTTGGTTGTGGAGCAACCAGCTTCCTGTGGAGCTGGTTGCTCCACACTGGGTAGCTTTGTGTTTCCAAATCCCAGCTTCTCCAGCTGATAAACAAACATGCTAGTACATCGTGTTCAAGAGGTATGGAAGCAGGGGGCAAGCTGTAAAGAAGCGGCAGGGGGCTTGGACCTGGGTGATCTTTAAGGTCCCTTCCAACCCAAAGCATTCTATGATTCTGTGAAATGCACTGACTTTGAAAATGAGTGAAAAAAAGAAAGCGTCTGATTGCCAGGCATCATCCCTCCGAGCAGCTACAGTACCTGCCGTGCGACTCGAGCTGCACCCGTGGAGCTGGTGCAGGGCTCGGTTAGCGCGGCTGGGTCTCCGTCATCCAGAAAATGCTTCTTGCTGGCAGCTCAACACAACCGTGCAGGTCAAGGTCAAGTTGATGGCAGTCTGCATTCCTCCGGGGCTGAGCCAAAGTGCCGTTAACCCCCATCCTGAACACCAAAATCCCTTTTCTCTCCTGTTTTGCTGGCCAGCACTGTGCCCCCTGCCCCGGGCTGTGGTTTGCAAGCAGCGGGGATCCGTTGGGAATGGGTGGCCGCGGGCGGGCACCGATGCTGGGCTGCTCCTGACATTTCCGCCTGCGAGTGCCCAGCCAATTGGCGAGGCTGGAGCAGCGACACATGAAATATGATGATTTTCTGCTGAAGAGGAGGAGGAGGAGAAGCGGGGAAGAGAGTGGGAGGACTGCTTGCTCCTGATGGTTTGCATACCAGGGGCTGCGGGGAGCACTGGCCAGAGAGGAGGGCTGGGTGCGGAGCTGCAGCACCCCAGGGGTGGCACCTGGCTCCTTGCTCCTTCACCAAGAGGATGCCGTTGCCACCCAGGTGGGCCAGGCGCTGGTGGCACCAGGAAGGATGTGAGGCTGCCAGGAACGCTGCTGTGGGTGCCAGGTTTTGGGGGCCCTCAGCTCTGGGGGGACCCCACAGCTCCAAGGAGACCCAACACCCCTGACCCCCGTTGGCTCAGTTGGCTCCCGGTTGCCCACCGGGAGCTGTGCCACATACAGTACTTTGTGGCACTTGGTAGTGGAGGGCTGTGCTTTTTTGGGGGCTGTGGTTGGGTTTGCTAAAAACCCCAAATCCCACTCCTGGAAGAATGCTTTCTAGCTGTGCCAGCGCTGCCAGGTTCAAACTTTGCAGCCTGATCCTTAGTTTGATGGGAAGCACTTGACAGAGCTCCTCTCTGCATGTCATTAACCCTCTCACGCCACCGCCTGGGATGGAAATCGTTAATCCCTAAAATTCAGTTGCCACAAATTTAACCCTGATAAGGAGCGGCCACCCAGCTCTCTGAATCGCATCCAGCAGCTGCTCCGTTTTATAATGACTGTGCATTTATGCAAGAGCTGAGTGGCAAGTTTTCCATTTATTATTCTTCTTCTAAAGCTGGGGGGGGAATCCTCTTAAAACCCCCCAAATCATGTAGTAATATTCCCAAAGAAAAGCTACCAGTGCAAACCCCACCTCCCCCTGCTCCGACTGAGCCGCTGCTGCCGCTTTATTAATTCCTTTGCGCTGTGAGTGACAGTCCTCCCGAAGTGATAATTGGTGCACTGTATCTTTAAAAGGTTAAAACCCTTTTCAAAAAGGCCTAGACTCATAGTGGGAAAAGACAAGAGAGGCTTTGGCTGGCTTGGGATCCAGCAAACAGCTGCTGATTAGAGGCTGCGTCTTCAGGCTGAATTTATTACATATTTTTCGGCAGCAGGGATTCGAGGAGGAAGCTTCCGTTTGGGTTTCTTGCTCGTGGTTTATTTTTATTCCGAGGAATAACAGAGGAAGGATTTGTTCCGGCTGGAGCATGCTCACAACCTGCAAGATCTCCCATTATTAAACTGCCTACTTTGGGCTTTAATATACATGTGGTTTATTTTTTTGTTGGTTTTATTAGCATTATTATTATTTGGCAGCGTGCGTCTCTATTTTTTTTTTCATTTAATAATTCATTTTGAAAGGAAGCTGATCTCGTCATGAGCTTTCTCCTTCCTTACTCGAAACAGGTGCTAATGAAAGAATGCAAATAGCACCGGCTGAGCCGAACATTTCATAAAGAAGGGAACAGCCACCGACCCCAAACGCTCCGGGATCTCCTGCCAGCACCCAGCAAAGGTAGGCATCTCTGGGGTTTTTTTTGTTCTCCCTGTGCATTTTCGCAAGCCGTATATTTTTCTCCCCACCTCCCTTGCTGCTGGTGCACAACCGGACGGTGAGATTCCATTTTGCCTCCCGAAAGGTGTCAGGTTGCTACCGAAATGCTTGTCCGCTGCACACTGAGTGTGCACATATATATACGTGTGTGTGTGTGTGTGTATTCCCTGGGTGGCCGCGCTGGCTGCGTGCATGGCGCGATGGGCGAGCTCCCCAAGCCCGAGGTAACCTTAGTGGTGTCAATCAGCTTGCAGCCAGCCTGTAACCCTGTCCCCGCCGCACTCGCTCCTACTTCGCTGCTTGCTCCTGCTTAATTAAGCCCTGGCTGTCGCATGAATTCATCGTCGCTTGACAGCGATTTCATTTTCGCCCAATGTGCATAGATAATGATTATTATATTTTTTTTTTCTTGCTGAGGGCGGTGGGAGGCGAACGCCGCGTGTGCTGGTGCCGTGGGAGAGGGACACAGGCGTGCAGAGCGGCACGGGCATCCCAGTCACTGCCTCGGTGGAAAAATGGACATGTTGCTCCGTGGGGAGCCTCATCCTCCTGGGGTGAAGTGGGTGCTTGTGCCGAGGCCCTGCTCTGCTTCCCATCCTGCATTTATGCTCCCTGCGGAGTAGAAGCAGCTGGTACCTGGTGGTACAGCATTTGCAAACATATTAAAACATAATATTCTGACACCCCCCCCCCCGTTTTAACAGCTTGAGCCCTTCCTGGGGCTGAATCCCCTTTGCCTGCGCAAAGCCTGGGTACTGGCTTTTCTTTTTCCACCCTGCCTAATTCTGTTTGCACGTGCTTGGGGCTGGCAATTTGGCAGCGCTGGGCTCTTATCCTCAGATGTTTGTCCTTTGCTGGGAGCTGGAGTTTTCCCCGTGCTGGCGGGCTGCTGTGGCAGAGGCAGGTGGAGGCATCCGCAGCGGCCGTTTGGCAGCCCCAGGCGTTACCTGGCCACCGCTCTCCGGCTCCGCGTTTATCTGCTGTGTTCCCATAGCTGCGAGCCTGGGCTTGCAGCAGGGACTGCAGTGGCCTCTCCAAAGGCCAAATCCAGCCCTCGCTTGGGATCATTCAGCTCCTTCAGCCCTATGAATCTCTCAGGGCAGAAATTAGCCCTTTGTCTGGAAGTTTGCATTTATATCTTGGTGTGTTTAAGTGTCTTTGAGCAATATATTTCTTTTCTCTGTACATGTGCAAGATTATCTGTAGCTTTTTTTGCCTGACTGTTAAGGAAAGGATCTGCAAAAAGTTTACCCCAATTAATTGTGCAAGCCGAGGGTGGGAAGCACATGAAATAAAAGACTTATTTTATATAAACAAGCCTTCAAGGCTTCCTAGAAAGAGAACTTGTGAATATCTAACCTGCCAGATAAAAAGTAATCAAAACTGAATATGCAGTCTGGTCTATGTGCCCTTTCCAAAAGCAGATAATTTTTAATTAGGAGTTTATTATGGGTTGCATGCAGGAGAATATGGTTAAGATATCAGCTTTTGCAGCAGCAGCAGGATACGACGACTCTAAGCACTTTTGGCTGGGTGCGGAGCTGTGAGAGCTTTGCATCCCAGCCGTGGCAGATCTGAGTGCTGTTGGGTACTGCTGACCCCTGCCTTGTGCTTTGAGATGCAAAGAAAATGCTTCCACACATCTTGCAGTCCCTCGTGCCGAGGCAGCGACGCTTGGCTCACGTCAGGGCTTCGTGGTCCTGCAGAGACAGGACTTTCTCTCTGGTTTTCACTCTCTGCCAACAAATGTGCATGACCAGTGCTACTGTATTTTTTTTCTCCTTTTGGAGATTGCAAATCCTCCCAGCTGCAACAAAACGCTGGGAGGTTGGTCAGTATTTCTTCCTCCTTTCGGGCAGCCTGCATGCTCAGAGGGATTTCTGCAAAGCTCTGCCATGTGGGAGCTTTCTGCTCATCTCCAGTCCTGAGCTTTCCCTCCGCTCAGGTTGATGGGAAACGGTTTGGATGAGAAACCTCCCAAGAAAGCCCAAGCAGGTGGTAACTAAGGAGGGCAAGGATGGGAAAGTGGTGTTTTTCCTATCAAATTGTCTCCTGTACAGGGCATGGGCTTCTGTTCTGCTGCCTCTGGGGCCGTGGAACCCTTAATATATGGCCCAGCTCAGCTCCTCCTCCCAGTTTCTTAAGCAGGAGACAGCAGATTTTATCCCGTGCAGTTCCAGAGCCAGTGTGCTCCTCTGCAGAGGTGGTGGCATCCGAGTCCTTCCAGGAGTTGCTCTTTTATGAAGCCTCTGTAATACCTTGAGACTGGTGCGAGTTGGTATCATTAGCCTGACTTTTAACCTTTCATCACAGAAAAGGAAATGAAACTGTTGTTCTGCAAGGCAACAAAGCCCAGGTTATCTGATGGCATTGTGCTTGTGAAGGATGCTCTTGGTTATTTTGCTTGCAATAGTTGTAAAACTCCTATAAATGTACATTATGTGCAAGGTCATGGCTTTCAAATGGCTCTCTAGCGTCTTGGCTCCTTGTGGTAAACATTGTGGCTGGCCTGTCCCGCTGAGTAATGTATGTGGGGATATTTGCTGGGAAATTTGAGGTAGTTGTGGATGGGCCAAGAAATTTTCTGGAGCCCTGGAGGAGCCCAGGTTCAGAATGCTTTAAAGGCCTCCTTCTTGGGTGCACTTTAACTCTGGATTTCCACCTGGACCTGGGCTGCTCCAGCAGTGACCAGAAGTCTCAGCTATCTCTGTTCATGTTGAGAAGCTGGTGAGGAAGGGCTTGGTGCCAGGAGAGCAGGAACATAACACTGACCTAAACCCATCATTGTTAATTTGACCATCTGGGAGTGAGTCTTTCTGCCTTGCGCTGGTAGGAGTGCGAACCATCTAGACTTGTTTGGGGCAAAAAAAATGTCTTCTTTCTCCAGGTAAAGCTAAATATCTGCCGCTATCTCAGTTAAGGTGGGTGTATAATGCTGGGTTGGTGTGGATTCTCCAAGGGATAGAACATCCCAGCACTGTCATTTATTTGACTGCTTAAAGGTGCAAGTCGTTTTCTGAAGAGGATCTTCACAAATATATGTAAGCTGGTTGTTACTCACCCATGTTTGACCATGTTACTAAGCTTACTGTCAGAATTTTGTAGCCCAAATATCTTCATTTAGTTCTTTAAAGAGTTCAGAAACTTTTATGCTGGGAATGGAAACGTAGCGACTATGTAAACCACGGATTCACTCAGTACTAATCTCGGTGGTTGACTGAGGTGGTGGTGGGGAAAGTGGCACGGCCTTTTTGGTTCACCTTTAACCTTTCTGCGTCTTTTTCTGCTGTGTGGGAAATGGGGAGGAGGGAGGAGGAGCCGTTTGGCCAGGATCAGTGTGAGTCCCTGGCAGACTGAAAATACAAGTAATAAGTTTTTGACTCTAAGCTCTAACCGCACAGAGCAGCGCTCGCTGGTTTGTGGGTTAGATGACTTTTTGCTGGGCAAACGTCGGTGCTGTAGGGAAATGGATGGTGAAATGTGTTTCACCATACAGGTAACCCCTGTCCTAGACGTGTTTTGTTGCACAGATGATCCTTGCTGTGAGATGCGGGAGCAATCCCAGCTCCAGGGGTGTGGATGCTGTGGTGAGCTCTGGGCTGTTTGGAGGTGTACACTGTGACCAGGAGCTGTTACCAATGACTTGAATAATTTAACGAGGCACGTTGTGTGCAGCGTGGCCCGCTTTGGCTCTCAGGGGGCCACGTGTGAAAGCCATTGTGGCTGAGGGAAGTGGGATGCTGCTGACCTCCCTCAGGAGCAGAGGGAGGGGGAGCTGCAGAAATAGGAGCCCAGCTGCTGGTCCCAGCCTGGGGTTGGTCTGGATGAGTTTGTTGTAACCCAGAATGACCCTGACCCTAGTTGTCCTGGCTGTTCTGCCTCTCCCTGCAGCTGGGAGAAGAGGATCCCGCATTCCTACTGCTCCGGGGCTGCTTGCAAGCTCCCTGTGTAGGAATCCCATGGGATGCAAGACCTTCAGATGGGTTGTCTGCCCTTCAAAGAGCCCAGGTGTTTTAGTGCATTGGAGAGATTATCTCTTGTTTGCTTCCCCTCCAATGCGCCATGTCGTCACACTGGCAGCTCTTGATGTGGGCATCTTTGAAAAGAGCTTGGTCAATAAAATCCGGTGGAGGGACAACCGCAGGTGGCTGGACCATCTCCTGCATCTCTGGAGGAAGGGCCCAGGGCTGCTGCTGACTCGTGGCCCAAGTTTGGGGGCTGCCAGAAAAAAACAAATGAGTAAACCCTGATGTAACAAGTGATTTGTTGAAAATAAGTCACTGCAGAATTTGTCATTTGGTCAAAGTGTGAGTGAGAAATGCGAGCGCCACTCGTGATGATGTCAGGGATGATCTCAGAGTCCTTCAAAATACACCTCTGCTACAAACAAGCCTTCTAACTCTCTTTTTTTAGTTGCACTTAGAGTTTAAGCACATTTTCTATATCCTGGTGGGTGTTACTGCTCAATGATGGATTTGAAATCAAAAGATCTAGTATGTTTGAAATAACATTTAAAATTGGAGCTCATATGGTCTTGTAGATAATGGCTCACGTGCATTAGAACAGACTCCTGGGACAGGCTCAGCTGTGCAAGCATAATCCCATCCTGCCCCAACCTGGTCCCTCTCATCCGTCCTACGTCATCTGTATTTCAAAGACATTTCTAGTCCTCACCAGCTGACTCCCCTTTGCTGCTGTATTTTACTCCATGACAACAAATTTATCATCCCTCACCCCTGTTCTTATCACCTTTACCAGATTCTGTGTTGATTGTCACAGTCATAGAATCATAGAATGATTTGGGTTGCAATCCTGTATGTTGTGTTACCATTGACCCCATTTTTTGTGTGCTTTTAATGCATGTTTTCAGTTTTGGGGTCTTTGGGGTTCTTTTTTGTTTTTAATGTGCTCCTGGCATCGTAGTGAATTTTATGGGAGAGTGAAAACTGCTGAGCCAAACAAATTGTTTTGTTTTTAATGGCTGTTCAAAAGCAGTTTGGCCAGGTTTTGCCTGAAAACTCTTTGCTGCAGTGAATCTGTTGCTAGAAATGAATTCTCCAGATGGCCCTGTGCGACAGGGACTTCTCCAGCAAGCTTCTACCTTACCGATAGTGGCATTTGATGATAACTTAGATTAATGTATCAGACAGTAATTTTATTCAGTGAAAAAAAATCTACTACCTGGCAAGTGAAGGACTTGTACTGTGCAGTCCTGGCAGATTGAAGGGAAATATTTAGAGTGGCTTCGTGTCTCCAAACAAGACGTGGTGCCATGCCAAGAGGAGGGAGGTGTCTCTGGGGGTCAGACCACCCACTACAGGGGGTGAACGTTGAACCCGGGCCAGCTTCAACAGCAATGAGAAAGTGTGCTAGTGTGTACGGCTCACGGGCTGCAAGGTGCATGGGGGCAGAGTCAGCAGAGCATGAACCACAGACTTAAAATAAATAAATAAGGTAACGAATGGAAGATATTGCTGTTACAGCCAAGTGAGTTGCTTTTTAGAGTGCTTAATATATACCTAGCTTAGTTTATAGTGTGAGTGAAAGACATGCTTTTCAGCTGGGACAGAAAATACATTATTGAACTCCTCAATTACTCTGTGGATTAAGCATCAATAGGATTTATTTTTCCTTTGTGAAGCTATAGTAACCTGGAAGCAAAAGTCCTGTGGAAAGTTTTTCTCCTAAGTCACAAAAAGTATTAATTTTCCTCCATCCTCTGCACACTCGTATGTCTGTGAAGTGAGACACATGTACTCGCTCTCCCAGTGCCAGGGCATAGTTGATCATAGAGTCACAGATTGGTTTGGATTGGAAGGCATCTCAAAGCCCACCCTGTTCAACCTCCTGCTGTGGGCAGGGACACCTCCCACTGGATCGGGGGCTCCAAGCCCCATCCAACCTGGCCTTGAACCCCTCCAGGGATGGGGCAGCCACCACTGCTCTGGGCAACCTGGGCCAGGGCCTCCCCACCCTCAGAGCAAAACATTGCTTCCTAAGATCTCATCTCAATCTCCTCTCTTGCAGCTGAAGACCATCACTAATAAACCCTGAAACTTAAAAAAGCTTAAAACCATTGATGGCTGGGTTGATGTTACCCAAGGTCTCTTGTGTTTCCCTGAACCGCAGGCAGTTAAGGCAAGAATGACTCCTTGGTTTTGCTTTTACAGGAATGTATCATCCTGTAAGGCTAAAGTTTTGTTTCTTGGCCTTAGTTCCTTGTTGACTCTTCAGCAAATGCCAGGGGGGGTTTGTGTGGTGCGGGCCTAGCTGGTTTGCTGTTGAGCAGGAAGGTCATCTTGCTGTTTGTCTAGGTTCCACCTTTATGGAACCTGGTCTTGATGGAGATTTCAGGGTGCTCCATCATACAGAGGAGGTGGTAAAATCAGAAAGGAGATTCCTTTTGGTGTATTGTGCGACAACAGTGAACTTGGGCCGTCTGCAACGGGCAGTGTGCTCGGCCGACCACAGGCCACAGAGAAGGCGGCTGGGCTGTGTTCATGGGGAAGAAATCCGTGCACCTTTCACCTCTTGTTTTATACAATCTGCATTTCCATGATTCGATTTCCACAGCCCTTTGTTAACTGGGCAGGGATTGATAATGTAAATAACACCAGAACTCAAAAGTGTGCTGGAAAACTTACATGGTGAACACTAGGGAAGTAGCTAAATGTCCAGGACATCTAATTCAGCACCACAATTTAACTTGTTAACGAATGCAGGAGTGTTACAAGTTATGATAAAGCCATACAAAAGCTCTGTGATTTGTATGCCTTTGCTGTTGCGATTTGGAGGTGCGATGTAGGGGTATGTTCTCATGTTCTCTCCTGGTAAACCAGCTCATCGGTTCTGTTGCTGCCTTGTGCTTCCCACCGCTGTCTCCCAGGGTGATTTTATCACCTATGAAGGCTGTGCAAATCATATCAGATTCCTCAGATAGGGACAACTCGAAGGCAGCTGCAATTAGTCTGCATCCATAGTCATTCTGCACTTTGTTATGTGGTGCTGTGTACGCTTTTGAGGCAGGAACCCATCCCTGAGCAGCCTGTTGTTCCTTACAGAGGAAGAGGTTGGGTAAACTTAAAAACTATGAGGCCAGTTTTCTTAGTTAACTGTAGAGAGCAGGTTTCTGTTGCTTCTGCTGCTGTTTCTGTCAGCATTTATATGTTTTTTCCCAGTCATTTGGATTTTGCTCAATGTTTGCCATTGCAAAAGCTACTCAGGGACTGAGGCTGGCTCAAGAAGCAAAGCCCCGAGTTAAAAATGCATATTGGGATGAAAAATTGTTTAGTCCTCGACGACTGAATAACCATAAAATGAACTTGGTTCTCAAGAGCAAACTGCAAAGGTGTGGGGAGAGGGAGGACGCCAACATCAATATCACATAAAGGCTGTGAAGTTAAGCAATCAAAAGATGGAATAAGTAAGCGTTTGGTTGAATATGTAATCGTAACTTCCCTTTGTCTGCGTGATGCTTATCAGATAGAATGCAATCTTGTGTTATTTACAACTTTCAATAAATAGATATTTAAGATAAGCTCGATCATGTAATTAAAGACTTTTGACACATGGCCAGATGCTCTGCCTTTATGTTTGTGTAAATGAGAGCAGAGGGTGGCTGTGTACCACAGCGCCTGTGCGCAAGTGGCTACAAAAAGGGCTCTTTGTCCCAGTGTAACTGCATTTTCTGCATCTAGGTGGCATGGAGGGATGGGACCATTCCCTCTGTAGGGCAGGAGGGGAAACTGTAGACATCAACTGGCTAAGATGAGATGTGTTTTTGCAACTGTTTATAAAAGGTGTGCCCTCAAGCAGGAGAGTGGCCCAGATTTTCCAGACGGTGTTTCGGAAAGGAAATATAAGCTCCCCATGGGATGGGTGGTGGCTTTGTCCTTGCAGTTGAGCTCTGAGCTCCAGGAGTCGGAGCTGAGCTTTACTCTGGGTTCCTCATCTCATAGGCTTGGTGAGGCCAAAGCTTTGGTTTGAGGCTGAGCCCAGGGTCTAGGGCTGAGCTTAAGGTCTGATCTGGGGCTGAGCTCAGGGTCTGGGGCTGAGCCTAAAGTCTGGTCTGGGGCTGAGCCTAAGGTCTCGGAGTGAACCCAGAGTCTGGGGCTGAGCCCAGGGTCTGGGCAGACTTTACCCCAGCGTCTGGGCAGACTTTACCCCAGCAGCCTTTCAGTGTCCTGAGAGAGGATGACATTGCATAACTAGGGTTAGGTAAAAGTCTTGGTAGGATTGCAATTGGAGAGCCCAAGGTGCAGGGCTGGAGAAAGACCCAGAGCATGCAACTTGTGAAGAAGTGAACATTGGGGACTTCTGGGATTTTTTGAGCCCAGCTGGAATTCTCAGGGACGATGGAAGAAAATAAGTGCTCCTTGCAGGTAAGAGCTCTGCACCTCAGTGATATGGGTCATGAACTTAAAGAGTGGGGCTTGAGCCTTGCAAAATATTCATTTGGGTGGGAATAGTTTCTGCTGCAAAGATACAGATGAAGGTGGAGCCTGTCCTGGCCTCCTGGAAGAGCCTTCCTGGCTATTGTGTGCTCCAGCATCGCTGCAATACAGAAGTATTGCTCAGGGGAAGTGTGGTAATGGGCTCTTGTTATGGAACTGTCCCAGCATCCCATGGGCACCTTGGCTTTCATAGAATCACAGAATCATTGATGCTGGAAAAGACCTCTAAGCTCATCCAATCCAACAGTCAGCTTGTCACAGCCGTGCCTACTAAACCCTGTCCCAAAGTGCCACAGGCACATGTCTTTTGAACCCCTCCAGGAATAGAGACTCCCCCACTGCCCTGCACAGCCTCTGCCGGGGCTTCACCACTCTGTCAGTAAAAAAATTTTTCCTAATGCCCAATCTAACCCCTCCCCTGGCGCAACTTGAGGCCATTTCCTCTCATCCCATCACTTGTCACTTGGGAGAAGAGCCCAGCACCCATCTCAGCACAACCTCCTTTCTGGGGTCTACAAGAGCATCGAGGTCTCCCCTCAGCCTTCTCTTCTCCAGGCGAAACAGCCTCAGGTCCCACAGCCCCTGGGCTCCAGACTTATTCCCAGCTCCATTCCTTTTTTCCAGACACGCTCCCCTTCCTCTCTGTCCTTCTTGTACTGAGGGGCCCAAAACTGAACCCAAGATTCCATGTGCAGCCTCACCAGCTCCGAGTGCAGGGGGACATTCCCTTCCCTGCTCCTACCGGATGATCTCATATCCCCAGAGACTCCTGTGGGTTGCAGATGGATTTAATCTGAAGAAAAGCGTGGTGAAGGATTCTGTATTTGGTGATATAAAGTTAGAAATAAAAGTAGTAGAAAGGAGGAGGGGAAATCTGCATTTGTAGTGTTTGTATACTGGCACATTGTCTGCTTTTTCTTAACAGGGTGGAATCATTGCATTAAGTTTTTGTGTAATTTTCTATGATACCTTTTTTCTTCTGTTTTTAAAGAAGACAGAGAGTTCTTGGTGCTTTAAGTAGGGTGTGCTGCTCCTCTCAAACTTATGCCAATAGAAATCATCCATAAACTCAGTGTTTGTTGGCTCGATATTGACTGACTTTGCCTCTTGGTGCTGCAAATGAAACGTTTTCCTCCTATGCACCTGTTTCTGCATTTGCACCATGATAAAAACCCATGCCATGGTACAACCAGCTCCCAATGCACAACCCCACTGTTTTTTGGGGTATGTTTTTTAGCAGTCTAAACCTTTTTAAAACCTTAAAGCTGCATAAGCAGCTTAATCCAGTCTAAAGCCTTAGATCATTTTAAACAGCTTGTGCCAATATAAGGACTTAGATTATCTTAAATACCTTAAACAGATCTAAAGCTTTAGTGAAAGAATTTGGCCAGTCTCAGATTTGGTTGCTTATTTGATTGAATTCACAGGGACATTGGTCACCACTGGGTGACTCTGCCCAGTGTACTGGAAGATGCCCTGATTTTCTCTATCTTACACTTTGGATATTTGACTGTTCGACATGTGAACACAGCAGTAAAGTCTGAATCAGTAACCTTAACTCTGCCCTCGTACTAAGGTCATGATCATCTCTTAACTCCTGCACATGGCCCAGGGTTATTTTGGCTAAATAGGCTTCTAATTTGCAGGGGAAAATGAAACCTGTTACAACAGTTGAGGATTTTCAAAGAACCATGAGCGCCTAAGTTGCCCTTTGCAGTCTGGATTCTTATAAATTGCTTATATAGCTTGGAAAATCACATCTTAAGATGTGGTAGCTTAATTAAACCTCTTTACAAATGTGCGTAAACGGAGGAATGAGTGCAGACTGTGACTTTGATTAAGTTGGACATTCTCTGCTTCTTCCCTTCTCTTCGGTATCCACCTCCCCACATTTGCACTGGCCCAGGTTGGCCAGAGAAGTCACGGATGCCCCATCCCTGGAGGTGTTCAAGGCCAGGTTGAATGGGGGTTTGAGGAACCTGATCCAGTGGGAGGTGTCCCTGCCCGTGGCAGGGGAGTGGAACTGCTTGGGTTTTAAGGTCTCTTTCAATCCAGACTGTTACATATTCTGTGTTCCTCATGATATTATTGTAAGGTTGGATTCTTCCTTCATTTTGCAAGGAAAAATCACAAGAGGTGCAGGCTCAGAGCTAGGAGATTTTATTGTTTCCTCATTTGAATTAGATGGAGTTTTACTTCCACACCAGCCAGCCCTGAAAGGCTCAGTTCCTCGCTTTCGCTTAGAATGCAGCTTCGCTGAAAGCTGAAGGAGCAGCAGCCTCAGGAATATTTCTTTTAGGAGATATGCCGACAATAACACTACGGCAGTAAGAAGACGTTGTCAGTGAAATTTTCTGCTCAGACTTCATAGCTAAGGAAAAGAGCCAACGCACTTTCCTCCTACTGAACTCTTGGATGCAATTTGTAGAGCTGAGGAGTGTCTGTTTCTCTGTGATTGTGGTTCCTGGGGCAGCAAACCAGCCTTTCGGCATCTTGTGCTGTGATGTTGCTTCAGTCTCACTTGCACCCTTGCTGCTTTGGCCATGTGGAATTGAATTTTATTTGTCTACAGCTCTCTGAAATGAGGTTGTAGTGAAGTGGGTGCTGGGCTCTTCTCCCCAGTGACAGGTAATAGGATGAGAAGAAATGGCCTCAGGTTGCACAGGGGCAGGTTCAGATTGGACACCAGGGAAAATATCCTCACCAAAAGGGTTCTCAGGCACTGACAGAGTCTGCCCAGAGAGGTAGTGGGGTCACCACCCCTGAAGGGGTTTAAAAGATGAGTGGATGAGGTGCTCAGGGATATGTTGTTTTAATGGACAGGGAGGGTTGGCCTCAACCATCTCAAAGGTCTTCTCCAGCCTAGTGATTCTGTTATTCTATGAATTATACTTATTGGGAGCACTGTGACAAAGGGAGTTTGTAGCTATGCACATGAAATAATGTTAACCTGAAGCTCTCTTCTCAGTTGCTGTATAGAATGCAGTGTTGGAATGAACCCAAGTAAATTGGAGATGAAAGTGTGACAGTTCGTAGTGAAGACTAGCAGGGAGCAAACCTGGGATCTCCATTCATTGTCCTCACGGGCTCTGCCATGTGCAATATCTGCTTTTCAATCTGTCCTACAGATCGGCAAAACAGATGCACATGGATCTCTGACATTGCGAGGAGACGATATTGGAGTACTTTCATGTCTGAGAACTGTTTTAACTTGCAAGAACTTTAGAAAAGTAACGAAAAGTTTTGGTTTCATTTTTAGCAATGGCTGTTTTTCAGGCTCGAGTGTTAGATCGCTAACACAGGGTATTCACAGCGCAGCTGCTAATAACTTCTGGTCTCCTGCATTTTATTCACTTAAAAATTAATGTAGTTATTATTCATAGAAGTAGTAGGTGAGGGCTTGCTTGAAGGTGAATTGCTTTCTTTCAGCCTGCCAAGCTCTGAATTCTCTTGCAGATAGTATCTTTCATACTCGAGCAAGATGCCTGAATGCTACCTTAGTATCTCTGAGAATATTGGGTGGAAAAAAGGAGGGTTTTACAAAACACCTATTTTTTTAAAAAAAGCAGATTGTCAGAAAACAACATAAAATACATCCAGAAATCCCTGGAGGGCTGGAGATTTCAGTGCTGGAAACTTCAGTGCTGGCGATCTCATCCCAAGCCTGGCTCCTTGAGCCTCTCTCTGTGGGTGCAGCTCTCTAGTACATGATTAATAAAGTTCCTTTCCTTTCTTAGAATATCTGACCCGAGGAGTTCGGGATTAAGTTTGCTAGAAACGTAAACACATTGCAGCTGGGGAAACCACAGCCGAACTGGGGCAGGGAGCAGAGCAGCCTGATAAATCTGATTTTGCCTTTTGGACTGCCTTCCCCTCTCTGTACTCCGGTGTTGAGGGCTGGGTTTGGTTCTGCAGGAGTCATGTAAAGTCGGGGATCTTTGCAACTACGATCTCTGTGCCCCTCTCTGCTCGGATGAGATGAGGTGTGCTGGTCTCCGTTGGGCTTTCTCCTTTTCTGCAGAGCTGAGCTGGTGCCAGCGCTGATGCTGGAGCTGGACTGGTGCATCTCTTCTCGCCTGTGGAAGCCCACGCAGCGCCTGCTTCCTTGCTAGTGACAACTCGGTGCAATGACTTTTTGTTTTTACCCAGTTTAGCCGTTTTTACTTTTTTTCCCCCTCGATTTGCTGCAAACTCCAGAGCAGTCTCAGCTCTGGGTACCTCTGGCTGTAGGCTCAAAGCAAAGCTAAAGGAGCTGATGCAGTTGCCCCTATAGCAGCTTCTTGCTCTTGAAACTGTATCCTGTCTTATTGACAGAAATAGGAGAGAAAACATTTCCTAAAGCCAATAATAATAGAAAAGAAAGGGAAAGAGCTTTTTTTTTTCCCCTCTACTGTGTTTCCAGTCCCCTCGCACAGTTGCCAGGTCTGAGACGCAGGCACCAGTTGCAGAGCAACCTGTAACAATCTGGGATGCAGGTGGAATGAGGTTGGGCAGAGGGGTCTGCTGGACACAGGGCTTGGACCTTTCCTGTTGCTGCATCCTGGAGAGAAAACAGATAGAATCTGCTTGTTCCATTGCTGTTCACAGAGAGGGGAAGAATGACCAAACTCTGCTAAAGGGAGAATTAAATAGGTTTAATATAGAGTGTGGTGCTTGGTGTGCATCACCCCACCGTCCTGGCAGCTCCCACGTCCTCTCTGTGCTTTGCTGGGGGCCTTCATTCTGCCAGGCAGGTCCCTGAACCTGGGAACAAATGTTGATGGTCTGAGTATGTGACAAGGGGTGTTCAGTTCTGCACCAGCCATTATGGGATGTGAAGAATAATTCAGAATATATGGGGCAGTAGCAAGGAGCCCAGCTGCTTGATGCAGGCAGTCGAGGTGCGAGGTTTCCAGTTTTCCTTTCTCCCTGGTTTGTTCACACATAAGCAAACCACAGTGGTACAAACAAGTCGGTGTTAATCCGCCCAGCAACTGCACCTTCCTTGGAAGAGGCCCTGATTTCCGAAAGCACTGCCATCCAGTACAGCATTTAAGCATGTGCTTGCCTGTTAGCTTGTGTTTAATTGCCATCCTGGATAATGCTGTACTTCATCATGTTCTTAAACGTTTTTCTGAGTCAAGGCCATTGTTGGCATCCTGTGGGTGCTGCATCCACCACGTGAAGAGCTGCCAGTGGTGGATGTGGCATCCCAGCTCTGCGTGTAGCTTGGATGCAGCCCTACAGCCCCACATCGTGTTGGATGTGGCATCTCAGCCCTGGGTGGCATTGGACATGGTGTCCCAGCCCCTTATGGTGTTGGATGTAGCATCCCAGCCCCACATGTAGTGTGGATGTGGCATCCCAGCCCTATGTGGCATCTCAGCCCCGTGTGGTGTTGGACATGGCATCCCAGCTCCACGTGGTGTTGGACGTGGCATTCCAGCCCCACATGGTGTTGAACGTGGCATCTCAGCCCCGTGTGGTGTTGGACGTAGCATCCCAGCCCCATGTGGTGTTGGATGTGGCATCCCAGCCCCATATGGTGTTGGATGTGGCATCCCAGCCCCATGTGGTGTTGGATGTGGCATCCCAGCCCCGTGTGGTGTTGGACATGGCATCCCAGCCCCGTGTAGTGTTGGACGTGGCATCCCAGCTCCACATGGTGTTGGACGTGGCATCTCAGCCCCGTGTGGTGTTGCATGTGGCATCCCAGCCCTGTGTCGTGTTGGATGTGGCATCTCAGCCCTGTGTGGTGTTACATGGCATTCCAGCCCCGTGTGGTGTTGGATGTGGCATCTCAGTCCTGTGTGATGTTGGACCTGTCATCCCAGCCCCGTGTGGTGTTGGACATGGCATTTCAGCCCCGTGTGGCATCTCAGCCCCATGTCGGGTGTGTGGGCATTTAGGTGAGTTATTGCCATTGAGGGAAATGAACATTGTGTAGGGAAGGAGGCTTGAACCTCCCTGGTAAAGAATAGATCTGTTACTTAACAGACTGAATTAGTGCGTGCAGTGAGCTGCAGAGGGTGATAAAACATACGGCGTTTGTAGCAGCAAAGGATTTGTAACGTCGGTAGATTTGGGTGAGGATTAATGAGCCTTTTCAGCTCTCAGCGACTCGATGGAACTCCTTAGCCTCGTTCGTTTGGGGACTTAGTCAGCTGCTCGGGGTTTCTTCAGGACTTCTTAGAAAGCTGAGAAGTGTCTGCGTGTGCCCAGGCACCGGCATGTGCAGTGTGTGTGCATTCAAAAGAAATGGGTGAGATGTGGAGCCTGAGGGCTTTTACCTGTCTGGGCACTGACCACAAAAATCTGTGCAGAGCAGTGAAATGAAAAGGCAGAATATTTCCAGTATCAGCTTCAACTCCTTTTTCTCCCTATTAAAACCTGAGCAATTGTGTGTTCTGTACCAGGAGAAACAGCAGGGTGTCATAGAATCACGAAATGGTTTGGGTTGGAAGGGACATTAAATCCCATCCAGTACCACGCCCTGCTATGGGCAGGGACACCTCCCACTGGATCAGGGGCTCTAAGCCCCATCCAACCTGGCCTGGAACCCCTGCAGGGATGGGGCAGCCACCACTGCTCTGGGCAACCTGGGCCAGGGCCTCCCCACCCTCACAGCAAAACATCTTTTTCTAAGATTTCATCTCAATCTCCTCTCTTTCAGCTGAAAACCGTTTCCCCTCATCCTTTCCCTGCCCTTCCTGATTGGGACCCCCTCCCTAGCTTTCCTGGAGCCCCTTTCAGTGTTGGAAGCTGCTCTAAGGTCTTCCTGGAGCCTTCTCTTCTCCAGGCTGAACAACCCCAACTCTCTCAGCCTGTCCCTCGTATGGGAGGTGCTCCAGCCCTCAGATCATCTTTGTGGTCTCCTCTGGACTTGCTCCAACAGCTCCATGTTCTCCCTGTGCTGGGTGTCCCACGGAGCTACTGGGGGCTACTGGGGGCTTGGACACGCGTGTTTCTCTACCCTAGGAACCCTGACAGCACGTCCCTTCATGCCTTCCTTCTCTTGCTCACAGCTTTGCTGAAGGATGTTTGCAGCCCAACTGCAACTTTATACAAAAACTTCTGATGCTGCCACACAGCTGTGCATCATGTCCTCAGAAACGCTCCTTCTGGCATGGAGTGGTGCCACGATGTGCCTCCAGGTCTGGTGTGAGTCACAGCATCCCTCCCCCTGTTTCACAGGAATGCCTGTTGTCAACCCTATCAAACATATATTTTTGAAACTAAACTCAATGATGCGTCAAGACAGCCAAGCCTGTGAGGTGTGGGGCCAGGTGGCAACGCTGGGACCCTCCCCAGAAGATGCAAACACTGAAAAAGTAAGCTGTGCCACCATGATTCACAAAGACTGCATGTGTTATAAGCTTTGTTGCCTTGTTCTCCTCTCTGTGTGGAGAAGAGTGATGCGTTTATTGGCTGGCTTGGTATCATGAGGCCAAATATGTTTGGTCAATGTACCGGAAAGTTTGTCAGAAACCTTGTGTGGGAAGTGGGGACCAACCTTGCTGGTGTTTGGATGTGGGGAATTAGAGCTGATGAATTCCCAATGTTCCTGGGCCAGACGTGAGTGGGCACAAATGAATGGAAGGTTTGGGCATGTCAGGAATTTAGGTGGAGTATTTTTTATGCAGGGCGTTTGGTGTGTGAACCAAATTGCAGTGGGAACAATTAATATAAATTGTCTTTAAAAGTGCTTGGACGTAAGGACAAACTCGAAGATTACGGCTGATAACTTCAAAGAGGAAAATCACTCCATTTGCATTTGATGTTGGGGAGAGAACATTACCTACCCTGGAAAGGAGTAGACTTGGGGAGTGTGTGAATGTTTGAAGTCTTAAGGGAAAGCGGCTGCACCTCCTCTTAGTGCTGTGTCATAAAAATGGGCCAAAGAAGTCACTTTGTCACTAATGGGCAGGATGTTTGGAGTTGGTGAAAGGTAAGAACCAGCACACAGGCTGCAGTCAGTGCAGGAGGAGAAAAGGTGAGATGGAGATGCCCAGCCAGCAGTGAGGGGATGCTCCTACTGGTACTAGGTCAACTCTGGTCTCAGGCACTTCTATGTGAAACGGTTTGGGTTGCAAAATGAAGATTCACCTCTCCATTGATGAGGTTAAATGACTGGCTGTGAACATCAGGGAGGAATTTCCTCCTCATGGAGAGTATGTGGTGGTTGGATATAGCCTTGTTTCACCTTCCTCAAGGATTCATCACTGCCCCTGGGAGAAGCTGAGCTGTTGAGTCAGTGCCTTATCACCTCCATTAGCCTGATCTAGGGGGTGGTGAGTTGTGGCATGTGAGTGTGGATTGGTTAATTTCTCCCAATTTCTGCTGCACACTGTATTCTTGTCTGTGTTGAAAGCACTCCTGTGAGCCTCAGCTCCATCGAAGTGAGGTTTGGTTATGCACAAACCCAGACAAGAAACTTCACGTTAGACCCCAAGCTTTCGTGCTAGGCTGTGAGGTGTCTTGGTGGGGGTGGTGGGTGCACAGTGAGTGCCTCTCGGAGTTGGGGCCATCCTGTGGATGCTGTCCCTTTCCTGGAGCTGGATGCTCCGGCTGTGCTTCACCTGGGCTGGACCATAGCACCTCACAGAAGGTTCCAAGCCCACCCAGCTCCTCGCATTAAGCTTCATTTGCTGTCAGCACAGTCCCTCCTTTGCACCGTAGCAGCGAGTCATGCAGCCATTTGGGAGCCCAAGATGCAGGAGGTGACTTTGATCTGCGGGCTCTGAGCCAGGGACAATTTAAGTGAACCTTGAGTTTTGGCCAAGGAGGAACATATGGCCCACACATACTGAAAAAGCCAGACCAGCAGCCCCGCAGAGCGATGCGTTTGGCAGCACAGGAGACAGAGAAGCTCTGGGAAGTGGCTAGTGCAGACAGGGACACAGGCAAGTGGCAGCAGACTGGGTTAGTGTCAGGAGGAATAGGCAGCTGGGGAGGGCAGCTACACACCTGTGAGTCCCTTGCATGAAGCTGTAATGGTGAACTCCTCTAATGCAGAGATTTACAATCATAGAGTCATGGGATGGTTTGGATTGGAAGGGACCTCAAAGCCCATCCAGTTCCACTCTCCCTCCTCGCCGTGGTCAGGGACACCTCCCACTGGATCAGGGGCTCCAAGCCCCATCCAACCTGGCCTGGAACCCCTCCAGGGATGGGGCAGCCACCACTGCTCTGGGCAACCTGGGCCAGGGCCTCCCCACCCTCACAGCAAAACATTTCTTCCTAAGATCTCATCTCAGTCTGCTCTCTTTCAGCTAAAACCTGCCCCTCCTCATCCTATCCCTGCCCTCCCTGATCCAGAGCCCCTCCCCAGCTTTCCTGGAGCCCCTTTCAGCACTGGAAGCTGCTCTAATATCTCTCTGGAGCCTTCTCTTCTCCAGGCTGAACAACCCCAACTCTCCCAGCCTATCCTCGTACAGGAGCTGCTCCAGCCCTTGGATCATTTCCGTGGCCTCCTCCGGATTCGCTCCAACAGCTCCATGTCCTTCCTGTGCTGAGGACTCCAGAACTGAACACAGAGTTCCAGGTGGCGTATCATAAGAGGAGCCTTGAGTTGCTCTTGCACCTTCTGTCACCTTTTTATCTCTATCTGTGCTTTCTTCAACCCATCTCTCTCGAGTGGCACTGCCAGATTTCATTGTCCTGTTTGCCAGAGGTGAGATTTGAGGATGCGATGGGCGGTGGATAGGCACAGGGGGTTGCTGCAGTCTCTAGCAATGTCTCGGTGGCAATGTGAGCCAGAATTTGTCGTGACACTGAAAAGCGTTGCTGGCGCTGAGGAAGTGTATTGGTGCTGTCAACACGACAGGAGAAACCCTGAGGGGTTACCTGCCGCTCAGCTGCAAGTTAGGAACAATTCCTGTGCCTTTAGTGAGTCCAAAAACTCAAAAAGAATGAAAAAGCAGGGGACAAAGTGAATCGCTCTATTGTTTGCTGCTAAAATAACGTGTCCTGTTTTTGTCCTGTTTTATAAAGTGGGGCACTCACAGAGTCCCTTTTTGCTTCTCCTAGTCCCAAAGGCGATGTGGCACAGGGACTACTGGAGAACAGAGATGGGATTTGTGTCTCCTCTTCCCTTCTTGTGCACGAAAACCCTCAGATCACCCTTAGAGCAGCCTCCAGTGCTGAAAGCGGCTCCAGGAACGCTGGGGAGGGACTTTTTACAAGGGTATGGAGTGATAGGATGAGGGATTTAAATTGGAAGGGGAAGATTTAGGTTAGACATTAGGAAAAATTATTTACGATGAGGATGGGGAGGACCTGGCCCAGGTTGCCCAGGGAAGTCCGGGCTGCCCCATCCCTGGAGATGTTAATGGTTGGATGGGGCTTGAAGCCCCTGATCCAGTGGGAGGTGTCCCTGCTTATGCCAGAGGGGTGGATGGGATGGACTTTGAGGTCCCTTCCAACCCAAACCATTCTGTGTTCTCAGGGGAGCAGGGCACGATGGAGTACATCTGTCTCACTGCTGGAGAACTAGGGTGCGATGAGGTGAAACGCAGGTTCTGCGGAGCAGGGACTGCACTTGCACGCAGGTTTGCAATCAGGTTCTTTAATTCAAGGCTCCCCTTAACCTTTCTGTGGAGACGGGGCACAAGGTGCCCCTCTATTCTTCCTGTTAGTATGTATAATGGGAATTTAATACTCTTTGGGCTCTCTGCTGTTCTGCAACAGAAAACCATATTGTAGGAATAACTCCATGTAAGTGAAATAAAGTGATAATTTGACTTTTTTTTTGGCACAGTGGCAGTGGCTTGTCTTCCCCCAGCTTTTAGCTTTGTGTTCCTTAGGGAGGTACCCGCAGTCTTTTAATTATTGACTGTGTAACACAGGGCAGAGTGACATTATTTGTCAGTAATACAAAACCAGAGGAGCTGCCCTCCTCTCTCTCTCTCTCTCTCTCTCTCTCTCTCTAATTTTTCCAGTAAGCAAATTGAACCTTGTGTGGTGCTGTGTTCAACCAGCCCTTTTCTTCTCAACATCCCATACCCTTGTGCCATGCTCACATTGCTCCCATTGTGTGAGCAATTAAGAAAGGTTTAGCTAACGAAGCTTTTGCTTCTGCCAGGTGATTTCACTAAGATTCTCCATTGTAGCAAGAATTTATGTTGATGAAGCTCGGCTGTATCATCAACAGCTCTGCTGTTAGGCTGCATGGATGGTTGCGTAGATGTTGTCTGTGTCCACGTGCTTTGTGAATATAAACCTGAGGAGTCCCTGAGCACACAGCCGAGTCACCTTTTCATTTGTGTGTGAACTGAGTCTTGCAGAGAATACGTCTGCAAATCCTGTTAATTAGGAGGAGACACCCTGGGGCTGGTCCTAGGGAGGAGGCTGGAGCATGCGTGGAGCTGTGCTGATAGAGCTGACGTGTCAAGAGGAGACCTGGTTCCCATCGCTGGTGATGGGGAGCTTCAGAGGATGGTTTGTAGGCAGTGAGTGGGGCTGTTCAATGTGCTTTGGTACACTGGCAGCATGGGGCTTTCAGGGATGTTTCCTAAACCCTCTCATGCCAGTGGTTCTGGCCATCCTTGTGGCACACAGCTAAGAAGAGTCTGGGTGAAAGCAGAACATTTCATAGAATTAAAAAATGGTTTCAGTTGGAAGGGACCTCAAAGCCCATCCAGTTCCACCCCCTCCCATGGGCAGGGACACCTCCCACTGGATCAGGGGCTCCAAGCCCCATCCAACCTGGCCTGGAACCCCTCCAGGAATGGAGCAGCCACGGCTGCTCTGGGCAACCTGGGCCAGGGCCTCCCCACCCTCACAGCAAAACATTGCTTCCTAAGATCTCACCTCAGTCTCCCCTCTTCCAGCATAAAGCTATTCCCCCTTCATCCTATCCCTGCCCTCCTTGGTCAAGAGCCCCTCCCCAGCTTTCCTGGAGCCACTTTCAGCACTGGAAACTGCTCCAAGTTCTCCCTGGAGCCTTCTCTTCTCCAGGCTGAACAACCCCAACTCTCTCAGCCTGTCCTCATATGGGAGTTGCTTCAGCTCTGGGATCATCTCCTTGGCCTCTTCTGGACCCTATCCAACAGCTCCAAGTCCTCCCTGTGCTGAGGGCTCCAGAGCTGAACTCAGGGCTCCAGGTGAGGTTTCACCAGAGTGGAGCAGAGGGGCAGAATCCCCTCTCTCGCCCTGATGGTTACACTTCTTCTGGTGCAGCCCAGGATTTTTTTTTTTTGTTTTCAGTCAGAGGAGAGTTGTGCTGTTCTGAATTACACTCAGACGTTCCTGTTTTCTTAGGGTTTACAGGGCAGTGCAGCCTGGAGGCCAGATCAGCCCTGTGGCTTTGCAGCCCATCGAAGCGTGTGGATGCGGATAACTCCTCACTCCCATGAAACAAAACTTAAAACCAGGAGCCATCATGGGTAGAAGAGAAAAATGGGAAAGGTTTGCAAGGTACAACAAATAGTGGGAGACTTTTGGAAAAGAAGACTGTGCGGATGGGTGGAGGAGGTGGAGGAGCATTGTCTTCTGCAGAATGAAAAAGTGAGAACAGCGCTGAGACCCATGGGTTAGCTCAGAAAATTTTAGAGCAAATTGATCTCATCTCAATCTCCCCTCTTTCAGCTGAAAACTGTTCCCCCTTGTCCTATCCCTGCACTCCCTGATCCAGAGCCCCTCCCCACCTTTCCTGGAGCCCCTTTCAGTCCTGGAAGCTGCTCTAAGGTCTTCCCTGAGCCTTCTCTTCTCCAGGCTGAACAACCCCAACTCTCTCAGCCTGTCCTCGTACGGGAGATGCTTCAGCTCTTGAATCATCTCTATGCCCTTCTCTACTTGCTCCTTTCTTTTAAATACTTAACACTAACCTTATTATTATTTATTAATTATTAATTATTATCTTTATTGTTTTCCATCATAGCACACTTTTTCTTATTTCCCTTTGCAAGATGAGGTAATAACCTGCCAGAACAGAATGGTATAAAGTATGAAAAAATTACATTATGTCATGAAGTGTAAGGATGGAAGAAAGATGAGCGAAAATGTTCCATTTCCTGCTGTGACATGGAGAAAATTCACTGTAATGTTTGGTCTGGAGGTACCAGTTCAGAGGAAATACTGGTACCTGAAGGGGCTACAAGAAAGCTGGAGAGGGACTTTTTACAAGGGCTTGTAGTGCTAGAATGAGAGGCAATGGGTATAAACTGAAGAGGGGCAGATTTAGACTATGCATAAGGAGGAATTTCTTCACCATGAGAGTGGTGAGACACTGGCCCAGGTTGCCCAGGGAAGCTGTGGCTGCCTCATCCCTGGAGGTGTTCAAGGCCAGGTTGGTTGGACCTTGGGCTGCCTGATCCAGTGGGATGTCCCTGCCCGTGGCAGGGGGGGTGGAACTAGATGATCCTTGAGGTCCCTTCCAACCCAAACCATTCAATCATTCTCTGAAATAACTGCACCATGAATGTTGCAAATCAAGTTGCTGTGGTGCAAACGGTCATTGCGGCTTCAAGAAGCTGCATTCAAATACAATTACTTGCTCTGGCTTCCAGATCACACCGAGTGTGCACTCCTGAGCGAGGCCTCACCCTGAGCAGGTGGCTGCAGGGCGCTGCTGGAAGGCTGCGCTTCCTGCAAGGCGCAGCATGCAGGGCAACAATTACGAGTTTTCCCTGTATGCAAATGAGAGCAGCGGTTCAGCCTGCGCCCGCTGCCTTCTGCTGCCAGTGGGCACCAATCTCCTTCCTGGCAAAGCAGGTCTCGAGCATCTGCAGGTCTAAGAAGCTAGAAAACGGGCCCCCAGGGGGGAAAAACCCTCTCCCTCGCTCTTTATTTTTCAGCAGAGATTTGCAAGACAAGAGCGTTTGCTTTGCGCTGGGCCTTCTGGTTTGTGGCTCATGGAAACGCACCTGCCATTTCACTGCTTCCTGCAGCCCATGCAAATAGAGCAGGAAAATGTTACATCCCTTAAAATAAACTCTGCTGCTCAGTGGGGCATTTTGTCTCTGGTTGCATGCTGGAATGTGGCTGCAATAACAGAAAGCCACAGGATAAAAATACAGTTGCCTACTAGTAATGAGGAGGGGTTTCTACAAGAGATGCTCACAGGCTGCTGCCGGTTATTAAGGTTCAGTGGCAAAGGTCTTTGTTTTTCTTGCTTTCCTTCCTCCTTTCCCTGTGTGTTTTCCATGGCAGAGCCCCTCGCCCGGCTCGGTGCCTGCAAATCACAGCACTAGTTGTGATGGGTGGCAGCACTGCCCTTGGCTTTCTCTTGGTGCCGGGTCTGGCTGCTCCGTGCCTCCGCACTGGAGTGGTTCTGCCCCTGTACATGGCGCTGGGGAGGCAACACCTCAAATCCTGGGTTCAGTTTTCGGCCCCTCACTGCAAGAAGGACCTTGAGGTCCTGGAGTGCGTCCAGAGAAGAGTGATGGAACTGATGAAGGGGCTGGAGAACAAGTCTTACAAAGAGCAGCTGAGGGACCTGAGGTTGTTTAGCCTGGAGAAAAGGAGGCTGAGGGGAGACCTCATCACTGTCTACAACTCCCAGAAAGGAGGTTGGAGAGAGGTGGGTTTTGGTCTCTTGTCCCAAGTGACGGGTGGTAGGACAAGGGGGAATGGCCTCAAGTTGTACCAGGGGAGGTTCAGATTGGACATCAGGAAAAATGTCTTCACAGAAAGGCTCCTCAGGCACTGGCAGAGGCTGCCCAGGGAGGTGGTGGAGTCCCCATCCCTGGAGGTGTATAAAAAGATGGGTATATGAGGTTCTCAAGGATCTGGTTTAGTAGTGGACAGGCACGGTTGCGCTTGGTGATTTTAAAGGTCTTTTCCAGCCTAGTGATTCTATGATTCTCTTTTGCCAGTAAGGCTAAAAGCCCTAACAGGAGAGTGAAGGGTAGCTTGAATGGGCGAGAAATCTCCTTGCTCTTGGTTTCACTACCATAGAGCCAGACCCTGTCTGGTACATAGAGACCTCGAAACCTGCCTGATACTGGAGTTTCACTCTCAGCGCATGAGCAGACTGCAAAAATGACTGAGGTTTCCTCAAGGGTAGAAAAATGAAGAGGAGGAGAAGCAACTTTATGCGGTCACTACAGCGATGCAGCTGTGGCAGAGCCCAGCAGGGCACGGAGCAGATGTGGGTTTTGGAGGGTGCAGCTCTGCCCATCTTGGCTGCAAAGGTCTCTGAGCATCAAGTGCCGACTCACTTATGAATACGGCTTTGCTTTTTGTGTCATGATGGCTCGGTGTGGATTTACCGCTCCAGTCTGCAGGATGTGGCTGCAGGGAGGGATTTATCACCTGAAAAATAAGTGGCTGAGTCACTGAAGAAGCTTTGCTATCTTTAAAATCATAGGTAGCATTTACCACCAGCCTTGTTTTAAGACAGAAAGTTGATAAAGCTGAGGAAACCTACCTGGAGGTCTCAGTGGTTGTTTGGCGGTATTGGCTGGAATTGGTTTTGATTCTAGTTGAAAGAACTTTTGGTCATCATGTACTGAACTAGTTGATATGGGGAAAGAAAGATTTGTATGAGGATAAGGGTGGATCTGCCAGGAACAGAGAAGTTTCTTCAAGGTGAGGTCAAACAACAAGGTTGGAAAGAATAGGGCTCAGTGTGGCCAGAGAGGGAGAGAAAAAGGATCCCCATGGCCCGGGAGTGTCTCTTGGACTCAGGGGGCTCTGCATGTAGGACAGCCTAGAGTGAGCACTGAAAAGGAGGTGTTAAAGTTTCTTGAGAGAAGGAGCTGGATAGCGCAATCATAATTGATAGAAATTACTACTTAGAGAGTCTTGAGGTGTTTGAGAGGTTGCAAACTCCTGAGGGACAGTCCTTTATGGGGCCAAGCTCTTTGGAGACACCAGGGAGGAGAGCTGAGCCTGGGATCCCACTGCGGGATGGGCCAGGCAGCTGGCAGGACTCCCTGGGAGAGCTAGGTTGTGCAAAATAGAGCTCACAGGTGTGACTGTCACAGCCTCTGTTTATACAGCACGTGTTTTTCTTGGCTCCTGAGTGGAGGAAAGGGGTACGGGGATGTGCCTCCCCATGCTGACAAGAATTCCCCTCCAGGCTTGCTGGGTTCAGGTGTCTTTTCCCCAGGATTGCTTTTGAATTGCTGCAACTTGCTGCTGTTTTCCTGCTTCCGTCACTTGCTCTTGGTTGGCAGCATCCCATCCCTGCCGGAGCAGGGCCTGGGTGCACTGGCCTCTGCTCAGCGGGCGCTGGGGGTCACGGCACAAATCCTGTTCTGTTACTTTGATGGAACTCCCAAGAAACCAGACTGACTGCGTAGGTATAACTGGTGTAACTGGGAGTCAGATCTGTTTGCAATCACTGGTTTTAATGTGCTGCGGAGTCTGCTGAGAAGTGGGGAGCTTGTCTCTGAGTGATTGCACATGTCTTTTATTTCAGCAAGTTTATGTCTGCTGAGACCATGCCTGTCTAGGTATCCGTATTGCCCAGCACTCCGTACATCTGGGGCTGCAAGCACAGGCAAGCCCACCCATGGTTCCTTCTGGCACCAGCTGTGAGACAGGGCCTTTAGCAGTCCTGCTTTTTCCTTTTAGTGCCTGCTGGCCATGAAGAAATTTGGTTGGGTAAAGAGTATCCCTGGTGCAAGAGATGGCCCCAACGCTGCCCTCAAAGTCAGCTCCCTGCTACTTAGTGGGCTCTCAAGGTCCCTCCTGTTTCCCCCTGAGGAAACTGCTGTTCTTGAAGTGCAGTTGGTATCGTGTTTCCTGAAAGATCTCAGGAAAGGGAAGCAGCTCTATTTTAGATGTCCTCTATCCACTTGCTTTATCTTTTTTTGGGTCAGGGAGCCGTGGAGCTGGTCCTGTAGGTGTTAGTATACAGTACCTCGTGAGCAGGTTTCATCTTAATGCCTACTCACCCTTTATCCCAACAGTGATCAATTCTGATACTTTTGGTTTCTGGGTGGAGAATTGCAGCTACCAGGAAAGCCCACCTCCATCCTCCCTCCAACATCTGCATCTTGGAGTCGTGCCAGGTGGATGGGCAGTGGTCCAGGTGCTTGGAGCACCGTGTGGAGTGGCAGCCTGAGCATATGTTGCACTGAGTGTCACTGTCCCCCTTTTTCATGAAGCTGTCCACATCTGTAACATCTGTATTCATTTTCAAATCATATTAATGTTTCATAGTCTCCTAAATCTATGCAGTGTTTAAGCAGAGCTGCTCACTGAGGTGGTCACAAGCAGTGTTAGGTGCTACTCAGGACTCGGTGCTGGGCTGAATAACTTGCAAGAGCAAGCACTGCCAAGCGTTCTGCTCCGAGAAGATCAGAGACTTTTTCTCCTTTTAATCATCTGCTTTCCTTGCCTTATGAGAACCTCTCGATACTGCTCTTGCTACTAGCAGAATCCTAAGAAAACACAGAGAGGGATCTGCAGTGAAGATCAAGCTGCTGTCAGCTTGCCCAGACAGCTCTGTTATTCCAGCAGAACCAACCTCCCCAGTGAGATTCCAGTAACCTCACCAGAGGTAACCGTGGGCAGATGCATCACCTGGATATGATGTCATTGTGCTATGCTAATATTATTTTGTTCGATGCGAGCGAAGGAGGTTGATGAAGTGGCCAGGAGCATTAGCACCAGGCCTGAAGGACTCGACCAGAGTGGTTTATGCAGCCAGCTGGAAGAGATCCCCTGTTTGGGCAGCATGACACTCCCTGTCCTTTCTCAACATGCCGATTCCTGTTATTGTGAACTGCCTGCTTGAGGCTCTGAGGAGGTGCTTGGCATGGCCCAGCCTGGAGTTTGGTGCCACGTTTTATCTTTCCTCAGTTGCTGGACTCATAAAGAGCTTCCCCCACATGTTAAATGAGCCTGGGAGCTGCCTCCTGCCTGGAGCCTTAATATAGGATTAGATGCAGCTGCAGAGATGCAGGACCGCGGTAGATCTTAGTCACCATTTTCAAGCTGAGGCTTGAGCATCTGAACCCTCTGAGATCTGACCAATGTGCTCTACATGTGTCGCATCAGCTGGAAGCAGAGGAGGAATTCAGGCTCTGGTCCAGCTCCCACGGTGTTCCACAAGGTAGGGTTGCTAGACATCCGCGTAACGTGAGATTTCCTGTCTTTCAGACTGCCAGTTGTATTGAAACCATGCAGGATGCCTTCCTTCCTGTATTCCCTGCACAGTTTTGGTATGGGATATAAGAAATCCCACTGTCCCCTGCCCTTTCCCCAGGAGCATTTGTTAGAATCTTCTTCATTGTCTGTCTTTTCTCCAAAAGTTTGCACTTGGCCACCAAGCTGTAAGGACAAAGTGACCATGGGAATATCTTTCAGGTTTTCACTGTTATCATGTAATCTATCCACTGGCTTTTTAAGACCTTTGGCAGGGTCAAACAAACTGCATCACAGCTTCCTGCTGGGGTGAAAGCCTGCGTGATGTCTATCAGATGACTATTTAATTACATAATTAAATGAAAGATAAAACCAGGTTATCCCAGTTGCTCAGTAAGAGCTGATTTTGCAGACAGGGGAAACGCTTTGGGGCTCAACTCTCCAGATTTCTGGAAGTGTTTGACACAGTGTTCCATGGATGATTATACACTGAAGGAAATGGACATTGGCTCATGGAGAACTATCAGGGTAGGGATGGCTGTGAAAGTCCCCAGAAGATTGTATGTGGGCTGAGATTCTCTTACATTGAGATTGGAGCAAGTATGAGGAATAGCCTGAGAAAGGTAATGAAGCTGGTGAAGGGGCTGTGGAACAAGCCTTACAGGAGGCGGATGAGGGAACCGAGACTGGTTAGCCTGAAGAGTAGGAGGATGAGGGGAGACCTCATCACTGTCTACAGCTCCCTGAAAGAAAGTTCTAGCGAGATGGGTATTGGTCTCTTCTCCCAAGTGTCAGGTGATGGCACAAGAAGGAATGGCCTCAAGTTGCACCGGGAGAGGTTGAGATTAGAAATCAGGAAAAATTTCTTCACCTAAAGGGTTCTTGGTCACTGGCAGAGGCTGCCCAGGGCGATGGTGGAGGGCCCATCGCTGGAGGTGTATAAAAGATGGGCAGATGAGGTGCTCAGGGGTCTGGTTTAATGGTGGACAAGTATGGTTGGACTCGATGATCTCAAAGGTCTTTTCCAACCAAATGATTCTATGATTCTGTGAGATATGTGGACAACACATCAAGTGGCTTCCTGGGTGGAATGGAGGGTTGTGAAGGGAGAGGAAGCACTGGAGGATCTAGGTTGCTTTTGTACAAAGTTCTGGTTCCCTGTGGTCAGGAAGATGAATTCAAATTAGTATAAATGTGACGACCAGCTATTACAGTGATGAGAACAGAGCAATTTCCTTACCAAGAGGAGATTAAGGGCATATCTACATCATCATAATGAGAGGCAGTCTTAGAGTTCAGAGTCCAGCATAAAGCACAGTAGTGAATTCATAATGATGGAGCTGAATGTGGGGCTTGCCAAATTCATTGTATAAATGATCAAATGTGTGTTAAGTAGAAACAATTACGGATGACTTTAGAGCTCGTCAGAATGCAGACCAGTGACTACAGTGCGCGTGTCTGGGGCACTCAGTCCCCAAAAGGGCTCTTATATTATAAGGAAAAGGAGGCTGCTTTTCTATAGAGACATATTTAATCAAGATCTGATGGTTTTCGAGTTTGTCTCAGCAAGAGTCGGTCTCAGACAGGCTTTTAGTCTGTCACACCTTTCTCCTAAGCAGACAGCTCTGCAATTTTTCAGTTGGAGGAGAGGAAAGGGAGCAAACGTGTTTGTCTTTGAACTTCAGGGGAGAGCTGTGTGGGTTTTGTTTCCTTATCCCTGGCTGCAAGAATGAAGTTGTTGTGCCTGACAGTTCTGGTCATAGTTCGTGAAATACTGATGTGAACTGCTAAGTGATGGCCTGTGGCCATTATTTTATTGTGAGGGATGGTTGACCCTAATTTGAGATGTTCTTCCCCTCTGGGTTGGGGGGAGCTGGGGCTGCTGTTTGGGGAGCTGTGTTCAGTTCTTTGCTTACCCTGCAAACTTTGCAAAGCTCATGAGTGGTGGAAGCCTTCTCTGTTCCGGCCATGTGAGGCCCTGGGTCAGTGGAAGAGGCAAGCTTACAGAGTCAGTGGTTTAGATTCGTGATTTAGCGCCTTTTTACCTGACCTCTCTTCCAGCTCTTCCTCTGTAAAGGCTGCTCCTGACAGCCAGGAACCTCTGTCTGCAGAACAGGCCAAACCCCTGTTCCTCCTCCTGCCAGCCGTGTTGCTCCTCTCTCAGCTGAACCTGGGGTCTTCGCAGGGGTCTGCGCCCTCTCTGCCCTCATTGTTGCCAGAGCTGCAAGAGGAGTTGAAGGCGAAAGCTGAGCTCAGCTTCGTTGCGTTTTAAACAAGCTGCATTTTTGACAATAATTATACTAAGTGAGAATTACTTCTTTTGGAAAAGGAGAAAAGATGCTGCATTTGCAGAATCAGGGAGAGCTGTGGATGGAGCTGGGAGTGCAGATGTTGGGGTTCCTCCTTTCTGGACTCCCCCACCCTGTAACAGTCATGTTCTCTGTTCAGCTAGGGGTGTGGGAATGCCAAGTACACCAAGCCGCAGGCTTGCTGCAGAATAACACACTGCCACTGTGCTTTAGGCTACCCTCAATTACTTGCTTGTTATCAGGGTGGAGATCAAAGTACATCATTTAAAGAACAAATGCAGTAAATACCTTGAATTTAGGGGTTGACTTTTTTTGGGGAAAGTGGGTTGTCATGACAAGCTCCAGCTAATCTTTTGGATTTTGCATAAAAAACTGGGAAGAGAGGGAGCCTCGTGACCTGAGGTGTCTCCGTTGGCATGATGCAGCGTGATTGTATGAGGATAGCACTGCCTGCTGTGTAATTCCTGATGACACGCCTTGGCGTTGCTCTAGGATCTCTGTGTAGTCTGGATATCCTCGGGTCTCTGGGTTCTAGGGGAGTTGAGTCAGTGCTCTTTTCATCTTAAGCGCTAACTTAGAGCTTAGTGATTATGTTTTCTGCTCTAGGTTTATTTTTAATCTCTCCTGAAAAGTTGCATATCTTAAAGGGTAAAAGCAAAGGCACCATTGGAGAATCTGCTGATGAAGTGTTCAGGTTCATAGAATCATCATAGAATGGTTTGGGTTGGAAAGGGGCTGAAAGTCCATCCAGTTCCAACCCCCTGCCATGGGCAGGGACACCTCCTGCTGGTTGTTCCAAGCCCCATCCAACCTGGCCTTGAACCCCTCCAGGGATGGGGCAGCCACCACTTCTCTGGGCAACCTGGGCCAGGGCCTCCCCACCTTCACAGCAAACCATTTCTGCCTAAGATCTCATCTCAATCTCCCCTCTTTCAGCTGGAAACCAAACCCCCTTGTCCTATCAATCCAGGCCCTTGTAGAAAGCCCCTTCCCAGCTTTCCTGGAGCCCCTTTCAGCACTGGAAGCTGCTCTAAGGTCTCCCCACAGCCTTCCCTTCTCCAGGCTGAACAACCCCAACTCTCTCAGGCTGTCCTCGTACAGGAGGTGCTCCAGCCCTTGGATCATCTCCACGGCCTCCTGGAATCGCTCCAACAGCTCCATGTCCTCCTTGTGCTGAGGACTCCAGAACTGGACACAGGGTTCTAGGTGAGGTCTCACCAGAGTGGAGCAGAGGGGCAGAATCCCCTCCCTGTCCCTGCTGCTCCCACTACTTTGGTTGCAGCCCAGGACACAGCTGTGAGCTGCTGGCTCATGTTGAGCTCCTCATCCACAAGTATCTGCTTCATCTTGTCCTTCCTTTTAAAGGGATTTCTATCACTGTGTAGCAGCTTTGCCCCATGAAAACGTGTGGTATATTCAGGGGAAAAGCTGTCACTGACATGTCGGGCTGAATCCTCCTCCACTCATCCTGCAGCAGGGCTTTTATCTTCCCTGACATAAGAGTTGCCATCACTAGTTCAGAGTAGGTAAGAGGTGGCAGTAGGTAAGAGAGACACAAGCAGAGTGATTTAGAGATGCAGCAGCAGTGAATATAGGGGAAGTTCTTTGCCATTGTAATGTCTTGACATTCTAACGAGATGACCTGTATGTAAATTACAGGTTATGTAATATAAATATGTTAATGAAATGGTGCACGCTAAAGCCAGAGGACTGACCAGAGAACTAGGGGTTGTGGATGTTGTGAGCAGTTTGAAAGACGTGTTTTTAAAAGATTTAGTTATCATAGAATCAGAGAACTATAGAAAAGTTTGGGCTGGAAGAGACCTTAAAGTTCATCTAGTTCCAACCCCCCTGCTGTGGGCAGGGACACCTCCTGCTGGATCAGGCTGCCCCAAGGCCCATCCAACCTGGCCCCGAACCCCTCCAGGGACGGGGCAGCCACCACTGCCCTGGGCAACCTAGGCCAGTGCCTCATCACCCTCATTGTGAAGAAATTCTTCCTTATCTCTAAGTCTAAATCTACCCCTCTCCAGTTTATAGCCATTCTGCCTCATCCTATCACTACAAGCCTTATGCTGCAACCGTGATGCTTTAATTCTACTAAAACTACTGGACTTGCGCATGGTGGGGGTTGTTATTAAAGTGTTCCATTGTGAGGTTTCTTGTCTCCTTCAGTGGATGTTTCTGAGTGCAGTAGTTGTGCAAGGAACACCTTTGCGCATGTGCTTCAGCCTATACTATGCTTGCTTAAACAGAAGCATCTTTATAGGAGTTTAAATGGTCTGATTTGGGGTTTTCTGTGCAAGCTGGTGGGAGAACTTTGATGTATCTTGATGGACAGTGAGAGCAGTTCCTTGCCAAATGAAAATGCAATGCTTTTCAATATTTTCCCTAGTTTTCATAAGAAAACCAAGAAGGTCTAACAGTCAGCCCTGCAGACGTTCTTGGTGGTGTTCCATCTTCAGGCTTGCGTTCCCATACTGAGTTTTCAAGGTGCAGGAGGTGCCCCAGCTCTCAGCAGTGCCCTTTACCCACACTGCAGAGCCTCCTGCCTTGCCTTGCAACCAGCCTGGGAAGAAGCCATAGGAGGAGATGGCCCCGATGGTGCCGCAGCCCTTGACAACATTTACCCTTTCAGTCCCTACGGGCGGTGGCTGCTCCGCTCCTCTTTTCCAGCGAGACTTACAGGCTGGAGGTGAATAGTTGCTATTTCAGGCTCTCTCCATTTCGTCCTTTTTCTGCAGCAGATGGAGAGAAGGTGAGAAGCCGTGAACTCTGCTGTCGTTAGTCTTCCGAGAGCAGTCATTTGTATGCTGTTTATCTGAATCCTCTCCTATGAAAAAGTCACAAAGTCTGCAGAGATCCCAGCTCAAGGAACAGCTGGCTCTAGCCAGGAGGAGCTTGAAATGGAACTGGATGGAGAGGAAAGAGCTTTGAAGGATTTGCCCTTTGCAGAATTCATGTACCTTCTCTTTGCAAAAATACCAGGAATCCCCAGCAGTCCCTCTGACATATCGGCGAGCTGCACTTCTCAGGAGGGGAACAAGGCTGGGGAAGGGTTGGGAGAACAAGTCTTATGAGGAGCAGCTGAGGGAACTGGGATTATTTAGTCTGGAGAAGAGGAGGCTGAGGGGAGAACTTATTGCTCTCTATAACTGCCTAAAAGGTGGTTTTAATGAGGTGGATGTGGGTCTTCTCTCTCAAGTAACAAGCGATAAGGTGAGAGGAAGTGGCTTGAAGTTGTGCCAGGAGAGGTTTAGATTGGATAATAGGAAGAAATTTTTCACTGGAAGAGTGGTGAAGCCCTGGCAGAGGCTGCCCAGGGCAGTGGGGGAGTCCTCTAAGGGGTTCAAAAAGTGTGTAGGCGTGGCACTTCAGGACAAGGTTTAGTGGGCTGGAGGTGTTGTGTTGATGGTTGGCTTGTATGAGGTCTTTTCCAACCTTAATGATTCTATGAAACAGGAAAAAAGGCCTCTTCAAGCACTGGGTTCATTCAAATTGGGTGGCTCCTTCTAGGTGGACTAAAGAAGACAGAGGTCTCATATTTTTCACCAAAAAGCTGGATAATGGAGATTTTCTCTGTCTGAAAGCAAAGCAGGGCAAGGCAAAACTCTTCACCTGATGCAAATGAGAATTTGCAGATCCTGCAGGTCAGTCAGCAACGGGAATATCACCCCATCACCCTGTTGCTGTCCTCACCCCCTGCAAAATCACAGTGTTGGTATGATTCCTCGAAAACCAACTATGCTAGAAACTCAATCTCTGCTCGTGGTCTTTCTAACCAGCAGAAGCACCAAAGGGCATCATGGATGGAGATGCTGGAGATAATTCCCCTTCCACCCAAAACACTTGCTAGTAGAATTGACTCTGCCCATGTTGCCAGTGCTCAGGCAAGATGGAAAAAATATCTGCTAGAGTAGAATAATTCTTCACTGTGAGGGAGCTGTGTGAGAACAGAGGAAGAAACAACAGTGTATGAGCTCTGTTTGCTGTGTTGTGCTAAGGACCTTTCCTCATAAATGCTGTGTACGGTGGCTGTGGAACCTGCAGCCCCCAGAGAAATGGGGACAGGCTTGTGTCAGAGGGCTGGAGCATCTCCGATCTGAAGAGAGGCTGGGAGAGCTGGGGGTGTTCACCCTGGAGAAGAGAAGGCTCCAGGGAGACCTTAGAGCAGCTTCCAGTGCTGAAAGGGGCTCCAGGAAAGCTGGGGAGGGGCTCTGGATCAGGGAGTGCAGGGATAGGATTGAGGGAGAATTGTTTTCAGCTGCAAGAGGGGAGATTGAGATGAGATCTTAGGAAGAAATGTTTTACTGAGGGTGGGGAGGCCCTGGCCCAGGTTGCCCAGAGCAGTGGTGGCTGCCCCATCCCTGGAGGGGTTCCAGGCCAGGTTGGATGGGGCTTGGAGCCCCTGATCCAGTGGGAGGTGTCCCTGCCCATGGCAGGGGGTGGAAATGGATAGGCTTTGAGGTCCCTTCCAAACCAAACCATTCTGTGATTCTATGAATATGCACTTGTGTGTGTCTGGCACTGCTTGAGGAAGAAATGAACCCCTGGAAGCAGTTTTTGCATCATTTGGATGTTCAGTGCATTAGCTCATAAAGGAGCTGCACGTTGATATTCCATGTTTTTTAATCTAGTAGTGGAAGAAATATACTTTTTAAAAAAGAAATAAAGACCTCAACTTTCTTTGGTGATGGGGAAGCTTTATTGTGATGTCATTCACATTTGGGACATTCCTGCCATATTATAGAGAGCAAAAATTTAGTCTTCGGAGGTAATAAATCCAGCAAGCTTCTCAAAGATGGAAATTATCCCTTTTGCTAAACTACCAAAAATAAGGTCCAGGCATACAACTAGGATTTATCAGTTTTTCTGTTTCTACAAAGCTTTTTTTTATAAGAGATTCTGCTCTTCCTGGGTTTTGCCTTAATCTACCTCCGACTTCTTTTTTTTCTGAAGGAAACTTTGTTGGCTGAAACTTTTCTCCTCTGAAAGTTTTAGGTAAAGTCTTGGTGCCAGATGCTGCACACCAGCTCCGTGGCTCGGAGCTGCCCTGGAGCTGCTTTTTCGCAGTGTGCCTTGTTTAGTCCATATTCTGCCAGGCTGGTTAATTAAACTCGGCAAAAATATAAAATAGAATTACAGTAGCTTGCCTGAGGAGGTCTGAATGCGTGTGGAGGATGGATGTGATTTGGCATTAACAAACTGAGCTGTTGCGTTTTGGCTGGGGTAGACTCTTCATTTCTGATTATCACAGAGAACAGGGAATAAGTAACCCACGTAACCAGTGCTGCATCCTTTTTCTTTCCCTTTGTCTCACTGGATGTGGAGAAGCACCTGCTTGCATGGGGAGGTGTCAGGCTCAGAAGCTGGATCAAGCTGCACTGGAAGCCTGGGTTCAGTTTTGGGCCCCTCAGTGCAAGAAAGACTTTGAGGGGCTGGAGCATGTCCAGAGAAGGGAACGGAGCTGGGGAAGGGGCTGGAGCCCAGGGGTTAGGAGAGGCGGCTGAAGGACCTGGGGCTGTTTAGCCTGGAGAAGAAGAGGCTGAGGGGACATCCTTCTCTGTGGCTCCCAGAAAGGAGGAAGTGGTGGTGAGGTGGGTGTTGGGCTCTTCTGGCGGGTAACAAGTGATAGATGAGAGGAAATGGTCTCAAGTTATGCCAGGGGAGGTGTAGATGGGATATTGGGATAACTTTCCTTGCTGACAGAGTGGTTAAGCCCTGGCAGAGGCTGCCCAGGGTAGTCGGGGAGTCTCCATCCCCGGAAGCGTTCAAAAAGCGTGTGGCCGCGGCACTTTGAGACATGGTTTAATAGGCACAATGGATGGGCTGATGTTGGACTGGGTGATCTCGGAGGTCTTTTCCAACCTGTATGATTCTGTGATTCTATGATGTGGAAGCAGCTCTCCAAGGCCAGGTCCTGTTCTGCAACGCTGCTGCTGTGCGTCCCAGTGGGAGAAGCCCCTGTGCTGGGCTGTGGCTCAAACTCTGCCCTGAGCAGGCTGCAAGGAGCTCGGCTGCAGCTGGCGGTGGTCCTTGTCCTGCAGTCCAGCCCTAAGCCAGGGCAGAGCTGGGGTGACATCTCCCTGTCACCTCATCTCAACATCCAAAGTAGAGAGACCAAGTGATGGGAAACAGAGGATTGTTGTTTGTATGCCTGGTGTGCCTAATATTTAGCTCCAATTTTGTCAGCTTGAGCTGCTGCTTTAAGTGTATAAATGTGTTCTGGTTTATTTGGGCAGCAGATTTGTTTTTCTTTATTGGCTTAAAAATAAATTGCGTAGCCTATACTGTTTAAGCCATGAGCCAGGCTGCTTGCTCAACCGCTGGAGAGCTCTTCTTCAGTTCTGTATTGTTAATTAAGGCTTGCTTTAGCTCACGTGCTTTGCCTTACAGATCTTACTTTATTCCCCTCTATATTTATTGCTGTCATTTTTGGTAGTTTTCTCTGCCACATAGGCATTCTCTGTGCTTTCTTCAGTTGCCCTGGGTATTCCTGTCAAGGCTAATGTCTTAATATCTGTTTCATGCTGATGTGTACATAAATGTTATGCATTCTTAAAGAATTAATAATTGCCTGGCACATGGTATAGAATCATAGAATGGTTTGGGTTGGAAGGGACCTCAGAGCCCATCTCATTCCAACCCTTCCCTCCCTGATCAAGAGCCCCTCCCCAGCTTTCCTGGAGCTCCTTTCAGCACTGGAAGCTGCTCTAAGATATGCCTGGTAAATTCAATCCACCTCTGGGTACAAGGAATTTTCCTCCCCTTCTACAGACCTTGCACCTAGATGTTTCTCATGGAGGAAGAACAAAATAACATCTGTCCCCATTGCCAGAACTCACACTTCTCCATTTGTTTTGGGAATACCATTTCCTCTTTAATGTCGTGTATTCTAGTGTGCTTGCTTTGCTGTTACTCTCCATTCCAATGTGGAGGTGGAGGAATTCAGCTTAGTCCTAAGCATCAAGGAGCCAACCTCTTGACCAACAGCCTCTTGACTTAGTCTATCATTTTTCTCACCAAGATGCGTTTCTGGAGAAACATCCTGGTGACATAGAAGCTCATAATTTTTAGCTGCATGATGAGCTGTCGCTTGGGGATGCTGCGTGGATCTCAGTGCTAGGAAGGAAAAGGTTTAATTTTTGGTTGAGGAGTCAGCTAGGCATGGACCATAGGATTGTGGACTTTGGCAGAATAGTTCTCATGCACCTTTGCTCATTAGTATTTCATGTTGAGGGAGCGTTGTTGGGTTCATGAGGTGGAAATGCAGCCCCTATGTCTCCACTTTGTGGGTTTGTTTTGCTTGGATGCTCATGATGTGGTTGATGGCTCTGAGAAGCATTGAACGCTCGCGCAGAGCTTTCAAACCGCATCCGCTGACGGCTTTGGCTGGATCCGAAGTGACAAACGAAATACGGGAGAGAGAGAAACTTTCACACCTTCTCGCCAGCTAGCCTCAAGTGAGCAGTTAGCTCCTCTGTTGATTTTCCTGCCCCTAAATACACCACAGGGTGTTGAAGGAACAACTTCCCACTACTTTGCTCTCTGTAGGACTTCAGGAAAAAATAACCGAGGCTCTCTGTGTAGTTTCCCCACTTGCAAAATTGCATTAATGATGTTTGCATGCGTTCATAAACTCTTTGGTGCTCCAAGAATAGACATGTTATGTCAGTACTGTGCATTGTGATTATTTATTATCTTGGAGCTAATGGGATGCAATACAAAGAGCGCAGCATGATTTCGGAAGCTGAAGGCACGCCATGTTTCCTGATGACAATGTGAATGATAGTGGGTTTTTGAGGCGATGCGAGACAAGGGATTTGTCCTTTGCAGCGTGCTGATGAGGAATCCTTCATTGTTCCTCTGAGCGAGGCTTACCAGGCAATAGGTGTTTTGTATTCGTCTGGAAGGGCACTGGAGAAATCTGATAAAATAGCTGGTGTGAATTTGTGGTTTCAGCAATATTAAGAAACTGTTGAGGTGTTGGGCATAACATTTCAGGATGTAACTGCAGGAGAAAGACAGTGGGGAGATACTTGAGTTACAAAAGCATTTCAGCCATGAAAATCCTGCATGACCTGTCGTTCTCTGCAGCAGCATTTTGAATCTGGAAGGAAATGGTGCATAACTGAATTTTAATCCCTCCCTGCTCTTCTCTCCCAGCTCTTGCTCTTCCTAGGAGCAGGTCAGCGCTCGTATAGTGCAGCAACCACGTGGGGGCTGTACCATGGCTCTGTCTTCTTGTTGCAGCTCATAGACAGAGCAGTGCTAGGTTTGGTCTGGTCCATGAGAAGGAGACATCCAGGCATCTCCCAGACACTGGGGTTTGAGGAGTGATGGCCTCATGATGCCACAGTAAAGGAGCCAAGAAGGAGAGATGAGTGTTTGTACTCAATGGAGTTATACAAAACCCTGCTTGTGAGCCCAAGGATCTGGACACTGTCTCCTATTGGAGCCGTCCACTTGACCTCAGCCCAGGTTGCCATAGTATTTAGCATTTTTAACTCAAAAATGTTTCAGATGAGCACAAACCTGGGGAGGGGCTCTTTATGAGGGAGGGCAGGGACAGGACAAGGGGGAACAGTTTTCAGCTGCAAGAGGGGAGATGGAGATGAGATCTTAGGCAGAAATGTTTTGCTGTGAGGGTGGGGAGGCCCTGGCCCAGGTTGCCCAGAGCAGTGGTGGCTGCCCCATCCCTGGAGGGGTTCCAGGCCAGGTTGGATGGGGCTTGGAGCCCCTGATCCAGTGGGAGGTTGGATCCATGGGAGGGGGTGGGACTGGATGGGCATTGAGGTCCCTTTTGACCCAAGGCATTCTACAGTTCTCTGATTAAATGACTGCGACCTGTACTTTGAGGTGAATGCTTTTGACTTAGATTTAGAGACTTAATTTTGAAGCTAATACTTTTGTGAAGTTTTGTCATAAATAGTTGCATTCCTCCAATCCAGGGTCCTCACTGACACGACGCTGGTCCCAAGTCTTCTCCCATAGTAAATTGGCTTTAGATCTTTCGAAACAGAAAACATCCAACCATGTGTTAAAAAATGCAACCCCCAGCTCTGTAATTTCAGATAATTAAATGCATCCTTGCATATTTGTAGTCTGCATAATCAGTTGTTGAAACATGACGGTCTTATTAAATATGGATTGTAAAGAGGCTCTACAGTTTACACCATTGCGTAGTTAGTTAAAAAGAAAGAAAAAAGAACCCATGGACAACAGAAATGCCTTGATATACATCCTGGCTGCCCTGCTGTTGTCTGTCAAAGTATGTTTGAGCTTTCAGATATTAGAACTTTTCAAAGGAAAACACATGGATCCCACCTCTTTCGTATTAATATTTCCTGAGTGCTTTTCCTTTCAAGTGTTTCTGTTTTCTGTGGTGCCTTTTTCAAATTAAAAAGGCTTCCCAAGCCTTTCAACACAGCATGTGTCCAAAGTGTGGAAAATTCTCTTTGAAGAGTCACAGTGTTTAAAAAAAAGAAGAGAGAGGTAAAAAAGAAGGAGAGCAAATGCTGGCTGGTGTGGTGTGAAGGGCAGCTCGGTGCTTTCAAACAGAGCATTTCTGATTAGACATGGGCTTTGCTGGTGTTACACGGCATCCAGATAAAGATGAATATGCATGTGGGCATACTTTGAAATATTTGCCTGATCTTTCCTAATCTTGTCGATGTTAACAGAAATATTTGGATGCTCACACTGTTTCCATCCACGTTAGGATCACAGAATGGTTTGGGTTGGAAGGGACCTCAAAGCCTATCCATTTCCACTCCCTGCCATACGCAGGGACACCTCCCGCTGGATGAGAGGCTCCAAGCCCCATCCAACCTGGCCTGGAACCCCTCCAGGGATGGGGCAGCCACCACTGCTCTGGGCAACCTGGGCCAGGGCCTCACCACCCTCACAGCAAAACATTTCTCCCTAAGATCTCATCCCAGTCTCCCCTCTCGCATCTGAAAACCATTCCTCCTCATCCTGTCTCTGCACTCCCTGATCCAGAGCCCCTCCCCAGCTTTCCTGGAGCCCGTTTCCATACTGGAAGAAGCTTCAGGCTGCAACGAGGAGGGAAGGATCCTGTACAACATCTCATAAATCCCTATTGGCCTCTTTAGTTGATGGCGATCTGTTGTGTCCTTTTTAACCTGTGCAAAACTTACCGGGAAACCAGCTTAGATAGTTATTTGTAGTCTGTCATTATCTGATTATCACAATGCTGATTGATGGGCAGGGAAGTTGCTGAATCCACTGCCATCCCTGGAGGAGTTCCAGGCCAGGTTGGATGGGGCTCGGAGCCCCTGATCCAGTGGGAGGTGTCCCTGCCCATGGCAGGGGGTGGAACTGGATGGGCTTTGAGGTCCCTTCTAACACAAACTGTTCTATGATTCTATGATTTCTTTTAGTAGGCATCTAATTAGTAGGAGAAGATAAAAGGAAAACCATTTTGGCATGCCTTGACACTATCTTTTATGAAGATCTCTGCATTTTAAGACATACTCTCTTATGTATGGCCAATGTTACTGACACTGGAGGCACCTACACAGGAAAAGAGGAGACTGAGTGAAGATGCCCCATTCCCTGGTTCACAACTGGGAAGAGAATTCAGCATTTGATTCCCAGTCTGCGGGTTGATGTGTCTTTACTCTCCATCTGCTTAGCACTGAATACAATCGTAGCACATAAATTGTCCTTAAGCCTCACCAGATGCTCGATCAAAGGTGGGGGAGATAGCACAAAGGTTAAAGGCCAGTGGCAGACCTGCAGAAAGCAGATGCCGAGCTGGAGTGTCAGAGGTAGCATCGCGTCGGATAACACGTTGTGTAGCTGGGATGCACAGCTGGTGGTGGGAAGCGCAGGGAGAAAACTGGATTCCTTTACTACCTGCCATGTGGGCCTTCGGATACTGAGAGAGCAGTGGCTGCTCTTCCAGACCTGTTCTTCTTCTGATCTAGAAGTTAAATCTTAGGAGTGGGGATGTGTTTGCTTGAACACACCCGGCAGATTTAGCTGGCTTCTGGGAATCCCTCTGAACGTAAACTTGAACTTGAGGGATGGAGCTTGTGGGAGGTGAATAAAAGGCTCTGCTGGCTGTATCTTTAGCTGGTCGCTGCTGGTTTTTGTCTGCTGAGGCTGTGCTCCTTTGTCTTCCCAGGCTGTTTCCTGATGCTTAGAGAAAAAAAGGCCACAGCCAGCTCTGGGAAGAGATTTGTGCTGTAATGAGAATCCTTTGCTTTTATTAGCGCTATTTGCATAGACTCAGAGCATGTGGAAGATAAGAGGCTTAAGCTGTTAAGTGTAGAGAAATGTAAGGTAATAATGAGGTTATGGAGGAAACCCTGGCGACTGAGCTGAGCCGGAGACAGAGCCCTGCACCCCTCGGCTGCAGGGATGCGGAAACTGGGGTACGAAGCCATGCAGACCCCAGAAATATCCCATGCCCTCCAAGTTGTGCAGCAGATTTTGCCTAAAATGCTGCCTATTATCCCACCTCTCTGCTTCTGCCTCACTCCCACTGTATTTATAGCCTTTGCCTCTAATTTCTTCCTGTCTGGCAGGGGGTTTCTCACTCGTCTGGCTTTGGGAGGCAGCGGGAGGATGCTCAAGTCCTTCAGAAAGCAGAAGCGAGCGGAGGGGGTTCTGCTGCCTTCAGCCTCTCTCTGCCGATGCTGCTGCTTGCGCAGATTGGAATATGCTGCTACGAGATGGATGGGTTTTCTTATAATGCCATTTATTTAAAGACTTGTTTAGATGCCTGACCAAGAGCCCTTGATGGGGACAGACTCCTCGTTGGAACATGCCACTCTGCAAAGCCAATACATACCGTATTTATGCATATATAGTTATGTATGCTAGGTCTATATATATTTAAGTGCATGGTTGCCCCACTGGTGAAACACACTGTAGATTAGTAGGAAATGTAGTTATTAGCTCTTGATAAACAGCCACTTTTCATCCCAGCTGTTTTTTAATTAAACATAGATGTGAAGTGCAGCTGTTCGTTCAAAACACTTTTTATTGCTCTGTAAAATGCAGCATTTTCCAGTGTCGAGTCCTCAGTGCAAGAAGAAAATTCTTTATCAGGTTCCATTTTTACCTGTATTTTGTTTACTAACAAATAATTCTTATTGCAAGTGGAGGTGGACTTTAGTTTGTGATCTCTTATAAAGGAGAGATCTTGTTTTCAGGGATGGGGAGGGGATTTATTTTATTTGCTTTGAAAATAGATTTGGGTCTTGGTGCCTTTGTGTTTGTTTTTGGTGTTTTTTTTGCTTTTTTTTTTTTTTTTGAAAAAATAGTGTCTTTTTTTAAGCTGTGAGTTGATTTGAGGCTTTCCAAAAGCCTGAAGCCCCAGCAGTCGTACAAAAGTTGCTTTGAGGATCTGTGAGTAAATCAGAAATCGCTGCGAGGAATCAGTGTGCTGCTGGGAATATTGAGACTGGCTCTTTAGGAGGGACAAAATTCTGTGGTTGAAACCCAAGTGTTATCCTGGTACAAATCTCAGTGGCTTTAGCTGCTGGAGTGGATGTTCTTCTGGGAGTCTTGACTGATGGAAGAGGACCAGAAGTGGTTTTGGAGAGGATTTTTATAGGCCACCAGTGATATTGCAAGCAATTGTTGATTTTGATTGTTAACTAATGTGCCAAACAGTAGCTGTTCGCTGCTTTGATTTAGAACAGCGGTGCTGTTTCTGATAAATCAATTGTGTTTGTATTACTGGTCATCTGCGATTTTCTTTCTGGCTATTCCTTTTTCTCTCCCCAAGTACGCTGTAGGGATGTGAGCAACACCCATGCTGGGACAGAAGCTCTGCAACTCCTCAAAAAGTGCAAATAATTCCTGCTCATCTCAATTTTCTGCTTGTTAATGCAACACTTCATGGTTTCTGGGAGCCGGGCAAACTAATGCAGGACTCCTGGTCAATGTGCTCAAAGTGTTTCACACAAATCCCCCATTACAAATTTTAACTGCTTTGCATTTTTGCCATAAACCAACCTGGGTGAGATGTGGTTCTTTCAAGGTCCCTGTGGTCTGTGCAGAAGTCCCTGGGCTCTGAGGAAATAATAAGAAGAAGCAAATAAGAACCTTCAGCTTTTTACTGGAGCATCAAGCCCAAAATGCTAAGAATCATAGAATCATGGATTAGTTTGGGTTAAAGATCATCTAGTTCCACCCCCTCTGCCATGGGCAGGGACACCTTCCACTGGCTCAGGCTGCCCAAGGTCCATCCAACCTGACCTTGAACACCTCCAGGCATGGGGCAGCCACAACTGCAGCAACCTGTTCCAGTGTCTCACTGCTCTCACCGCAAAGAAATTCTTCCTTATGTCTAGTATAAATCTGTCCCTCTCCAATTTATACCCATTGCCCCTCGTCCTATCACTACAAGCCTTTGTAAACAGTCCCTTCTCAGGTCTCTTGTAGCCCCTTGAGGTACTGGAAGGTCGCTCTAAGGTCTCGGGGCCTTCTCTTCTCCAGGCTGAACACGCCCACCTCTCTCAGCCTGTCCTCGGATGGGAGGTCCTCCAGCCTCCCATTGCAATGTTCATTTTTACTTGGGTGCCTGACAGCCCTACGCAAGCTCTTTAACTGATGTGACTTCAGACACGTGCTGCCTCCTGTAAAAGAAACTCGATGTAATCCAGGTGTGTGATAGACACATTTGACTCTACCCATGCTGGTTGGTGTGTTATGGTTTGGGCAGAATCTATCAGCAAAAGAAAGGGAATATGATTTCAGAATAGTTACAAGTGCGATTTTAAGTGATTCCTCTTGGGAAACTTATATGAGTGTTGGTGTCTTAGTATGGATCCAGAAAAATGAGTCAGACTTTAGGTGCAGTGCTCTTGCCATGTCTGACTCTTGGTGTGAGTCTCACTGGTGAATGAAACTTCTGCTTTTGACTCAGGTATTTCCACAATTTTCTAGATGGTTCCAGGCACCCCCTCAGTGGTCTTTCTCAGTCTCTTGATGGAGAGTACAGAGTTGTTTACAGCCTTGCAGGAGCTTGTTGAGTAAGTTTTCCTGTGGAGGAGGAAGACTTCCAGGTCAGGGAGGTTGTCCTCTTCTTTATGAAGCAAGAGTGAGCTCAAGCACAAAGGCTGGTGCAGTTCTGGCCATCCCACATATGTGTGTGAAGCTCTTCTATGGATGACACGTTCTTCAGGCTTTGTTCTACTTCTGTTGTTGCCAGCAGGGCTGTGCCAGCTTTGGCCGGTCTCACTCTGGCGTTCTTTGTTAGTGCTGATTTCCCCCTGGAGCCTGGGCTGCTGAAGAAAAAGCCACCATCTCATTCTGCCTCTTGGGTTACTGTGGAATTGGACATGTTCCTTTTGATTATTTCTCTGTTTAGGTACAGCAGCACCTCTTGCAGGTGAACATCTCGCTGCACATGCTGTGCCTTGGGTCTGTCCCCAGACAAATATGGTCCAAGCAGTGATTTTGAAAGCTTTGCTTGCTCAGGGACAATAGGGGTGGCACCCTGTGCATTGAGCATGCCAGCCACGCCGTGCATGGCCTGGACACTGACGCTTCCATTGCCTGGAAATACATTCCACCTTGTATTTCTGTGCAAAAGCAGCGCCGAAGATTCTTCTGTGATATAGTAGCGCATTATCCCTAGTTAACACCAGTGTAAGTGATGACATGGGATCAAGGCAGATGAAATCATACCTTCAAATTCTTCCAGCTGGGACGGTAAGACTGGATAACAGGAACACCAGAGCCGCATTGAACCGCTGATGGCGTAAAGGTGAAAATCCTAAGGTCTTATTCCTAATGTATCAAAACAGCATCTGCTCCTCATGCTTAGAAGCGCCCAAGGCTGGTTCTGTACATGTTGGGCGTCAACACGCTCAACACTGCCTTCTTTTTCTGTTTTGTGTTCACCTTCTATCACAGGAGAAGCTGCAGTCTCAACCTGCAAAACTATTTTTGGAAGGAAGCTCAGTTCATTAAACCTGCAACTCGGGTTTTTTTTTGAGGGAAAGGGAGACAGTGGTTTGCTACAGTTTATTTGACCTAGTTAAGGAAAATATCAAGTCGCCTCAGGCAAGTAATTAATTTGTACAGACTTCCTCCCGCTCGCGGCATGTTGTGCGCAGCCAATGTTTTCTGCAGGTGAAGACGATCGGCTTCATGGCTTGCAGGAAGCCTGCCCAGATTTGCAGCTGCCGTGCGCTATGTTAGGTAGATCCTGCATCTGAGAGGAGAGGCAGCAGGTCTGCAAGAGAGCTCCAGATGGTATTTATTCGAGACCTCAGCAGTTGACTCGGGATGATATAAAGCTTTCCCTGTTGCTTTCTCTTTGGCAGAAGCACTGGCTTTCAGTGTCATTTCCAGACTGACTGTCAGGGCTGGATTCAAGGGTACTTTTGTTGTTAGGTTGAGAGCCCTGTTGTCAAAGGAGATGCCAAGCAAGCATATCTCCTTGCAAGCTCCTTCAGTGTTGTTCAGGGACCAGCAGCTTGGGGCGAAGATGGTGGTGTTGGTCTCTGTTCCTGTTCCCTCTGCTGGGACAGGTTATCATGGCCATCAAGGTCACACCAACTCTGCCAGCTGGTCATTAGACACGAATCCATCCCCTTCCAAACCCTAGTAGAGGGGGTGTTTTGGTCTCTAAAATGCCTGTCCAGCTCCAAACTCTACATTTTTGCAGCTTAGCACCGCACCTTAGCTTGGTTTTTACAAAAGCATCAAACGTTTTGGGCACGGGGCCAAACCACCATGGCAAGGAGGTGACAGTCTGGCATGCAGTAAAGATAAACTCTTGGAATTAAAATAACTGAAAAGGCTTAAAGTCAAACTACTTGTGGAGCCCTGTTGGGGTGGAAAGCCAGTTTCTTATTATTTGAGTCCCTGTGATAGGAAACTCCTGGTTACTCGAACCGATGTTGTGCTACAGGGCAGTTCTCATGGGTGTGTAAATCCTCTGTTATCTGGGCACATTCAGCCTTTCTCTTCCCCCTCTTTCCCATCTTTATCATAACAAGGAGGGACTGGCAGGTAAAAAACCAGTCTGTGAGAGTTATTTTAACCTGGAAATCTTGAACTAGTAGGAAGATGAATCTCAAACTCTTCTCTGTTTTTTGAGAAAGCATTTTAAGGACACAGAAGTGGTATTTTTGAGCCTGGAGAAGAGAAGGCTGAGGAGAGACCCTGGAGGAGTCTCCCAGTACTGAAAGGGGCTCCAGGAAATCTGAGGGGCTCTTGTTCAGGGAGTGCAGGGAGAGGATGAGGAGAAACGGTTTGAAGCCGACAAAGGAGAGATTGAGATTAGATTTTAGGAGGAAATGAGGACGGGCAGGCCCTGGCTCAGGCTGCCCAGAGCAGTGGTGGCTGCCCCATCCCTGGAGGGGTTCCAGGCCAGGTTGGATGGGGCTTGGAGCCCCTGATCCAGTGGGAGGTGTCCCTGCCCATGGCAGGAAGGTTAGGACAGGATGGGCTTTGAGGTCCCTTCCAATCAAACCATTCCATGATTCTATATTTTTTGTTCGTAGCTGTGGCAATCTGTTAACGAGAGGCTCTGATTTAATGAGCTGGCACTGTGGTCATTTGGAGAAGCTTGCTTTTAGCTGAAAAAATGTATCTTATGTAATGTGTAAAATTTCTAGCAGCCGTGGGCTCTTTAGCAGGAAGGTAGGTGCGTGCCAGCAGTGGTGAAAAATGGAAATAGGTCCAGATTTGGCAAAATGCTTTCAGAGAGTTTGCTAAAGGGCCGTGCTTCTGGAGGAGTGGAGTGTCTGCAAGCACCCAGGCTGGTGGGGCACAGGACAGCTGGCACTCGAGTACGCTCTTGGGGGCACAAAGAGATTTAGAAGTATGGAGTGGTCGACTAAAAATGTAAAAACTACTCTAAAAAGTGGCATTTGATCTTAGTTCTGTGCTGGGCACGTCAGTGTTGCTCTCTGGGGTCTGTACATGCATGAGTGTGCGGCGCTTGTTCGGAGGCAGCCTGATTTAGTGGGGTGTCCCTGCCCATGGCAGGGGGTTGGAACTAGATGATCTATAAGATCCCTTCCAACCCCAACTATTCTATGATTCTATGAATATTTTGTGACCTTACACAACAGAAATGTTGTCTGGGGTTTTTAGTTTGATGGTCTTTTTTCCTAGGTTTCCCTTGTTGGGGTACTGACAGTCGTTGGAGGGCCTTTAAAACCACACACAAACCATGGGAATGGGGGATGATGTTGGTAAAGCATTAGGAAACGAATGTAGCAGAACCAAGGAAAAGAAAATTAGGTCAACACACTCCATTCTTGGACCAGCATCCCTTGTGCACCAGTTCAAGTGCTTTGTCCCATTTCAGATTATCCAACCTGCAGAGTTTCTACCATCAGCTCTTTGGTGAGTAGTCATCCAGGACACCTGGCTATTTTCTTATATAGAGAGAGGGAGGAAAAACAGGAGAGATCATAGAATTATAAAATCAAAGAATCATTAAGAATGGAACAAACCTCCAAGATCATCTAGTCCAACTGTCAATCCAACCCCACCGTGCCTACTAAACCATGTCCTAAAGAGACAGATCTAAACAGTTTCTGAACTCCTCCAGGGCTGGAGACTCCCGCACTGTCCTGGGCAGTCTCTGCCAGGGCTTCACCACACTGTCAGGAAAGAATTTTTTCCTAATATCCAATCTAAACCTCCCCTGGCACAACTCGAGGCCGTTTCCTCTCGTCCTATCATTTGTTACTGGGGAGAAGAGCTATGTATGTGTATCTCATACATATATATATATGAGAAATCTGCCATTTTTTCTGTTTTATTTTCCTTCCATAAAGCAAAGAGATCCCCAGACTTGGACTTTTCCTGGGGAGGGGGGTCCCTGTGCTCTGAACCCAGCCCCAGTGGCAGGAGGGAAATTCCCAGCCATATTGCTCCCCAGAAATGGAAATGGGAGCCTGCTGAGGCAAGCGCTGCTGTTGGAGGTCGTTCAGACTCTTTCAGGAGATGATTATTTGCATTTAGTTCTATTAATTTCCTCTCCTAAACTATGCCCCGTGGGCCCCAGTATTGTTGTGGCTGTTCAGCCCCTGGGTTTTGTTGAAGTCTTTTCAGTACTGGGAGGATGCCGGAGAATAAATGTCGTTGGTTGCATGTTATCGTATTCATGCCACTCTTCTCAGATTTATGAATCAGTGCTTCTTGCTACACATTACGGGGTTTTCTCTCCTCCCAACGCCCCCTTCCCAGCATCTTCCAGTTGTTTGCAAACAGCTGCCTGGCTAGCGGCATCAACATTTGCCAGGATGAGAAGAAAAAATAAATCGGAGCTACAGAACTCATGAAAATGCTTTGAAAGCCATGAGGTTTTAAGCATAATAGAGTTTGAGATTTAGGGTTGATTATTTATTTACTTATTTAAGTTTATCCTATGTTTTCTGAGGATTTTGGTTGCAAGTTTTTGTAGAATCATATTTTGGGTGGGAAGGGACCTCAAATCCCATCCAGTTCCACACCTGCCATGGGCAGGGACACCTCCCACTGGATCAGGGGCTCCAAGCCCCATCCAACCTCGGCTAGAACCCCTCCAGGGATGGGGCACCCACCACTGCTCTGGGCACCCTGGGCCAGGGCCTCCCTACCCTCACAGCAAAACATTTCTGCTCAAGATCTCATCTCAATCTCCCCTCTTGCAGCTGAAAACTGTTTCCCCTCGTCCTGTCCCTGCACTTTCTGATCCAGAGCCCCTCCCCAGCTTTCCTGGAGCCCCTTTCAGCACTGGAAGCTGCTCTAAGATCCCCTTGGAGCCTTCTTGTCTCCAGGCTGAACAACCCCAACTCTCTTAGTCTGTCAATTTTTATTTATTTCTTTTTCCTTTGGGCCATCAGTGTTAAAGAAAAAGGAAACTCTCACCGAGCTCCAGAAACTGGGCCTTTAAGGGAAATAATGTCAGGATATTCTGAGTAAAATGCTGACTTTGCAACATTCAGGTAACTCTGAAGTGCAGCAGTTGAAACATCTGAAGGACCGTGTCGTTATCTGATCTCTGCTGGTGGGATCACTTTTCCCTGTGTCCCTTTCAGTGAGATCCTCTGGGATTTTATCCCTGGCTGAAGGAAACCAGCCTGATAGGGAGGAATTATTGCCTTCGGCATCTTGCTCTGGACACCTGGCAGGAAAGCATCAGTGATGGAGAGGAAACGCTCAGACGTGTAGGTATATGTATTTGAATGCACACAGATATGTCTGTATGTATATTTATTTTAGTTTTAGCAGGGACGAGATACAGTGTAATTGGACATGCTGCCCTAAAGCACTGTCTTCCTGTTCATCCCAGTGTGATGCTGTCTTTGTGTGGGGATCAGTGGGGACAGACGGTGTGGTGCAGCCCAGAGTGATGCTCTCTGGGCTGAGATTGAGCACATGCAGTGAGAAAGCCCAATGATGCGGTCCTCCGGCAGCAGGGATGGAGCTTCCAGCTCTACGTTGTAAAGGGTTTGCAGAGGCTCAGCTCACAAAGCGCCTTGGCTGAGGGGATGTGAGTCCCTCTCTGGGTTGCTTGTAGGGTGGATGATGCCCGCGGGGCTGTGCCAAACCCGCTCGTGACGGGGCTGACAATCTGCGCGGAGCAGCGAGGTTTTATTTGGGTTGGTTTCAGTGACAGGTAAAGCCGTTGGGCTGCATTAAAATGAACTCACAGTGAACTGTGTGCGTGGGCTCGGCTGAATTGCCTGTTTCATTCAAATTCTTACGGCTGAAAAGAAGCCCGCTGTGTTCAAGTGTCAAGAGGGGCCAGCGCTGAGCAATTTGTGTGGTAGCTCTGCCTGGGTGAGGGCAGGACTGCGAGTGAGGCGAAGATGTTGGAAAATGGGGGTGAACTCTCCTAGTAAACCAATAAAATGAATATTTTGTTTCACTTGCAGCAGAAAGCAAGGGTTTAGTGATTTTTTTTTTTTTTTGTAAATGTCTATTTTTGAAGATAAAAAGCACTTAAAAACCTGGGGATTGGATAAACTCATAGAATCATAGAATGGCTCAGGTTGCAAAGGATCGTAAGGCCCATCTAATTCTACCCCCCTGCCATGGGCAGGGACAACTCCTGCTGGATCAGGTTGCCCCAAGCCCCATCCAACCTGGCCTTGAACACTTCCAGGGATGGGAAAAGAAAGTGTTTGCTCGCATGGGAATTGCTGTGACCCTGTACAGATGGCACGGCTGAAAAGCAGCCCAGCCACATGCCTCGGGTTTGATTTACTCCATCGGTGCTGAAGCTGGGTGACGAAGTGTTGAGTAGAGGCGTTGTGGCAGTTGGTGGGACTTGAAAGGTTATTGGAGTTCGGTTGTGCGAGGCGAGCAGCGCGGTGAGTTCAGCGCTGCCTGCTGATCGCTGTGTGCCAGCCTGACGCATCCTTCCTCCGCACTCCACTCTCGGATGCTGGAGGATCTGTGGAAAGAATATGCGTGGCTACGAGGCAGATTTGGTACGATTTGCATCTTGACTCTGTTGGTACACGTCTCCGGGCCAGGAAACGTGCTTTCCTTGGAAGGTTTGCTTGAACCACATGGTCTGGTAACGCAGGGCTGGGCGCCCGGGGTGCAGACTCGGCTCCTGCTGTGGAGCAGAACTGGTGGCAGTGCTGTGAGTTTGCTTTGTGCTGCTTAAGTATTTCATAGAGAGGCATAGCAACCCGTCTTTGAAGTACAGTAAGAAAATTTTAATTGGCCTAATTAGTGCGGGAAAATAAGGTATATAGTGAGTAGGACTAATAACTGAAAAATGGCTTTTAATTTTGAGTACTGCAATCCTTTTTGCCTGAAATCAAAGAATCATAGAATGGTTTAGGCTGGAAGGGACCTTAAAGGCCATCCAGTTCCAAACCCCTGCCGTGGGCAGGGACACCTCCCGCTGGATCAGGGGCTCCAAGCCCATCCAGCACCTCCAGGGATGGGGCAGCCACCACTTCTCAGGGCAACCTGGGCCAGGGCCTCCCCACCCTCACAGCAAAACATTTCTGCCGAAGATCTCATCTCAATCTCCTCTCTTTCAGCTGAAAACTGTTCCCCCCTCATCCTATCCCTGCCCTCCCTGATCAGAACCCCTCCCCAGCTTTCCTGGAGCCCCTTTCAGCACTGGAAGCTGCTCTATGGTCTCCTTGGTGTCTTCTCCAGGCTGAACAACCCCAACTCTCCCAACCTGTCCCTTGCACAGGAGGTGCTCCAGCCCTTGGATCATCTCTGAAATTACACATTCAAATGCCTGATTTTTCAGCTGTCAGAGACTTGTGCCTTAATAAAGAATGAAGCCATCCAAAATCCGAAGCAGTTTGTGAAAATACGAGCCTTAATCTCAGTGCTTAATCCCCTTGTGTAACGCAGATACCGTTGCTCACCCGCCCACCCGACTGCGACCAAGTGTCTTTCAATCCGGGGTGTTTCGAGAGCTGATTTGTGGCAACTGTCCCACTTCATACCCTAGAAAAGCAGCAACGCACGTGGCCTCCCTGTGAAACCCTTCATCTCTAAGCCCTGCTTCTTGCTTTTATCCTGGTGATAACCCAGTGCGGCATCGGGGAAGCCTGCGGATTAGCATTAATGCTAGTGTAGTGATTTGAAAACAAGAGCTCTGCGTTACGGAGGAGCAGTTGTCTCCTCTTGTAAAAGGAGAAGGATTAACTCCTTTCCCAAAAGCACATTAATTTAGCCCAAACAACATCAGTTCTTCTCAACCGTGTTGTGGGTGGTGTAATGAAGTGGGTAAGTGGCTGTGTGCCCTGCTGCTCCTTTTGCCAGTCAAGGGTTTCGGGGCTTCTGGATGCAGAGACCTCGCTGGCAGCCCAAGGCGGGGGTTTTGGCAGCATCTGGAATCAAAAGCCACTAGAATATGTGTTTCCATTTAAAAAATGGTAATAATACTAATAAAAGTTAATTGGACTATGTTCTCATAGGCCACCAGCTGAATCCTGAGATGGCAACCGAGGGAAAAATGTTTATATCCCTTACAAATCAACCATCCTGTTCACTGGAAAACCTATAGTGATTTTCTTTCTTTGACCTTGGGAAACACTGGGATTTTGGAGAGGGGTTGGTTGATGCTTGTTAAGGTCGAAGAAATACAGGAGCTCTCCACAAAAGATCAGGTTTGATATTCTGGACGTATTTAGCTTTCCTGGGAAAATTACATCTAACATGTGCTTCCCGTGTCCTTCCCTGACCTCCGCTCACGCCACATCGTACCAACAGTATTTCTGCCGAATATTGTTGACATGAATAAACTTTACCTCCTTGAAGTCTTTTTCTTGTTCCCCGAGACCCATTATACCTGTGCCTGGGCAGGGAGAAAGCTTTGCCTTGGAGTCGGAGCGTGGGGTTTATGCGTTTCTAGGTCTCTCCTGGCTTTGCTGGTTGGTGCAGAGCACAGCGGTGTGCGAACACAAAACTCGCTCTGTAATAAGGTCATTTAACATCCAAGGGAGGAGAACAGCTTTTAATCCTTACTAGATCTGGCTGGGCCGGATTCAGACAGGCATTAACAAAGCCTTGAGGCATCCAGTTTCATCTGCAGTTCTAATTTAAAGGAAGAAGGGGAGATATGTCGTGGCCAGAAAGAGTGGTGAAGAGCGGTACTGTTGAGAAGTTGAATTCAGGAATAGCAAAATTAACTTCTAGTTTGCAGTTCATGCAATAGATCACACATTGCACATACCTGGAGATTATAGATATTAAAAATTGTATATTTATATATCATATCTTTATGTATTATATATAATAGGTATAATATATTTATTAGAGAATTTCGTGATAGAATCAGAAGATGGTTTGGGTTGGAAGGCACCTCAAAGCCCATCGAGTTGCAACCCGTGCCATAGGCAGGGACACTTCCCATTGGGTCAGGTTGCTCAAAGCCTCACTTAACACGGTCTATAAAATAGATTAATAATAGATATTAAGATATATTAAAATAATATAATAAATATATAATATAAGCTATCATATAGTATAGTTATATCTAGAATATATTATACATATGTAAATATATATGTATAAAACAGTCCATATATATTTGGACCCTGGAATGAGCCCCTGCATCTGAGCAGAACCAGAGCCGGTTTTAAGATCCAGCACCCTCACTACGTGTTGATTTGAACACTACTTGTTCTATTACGGATCTAAACCCTATTTACAGTGGTGCTTCTGCCCAGCCTTGCAGTTCCTTATTTTTAGGTGGGGTTCATTACATGAAGGGCAAGGATTCAAGCTCGTGGCCAAATAGAAGCGGGCTGAATTGCACCCAAGGCACAGCAGAGGGGTGAAATCAAACCCCATCTTGGGTTTTATACAAACAAAAAGCAGCGTTGCAAGGCAAAGAGGGAGGTGTTTGCAGGACCCTGCTCCTGTCCAGATGGTGCACGGCAGGGTCAGTCCCTCCCTGAGAGCAGCAGCGATTGAAAGGAGCGTGTGGTGGGCTGGAACTGGAGAAATAAAATGATTTTAATTCCTGGAATCATTAGCATGAAGTCAGATCAATTTTGTATAGAACAATCAGCATCTGAATCTGATGGGACATTTTGCAGTTGCTATGGGTAACGTTCCCTCTTCCTTCTAAAAACACAGAGTCTGGGGGAAGGGTGGCAACGACGAAAGCTGAGCGGGTAGCGCAAAAATTGTGTCTTTCTTCCAGGATGGATTTTATTTTGGGGGTCATTTAAGGATAATAACAGACAGTGATTGATCAGGGGCAAAGTGGCTCCATCTGGCTCAGGAATCAGACTGGTTTGCTCTGCCTTCCCAGGCAGTTTTCCCGGTTACTGTTAAAGCGCTCAATTCTATCCTTAAAATAGAATATTATATTTGTGAAAAGGGCTTCAAATCCCCAGTGCTTTCAGCATAGGTGCATGCTAGTGATACAGTTACATTGATAATTGCAAACCTCGCCTCTTTAGCAGCCTTTTGTGCATGCATTATGTTTTTTATGAATCCTTAAAAGACTTCTTTTTTACTGTCTTATGGCATAAATGACTCATATCACCTGACATGAATAGTGGGAAAATCGGAGCCTGCTTTTTTTCCTGCCTCCTTTTCTTCTGAGTTCAGAATGCATCATTTCTCTGCTGTGGTTAAAGCCAAAGCCTGCATGTCCTTGCAATTACTTCATAAGAATAAGAAATAAAACCCAGTGTCAGGTGAGGAGGGACAATGCACAGGGGTCCTTTTATTTTCTTAGAGGTTGCTTGAAGGTTTTTAAGCTCCAGTTTAGTTGTTGGGTTTAGCATTAAAGCGTTTTTTTTCCCCACACAAACCCCTGAGTGTGAGGTCACTTGCTTGGCCAGCACTTCTCCATCATAGAATGGTTTGGGTTGGAAGGGACCTCAAAGCCCATCCAGTTCCCTGCCATGGGCAGGGACACCTTCCACTGGATCAGGGGCTCCAAGCCCCATCCAACCTCGGCTGGAACCCCTCCAGGGATGGGGCACCCACCACTGCTCTGGGCAACCTGGGCCAGGGCCTCCCCACCCTCACGGCAAACCATTTCTGCTCAAGATCTCATCTCTATCTCCCCTCTTGCAGCTGAAGACTGTTCTCCCTCATCCCATCCCTGCATTTTCTTATTGAGACCCCCTCCCTGGCTTTCCTGGAGGCCTTTTCAATACTGGAAGCTGCTTTAAGGTCTCCCTGGATCCTTCTCTTCCCCAGTCTGAACAACCTCAGCTCTCCCAACCTGTCCTCAGATGGGAGATGCTCCAGCCATTGGATCATCTTCATGGCCTCCAACAGATCCTCCAATCACTCCAACAGATCTGTGTCCTTCCTGTGCCAAGGACTCCAGAACTGAACGCAGCGCAGTCTGGTCCTGTGTTTTCCCCCCTCCTGCAACTCACTTATGTCAGTCCAAAGTGTGTATTTTTTTTCTCTTTCTCCCCTTTCCCTCACACCTTTTAATCTTTGTTTCAGTTGCCTGTCAAAACAGGAGGGCGCTGCAATAAAAATATCAGCTCTCTAAATGAATTGCGGTGATCAGACTTTCCACACAAGGCTTTACATCATCACAATGACCTCATCTCCGCTATGTGTTACAACAATACCTTCCCCATGGGTGACGCTGCTGCTCTCAAACCATCAGATGCACAAATAACACCAAGGAGCCATCAACTTTCGAGTTTCTTTCCCTTCCTCTCATAAGTGCCTCAAAATTACTCCCAGCCTTTCAAACTCTTGCCCTTTGCTGACAGAGACTGATTTAGAGAGAAATGGTATTTGGAATATTCATCGCAAGCCTGTCACTAATTAGTGCTTTGCAGAAGTGCTGTTGGAGTGTGAGTGTGTGCTGTTTTCTGGGCAGCAATGTGAGCTGTGAAAATGGGAAGGCTTGCAGCTCTTCTCGGACACTGCTGGGCTTCATCCCCTGTTCAGCAGAAGCGCGCGTTTAACTGGGAGAAGCAGGGAAGTTTTCTAAGTCGCCTGGCTCTGCTTTCCTCCCAGGCTGCTGTCTTCGAAGCAGCCTTTTCTTGCGATATACAATATATTTCCGGAGCACAGCGCAGTTGTCGTGTTAGTTTTCTAGCTTTTCCACAAGCACAAGGCTTGGAAAACGCAGTTGGTGACGTTAGGAGGAAGGTGCAGGTACCAGTGCTGATGTGCTCCTAGAAAGCTTTCACTTGTGTGGATGCTGGTGTGTATAATCATGAAATTAGAATCATAGAATCACTGAATGGTTTGCGTTGGAAGGGACCTCAAAGCCCATCCATTTCCACCCCCTGCCATGGGCAGAGACACCTCCCACTGGATCAGGGGCTCCAAGCCCCATCCAACCTGGCCTGGAACCCCTTCAGGGATGGGGCAGCCACCACTGGTTTGGGCAACCTTGGCCAGGGCCTCCCCACCTTCTAACGTCTAATCTAAATCTTCCCCTTTCCAATTTAAAGCCATTCCCCTCGTCCTGCCACTCCACACCCTTGTAAAAAGCCCCTCCCCAGCTTTCTTGTAGCCCCTTTCAGTACTGGAAGGCCGCTATGAAAACTCTCTAGAGATCTTAAAAGGAAAGGTTTGGGTTGGAAGTGATCATCTAGGCCACATGCAGGGACATCTTCCACTGGGTCAGGTTGCTCAAGGTCTCACAATCATTCCTGTGAGCAAACCTTGCGAAGCTCTTTGATGCCTGTGCAGAGTCCTCTGTGGCAGCAGCCTCAAAGCCACAGAGGCAGGCGAGGGTCGGGGCTCAGCAGGAAGGATCTCTGCATAGGAGGGATGATTATTTTGGCTGTTTACAACTCAGCCTGTGATTAAGAGTGTCACTAATGATAAGTTACGTGCAGAGATTTGGGGCACTGGGGCTGTTGGCAGTAAGGCACACTTTCTTTTAATCCCACTGCTGTTGGAGGTGCCGGACTGAATGTATCTTTGCGGTGGTGTCAAGACCTTTTCTCTAATAACGCTACTCTACCTGTTAATACGTTTTCCCTTGAAAGCATGCCAAATGCTCTTCTGACCCCCACGTTTGCCCCTTTGATTTGCACTGATTTAAACGAAATGCGTCCTATGAGTTTATTAAGTTATCTGCAATGAGAAGTACCAGCATCTCAAACAGCAGCGACACCGGGTCCAAAGTAAAGGTTTTGAGGGAGAAAAGAGAGTGATCATCTGTTCTCTAGATGGAAGCAGCTGTGAAGAGGAGGATGGTGGCTTCTGTGGGGCTGAAGGGGCGGTGAGGCCTTTGGATAACAAATTTATAACTGCTGGGCTTGGAGTCTAAGTGTCAGACATGGTCTGTGCTGTGCAAAATACACACATTTGCACTCACTGCTCATAGGGAAGGACTCTCACCCTCTTGTGGTCCTCGTTTTGGTCTTACGAGCGAACAGAAGTGATAGTTATTTTAATAGCACAGTTGCATCTCTTCATCTTGGAGGACTGACGTGCTTCAGCTGCCCTGGCATCACCTTTGCACCGGTGAATTGCAGTCATTTTGCTGTCAGATGCTTAACTGGGAATTGCTTTTACTGCTGATGTTGAACCACATGCGGCTTTTCAACTCCAGCATTTAAGATTTGAAAATAAGACTCTCTTTCATATAAGATGAAGGCACCCACAAAAATATTTCCCCCTTCTCATTTGGTCAGGTGGGGCCAGGTAGCAAATTGTTGGCTTACGTGATGACTTTCACCAGCATGATTGCGAATACCCTGCTCACGTAAATGATTGTGTGGTAGTAAATAATGGAGAGAGAAAACAACAAATACATTTACTGACCACTGGAGTGGATGCAGTTTCATTTCCAGTAGACTTGTGTCTTAGAATCATGGAATCATTAAGGTTGGAAAAGACCTCTGAGATCATCCAGTCCAACTATCAGCCCAACCCTCCTGTGCCTGCTAAACCATGACCCCAAGTGCCACATCTACATGTTTTTTGAATCCCTGCAGGGGTGGAGACTCCCCCACTGCCCTGGGCAGCCTCTGCCAGGGCTTCACCTCTCTTTCAGTAAAGAAAATTTTCCTAATATTCAATCTAACCTCCCGTGGTGCAACTTGAGACCATTTCCTCTTGGTCTATCACTTGTTCCTTAGGAGGAGAGCCCAGCACCTGCCTCACCACAACGTTCTTTCTGGGAGCTGCAGAGAACAATGAGGTCTCCCCTCAGCCTCCTTCTTCTCCAGGCTAAACAATCCCACTTCCCTCTGTTCCTCAGTCTTGAGGTCTACTGGTTTCCCACCTAAATTCAAAGAAGGTTTCAGAGACTGCTCTGGAGAGAAGTATTATGAACGCCCCAACTTTCTAGGACAAGCTTAGACTGGCTTTCCACAGCTATTAGGCAGCAGAGAATCCACATGGGAGGGGATGGAGGAGCGTATTCTCTGGTGTCTAGTAATTGCAAATAAAGCTTTTTGGCTGGTTAGGGCATGCAAGATATTGTTCTCCTCTTGAATTAGCAATCTAACAAATTCACGCAGTCATGACCCGGGTAGGGTCACTCTTTGTTGCCTCTTGTACTATTTCCATGATGTTTGTAGGAAAGTAATACTTTGGGTTGCTGTCTCCTGGTCCGATATGGTCGTTATGAACATGGTGGTTCAGAAGTTAAGGGGATATGTGGATAGGAAGATAACATACATACCCAGGAATCCTACAGTCCCGTAAGCCCAACATGTGAGCTTTAGGAGACCAGGTGAAGAATTAGGCATCCAAGCACAACTGGAAGGAGCCTTTCAGCTGAGACTTTAAACCAAGCCATGAAACCACTGAAGTGCAAGAAGGCTTATTTAGGCTAGGGGAAACACAGGGTGGAGTAGCCGTGCTGTGGGCTTTTTGTGCCGTAAGGAATACAGGAGGGAGCAGGGCATTGCACGGAGCTGGGAAACTGCATCCCTTGGCTCAAGGAGTGGTGGAGGAGCTGGTGGGGAGGTGAACAGAGCAGCGCGGGACACAGGCGTAGGAGGCTTCATCCCCTCA